>NC_135486.1:90847889-91472889 GCF_052094955.1 Ictidomys tridecemlineatus
TTTTAGCCCTAAAAATGATGAGTCAGTGGTTTATGAAAATACACTAGATGTTAATTGCCCCACTGCTGCTATTGTTTCATGGACCTGACTGGATCTTTCTAGACAGTGGAAGAGCTATGCATGTTAATGTATCTTTTCTGCACACTCCTGCACTCACTTACCATGCAGTTGCTGTGTGGGACATGTGGAAGAGCACCAAAGTGGATTATGGGTAGTAGATGATGTCATCAGGTATGAGCCAGGGAACCGAGTTCATGCTTCCCATGCCATTCAAGTATTTCTGACATGTGTTCATTCACTCAGCATTTGAAATCTATAGAGAAAATTGAAAGCATCTAAACCCAAGCAAAATGTGTCATTCAGGAAACCAATAAGGAGCTGCCAGTTCATTCAAGGGTCATTCAAATTAGGAAATTTCGAAAGTTTGTTTACAAATTTTCCACTCTGAAAACGTAGAAAGCAAGAGGGATATTGCAGTAGCCTAGAGGTGACAACAGCAGAAGAGCTGTCATGACCAAAGCTGAGGAGACACACAGTAGTATCTGGAAGCCTTATGAGTCTCATTGGGATCCCTTCTGGAGAGGGGCAGTGACATGTGTTTGAACAACACAAATAGCCCAACATAATCCCCTAGGGAACCAAAACCAAGAAATAACCAGAGGGACTCTCTTCAATCCCTTACTTTTATTCCAAGTCTTTTCTCTGCATAAACCCGACTGGAAGCCAGAAGGAGAAGAGTCCACAGAGGGATTCCATATATGTCAACTTTCTTGGGCAGGAAAGAGGGTGGAGAAGGATAGAGAAAAGATCTGGAGATCTTTGTGTTGGCACACAAAGCAAATAAACACAAACAGGGGCAAAGGGATTTCAAACTCTTTCATTAGGTTGCTATGACCTCAAATTACAAATTACATAAAAATAATGACATACTTATCTATCCTTTGGTTGTATGGATTCTGGAAACAGTCTCTGAGAACCTAGAGGAAAGAGATTATTCTCTTAGCTTTAAACATTGACATTAGTATCTAATGGATGGGAACAGAGATAAGTGAATGAGGCCCAAAGGATGAGCAGGAAAATACTGAAAGGGCATTTGTGTAAGGACAGAGGGGATGCTCTGATCTGTGAGTGATTGGTGTGGGGCTCTAGAAACATATAGAAAAGAGGTGGTCTTACAGGTCAAATTTTTAGCTGCTGATTTACTTATCACTGAGGAGAGAGGATGCTTAAACCTGAAGATGGAACCAATCTGACTCCCTGCTTGGCATCCATTGGCAGAGAGGGACACTCTAGGGACTATGTCCTGATCCCATGAAATATTGGGACCATCTGATAAGCTCCTTTGTCTCTATGCCTATTCTTCCAGCAGCCTGACTCTGATGTGTCTTGTTTTTTAATGTGGCTATAAAGAGAATATACTGGGATGGCCTCCTTTGTCTGAGTTGGATGTATGTTTCTCACAACAACATGCAAATTGGCATTCTGCTTGCTTTCTTCAGCCCCGTGAGCTTGAAGAATGGTCCATCTGCCCCTGAATGATGGGTCTATCCTCACAAGCCGACCACTTGAATTTCTGAGTCTACAAAGTTGAGGGCCAAAATGTGGACCTCCATACATTTGAAGCTCTTTGACAGGCCAGCTTCCAGCTCCCTGGGGATATTAGTAGCATTACCCCTTTACCTTAGGGAATACCCATCTGCTTCCTGCCTAATCCCACTTTCAGGAATCCTCATTCCATCTCTACAACAACTCTGAGAATGAATATTGTATCCTCGTTTTTTCAATGGATATGAACCATAGTATAGAGAAGAGAAGTAACTAGACCAAGGTTACATGATAAGTGGGTTGTAGAAGAGAATCTTGAAGTCTATCCCTGTAACTAAAATTTAATGTCACTAATAGAAATAGCTTACATGTATTAATAAATCAACATATGCTTGGCGTTTTTATAAGCATCAATTCACTTATTTCTAAAGCAAATTGGCATTATGAGTGATCTCATTAGCATGTGAGAAAAACGGAGTCAGAGAGGTTAAGTAGCTTGTCTGAGGTCACACAGTTACTGGGGGAAGAAGGCAGAGGTTTCAACACAGGCAGATTGAGTCCATAGGACATCATCTAAACCACATGGCCCTGGGGTCCAGACACAGAAGAAGAGAGGCAAATCTCCCAGTGGTTATCAGCAGGAAAACAGGGAAGGGAATGAAACAGAGGAATCAGTTAATTCAGGCCAAGGCAAAGATTAGAAGCTTAATGGGTTCAGATGTTAATTGCTGATCTAAACTAATCTTTTACTTTTTAACTCTCTGAATTAGATACTGCTTCCTTTGTCTTTCAGATTATCTAAGAGTTTTAACTCCAGCCCTGTTACACATTTGAATGAACATTGCAGGAGGTTCAAAAGGTTAAGTTACTAAAAACAAAACCTTGGTGTTTTGCTCTGTTTGGTTTTGGGGATCCCGAATGTCTATTTCTAGTATTTATGGAACCAGGAAGTACTAATATAACAGGAATGTGATGGTCAGAGTAATTTGATACAAAAGAAATCAGGAAGTCCTAGGAACTGTTGAAAAAGAATGGCCATTGTGACATTTCTACTTGGCATTTTCCCCTTTGGTCCAATTAAATTATTGGTTTATGAGAGGTTTTTGCCAAGGATGAACTAGCTTTGCATTTTAACATTTGCCCAGACCATGTCTGTGCCTCTAGCTTATATTGCATTTTCCTCCCTTTGTTTCTGATACAACTCCACAAAGGGGCACTCTTTTTTTTCTCATTTCTAAATTGTGAACTTATTTTCACACAAATGCTTCTGTAAGAAGGATTGCATAACTGAATATGTCATACTTAGCATGTAATGTTGTGCTGTCCAGTGTCAGTGACCACTGGATTATTATTATTATTTATTATTATTATTTATTAGTTAAAATAGAATAAAATAAGAACTCAGTTCATGAGTTGTACTAGTCATATTTCAAGTGTATCATAAACCACATGAGGCTGGTATTGACTCAGGACTACCACAATCCATGGGGCAGATATGAAGCATTTTCCTCATCATGGAAAGCCCTATTGGAGAGCCATGCATTGAGCCCGACTTTGGTTGGAAGAAAAGATAGCATTGAAAGAGGGTGCAGAAGAGGCTTCCCTGGAAGAGGCTTCTTTTCTGGGCTCAGAGCTCAAATGCTAGAGGTATCTATAAATCTCAGAGGACCAGCTAGCTATGGTAGACTGAATATTGTTCTTTGGAAGTCAGAGCATTTATAGACTATGTACTTTCTGTGCTCTTACCTTCTTATTCTCCGAAATATTCATGGTGCCTATCAGAAATTGAGAGCCTTTATCAGCTTCACAAGCAGGAATCAAGGAAAGAGGCTTTGGACTATGATTGGATCTGAGCATTTTATAGTCCTTGTAGTAATAGTAGTCAAAGGAGACCTCGAAGGAAGCAGTGAAAGTTGGGGGAGGGGAACAGGATCCTCAGTTGACTTGCTCTTCGCCCTGCTTGGAAGATCTCCGACAAGACAGAAACCAGGAGATTCTGGATTTTTATTCCATTATGGAAATCTGTACTCTCTTTGCAAGAAGACTTATGAAGAATCTCTGAATGTCTCTTCCTCTATGTTAATCCAAAATGGGCTTGGGGTAGTTCCAGCAGCAGCATGGTTCTCCACTTTGTACATAAGAATCACATGGAATCTTTTAAAGAACCCCATGCTCAGATTATGTCCTAAATTAATTGAATATAAATCTCTGGGGTAGATTCCTGGCATTTTTGTTGTGTTAGGCTCTCCCAAGTGATTCCCATGTGCTCTTAAGTTTGAGAAATTGTGCTTACTATAGAGAGCCCCTTTATTCTCAGCACGGAGTGGTAAAAACAACTATTCAAAACCTTTTACCCTTCTCTATGTTTGACAGTAGATGATAATCTTAATATCAATTAAAGGTCTTCCTTAAGAAGACCTTTAATTGATATTATGATTATCTATCTGCCTTGATAATAGTGCAGTAAGGTAAATTGACCTCTAAATCAGGAGCCAGGATGAAAATTTTAGTCCAAACTCTTTATCAAAGAGCCCTTATATTAAACTACTTCATCTCTCTGCACTGTGATTTTCTCACCCACAACCCAAAGGTGTTGATCTTGAAGGGCTCTGGATATGTTGTTTGCTGTCAAAGGCTGTACAAAGTGCAGTATTCTATGACTGCAGAGTGACTTTTCATAATATAATCTTGTGCAGTCAATTGGAGAGCTGTATATCCACTAAACATTGGGGGAAATGGAGATCTTTTCTCCTTTGATGCTCCTCATTGTCCAATGCAGTGCCTCTGTGCACAGTAGGCACTTACTATTCCTGGCTGACAAAATGGGCACCATAGATGATTTTTCCCCCTAAGGTATTAGTGTGCCAATTACCCAGAATGAGCAGTCTTGTTAAAGTCAGAGCACTTAGATGCAGGGCTTTTTTGGGACAGCCAGCTGCCTCTCTTCCACCTCTGTCCTCATTAACTAGAAGAGTCTGAGTGGCTATGTGGCATATGGGATAAAGCTCAGAAAGAGGTCTCCGGATGCTGTGCCTCAGCTGGTTTGGCCATGATGCAGGCTGGGCTCCCAGTATGCAACCTCCCCTCACCAGATTGGCTGGAGAACTAGATGCAGCTGAGCCTACCAGCTGAAAGCTGCAGAACCCACAGCTGCTGCAGGATGGTGAGAACAGGGAATGGCCCTGGAGACTGGGATCCTCTCCTTTATGTACTGCCAACTGGTGGTATGACCTTGGGCACACAAATCCCTTTGTACACTGGTTTTCTTATCTTTAAAATAAGTCGCTTGGGTCATATGATTCTAAGATCCTTTCCCAACCTAAAAGCTGCATAAAAGGAGGTTTTCTTTGGAAAGCTATCATTGTTATTGCTCAATGCCCTGTTCTTTTCAAAGTGCTTGACAATAGATTTTGTGATTATTTCCTCTGTCTTTCCCCCCAACTTCCTATGTAGAGAAGTTAAACTTAGAAGTTCAGGGTTTTTCAGGGTCATTCCTTTCTCCACTTAGAAAAAGAAGGTTAAGTCGTTCCCTTCATGCTTTGGTCAAATCGTTTACCCTTCAAATAATCTTTATAATGAGAGCTGATGATCCTGAAATGACTCCCTGAAATGACTCGGGACATGTTCTTAAGTGTTCCTAGTTCAAGTAGTTGGGACCTAAGTGGATTTCAACCGTTCCCCTTATTTTGGCGCATTTTCTTTTCTTCAGTTACAGAGCTTCCTCTCTCTCTTAAATACAGATTTGAAATAGAAATATAGACGTTTTTGGTGTCAGCTGCCAGCCATTTCCCCAATCCTTTAATCCAGAGGTTCTCAAAGTGTGCTTCCCTTGGCCAGCAGCGTCAGTAGCACCTGGAAACTTGTTAGAAATGCAAATTATCAGGCTGTCCCAGACCAGAGAATGGTTAGTCTGTGTTCTAATAAGACTTCAGGTGATTATAATTCATGATAAATTTGAGACTTCCAAAACCTTTGCTGTAATAAAGTACAAGATTTTTTCTTACCCTTCCGATTTCTGATATATTTCCCTGTTTCTTCATCTATTTTGTTAAAAAAAAAATGTGCTTCTTTCTCTTTGAATCTTTTAAAAATGGAGTTTTATTTTCCACATTGCCTTTTCTCATTATGCCTCAAAAAAAAAACCTATTAATTTCTCTTCTTTGTTGAATGGTTTAGTTTTCTCTTTTTCTGGCTTTCTCATTGAATGAGTTTATTACTTGGTGTGAATTAAATGAAATACAACCAAATAGGCAGCTGATGAATAATTTTCTAAAACTCTGTAGTATTTCTACTCCAAGTGTGGTCCTAGCACTGGTCACTGGGAGCAGTTTGGTGTGTAAAATCTCTGGCTGCACCCCAACTGTCCCCTCCTCCAAATCTGCATTTTAACAAGATCCCCAAATCATTAATCTGCCAATTAAAGTTTGAGATGTGCTGTTCCAGAAAAACACTTCAGATGTTAAATGGAATGATTATTTCAGAAGTTGAAATAAAATTACTTGAAAAATTTATCCAAGTAGTCACATTTTATCTCCTTGGTTATATTTGGTGGTGTGAATTTTCTGGTGATGATAAAGAACAGTTACTGTTCCTGGAATAAAAGAATTATACCCACAATAGTCAATAATTTTTTAAAATTCTTCTACCTTAAGGATGGAATAACAGAGAAGAACCTCTCGATATAGGCAAAGGAAATAAATTAGAAAGAATTTGCCATGGTTATAATATAGACCATTCAGACAAGGAAATGATCTACATAATGTCATTAAAAAGAGATTACAAAGTGGTTCAAGAGGCAGATGGGGTTGTGACGAAGTGCAATGCAGTGACAATGTTATTCACATTAGTTTATTTATTGAGTAGATACTCATATCAACCTTTCTGCTTTGCAATTTTCCAGCATTCTCTCACATAAGGATGATCCACAAATATTACCATCATCCTGATTTTATAAAGGCAGAACCTGAGACTTGGATACTTCAGGGCCAAATCATGCACTTTCATTTCAGAAAGATCTGAGATAGTATCAGTTTTAGAGTAACATTAGTGGTAATAACAAACAAGATCTCAATTTCAGTAGTTTAATAAAAAATCATTTTTATTCATATTATATTAAAAGGGGAGGCATTTCTGATTAACTGCAGGCTCTTCTTCCAGCTCAGCTTCAGTAACCCAGCTCCTTCCATTCTTGTAAGTCTGCCATATTCTGCATTTGGCTTCCAGGACCAGCCTGCCCATCTGCATGACACCAGTAGAAGAAGAAAGAACATGAGGGATTGGGTGAGGGGAATATTTCCAATGAGTGGAACCTAGAAATGACACACATTGCTTCCAGTCACATTCCATTGGCTTGAACTTCAAGGGAGGCTGAGAAATGTGGTTGATCCCAGAAAAAAGAAGTGGGTTTGGTGAACAGGTCTCCACCACAATATCTCCCTGACTTCCAGTAAGTAAATTATCATTCTATTTATCCTTCAAACTTCAGTTTCCTCACCTTTAAAATGGGAATAATTACAGGTACATCACAGGAGGTTGTTACAATTACATTAACTATTTAGTTCTATTACTATAATATGGGATTGATAAAAATCTTAATTTTCCTAGCTGACAGATTCCTGGTTTCAGAAGATGTGTAGTCTATTCAAGACTAATTCTGATCATATTAAGGAAGAGGATAATGATAATATGACAGAGACATTGGAATTAAGTGAAAGTATCATCAAGGAGTCCAAAGGAGCAAGGAAATCAAATATTTGGCATGTTTAGTCATAGGCACCGGAGTTTCAGAAAATGGATTTCAAAGACTTCAAAGAAAATGTAGTTCTCTCCTTCAGGTTACAGACTATGAATGTGAATGTGGCTCATTAGGAGGGAAGGATCTAAGAGGAAACGAAATTCTGACAACACACACTTAATTTCACTAAGGAAGAAAAAGGAGGGAGGTGGTGTTCAAAGAAATCCTTGCTGCTATTTGTCGTATTCTCTGATAAAAGGGTGTGTACAAACTATGAGAGCCAGAATACACTCAAAAATTTACCAGTGTGTCAGGAGAAGCTAAAATCCCATAGACAACAGAAATAACAATTTCCTCAGTTCGGGGGAGTGGGGGAGAAGGGAACACACCCAGTGATTGGAGCAGATGGTGTAAAGTTAATAATTTTCAGAGGGAATTTTGCCTCCTAGACCACATTTATTTCCATAATCTCCCTTAAGAAGTGGGTAGAAAAGGAAAGTAGGTAGGTAAAGAGATCACTTAATCTTTAAAATGGGTCCAGATCCATAGGCTTAGGTGAATTAGATCCTGGGGTTTATTGGAATTGCCAGATTTAGAAGACTGAGAAGGGTAATACCTGATTTTTATAAGGCAAAGAAAGGGAGATGGTAGTAACTCCAGTTTGGGGAGCTTATCACAGATCCACCACAATCCCTAAAATAGATGCCTTGTGTGAGGGCTTATGATCACTTTGGATGTCCTAAGACCATCATGGTTTAGCTCCAATAAACCTAGTTCAATAGAAAGAAAAATGCAACACAGTCTTAGCATAAGTTAGTTTCAGCAAAGAGTTTGACCAAGTGTAGCAGCATATCAGGTGGCACAGAAAAAAAAATGTGCTCAATTAATATTTTTTGAATAAATGCATGAATAAGATCCTTGGGATGAAGATAAATAAGAATGCTTTGGATAATAGGTGGAGGTATAGAGTTTAAACATTGAAGGAAGGATCTTTACTGCTATCTCTGTGTTGGCGATGGGAAGGATGTGAACTTGGTCCTAGAATGGGTATGGAATGAAGAGTTTGTCAACTCTAGACAAAATGTATCCAATTTAAGTCAGGAGTAGCTGCTATAATACTGTATCAAATTCCAGAAAGCACATGAAGAGGAACATTAATACACTAGAAGGTGCTCATGTGGGCAAGGATCAGGACGAGAAGTATGGAGTTGTGTCACATAAAAATTGAAAGAAAAAAAAAAGGATTTTCCAGCCTAGACACAGAAGACTGGAGATAGGGGAGTGGGCATACTTTAACTTTCTGTCTGCCATCTGTTCTAGAGTGTCACGGGGAACAAGTTGCAGAGAGCAGGGCTGTGGCTAATGGGTGAAATGTTACAGGAATGTCAATCTTATTTCCATTTATACAACACGTTCATAAGAAAAATAAGATTCCCCAAAGAAGTGATCTCCCTCTGGTTTGAAGAACCGCCCGTCAGCAAATGCCTAATAGATGATCCCAACCATGGATCAGAAGAACTAGATGGCTTCTATAAACTTCTCAAACCAAAGCCAAATGATTCTAGAGTCCTCTCTGAGGAAGAACTAAGGTGCTAAGAGTGCAGCTGGTGGCAGGGAAAGCCAGGGCTGCAGATGACTCGCAGCTCTGCCTGCTTTGGCTGCTTCTCCAGGAGGAGCAGCACGTATGTGTCACTTCCATAATTCATGGCACCTCCAGGGGAGAGACACCTCTGACAGCTGGCCAGGGAAGGGCCCTGATGTCAGCCTGTCAAAGCACCCGAGAGTCTGCACTTTCAAGCAAGGGAAATGAAATTTCATTACAGCAGTAAGACAGCTGACAGTATGTTCAAAATTAACATACCTCTAAGTTCCTTAAATTTATATGAGGCTGAGCATTCTGGGCAAGTCAATATAATTATCATTAAGGTGATTGTTACAATTAATGGCACATTTTTAGTAGAGTGGTAACTATTGTCATCATTGTGTTTGGTCTGAACATCCCGAAGGCTGCCCTACTTTCCTATTCATTTCTCCTAACCACAGTGAATAAGCTTCCCAATTCATTACTACCTCCTATGGCTAGGGCTTCTTATTCTGGGTATCAAAATCAGAAAATATGTGAAACTCTGAATGAGTGCTTCTAAAACAAAATGTCAACATAGATTTCATATATTTTTCAAACAGAACCCAAACATTGAGCTTGAAGCTGATGCAAATAAAGTAGTGATGTGAGATTCATATTTAGACTGTGTATCAGTGTCTATCTCAGCATATCATTAAAATGCAGCAGTGAAAAATTTCAGTGTCCTTGCATTGCACTCTACATGTGATTCAAAGCAGTTCAACTCTCCTTCCTTTGCAAGTTTTTCTTTCCTGCTTTTAACTTGTGTATTTGCCTATAAGCCATTTACCTGGTCACAAGATCCTAGAGAACTGGGTTGATTTCTTAGCTCCTCTTCTAGCCACTGTATTGAGCACAGTACTTTACTCACTTAGTCACTCAATATTTAGTTCTTGACTAAATGGACAAGAGACTGAATAAATGACATTCTATTCAAACAGTTGAACTATTAATAATCTCCCAAAGAATCAGAGTTCAATAATTAAATGTTTTTCGAGTTGTTTCTTTTAAAAACTTTTTTATTTTTAATTAACATCTAATAACTGTACATATTCATAGGATGCAGTATGATATTTCAGTACATGCACGAAATGTGTAATGATTCTATGTAATTCTTTAATACCCCATCTGCACCTGACAAGTACTTTCTATTTGGAGATATTCACTACTGCCCTGGGGACTTAGCTTTGGACAATTTTGACTGTGGAAAAATCTTTCTTGTACTAATATAGTGTAGCACTTTGGACTGTCCACTTATAGGGTTCATGATCCTGTCCTTGGGACAACACAGAAGGATTCTCATCCTTCAATATTTTGTTTGTTCCCATAAAATTGAAGATGTTTATTATGAAACTCATGGACCTTCTCTTTTCCAAGTAAACACCCGGGTTCTCCATTTCCCATATGACATGTTTTCACAAGTGCCCTCATTATACCATGGTGCATGCTCTGGTTGGTCTCTAAGAGAAATAGCCAGAATGAAAAAGGATACTATCATAACTGCAGAAAGCAGAAAAGAACTATCTGTTGCCACATTCAATTCCTTATTCTGGCTGCTCCCTTTCTATTTATGCAACTTCAAAACACATTATTTTTTGAGGTAACCTCCTTGACCTCTTGGTTCACATGAAACCTACTCGCAATATACAAACCCTTCATCTTTTTTGCTCACGAAAATCACATCTTCCTCACACCAAAATTATTCAGTTTCTTTCTTTCATTTTTTTTTTCTAACACAGATGGAAGAGTGTACATTTATCCCTATTATTTGAAATCTAGGGAGATTTGGTTCATCATGTCATTCTGTCAAGAACTCAGTGAGCTAGTTCCATAATCCTACATTCTTCTATCCCTCCAAACCTTGTGTGAGTTGCAGAGCAATTAAAGCCTCCTTCTATGTCCTAATTTAAGTCTCTGAGTCTATCACTGCCTAGGGATAGTCCAGCATATAGCAATGGATTTTTGACCATGTTTTCCCCTTTCTAATCATTTTAGGGGAATTTTATGAAGTCTTCCTCTTTTTTTTTTTTGTTATATTCTCATCTTCTTTCTTCTCTATTGTTTCTTATCACAGTTATCTACAAAGATAGTGACCTAAAATGACAACCATTTTATTTATGCTCACTGATGATGCATCAGGAATTTGGACAGGGCACAGCAGGGTGGCTAGTCTCTGCTCCTTGATGTCTGGGGCCTCAGCTGGGAAGCCATGAGTAGCCCAGGGAAACTCAAAAAGCTACGGGGATGAAATCACCTGGAGGCGTCCTCACTCCCACGTCTGGCGCCTGGGCTGGGATCACTTAGAGGCTGGGCTCAGCTGGGGCTGTCGACCTGAGCTGTGACACGTGGCATCACTGTGTAGCCTAGGCTTCTCCCAGCATGGGGCTGGGTTCATGAAGAAGCATCCTGAGAGAAAATGTTCCAAGAGAACCCAGGGGCAAGCTGCCAAACTCTTTCCGACCTCGATTCAGAAATCACAAAGCATTGCTTTATTCTTCTGGTTGAAGTTGTTACAGGCTGTCCCACTACACCCACCTCTCAATGGAAGTTGTGTCAAAGAATCTGGGATCAATGTTTTTAAAGCCACATCTGACCGACAACTTTCCAAATCAATCCAATGCCATAAGATGAAAAGACATTCTTGTTAAAGTTTTCTGCAAGGAGGGAAAACCACAATAAACACATGCAAGAATTATGTACGTGAGTCAGGTATGGTGGCACACACGTATAATCCCAGTTACATGGGAGGAGGAGGCAGGAGAATTACAGGTTCAAAGCCAGCCTCAGCAACTTATCAAGGTCCTAAGCCACTTAGCAAAACCCTGTCTCAAAACAAAAACTTAAAAAAAAAATAGCCTGGGGATGTGGCTCAGTGGTAAATTGCTCCTGCCTTAAATACTCAGTTAAAAAAAATGTATGTATAATATCAGTCTATGAAGATTTTTCCTTTTAGTATGTTGGTTTTGGAGATATACTTAAGGATGAGAAGAACATTTTTTATTAAATTATTTATTTGTTTTAATTTGTTATATACAATGGTAGAATGTAATTCATTTGATATTACACATAGAGAGCACAATTTTTCAAGTCACTGATTATACACAAAGTATTTTCACACAATTTGTGTCTTCATACATGTACTTAGGGTAATGATGTCTAAGTCATTCCACCATCATTTCTACCCCCTTTGCCTCCCCCCTTTTTTCTCCCTCCCCTTTGCCCTATCTAAAGCGAGAAGAACATTTTTTAAAGCATTTTATTTGACAGATTATGTAGTAGTGCCACTGATATTCAAGGACCTAATGAACCATGCATTTAATTTCCATTTTGTTAATGCCTTCGTTGAGTGGTTTGATTGTCAACCCTCAGCATGCCCCCTTAGCTCCTCCTCCTTCCCAGCACCTGTTGAAACTGCAGCTACTAGGAGCCCCTCAAGTGGAGGAAATGTCCTGGCTTCATCCCAGAGGATGGCTGAGGGCTATGCACCGACTCCTCTCTGAAACACTCCCAAACTCTCCAAATGGATTCTGTGGGAAGTAAGATATCAAGAGCAACAGGTGGCTTCTCTACTTCAGGAATAACTCATGGTGAGTTAATTTTCTAGAAAAGTAAAATACAAGGGAAAAGATTGAGTGGTATTTTCATACAACACTTAGGGGAATCAGTAGCTAAGGAAGGAAACATAATAAAACAAAGGCATTTTTAAAAATCTTTAAATTGTTACCTAAGTACTCCAAGACAGATATGTTTTTATCATCATGTGATATTATTCTCAGGATCCTAGTTCTCAGGAAGAACATGAATACCATCATCATAGCTGATCGCACATTGGTGACGGTGTGACAGTTTCAGAGGACAACCTTCAAGGGGGGATATGGTCTAGGTGTTGCTATAGTGAACAACCAGCATCTCCTCAAACTGAGCTCTTCTCTGAGATAAAATGGGGTTGATAATGGATTATGGGTTAGCCATTCTGACTAGCCAAACTTCAGAAATCTACCTGGTTAAATTTCTTGGATATATATATATTAAAAAATCATTGTCATTTCTCTCTCAGAATTTGTTATGCTTCAGTCCCCACTGCAACTTAGTAGCTTCCCTACAGACATTCCCCTTGGAACATATGTTTAAGGAGGGAGGCGTATGTTCCCTGGGAATTCTGTGAGGAAAATGCAGTTGAGGATTCCAAGCGCTCCCTTTAAGAGATTCAAGTGTTAGCAGACCATTTTAATTAAAGTTCTCAAGACAGAAGGCAGAAAAACAAGATTGACGGAAATGAATATAACCTGCATGGAGAGGTGGGGGACTAAAAAAGAAACAATCCATGTGGGATGTAGAGTTACACTACACGTTTTCGGGAAACAAATCAATATGGAGTCCACAAACAAAGCACAAGCCACCAAAAGATGAAGTTAAAAATATCACATCAAGTGGCTTGAGGCATGAGTTTATGCACAAAAACACATCTTTATTGGCTTCCAAATTTGCTTTAACAAGAGATTCATTTTTCTACTGAAGGACATGCTGATTATTGTCCTGTGGTTTTCAATTAATAAGTTCACAGTTAACAGTTTTTAAGTACACTGAATCATGTAAATTTCCATATCACAGCAGCTAATTTATTTGTTTATTGTGGTACAGCAGGCACCACGCGAATCTGGTTTTCAAATCAATTCCAAGTAAAGCAGATGATTTTTGCAGGGCAGACAATATGTAATGAAGACCCTCAAAGCTCTCTGGATGCAACTGCATCAGGAGTGGGTTTCACGCCGCCACAGCAAACCAAAAGGGTAAAGATCCATGTTTAACATCCACACCGACAGATCTAGAGAACTGCACCTCGTTTCTGTGTGGCTGCCTGCAATTCACTGCTATCTTTTATTTATGATGACACAATTTTTTTTTCTTTGAGAGCTCTTAATATATTCACAGACACACAAACACAAGGATCATTAAGTTACAAGCTGGGTTTATTTACCGTTTGCAGCTAGTTCAGATGGTATGGCAATTCTGAACAGCATTTGAATTTTTAAGATTATATTGTATATCAACGTTTCCTTTTTTCCTGTACCCTGTCCCAAACCTGGGATGCACAGGAATTTTATTCTGAATTTAGGAAGCTGATTCTCCATAGAATGCTTTAGGATTAAAGAGATTTTTTTTTTTTTAAGAACCTGACATTTGAAAAAAAAAAATTCCCCATAGAAGCAATGGGAAATGCCTGGGGGCAAAAAGTATGGAGATAAAGGGGGTGAAGGGTTATAAAGAGGGAAAGTATATGGAGAAAAGAGACAGAAAAGAACAATAGAAAGTTCTGACACTATTCTTTCAAAAAAAAAGTCATAATGATGATCTGTTCCTTTGAAATGAATAAATGAATAAACGTTTGAGCATTTCAATCAGTAAAATGCACAGACCTTGAAGAAAAAGTGACACAGAAGCATTGAGAGATAAAATTGAGTAAAATGTCCCCAGTTAATTTGAAAATTTCAATGCACTTTTGAGATTGCTGGCAACCAAAAGAAACCTCACAGTCATGCAAATTGGAAATTTCTTTTTTCTGCATGTTCATGTTGATAGTGTAATTTCATATCTGAATGTATATGCTAGTATTTATAATGGCCTTGAATGTGTTGATCTTGGACACTTTTCTTAGGTAACCTATTAATGTTAACATTTTTCCCAGTGCAATATGAGCTACCATCAGGGTCTTAGTCCTAAAGCAGTTTAATTTCTTCATATTTGGTGTTCCATGAGCTTAACGAGGAGAGCCCGTTTTTGTCCTTCACCAAAGCTGTCATTTAGAGCAGCCCCCACCTTCCACATGTTGGCCCATCTGTCTCCCTTCAAGTTTGCTTTTGTTCTGCAGAGGATAAAATGGGCAAAGTGGAGATGAAAAACATAGAAACCACCATAGATTGAAAAATATTTGAATAATGCCCTTAAAAGTGGTTTAATCTTGGATTCTTGGAAAAATAAAATTCAGATGTAAATATGCTAAGCCTGGGTAGATCTTGTTTCAACACAGGGACTAGTTTTTCCAGAAAGCTGGACACTCTCAATGTCATTGCCATCCTTCATGTTCTTTGAGTAAGTGGAGTTAATGTTCTTGGAGAAAAAGCCTGCATAGTTGGCTATTTTTCTTCTTGCAGGTGGCAGGGCTTTAGGACACAAAAGTTAGCTGTGTGATATGTAGATGAGTGTGCTCCTTCATGTTTCCTGAGCAGAGAATCTGTGATAGGATTTCAGATGTCCTCAGATAAAATGGACTAGAACACAACAAACTAAGTGCCAATGTTCTTTTGTTACTTCTACTCCAAGTTCAGCAGTCTGAGAGAAAAAGGACTCAGTACTAAATAGAACAATTTGATTCAACAGACCAATGTTGGCAAGGAATTTGGGAGAAAAAAGGAATGCCTATCAGATTCTTTGAATTTAGTACTCGAGAAATACAACTTCACTGACAGTGCGGGTCACGACCATTCTTGATTCACTGTTTCCCTGCAATGGAAGGCACTCATCTTATGCCTGTGTAGGTTTTATCCTTGTATTCCATTTTGAGCATTTCCACAGTGGTGCCCACTGTGAAGAAGGTAGGTAACTTCTCATGTCACCTGACAATTAGTTGTTTTACATAGATTTCCAATTCATGTTCCATGAACTAAGGCTTAACTACCTATGGTCATAGCATTTGTAGGTAAAAGCTCACCTACAACACATATAAACTTGTGATTTAGAATTGCCAACTCTTATATGTGTTGAGAAATTCATAGATCTGTTCTAAACAAATATTAATGACATGAAAAATTTTTAAATTCTGTTTTCTCATGTTACTTAATGACCTTAAAATTTTAGAATAGATTCTGAATCTAGATTTTTGAGTACTTTTGTGGATATATCTTTCAATACCACCATATGCTACTATTGAGTAGTTATATTAGTATTCACTTTTTTAACAAAGATTAATGAACTAGAAAAATAAACTTTCCCAAAACCAATAATGTTGTCAAGGTAGGGAAATAAAAGGTGCATATATCAGTACATGGGCTGCTTTTAATTTAAAACAATCTGGGGGAATCATTGTTTTTTAGGGAATGTCAGACTAAAGCAATGTTTTTTGTTGAATATTGGATAAGATATGGAATAAATGAATTTAATTCTTTTTTGATGGGAAAAAAGAAGATTCCCAGGATCTCATGGGCTTTGGGATGCAGGATTAGGTGTCATTTGGCAGAGAAAGAAGTGAAAACTGTTGCTGACACTCCAAAAAATAAAGAACCCAAGATATTACTGATAGGTGGGTGTTAAGAAGGCCTGAAACATTGGGAATTAGACAGGTCTATTCTTAGATAATATGGAAAGCCAAGTTCATGGCTTAGTCTAGCCTGGATGACCTCCAAAAACATTTCCCTTTTGAGTGTGTAGAGTTATGAAACAGTAAACAAAATGGGAATTTTAAAAAACCACATAATTAAAATAATTAAAGAAAAGCATTGTGAGAGTTAAATTTGATGATAAATATAAAGTGCTGGGCATAGTGCCTGGCTCATAATAAGTATGTGTAAACGTGAACTATTGCTATTATTAGATGACTGTTTAAAATAAGATATGATAATGATATTACTCTTGTCAATTATTACAATAATCTTTTACAAGAAAAAAAAAAAACAATGATAGGTTTAGAGGTCCTGGCAGGATTTCTGACTAAGTAACATTCTTTTAAAATTATGGCTGTGAGAAAGAAGTCTACTTTCCATCTAGCCAGAAATACCTATTTGCTCCTGACTATCTTCCACCATGGTGAGATTTCGCTCTGAGGACTCTCCAGAGGATTAGAGAGGAGAAGGGGCCAAACAGGGCTTTTGGACACATAGTCTGAGAGCCTCAGGGAACCTGACTCATGCTATCTGTGGCAAGATGCCAGGCCCATGGACATTTCCAGGTTGTCTGGATGCTTCATTGTGGGAATGGAGTCAGTGCTCCTTCCCACAGTATATAAAAATGTTCTCCCAGCTGTGCCTGAAGTGATGCTCTTTCAAATACCTATGTGGGCTGGCTGCATCCTTCTAGGTTTTCTTTTCTTTCTTTTTTCTTTTTATTTTTTATTTCTTTTTAAATTTTTATTTATGTTTTTACTATTTAGTTTTCTCTTGGAGGCCCAGACCAGGTTTTCTTTTCTTGGTCACACGGGAGTAAGACAAGTTTCTAGGCGATCTTTATAGCAGCCATCACAAATCTAAACAGAATAGGGAGGATCCTCTCAAAAAAAAAAAAAAAAAAAAAAGAATGACATTCCTAAATATAACAGGTAACAATTCTCTTCCTTCTGAGAAGAAGGGGCTCAGGGTAAATATGTTTTGTTATATCAATCAGTCAAACCTTGTTAAAATCCCGTGACATAAAGATACAAGGGAATTCAGGATGCCTAGAATAAGGTGGATCTGGAACTGGATATGAGGAGAGGGACACATCACAAAATACAAACACATTTAGATCTATATTCCTCTGTGAATTGCCCTCTATACAATAAAATTTCAGTGTAGGTGCCCTATGGACTTGCAGAGCTCCCTGAAAACCATAAATAATATAGTTTTTATCCTAATCCAATCCCACAGTTTTAGGGATTAGGTTGGCTTCTGTTTGGGGACAGAAAGACCTTTTAAAATCCCCTTATTCAAATCTAAACTTACTTCATGTTGGAATTAGTTACTTCCTGGAAATGCAACCACCTGTCTTTTCATTACCAAACTGGAAACCTCAGGGCTTTGATTCTAATTTCTCTTTTTCACGGAGGTCAAGATAGCCATGAGTCACTTGGGTTGTTTGTCTGCAAGGTGTGGTGAATATCACTGGCTCTTTACCATTTTCAACTCCAGGACCCTAATTCTTAGAGTCATTGCTTTTATTCCAAATGGGTCTTTCCACTTTTTATTTCTCTTTGTTCCAACCGGAACTTCCTCCAACTACTAGATTAATCTTTCTGATGAATTGATCTAAACAGGGTCAGAAAGGGGAAGCACAGTGTCCTGGTATCAAAAACAAGCTTGCTCTCTAAATAAATAAATAAATAAATAAATAAATAAATAAATAAATAAATAAATTCGGTTCTTGCCAATCCACTCACTAGTGCTTTATCACCCTTGGAGAAATGAATGAAATTGAGTTTCTAAACTCACAGTGTTTGAAATATATGATGACTTCATAAGTCTCAGTTTAATATTTCAGTTTCCTGATATTATACTATCAGAGCATTTGGACCACAGCAATAAAGACATAAACTATTACCCAGGACCATAGTTTGGGGAGCCACAGTTAATCCCAAACTCTAGTTCCTCTACATATCAGCTTTGGGCTTGGGAAATTCATTTTCCCAGGCTGAGTTTAAGGAATTGTTTTTCAGTTTTTGTTTGATATGTAAAAGAGGAAATATTCGTGCCCCTTAGGTTCCCCAAAATGTGATTTCTTTCATGTCAGTTTTAAATGTCAATTTTCCTTTTGCTCTGATCCCAGAACAAGAGGAACTGCAAGAATCTCATTCAAAGCTCAGATGAGGAGGTTATCTGTCACTGACCTTGGAGCCACCTTTGGCATTTTCTTTTCACTGGAGCAAATAAGCTGGAAATACTGAGCCAGGTTCCTGCAGGACATGTTTGGACTTGCTCCTGTATTACTTCTTTCTTCCCAATAATAATCACCCTTTTTCCCTCTAGAGAAATAGTTTTCTCTAAGTGCTTGAAAAATGCATTAGAAAGAAAGAAAAGAAAAAAAAAAAAAAAAGAAAAAACCCCACCCTGCCCTGTCTTCTCTTACACAAAGGGTACTAGGCACTAGTAGCTGAAAACCTAGGCAAATACAGAGGCAGAGATGCATTCCTTTCCCCAAACAACTAACTCATCCAACCCGAAGGAAGGAAGCCATTTTGCCCGTCAGTGAGTTCTCAGAATGATTCCCACTAGCTGTACTCAACACACAGGAAGAAGAGGAGAGCAAGAGGGAAGATATGAAATCACAGAGGAACAGCTTGACTGGAGGAGAAGCTTCCAGGCAGGCAGTGAGTGGAAAGGCTAGGCCTTAGGCTTCAGGCCCTGTTTCCTGTGGGCTGCAGAAGCCCTGGGGCTGGGAGCTAGAGCAATGCCTTCAGTTGAGAACAGCCTCGGTATGATCCCCACTGCTTTCTGGCAATTGAGACGTGTCCTTGATTTGGCTTTCTTCATTGCACTGAAGTCAGTGCCTCCTTGTGTTCCATCCAAAGCCCGTCCTGGTCCTCCATCCAGCTGACTCAATATAATTTAAAAGCTGAGGGGGTGGAGAGAGGAGGCTGAGCCAGGAAACAGGAGCCGAGCATTTTCTTCTGCTTAACAGCTGACCTTTCATGGGACTTTGGGTGACTTGCTTCGCCCTGAGCCCTTTCTCATTTCCCGACCTGCTGTGGTAGAGATAGTAGCAATAACTCATCAATCAAGTGGGGTCTCCGTGAAAAGTACCTGAGCTAATGCAAGTGAAAGAGCATTGTGCAAATACAAGGCACTTCTATGATGTCCTTTCACTTACTGCCAGTTTCCTTTTCTCTCAGATGGGACTGATAATATGAAAGCTCTTCAGGGGGTGTGCTTCAACTAATAAACACATGATTCACCCCTTAATGAATAGAATAGGAAATGTGTGGAGCAATCAGATCCAAGCAAGCACAGCTGCTTGTGTAGTAGCCGCTATTTAGAAAACAACAACTTGAGTCTAGACACTGCAGACCTCTTTAATAAATATCTTAATTGTCAGAGCAATTGAAAACCTTAGGCAGAAGGAGAAGCCTGTGGATCAACGCTTGAGTGAAAGAGGATGGTCAGGCAACTGGATTTCTGAAGGTGTATTTAAAATCAGCATCTTGTTCTCATGGGCAAATTTTAGACACTCAGAGTTATTAATGCTACTGGCCACTGGAAAGAGAAGCCAAGACCCTACCCAGATTTCCTGTGTGCAGGCCAGTTACAAATGGCCAGGGAGAATGAGTCAGGGATTAGAGAACGTCCCAGGTATGAACTTACATGGATTCTCCAAGGGGCAGAGAAGTTAGCAAAGCCTAAATAAGAGATCTTGAGGTCAGTTTAAGGAAGAATCTTCCTTGCCCAGAGAACATTTGCTTTTAAGTTCTTAAACACCCTTTTAATTTCCTTTGGACAACTCTCTTTGACTTTTCTAAACTTAGAGGGGTTGTTCTAAAGGAAAAGACTGGTTCAACGTCGAGCAAAGATAAATCAGGATTACCTGGTGACAAGATTGTAGGATGTGGCAACTTCCCATTAGGAATAGTATGTGGAGAAGCTTTGCAATCTCCCCCTCTTATTTTATACTGGCATGTTCTTACATCCCAGAAATTACCCGAGAGCTGCAGCATTCTGACAGGCACCCCCGGGTAAGTCCTGCTTAGCTTCACTCTCACCAAGAACCCTAGACCTAAAGAGAACATGATGGTGAAGATGGAAATGTTCTAGGCAGTAGTCATTCTCGCTGGTTCCAAAGCTATTCTTGGGTAAATGTGCCATAAATTAAGTCTAAGACCCTTAGAAATTTTCCAGACATATACCTGAAAAATGACTGGCATTCCAAATCTAAAAAATATTCCTATAACTCAATAACAAAAGACAAGATCTTAATTGCAGAAAGATGGGTAAGAATTTAAATAGACACTTTACAAAAGAAAATATACAAAATCAAATGGACACATAAGAAATTTTAATACTGTGAATTATCAAAGACAAATTAAATCCACAATAAGATCCAAGGGCCCATCTAATAGAACAGCTAAAATAAAAAAGACTGACAACACTAAATATTGGTGAGGAGGTACAGCCACCAAAGCTTTCATACACTGATGGTGGGTAGGTAAACCAGTATGACGACTTTGGAAATTGTTTATTGTTTCTTAAAAAAAATGATCATATATCTACATATAACCCAGAAATTTCCATCCTTCTGTTTATCTAAGAAAAAAAAACTCTATCCAGAAATAGCCTTATACAATAATGTAGATAGCAGTTTTTTCTCCAAAGCATCACCAATAACAACAAAATCTAGAAATAGTGCACAGTCCATCAACATGAGAATGAATGAAAAACTGTGATGTGTGGTCATCCAATGAAATACTGCACAGAGACATAAAGGAATGAATTACTGATCCACGTAACGATGTGGATGAAACCCAACAGAATGCTGAGTGAAAGATGCCATTTAAAAACTCTGCTCATTGTATAATTTCTTTACATGAAGTTCTAAAACAAGCAAAATTTTTTATGATTACAGAACTCAGAAAAGTGGTTACGTCTAAGGTGAGGGCACTGAGAAAGAGAACAAAGGGACTTTCTGAACTGTCAGAGGATGTTCTGTTATAGAGTATGAATTACCTAACTGTACATATTTGTCAAAAGTGATTAAATTGTACAACTAATATTTGTGATTTTCACTGCAGGTAAATAATAACTCAATTTATATACATTTATAAAGGAAAAACAAACTTTGGGGCTATTCTATGATCCTCTCTTTTAGGTTTTTTTTTTTTTTTTTTTAACCACTGAGCTACTTCCCCAGGGTTTCTTTGTTTGTTGTTTATTTGTTTTTGAGACAGGATCTCGATAAATTGCTGAGGGTCTCACTAAGCTTCCCAGGCTGGCCTTGAACTCTACTCCTTAGTAATTCCAAGTCACTGGGATTACAGGCATGCAACATCACGCCTGGCCTCATGGGCTATTTTTAACATTTTAAAAACTCTACTCAATGCCAGAATCATTTTTGCGTCTGAAAGCAAACCAGTCTGAACTGTCCCAGATGTTAATGTGATATCCTTGCAACCATAGACACTACAAATTGAAATCAGCTTTTGTGATGCGAGCACATGTATACTAAATCTATCACTTTATCTAAAGTCAGGAGAAGCAGGCAGGTTACAGCTCTGCAGAGGGGTCACTGGGAAAGTTAAGGTGATTCTTTTTACTCTTTTATTCTCTCTGGGCTTTATATTCACCTGTAGACCAATTGTCTGTAAGTATAGACTAAATGTCCACTAGACTGTTTTCTACTTCAACTAGTGTCAGGGAATTTTCTGAATGAATTAGCAATTGATTAATTAATTAATTAGCAATGGTTTCTCTCTTGTATGTTACATCTTGCATGTTCTCTCTTCCAAGAGGAATTTTTTAATCCCCTGACATCATATAGTTCTCCTAGTTATTTCCTGTCATTGAATTCTGATGACACTATTGTATTTTAAAATCTAATCATATATTAACTGTTTTAGAAAGCCAAGTCTCTAAAATATTAAAAGCATAGTATGGGCTGGGGATGTGTCTCAAACGGTAGTGTGCTCGCCTGGCATGCTCGGGGCACTGGGTTCAATCCTCAGCACCACATAAAAATAAAATAAAGATGTTGTGTCCACTAAAAAAATAAATATTAAAAAATTCTCTCTCTCTGTTAAAAAAAAAGCATAGTATATTATAACCTGTGGAGTTTATTCTAGGAATACAAAACTGATATACAATTCAAAAAGATAAGATACTGAGTTAAAAGCAAAAATAATTTTTAAAAATGTGGAGTTTATAATATATAGAAAACTAAAATTTATATTAAAAAAGTAAAACTGTATTATGGTGTGTATAGCCTAGATAGAAGCAAAATTAATAAAATAATAGCACAACAATGGAAGTGAGGGAATAGAAGTACACTGTTGTAAATTTGTAGAAACTACATGAACTGATAATTCATAGTACAATGTAGACTGAACATCATTAAAGTTGTATAGAATGATTATAAAACTAAAACAGCTTAGAAAACTAATTGTGAAAATTAAATAGAATGTTAAGAATATTCAATGAAAAGCAGAAAAAGAGGAAAAAGGACAATTAAACAAATATAATAGAAAATGTAACAATATGATATATTTCAACCATTTAGAATTATGTTTACATTAAATGTAAAAATATAAAATATTTAGATTAAAAGGCAGAGATTGTTGGCTTGGATTAAAAGGCAAAGCACCAAAACAATGCCATCTACAAGAAACCCACTTTAAAATTGGCTAAGTATAAAATCATAGAAAATAGTAGAGAAAGCGAACAATCATCAAAAGAGGGCTGGGGTGGATATATTAATATTAGATAATAAGAACCTCAAAACAAGGAAAATTATCAAATATAAAGAGTCACACTTGATAATTATAAAATTTCTTTAAGAAGGATTACTGTCAGACTCTATATTCCTAATGATAGAGCTTTAAAATATGTGAAGCAAATTCTAACTAAACTGAAAAGAAAAACAGAAAAGCTGACAAATATATTTGAAGATTTAACCACTCTTGCTTTGTAACTGAACAAGTAGACAAAAAAATCAATTCGGATATACAAGACTTAAGAATACCAAGCAACTGGAACTAATTGATATTTATAGCACACTCTACCTACTGACAGAATATATATACATTTTTTCAAATGTATGTGGAACATGTACCATGAATACTTTGTCATAAATGTCTCATCAAATTCAAAAGAATTGAAATGGTACATAGTATGTTCTTGATCACATTGGAATTAAATTAGGAATCTATAGCAGACAGGAATCTAAAATGTTCTCCAAATATTTGGAAATGAAATAACAAATTTCTAAATAACTCACAAACCAAAGAAGAAACTATAAAGGAAGTTAGAAAATATCTTAAATTTCAATTAAAACACAAGAAACTTGTAGAGTGCAACTAAATTAGTGTCTCGAGGAAAATTTAAAGCTTTAAAGGCTAATATTAAAAAAAGGGAACTAAAATTAATGATTAAAGCTTCCAGCTTAACATACTGAAAGAAGAAGAGAAAATTAAATCCAGAGCCAGCAGGAGATATACAGTGTTAAAGAGCAGATTCCCATGAAATAAAAAGCAAAAATAAAGATGAAAAATACACTTAAGAAAAATCCACAAAATTGATAAACCATTGACCTGACTCACCAAAATAAAAGGAAAAATTTTTAGTATGATAAATTATGCCACTCTAGATTTAATAGATATTAAAAGAATAATGAGGGGATATTTCAAATGACTCTTGCCAAAAATTTGATATGATTAGGAAAACTATGGCAATGGGTTATATCTGGTCTGTAACTTGTTTTAGCTAATAAAGTTTTATTCAAACACATCCATACCCATTTGTTTATGGATTTTCCATCTTGTTTTTATGTTAAAATTAGCATAGTTGATTCATTGCCACAAAGTCTATATGGCCACAAAACCTGGAATATTTAATATCTGTCCCTTTAGAGAAAGTTTGTTAACTTCTGACCAAGAAAAAGCAGAAAAATGATTGAAAAATACACATTACCAAAACTGATTTTAAAAAAAAAGAAATGAAGAAGAATTTACTTATAAATTATGAATATGTAAAAATGTATGCATTTATTATCTATAAATAAATTTTAAGTCATAACTAAAAGCTTTATACATACAAATCCATGCTTAAATGATTCTATTGGTAGAAGTTATGAAATATTTAAGGGAGAAATAATACCCAATCCTACACAAAATGATTCAGAAAACAGAAGAGGAAAAAACCTTTCAAAATTCAACTCATAAGCTCAGAATACCCTAATACTCAAAATAGACAATTATATAATAAAAAAGAAAACTATAGACCAATATCCCTTATAAACAAAGGCACAAAAATTCTTCAAAATTAGTAACTAGAATTCAGCAATATATGAAGAATATATGATTGCTATGGGGATTTGCCCCAGGAATATAAGACTAATTTTAAAACATTTGAAAATCAATTGATGTAATTAACCAAATTTAGTTTTTCTTTTTTTGTGCCAGGAATTAAACCCAGACCTTATGAATAGTAGGCAAAGTGTTCTCCTACTGAGGTAAATCCCAAGACTTACAGCTTTTTTTTTTTTTAAAAAAAAATCATGTTACTCAACAGATCTGTATATAATAAAACTTAACCATAATTTATGATTAAAAAGGATAAAATCTTTCAGCTGGTTTCTGGAATAGAAACCAACTCCTAAACTTGAAAAGGGGAATCTATGAAAAATCTACAACGAACATAATACTTAATGAAAAATGTTTATGCTTTCCACCTAAGATAAGGAAGAAGAAAAGAATATCCACTTCCATCACTTTAATTCAACACTACAGTGGAAATACTAGCCAGTGATGTAAGTAAGAGAGAAAAAAAAAAAGGAAAAGGAAGAAAGAAAACTTGATACAATGGAAAGGAATAAGCAAGATATTTTAATTCATAGAGAATATGATTGTGTATATTAAACATCTAAGAAACCTCCAAAATCTGTTCAAATTAAAAGTTTAATTTTGCATGTCAACATTTTACAAATTCAGCATTCAAAAAATCAATAGGTTCAACATCTCTAGCAATTAGAGAAATACAAATCAAAACTACTCTCAGATTTTATCTTACTCCAGTCAGAATGGTTGCTGTTAAAAATATAAACAACCATAAGTGTTATTGAGGATGTGGGGGAAAAGGTACACTCATATATTGCTGGGGGGACTGCAATATTGTACAGTACAGCCAATATTGAAAGCAGTATGGAAAATCCTTGAAAAACTGGGACTGGAACCATCATTTGACCCAGCTATATCACTCCTTGGTCTATACCCAAAGGACTTAAAAACAGTGTACTACAGGGACACAGCCACATCAATGTTTATAGCAGCACAATTCACAATAGCTAAAATGTGGAACCAACCTAAATGCCCTTCAGTAGATGAATGGATTAAAAAAATGTGATATATATATATATATATATATGGAATATTATTCAGTATTAAAAGAGAATAAAATCATGGCATTTGCAGGTAAATGGATGGAGCTGGAGAATGTAATGCTAAGTGAAATTAGCCAATCCCCAAAACCCAAATGTCAAATGATTTCTCTGATTTAAGGATGCTGATTCATAATATGCTGCTGCGGGGGGTTGGAGGGGGAGACGGGAGGATTTAAATAACTCTAGTGATTCTGCAACTTGTATTTGGGGTAAAAAATGGGAGTTCATAACCTACTCGAATCAAATGTATGGAAGATGATATGTCATGAGCTTTGTAATGTTTTGAACAACCAATAAAAAAATTAAAAAAAAGAACTCTAGATAGGGCAAAGGAGAAAGGGGGAGGGAATGAGTAGGCATAGATGGTGGAATGCTATGGTCATCATTACCCTAAGTACATGTATAAAGACAAGAAGGATGTGACTCTACTTTATGTACAACCAGATATATGAAAAATTGTGCTCTATATATGTAATATTAATTGTAATTCATTCTTTTGTCATATGTAACAAATTAAGATTTTTAAAAAGAAAAAAAATCAATAGTGATTTAATTGAAACATTGAAAATTGAAATGAACAATGCTGTTATAATAGGATTCAAAACATGAAATACTTAGAGACAAATTTAACAAAATGTGCTTAAGACCTGAGGAATAAATAGCACAAAACAAATCCAAGAGAAAGTTTAAAAAATTAAATACACGAGTGATGTATCTTGTTTGTGAATTTGAAGATTTAATATTAAGATGACAATTCTTCCCATATAATCAATAGGTTCAATGCAATCCCAATCAAAATCCCAGCTAGAAAGCTGGTTCTAATATTTATATTTATATTATCCTTTTCTGAAAAGAACCTATAGCATCCCCCCTCCCAAAAAAAACCTGACAAATGAAAAGAATTAAGTTGAAACACATACACTAGTAGATTGCAACATTTACTGTAAATCTACATCAATCAAGACAGTGTGGTACTGGCATAAGAATAAACATATATATATTCAACAGAATAAAAAGTACAGAAACCCATGGCTCATTGATTTTGCAAAGGGTGTCAAGGTCATTAAATGAGAAAATGAAAGTTTTTTTCCAAAAATGTTACTGAAAATCTATATATGCATGTGGCAAAATGTAAAATAATAATAATTTGAATTCACTACTCACATTATATCCCAAAATTAATTGGAAGTGAATCATAGCCCTAAATATAGAAGTGAAATCTCTAATGCTTCTAACCAGGGTTAGATAAACCCTGGTCCACTGGCCACGTTTAACCATGTTCATTTGTGTGTTATCAATGGATGCTTTTGTGCTACAATGGCAGCATTGAATTGCTACCAAACTGACCATATGGTCCATGAAGCCAAAAGTATTGATGATATGGCCTTTTACAAGAAGGTTACTGACCATTGATCTAAAAGAAGGCACAGGAGAACATTTTACAACTTTGAAATAAGGAAATATTTCTTAGGACACAAAAGACACTAACCACAAAAGAAAAACAGTAAATAAATTATTGTCTTTCATGAATTTTTTTAAAAATTAAGTCTTCAGAATACATTATTAAGAAAGTGAAAAGGCAGGGAAGAGACTGGGAGAAAGCATAGTACTTAGACCTGATGAAGAACTATAAAATATAAAGTACAGTTATTGCATTATCCAATGCAATAATAAGACTATCAAATTAAAAAATAGGTAGACTTAAACAGATACCTCATAAAATATTATAAGTGAATAGTCAACAAATTTCTGTGAGATGATCAATATAAGTTATCTCTAAATGAAAATTAAAAACGTAATGAGAGCCAGACATGGGCAACTCAGGAGACTGAGGCAGGAAGGATTGCCAGTTTGAGGCCAGACTTAGCAACTTAGTGAGACTCTGTCTCAAAATAAAAAATCAAAAGGACTGGGGGTGTAGTTCAGTGGTAAGTGTCCCTGAGTTCAATTCCTAGTACAAAAATAAAATCAAAACAAAACAAAAGGGAATGAGATAGCACTACATACTCACTAGATGGCAAAAGTTAAAAAGACTGACAATACCAAATGTTGGCAAGATGTGGAAAAACTGGAAGGCTCATACATTGATGGTGGGAATCTAAAATGGTCTAATGATTTTTACACTTATCAACTTTCCAGCAACTGCATTCCTAGGCATTTATCCCAGAGAAATGAAACACAGACACAAGGCAAACTACTCAAATGCTCATTTTTATGAAGAGAACAACAAAACAGTACATTCAGGCAATGGTGTACTATTCAGCTATAAAAAGGAAAAAGAAACAACCCATATGCTACATGATTAAATTCATATTATATTCTACAAAAATAAGACAAAATATAGTGACAGTACATCAGTTGTTGCCTAGAACTAGGGCAGAAGCTGGGTTGTGATTGACTAAAAAGGAACTATAGGGACCTCTTGCTCGAATGCTCTATATCTTAATTGGGGTTTGGGATATAGAATGTATACAGTTGTCCAAGTTTACTGACCTTGCTGAATACACTTTAAATAGGTACATTTCATTAGATATCTCTTATATTTTGAGTAACCCCAATATTGTTGCTTTATAAAAAAAACACTTCTTTGCCCTGAATTATTTTCTAAATATTTTTTATTCACCACTTAGGACCACTACCCAGTGATATAGGTAGATCTGTGTCAAACAGGAAGGAGCCTCCCATCCATCCAGGAAATTTTCAGTTAATATTCCATTAGTTGCTGCTGCCCTGTGAGCAATTCATTCTTGTTTGCACCATCCACAGCTGCTGAAATCTTTTGCACATATTCAGAATCTGACTGAAGGACTCTTTCCTGCTTGAATGTATGCCAAACTCCTTTTGTTTGGTACTCAGGACATTAAAGATGGCTCTAGTTTCTTCAAATAAAAACTTATTGGCTTGAGGAGAATAATTAGATCATTTTTCTCAGGTTAAATGAACCAGTATGTATGAAGTCCTTGCCTGCTATGCATCTAGTATTCTGGGAACTCTGTAGCCCCATGAACTGGGAACAATTACCCCTGAGCACATGAAGGTGATCAGATAGTGGGAGAGACGAGGTTTTAAACAGACAACAGTCATAAAATGGTACTTAAGAATATAAGCTAAAAATCAGAATATGCCATATATTCTAAGGGTTTTAGGAATTCAGAAAACTGTAAAAACATCCTGAGTTTGCTAATCAGAGACATTTTTATAAAGAAGATTAAATTTCAATAAGCCCAGAGCAACTTCATTCCTTTAAACATGCTTCCTGGGAGGTTACCCTGTCCCTTGGGTCCTTTTACGCTCCCTTCTCCAGAACCCACAGGAAAAACAGGGTCATTTCCTAACAAAGCTGGTTTTTCTCGGATACACTTAAGGGAGGTTACTGAAGAAATATGCAAAGTGGGCATCTCTCTGGATTGCAGCTGGGAGATTTTGCAGGGTTGTGGAGAGCAGAGTTTTCTACTTTGGAGTTTGTTTTTGTCATCTTAATTTCTATTTGCTTTCTCTGCAGCTTAGTATGCCAAGGGACTATCAAGATCCTGAGATCTGCAAAAGCAGGCTCTTAGGTTGTGAATTTTCTTGCTAGATCTAGTAGAAAGAAAAAGAATATCAAGAAAGATGGCAAGGTTTATAAGTATAGCATTATTAGCTGAGAATATACTAGGAACAGAACATATGATGTTCTGTCTTCTACCGTTCAAGTTCATCAGGCTTTTCATCTATAATAATTAAGATGAAATATTTTTTTATTTTTCAGGTGTTTTTTTTCCAGTGGACACAACATCTTTATTTTTATGTGGTGCTGAGGATCGAACCCAGTGCCCTGAGCATGCCAGGCAAGCGCGCTACCGCTTGAGCCATTTTTAAAAAGACAAATTGAAGAACTATACTTTGCCTGTTAATACCTATTCCATAGGCTAACCAAAGCTATAATACAAAGGACTAATATTGCTCTCTCTCAACTGATCATTGTTACATCAGATATGGTTGCCCTACTTGAAGCAGATACTCCTAATAAAGTGAGTGTATCATCCATTAATATAGTAGATAATTTGGTTTCTAAAGACTATAAGCTGTTAATTTATGACCTCTTCCAAGTGACCTACTCTAGCATTGTTGTAAACCCCACCCATTCCCTTTGTAAGTTATTTAGAACATTAATTTTCAAGTTGGTAGGAAAAGCACAAGCTACTGACTCCATCTTCTCATATCAAATACATAAAAATAAGTGTATATACATTATCTTACTTGAAAAGATCAAGAAGGACTATAAGGGACCCAGAAACAATGAGAAATTCTGAAAAAATGCAAATGGAAAATTTCACAGGAGACATCACTCAGGAAGAAGTTGGAGGCCATAAGAAGCACAGGAGAAAGTTTCTATGTAAAAGCAGCGGAAGCAATGAATGAGCTTTCATGTTGGAAGATACAAGTGAAGCAGCAACCCAGAAAGGTAGCTCATTGATACCAGGGAATCTCAACTGCAGAAATTCTCAAGTGGGACTCGTTTACTATTTGATGACAGACACTATTATGAAAGAGAAATAATAACAAGAGCTAATGAAAGAATTTAGCTAAAGGCTCCAGAATTATAGCTGTTAAAGAAAAAGATCAACATCAGATTTTCCATGTACAACATGTTAGAGACAAGCATGGAGCAATCTCTTAGATAGAAATGAAATAATTATGAACCTAAGTAGTACATACTGCTATTTTTTTTCTCATAATATATACTTTGTTCTCACTTCTTCCTAACAAAATCCTAACATTACTCAAAGTAGCACTATATGCCCACTTAACAATACTTCTGAAGACTCCCTTGCAACTAGAACTGGACATTTGACAGAGAAAGGTTAGCAGGTATTTGTGTGTGTGTGTGTGCGTGTGTGTGTGTGTGTGTGTGTGTAGGAGGGGAATCAACTACTTTCTAATTAAAAAATAGGACTAATATAGCCAATTTGTACATATTCTCCTTCTGCATCTCCTATCCTTTTATTTTTGCCTGGAATATTGATTTAATGACTAAAAGTATATAAGTCATTTTTTTATGATGAGGATGAAAACCACTTGTGAAGGTATACTATTAAAGTAGAGGGGTTTTTGATGACTTCTCACTATCAAATAAAATGATCAGTCTTAGGCCAGTGCACCATTCTAAAACTTCCAATATCCAATTTATTACTATATAAAAAATCTGTTTAGTTAAATTCACATAAGCCTCATTCACCAGCCTCATTGGTCAAGTTGCTATTCTTCATCCAGTTGCAATTTCTAACATATAAAAGTTAGACTTCTATACCTAGCTAAATTATCACTCAAGAGGTACAATAAAATGAATACATTTTCAGGGAGAATGCAGAAACTTTAACCATTCATAGATCTTCTATAAAAAAAATTGCAAAGAGACATACTCCAGCAAGGAAGAGGGAGTGCAAGAAGCAATAGAAAATGCAATTGTGTATTACTTGCATAGTATTTAAAATGTTATAAGAGTAAAAAAGGGTATTATATGCAAAAAGATTCATACTTTTCTTGAATTATGTCACTAAAACAATATACACATTATGAGTGTGAACATTTTTAACTCTAAAGAGTTCTTACTACATGCCACATTTTCTCTGCATATCATAGTGACCCTCTGAGTCTCTCTCTGTGTTCTGCACTTGAGAATGTGGATCAATCATATGTCAATGGAGGTAGCAGGTGAATTCATCAACTTAGAACATTAAGTTGGGGCAAGGAGGAACCAGAACCATTTTGTGGGGGAAAATGCTGGACATGGAGATTCATAGCTGCTGAGTTCATGCATTTGAGCCCCTCAATCCTCTGCTTCCCATTTTGCTTTAAGGGTGTATGATGAATGGGTCTCTGTAAAACTCTGCCTCATTAGACCTTTAGCATTCAGATTCTGTTTATTCTGACTGACCGGGGAAGAAGAACAAGGAAAAAATGTGCAATAGAAGAAAATTGGGTAAAATTGAATTCTGACATTTATTAGAAGAATATTTCTCTACTGATTTTTTTCCTCCAAAACAGTATGTGACAAATTGGCTTGCTATATATTCCCTTCTTATATACAATCCAGATAAAAAAGGCATGAGGCTACAGTAGAAGATATAGCAGAAAGAGCAGAGTAAAGGGGGATGGAAAATGTTCACTCTTCTTTGCTATTTCTATAGCACAATACTAACTTACTGTTCTTCCCAGAAAATCATTAATATCTCGACATTTTTCTCTCTTTCATTCACCTATTGTCATCACCCATCTTTGGATGTGAGGATGGGGACTTCTCTGTGCCATGTTCTCTCACTTTACTTCTTCTAAACTCTGCTTAGATTGTCAACAGTGGTATGCACCATTTCATGTCAGAGGCTAAGAAATTCTTCCCCTAACAGGTGAGCAATCTAGCAGACATTTTGCAACTTAAAGTTACTAAACAAGGCTATTGGCTAAGCTTTTACCAAGAAACTGAAGTTGGAATTTGTGATTTTACATCTAGGATAATTTTTCTCTAAGGTTATCAAGCTTTCCTCCATACTAGTCTTGCTTTTTTCCTGCTAAACTACTGAACTTGTTCTCTCCAGCTGATGCCTGCATTTCCAATTCTCTCTCTAGCCAGAACCATTGCTCTCTGCCTCCCAGCATTTTGTCTACCTTCCAGTTGCCTGCTCAGTCCAGCTAGCATGACTTGGAGCCCAGATTGAGCATTTTAACTCAAAATGCCACTCTGTGTCCAGTGAGAGCTTCCACTGAACTTTTAAGTCTCATATGATTATTATGAAAATAGTAGGGAAACCTGGATTTGAAGGCATGTTTCTACATGCATCGTTGGCTGAATGAATTTTGAGAAGCCACCTTACCAACCTCGGACCAATCATTTCCTCCATAAACATTGGAGTTGGCTTGGTTGGACAGTATCTATAGTGTCCTCTGCCTGGATTGACCCAGGACATATACCACTAGTTCTTAATTTGCACTAGTCAAGTACGCAATTAACATTTTTATAGAAATAATGCAACTTCAAATCTATTTTAATTTGAAATAGGGTGTATATGAGTAGATACATAAACCTATAGACAAGTTAGAATTCTTTTTAAAAAAAGAAATTTCTTTACAATTTGGCATGTTGTTAAAGAGATGGAAAAGTAAAGGGGAATGATGACTTTTCTTTTCTATGCTGAACGGCTCAGTTCAGAAGAGACCTGGCATAACCTGTCTCATAACATGGTCATTATTTTTAGCCCCAAGACCCACCACACCTTGGATTCTTCTTGTTCTTATTACATCTTTTTGTTCTTTGGATTACCCACAACAGATGTTTTGTTGGTGTTTTTTATGTGAAAAGCAGAGAGAAAGAATGGGACCTTTGTGAGGCTCGGTGGGGACAACGTGTTAGCCACTTGATGGTCTGGCCCCAGAGCCACTTAAGCAAGTACGAGGGTCCCCGTGTGATGGATGGACTCACTGTGTGAGCCACGCACTCTGTAGCTGATGCTCGGACTTAGGTCCCTCTGGGGTCACAGGCAGTCATTCTGCCAGAGAGAACTTTGCCCTGGCTGAGGGATCACTGCCGAGAGCTGTCTCAGCAAGGAATCTTGCTTCTCTCACAGTATTTTTTATTGGTCTGGTAACTAGTGTTGACACCATGTTACTTTTCAGAAGGTGGCATTTTATTTTTTTTCAGGGCATCCTCTTTGTGACAGTAGGCATTGCAGTTGTGTCAGTAACACAAATGTAATTGAAATAGCAGTGGGCTCTTGAAGCTTAATGAAGGTAGATTTGGTTGAAGTTATATGATGGCGGGGGTGGGGGGGTGGGGGATGAGCCAAGATGACTTGTCAGTGACTATTAACTGAACCCTCTGCTCACCCCCTCTGAATTTTTTTTTTCACATTAGGTCTTAGAGCTTTGTTTTAGACAAGTTGCCTGTGGCAGTAGTTTGGGAGGATGGCTCTGAAGGGGCTTTAGCCCACACAGGGACATGTGTGACAAATTATCCTGACAAGACTGCCACTATAATATTAGCAGCTCGTTAGAAGAGATGGGTGAAATTCATCTCAGCTTTGATCAATTTTCTGCTAGCATTTCAGGGCTTTGAAAGGATCCCATTTTCCCCACCCCCTTCCACCCACACCCCTAGTTTCTCATAGTTTTTGTTGTTGAAACCATACTTGGCAGGACTTCCCAAGGGTTCAGAGAGTCTGGCAGCAGACTCTCCAACTCTTACAAGTGTTTATGTCCAGTTTTAGGATGAGGGAAGGGAACATGAGCCTGGGGTTTTATGTTTGTACTTGAAATCAAGAAATAATGGGCTTGGATGATATAATCTCTAAGGTTCTATCCAACTCTTTTACTCTGTGATTCTACAAAGGGAGTTAGAAGACAGGGTGGGGGAGAGAGGAAGGCCTATTTTCTCTGCCTAGGGGATCTGGAGTTAGAATAACCCCAGGGAGTGACCAGTCCAACCACATGAATGATGAAATCCCTGATAAGGAAATGCAGATGAGACAAAGATCTGTACTTCCTGATTTCCACCCAAGTGTCCTTTCTATTTGTCTGTGGCCACTACAACAGTAAAATAATTGAAAGCCAGTGTGTCAGAGTTCTCCAGAGAAACCGAGCTGACAGGAGATGCATACATGTACATGTGAGTGTGCATGCTCACATGTGTGTGTGGGCACACCTGTGCCTATGTGGAGTACAATTACTTTAAGGAACCGACTCAAGTTCAAGTCTGAAATCTGTAGGACAAACTGAGAGACTGGAACTGATGCTTTAGTCTTAAGAGAATTGGATCTCTGGGAAACCTCAGTAGTTACTTTTAGGCCTTTCAATAGTTTGGATGAGGTCCACCCACGTTATTGAGGGTAATCTTTTCTTGAAGTCAACTAATTGTAGATATTAATCACCTCTACAAAACACCTTCTATTTTAGTACTTTTTTTTCCCACATTTTGGAGTTTTTTTTTCTTGGTGGTTTTGCTATTTAAAATAGATTGCAAACATAGAGCTGAAGCAGTATCTAGCTTTCCTAAGTACAAGAAAGCTGTGAATTGCCTTATAAAGAACCTATATGCTTATCAATGAAGAGCTTATCAAGGGAGCAGCTTCACTCAGGTGTGAGTTATGCTTCTGTTGACACTGATATCAGTTTTTAGGGCTGGGGGGAAGGTACTGGGGATTGAACTCAGGAGCACTCAACCCCTAAGCCACATCCCCAGGCTTTTTTTGTATTTTATTTAGAGACAGGGTCTCACTGAGTTGCTTAGTGCCTCACTTTTGCTGAGGCTGGCTTTGAACTCACGATCCTCCTGCCTTAGCCTCTCGAGCAGCTGGGATAACAGGCATGTAACACTGCAACCAGCCAGTGAGATCAATTTTTATGAATCAACAATATATACTAAGTAAGATATCTTTAACTAGAAACACTCATAAAACTGGGTGATGTATTATTATGATGAAATTGATGTGATCGGGGGCTCACAGCAAACACCCCTACGCTTCCCCTGAACCACTATTTGAGTTTTACTAATTCAGTGTTCTCAGCAATTTTGTAGAACATTACTACTTTGTTAATGAGAATCAACTTATATTAGCATGTTTAGTCCTAGAATAACCCTATTATTTCCCTTTTAAAGGTGAGGACTTAAACAAGTGTAGGAGCTGAAATTGAACAGAGATGACAGATTCCAAGGTCTGTGTACTATACTATATCCTCATAACGGCTCTTCTAATATTACATTTTTGTCTATGCCTTTGATCTTTGCTTACCCATTATAGTTTATATCTTTTTCCACTGTCTTGAATTTTAGTGTTCTGCAGGTCTCGTTTTATGCTCAGATTGTTTTTTTTTCCTTTTTTATTTTTTTGGTATATTGTCATGTGTTTAAAAAATGGAAGCATATAGAGTAATAGAAGAACGGTGAAGCAATAAGAAATATTTAAACTTGCTATTGTACCTTAGGGATTTCCTGAGAGTTCTGGGCTTTAATGACAAGTCAGAAAGATGGTGAAGGAAGACATACATGACTCAATTGGGGATGGTAAGTCAGACACTAGAGAAGATAGGTCAAAAGTTCTTTATATAGATGCCCCCAAAGTATTTTAAATGGTATGTAACTTAATTTTTTAGGGGGGGGGTCTGCTGGGGATTAAGCCCAGAGCCTTATAACACATTAAGCATGTACTTTACCTCTGAGATATAACCCTAGCCCCTTGTAATTTAAAATTTAATGTTTGATCTCCACTTTAGCTGTATTTCTAGATAATGTAAACTGAAGAAAATATGTCAAGACAGCATGCTTTCCAAAATCTTATTTACCTGTCCTTCGAGGCACAATGCAGAATTCCTGCCATTGAAAAATGTATTGTGTTAGAGGAAATAAACTAAAATATAATTTTAATGCAATAGTGGAGATATTTCAGGTAGAGGAAACCTCCTGGACAAGAATAAAAAGGCAGGGAATTGTATGACTTGTTCCAGGAAAGGCAAGCAATTAGAATATTGAGAATGGATCAGGAAGGCATGAAGGCCAAGGTCATCATTTTGTATCATTCCAGAGAACATCATCCCATTGTCTTCTAGGTGAATGAAGCCCTCTTCAGCTCTCTGTCTAGTGCACAACCAGAGAGGCTGCACAGGGAGGTCTTGGGTGAGTTTGGAAAGGGGAACCCATAAATATTTTTCTTTTTTTTTATGTAATGAAGGAGAAATGGCAATGAATTTATCCATTATTAAAAGGAAAAAAGTTAGATATTTTTTGATTCAGCAAAACTGTCAACTAGAGATAATATGTTTGCAACGAATTCCCATTGTACCTGCTTAAAATATTAATAATGATGTTAAAGTAAAAATGCTTAATCATACAGTCTCCATGCGTGATAAGTGCTCTGACTTAAGGGCAAGAATCAAGTCAGAAAACTAATCTTTCCAGCCTTCAAGCATTTTCAGAATGAAATGGATCTACCTTTGGAATACATTCTATAAAAGCAGGAAAGGATTTTAAGAATATTCCAGTTCTCTTTTAAAGATGAAGTAAAATATCTTTGCAAATTTATACTTCTGTTGCAAGGGAATAAAGAGCTGAAACTCAGGTCTCTGGCTTTTATTATGGTGTTCTTTCCTCTCCACTGACCTGCCACTAAAATAAACAATACTACACTTTCATATTCTTTTAATAGGGATCAAGAGGCCAGGCAAGTCTTTTCCTCAATGATTTTTCTTTTCTATTTTCTGTTGCCTTGAGTTGATCCCAGGTTTGTACTGGAACTGTATCCAAACAGGATAAAATACCATGAGAAGCTTTGTTCAGATTGCTGCAGCCTGGCCAGAGACAGGAAATACTAGAAACCATGAGAGAGAGAGAGAGCGCCTGCTCTGACGTGAATTCCAGCAGAGTTTGATGCGATTCAAGTAAGTTCCAAAACAAAAGAAAAACCCTTACATGATCTGCCAACATTTTAGGGTGCTCCTCCAAAACAAACAAATTTACATTCTTACAGAGCCTCCAACCCTGAGCCCTGCCACTGCCCAAGTTTCCTGGGGACAGTCCCTCCCTCAGTATCAGAAGAGGCTCCATGATGGGAAATCACAGTTGTGTGGCCCTTTCATGAGGTTGCTTGTCCGGATCCTCATGGATAATTGTGACAGTGAGTGCTTTCCTAAGGCTGTAACATAGAAAACCATTGAGTTTCATTTTTCTTGTGCTGGATAATATGCCAACATTAATTGATATGATGCTGTCATTCTCTCACCCTGTAAAAGAAAATCACTACAAGTTCATGGCTTAATCTTTGCTCATAGGAGACTTAATAAAAGCTATAACTCCAAAAAAAAAAAAAAGTGAACATTGTTAATCACTCTGTCAGTCTGAGAAGAATGCTTTCTGCTACAGTCGTTCACTGACCTAAGATAAATTGGAAGGAGAGGTACAACTCTCATTTATGCTCCAGAGGCCATATTGTTTTGCAGATGATAGAATAAATAGAATATTTCCTGAAGAGTGAACACGTGCAGGAAAGAGCAGAGTGTGAGGATATGCTGTGCTTAGACAGGCCAGCCAGATGTTACTGCTGACCTCCACTCACTGGAATCTGATTGACATTAGAGTTGGATTTCTCCAGCTGTTTGGAAGAGCTACATGAAAAGTCAACTTTTTCCCAAGACTAAAGTGGGCCACCTGCAGAATATCCCCTCATTACTATTGGGATTTCCATTATATATATTTCTGGAATCTTGGATCCCTATTTTTCAAGTGTACAGAAATGTTATAAAAAGGATTACGGATTTATCAGCAACCAAATCTCTTAAAGAAAGCTCTATATTCTTTTCGCATGATATATGCTTAGAGTGTCAGCAGAACCCTACCCAAACCATATTTTAATGTTCAGTTTCAGGATAATTTGAAATGTGGATGACAAATACTGGGCCAATAAACTAACAAAAAACACACACATGTGTGTATGTGTGTATTTATGAAAGTAGATGTGTGTTGTGAACAAGTTACTGCAAATGGAAACCATCTATAAAACTGTCCACTGGAGCCAATGGAACACTCACTAATTAGAATCATTTCTGGAAACTATTGTTTCAGAAAAGTGGTAATTCCAGGAAGCCTTGCAGATTTTATTTATTTATGCATTTATTTATGTAGATTTTTATCACTGCAGCCTTGGCTAAAATTAGCAGCACGAAGCAAGGACAGCAAACTACACATTTTAAATGTGCCTTAAAACTGAGCACATCATAATAAAACTCAAGATATTCCAGGATTCAAAAACGAGCAATTTAGGTTAAAAAAATAATTTAAAAAAGCACAGAAATTTAGATCTCATGGATAGATTGGTTAGCTGAAATTTACCTTGCATTATCTATGAAATATGAGGTTTGAGAGTAAATTGTGAATGCAAATGAAATTGCAGGCCAAGGTTTAAAGAGAAGAAACTGGTTTCAAACAGGACCCTTAAGCATTTCAGAAGCAGCTATTTACATACAGGCAATTAATGCCTGAATTACAAATCATTCTTATTTGTTCATTAAAACAAGATCCCTAAGGACTTCTATTAGACTTTATGAAAAAAAAATCTAGAACTATAAATTGCATACATCTGAAAACAGGAACACACTCTACTGTTTACACTTCATCAATTCAGTGTCTTTTTTCGAGTTAGGTGGAGTGAGAATGGTTTCTGCTTGTTCTTGGTGCAAAACCAGCTTAGTGATAACCCTGACATTGATCTCTGATGTCTTGGGGGATTTGACATGACTTTCTAAGAGTGTCAGAGCAGGTTGCACAGAGAAGAAAGTCATTTATGTGATGTAATTGAAGGAATCCACCTTGCCTCCAAACATCTACCTGCCAACATCTCCAACATTTAACATGTCTGCAGTTGGATGTGTTTGGAGGAAGGCAAATAGCTCTTTCAAGGAGTTCCTTTTCAAATGATAATATCTTCTCAGGGAGGACAATCTATGAGCACCAACACCAGAGCAGCTCAGTGCTCAATGGAGGGGTGCAGGAACAGGGCTGGGGAGACAGGATCTGAGTTTTGAAGCTTTCATCCCCAGCGCTAAAGAAGGAGCAGAAATAAATAGTAATAGTAATCAAGTGCTGGACTGGGAAAAATGGAAATGGTTACAGCAAGATGGAGAGAGATGAAGATGGAAAGGAGGAAGAACTAGTCCTTTATAATTGTGCTCAAGGCCACCCTTATTTCCAACATGCTGGGCTGGCTTCATTATGCCCAGGGAATTGATTCTGGGGATAATTTCTAACCTGTTAAGTCTTTGCTCTTTCAAGAGTGAAGCCTCTTATTCTACTTCATGCTGGTCTCCACCACGTGGCTTCTTCTAGTCTGTGATAAGCTCTTTAAAATCCGGAGCACTTGCCTTCAAACATCTGTATGCTCTCACAGGGAATTCTTTATCACCCATGATCAAGCATGGCCCTTGCTTCTGCATAAATCTCCTGACTTCTGAAAGAAAGGTTTCCAAAAATCAAAATTCAAGGCCAGTAAAGCATTTCTGGGATACTGTAGTAAAATATAGTCCAGCAACTATAACATTGCACATGCTGAGAAGTCAAATACATAAAAAACCCATGCATTTATATGACTCACTGAACATTCATACAACAGCCAAAGCTTTACTTTAAAATATTATTTTAGCCTGAGGTGATGGCTCTACTAAAACCATATGAAAATACAACCAAGTAGATGTTGAAAAACATAATTGCCCATTGACCTGTCATCTTGCACCCTTTAAAAAAACGTGGGGGGGGGAGTTAGAGCATCTCTTAGTAGTTTTCCTTAGAAAAGATAAGTGAGAATTCTGTTTTACTTTCATCATAGATGCTATTGGCTAATCCTAGAAGAGTCCTGCTTCCTCTTAGGCAGTTGTATATGAAGTAATGACAGATGCTCCACTTTGCCTTATTTCCTAACAAGGCCATTTCCTTGACCAGTCCTAACAAATTGTTCACTTTTTGTATAACTCCAGCTTTTATCTTATATTTCTTTTTTTTTTCAAGAGAATTTTTAATATTTATTTTTTAGTTTTTGGTGGACACAACCTCTTTGTTTGTATGTGGTACTGAGGATGGAACCCAGGCCACACGCATGCCAGGCGAGCGCGCTACCACTTGAGCCACATCCCCAGCCCCCTGCCTTTATTATATAAATAGAAAATAAATAGAATGGTTGTTTTTTATTCCTGAAATTTCTATTCAATGCTTTGAGATCTGAGATTGTTTTGAGGATCATGGTAGATATGCCTGTAAGACAAAGTGACCTTTCTTTGAGAACTGGGATATACAGAATAGTTTCTCTATGCATAAATATCCTATGCCCCCATCAATTCCAGAAAGAAATGGTGGAAGGAATTTTAAGCCTGCTAATCGGGGCCTCAGGACATTCAATTAAGACATTTAAGATTCTTGAGCAAAGAGGAGAAACAAAATGTTCCAACTGAATGGGCATGAGGGGGTGAATCACATTTTTCCTTGTAAGCCAAGAACCTACCATGTGGTAGGAGAGAGCTGTAGGCCTTACATTTCCTTTTAGGATATCAGCATATGAGGAAACTCTTCAGGTCTGATTCAGTGTAATGCCAGTCTTTCTGCCCTCAGAACCAGCATCCGGTGTTTGGCTCAGCAAATGCATCAACCACCCAGTCTGAGTAGTGACATGAGAGCAACAGCCCAAGAGAAGGGAAGCAGCCTGGGTCCCCTCAGTAGAGGGACTTGCAATTCAATAACAAAATGGAGTGGGGCTGAGATACTGAATACCACTGTGATTATTACTCAAGCCCTGGATGATCCCCAGGCTGATAAAGTCTAAGAAACCAGGAATTAGATATTGTACAATGTTGTCTAAATCCAAACATAAATATAATAAGATTAGGCTTAAACTGCACATTATGGCAGATCTTGCCATCTGTTATTCTTAATCCCCTGAATCTGGCAAACCCAAATGGGTAGAGAAAAACAAAATTTCCTTGTCCCTAAGCAGAACTCTACCTTTTGTTGTTTACTTGAAACTTTAAAGTGGGCTTAATAGTTTATTATTTAACCCACCGATAGCTTTCCACACCAATAAACAGCTGAGCTGATGTTTGATTCCTAATGGAAAGCTGCTGAAGATGAGAATGTCAAGTGCAAATCAACTGGCTGGGGTAAAATATGCCTAGACGAACATGGAGTTTCATCTCTAAAATTATTTCTCTCTTTGGCATCTTGAATACCAAAATTCAATCTGAAATGGTGATGCTTTTGAGTTTTGGCAACACAAACTGGCCATACCATTCTCACTTATCACCAATGACCAGTTTTACTTGGGCCTTCCTCATAGTGAGAGTTGAGTCTCAAACTTTGAGAAAATCTTTTTGCCAAATTTGTGAAGTTTTCCGATTATTAGAACAATTGTCACATAGACTTCAAGAGTGGAAATCTTCAACATCAATATATTTGTTTATTTTTCCAAAATTGCTTGGAAAAATTCAATTCTCTCTTACAACACACCCAGAATAAAAAAATAAATTTAAAAATGGTAACAACCAGAAAGAAAAACAAAATGCACTAATTTTACTAAGACTCATTGAAGAGTTGTTAAAATCAATATACATGTATATTTTTGTTTTACTTTACACACGCACACATACAAACACAGGTCTGGGAGTATAGTTCAGTGCTAGAGCAAGTGTTTAGAATGTGCAAGGCCCCTGGTTCAATTTGTTTTTCCCTAAGAATCTTTGGTATTAACTTTTTGGTTTTGTCACTTTATTTATGGGAATTTTGGAAGAGAAATAATGGTATGTTTACTTAGAAGAGTCTTTTCACCGGATTCTGGAAGTGTCTGAACATTATTGTGAAGAAAGTATCTTGATTCAAAGATATTTCTGCAAGATTCCTCCAAAAGCTAATGATTAAGGTGACCTCACCATTAAGAGCTATGTTAAATATGGCACACTGAATGAGATGGTGCAGCAAGAGAAACACCCTGGTGGTGAGATCAATATGGTGAATACCCACGGAAGAAAATAAGCTTTGCACGGGTGTCAGTATCTACCCAGGAACCAGATCAGCCCTGTGTGAGGGTGTATCGAAAGATTTAAAGCCAGCGTCTTCAGCCAAAATGTCCTAGTCTTTGTTGTCAACAGACCACATGTAAATCCCAGATGAAAGAGCAAGTCTCATGGGCTGGCTCCCATCCTGTGAGGTACTGGAGGAATATGGTAACGTAAGAGAAAAATCATTCAGCTGGGGCATAAAATACTATGTTTATCTGTCAGTGTGGTCATGTTTTTATTGAGGAAATAGATTATCCAGAGAAATGTGTACTGTTTATAGTTCTGTCAGATGGAGAGGTTGTTTCTAGGTCACAAAACTTTCCGATTATCAAATATCCTCAGCAGCCTTCCCCAAGAAGATGGCCCTATTCTGAAGTTCACACTCTCCACTCACTCATGCATTCACCATCGATGTGCCAAAACATGCATTGAAATCTGATTATACAAGAGAAGACAAAACATAGTTCCTCCTCATGATATAACAGAGGATATGGATTCAGAACCAGATAATTATTTGTTCAAATCATATGAAAGACATATATCTGTAGACACATATATGTAAGAAATTGTCAATATTTCCAACTTCATATGATACAACCTTTAAAACATAGTTAGGCTCAATGATAGAGATATACAGAGAATTTTTGTTGTTCTGTTTCTCTTTTGTATATGAAAGCAACTCTTGGCTAGGGAAAGAGGGTTGGGAGCGTGGAGGAGAGTGGCTAGTTGGGTTTGTTGGAGTACACTTGATCACAAAACACGAAGAAGATGCAGGCTCTGCATCTAGGGATGTTAAGGCCAGTGTTGATGGAGCATGGAGAACTTTCTGGAACAAACTGCCTTTAGAAACTTACCCTGATGAAACTTTGGATATTTAATCAGAGAAGTTACTCAAATACTCAAATGTAAGAACATCCTTCTGCTGTCCTAAGGTCCTGACCCAGAAGCCTATATGAGTCTAATTGACTCTTCCATTTCTTGCCTTTACTGGCAAATATGCCTTCTATCTACCTAAATCCTACCATTGTCCCTGAAACTGGCTCACTGACCAACAAGAGTTCCTGAAGACCAAAGACTGAGCACCTTACTGGCCACCAGTCACCAAGTGTGAGACCTCTACTGCTTCCTAGAATAGTGCCATCCAGTGGTAAATTTTAACTCTTGCTCTAGGAACTACTTGATTAGTGTCTGGATTCTAAGCCCTCTTCCATTGATTCAGGGTTGATAATGCTGGGCCTATGACCTCTGACCTCAGCTGGATATATTATTGGCCTCACCCTTGCAAAAATCTTCTGGTTTCATTTCCTGACTTTCAAAACCTCTACTCCTAATCCTGCTGGCTCCTACCACACAATCATCAAGACCTATTCTTTGGTTCTGCCTTCTATTCTAAGTGAGTATTTTGGAGTCTGAAAAAAAAATGTCATTTTGAAGATCTAACACAAGTGCACAGGTTACCAAAGCATATCGTTAGACTACAATAAATCCATGCAGCAACCCAAGGTTCTCTTAAAGTTCATCAGCAGTATGTTACCACATTACTGTCTGAGACGCCCTCAATGGTCCAGGCTGCCAGTGGTTCCATGTTACACTCTGTGGCTCACCACACAGACTATTATAGGAGAGAAGAAGGAGCTTCCAGCCCAATAATTCATCAGAAGTGGAAAACGTGTGGCTCATGAAGATAAAAGGCTGTATGCATGCACGTGTTTCTGAATGTGCATTGCCACTGGAAGATGAGAAAGGAAATATGACAATTAAGGGGAATTATTTCCTTCAAGGATACCACAGAAAGCACCCTGAATTGCAAAGAGGTTGGAATTTTGGGACTTAATTCCTTTAAGGTTATATCCAATTCTATGATCCTGTTCCTTGAAAAACCTTTTTTATTTCCCCTCAAATATAAAGTAGGACCTTTTGTTAGCAGACATCACTAAGGTCATATGACAAATGGGTGCTATTACTATGTGTTCTATAAAGCGTGTGCAGCATTTCTGGGGACATTTTACCTCATGTACTACTCTAAGCTTTTAATCATTCCAGGAAAGGCCTGTGACCCAGCCACAAGAGCAGCAGAGGGTGTTTTGTAGAAGATGGCCCAGGGCCTTGGATGATGATGTGCTCTAAGACACAGCTGGAGGTGTTATTTAGGATCATCCTACTTGTATTTTGTTCCTGCTGTCAAGGAATAATCACTTTCTGGGTGGGCAAACACTTTCGATGCCTCCTTCTTACCTTTGTGGGGAAGTCCACCAGGAACTTGTTTTCTATGATGACAAGATGCATCCCAAATTACTCTAAAGATGATATTGATTTTCCTACAAATAATAAGGCCAGCCGCAGGAGAACCATAAAACTTCAAGTTGTTGCTTCAGTGAGTGTTACCGTGTAATGTCAGTAGCTTTGGTTTTTATTTAATTTTGTGATTAAAGTTTTTATTGATTTCCCTGCAGGGTAGAATATATCAATATCTTTGGTTTCAAAGGAGCATTCAGTAATGTGAAAACATAAAAGGACTCAACTACAGAAAAACGGGTGCTTTATTTTAAAATTTAAGAAACTGCCACTATGAATCTCAAAGGTATATCTTTAAAACTAGTTTTGAATGGGGCCATTCAGCCTTGTGTGTGGAGCTAATCCCTCAGGTAGCAGCTGGTGCATAGGCCTGTGAAGTTTAGTCAAGAAATGCTTAGCTAGGAGTTATTAGAGCTAATACTATTTTGCCAGAAGCTAATACAACAACAAGTGAATCACGCTCCATGTTACCATAAATCATGTGTGCTTCCTTCACTTCTCCAGAAAAGGGGTAGCTTTAAGATGCCTAAATTGTGGAGGCCCTGCCCTGAAGGCAGCTTTGTTGGTGAAGAACAGGTTCTTTTCGGAGGTTATTATATCACCAGGAATACGGTCATTGCTGGGACTTGATTTCTGATCTCAGAATGGGCTTCTCAATGATTCTAGAATGCTCATAAAACTACATAGGAAATATGTGGTTTGCCTTCAAGTTTAAAAGGGCTCCCCCTTTCAAAAACTCTCAGAGTCACCCAATTTTGTGTGCCATCTTATCCCGGCTCTGCAGGCTTGAGAGACTCCCCTCAAATGACTTCCCTTTGAGGGATTGGGCATGGGGGTAATTCTCTTAAGACTGAATTGCTTCCTATAATACAGATCAACTGGTAATATTTCCTTAACACTTATAGTTAAGATTAGTTTTCACAGGTGACATTTTACCTTATTGTACTGGCTGGGAAACTAAAGCTTGGAGGGACACTAAAGACGTGCTTCATGACCTCTGGGCAGGAAGTGTCAGAGCTAAAAATTAAAATTTGGCCTCTGGGCTACTGGCTTTTTAATTCACTCTACCACCCTTAGGTCACAGGATGCAGCAAGCCCTCTTGGTTTAATAGGGCTGGCAGATTAGTTTGACTAGTTCTTTTGTCTGTGTCAACTGGTCATTCCAGTGTGGTGGAATCACTGGAGCCTGGGCACCTGCCAGTGTTCCCTTTATACACCCATTCCTTCTCTGTTTCTAGTAACCAGGATGCTGTTCCTTGGAGTTGGGTGCTCTAGAAGAGAGGCGGGGCACTCTTCACCAATGACAATAGCCACACAGGTTTTGCAAGCTTACTAGTAATTTGTCTGCCATCAGAAAGACCTAGCCATTTTGATTCCCTTGTCCATCTGCCTTAAAAACACATTCCCCCTTTGTTTGAAATGCCAAAGAATCTCTTAAAACAATAAGGCAGACTGAGCTCTGAAGCACACAACCCTGAAACTCTAATTGAGTAGAACACTGCAGCTGGGGACAGAGCCAGGCAATGGAGTTAGATGGCTGTTCATCAATAAAAACAATATTAAAAAGGAGCTCCAACCTCTTACCCTGCCTCTGCTTCTTCATCTTGCTTTGAGAAAAACAAAGATAAAAGGAAAATCTCAATGAAAATGAAAGAATAAGGAGGAAATTCATGTTTGGTTCTCATTCCTAGAAATTAAATCCATATTTAGGTTCTCATTTGGTTTCCAAGACTATCCACTTGAACATTGATGTTGTCAGAAAAACGTCTGTAGTAAGAGCAGACCTGAAAAGGACCGTGGCTCCAAATTTAAAAACAAAACCCTGTCCAGGGGTTAAGGTCAGAGCCAATCTCCCAGGAAAGAATTGCTTAGGGGTCTGGTGTCATATGAGACAGGCCAAAAGATAAACCAAACTCAGAAGAGATGACTACAAATGTTTCCCTATTATCTTGGTTTTGAAGTTCTCATATTCATAACTCCTTTGGGTTCAAATGTTGGTGCCGTTACAATAAAATATTAAATGATAGGGTCATTGCCTGAGGTTTCTATTGCCCATCACCAGGAATGCTTGTGGAATTAACTAATCATATTATTCCTCCCTTACTCCCCTGCCTCAGAAAGATTCTAAGGAACTCACGCTGGAAGTATGTGATGGAAAAAAGATCTGTTCACTTTGCTTATAAGCAGGGGACCTTAGCTTCCTTCAGTAAGGGGTAAATGACCAAGAAAGAGTAGGGAAAGAGATCCAACCAATGCTAACGGAAACATTTACAGTTTAGCTTCAGTGAGTCCTTACTTGGGTAAATTTGGATTTCCTAACTAGGCTGAGCTGGTCCTGTTTTTTTTTTTTTTTTTTTTTTGCAGCTGTTGTGAGAATCCATGCTGTAAGAGCCCTTGGGCTCTTTTTCAAAATACCCTAAGAATAGGCCAAAGAAAAGGGCATGGAGTGGTGTTGCTGGGACAACTGCCAAGACAAAGAAACTTTCAGATTTCTGGGGACAAAAGGCCATGTGAAAGGAATTTTCCCTTCAACACACATGCATGCTTACACACACACACACACACACACACACATACACACACACAAACACACACGCGCACACACACGCACACACACTCTCCTGGGTGCATGTGCCTGCATGCTCACACGCACTAAAATGCAATAGAATATGCGTATGTGCATGTGGCTGGCAGAAGTTTGATTAATTAGCTGAGCAGCATCAGCTTCAAATTAAAACAATTTAAAATGTAGCAGGAGAAAACCATGGCAATGGGACACAAACTTAAAATGAGCCCAGGAACAGTAAATGGGGAATTAGAGGCAGAGCCATTTCAAAAAGTGACTCCAGACCATATGGAGCTGAGGACTGAAGAACTCAGCTGAAGCTGCAAGCATCTGGGATGCTTAAAGTTTCCTCTTGTGGATTGGAGCTTGGAGGGGTGTGGTGGGAGGCAAGAGAGGGATAGGAGCCAACCCCTCAACAGGTCTGGTGGTGAGGCCAGATGGCCACCTACCAGAGGGCTTGGCTTTCATGACAGCGCCCATTGAGCTGGAGGAGCATTGAACAGACTGGAGATCTCCCCAAGACAATGAGGAGAAACAGATCCCGGGGCTGCTGGCTCCTGAGCTCTCCTCCAGCCTGCAGACTGTATGCCAAGGCTCTCGGACAGGAAATGAGTGAGACTCCATGGAGAATAGTTCAGGGATTCAAGAGGAAACCATATTCACTGGCACCAGTATGAAGAAGGGAGGGTAGGATAGAGGAAAAAGTTTGTTTGCTTAATGTTGATCTAATAAAGGTCAGTGATTAATGCTTGCAAAAGTCCTTGGGCTACACACGCAGAGTTTCAGAGGCTTGGAGGGATGACGTTTCTTGTGTATAGCACAGGGACCTTGGATTGTTTAGATCTGAAGAACAACTCTGACGTTTGCTGCTCAATTGTACCATTGACCTTCACCACCCCAACATAAGACAAAAAGCTTGGCCTTATTTTATGATTCAGGTGCAATTTGTTTGAATAATATTTGCCTCACCATTCTTTTATTTAAAAACTCAGACAAGGCAGCAAGAACTAGATTCTCAGTTCTTTACAAAGGTTATCAGATGATAATTTGGACAAGTTATCTCCGTGTCTTCATTTTTAATTGGAAATAACTAGGGCACAGAATATTTTGAACATAGTTATTATCTTACCCAATACTTAGTGATGATTTAGTAAATGGTGGCTATTCTGTATTTTTATTCATACAGTCATCCCTTTATATCTGTGTGTCTCTCATCCACGAATTCATTCAAACCAGGATAAAAAATATTCAGGAAAAAAGTACATCTATATTGAACATGTAGTTTTCTTCTTGTCATTATTCCCTAAACAATAGAGTATAACAACTGTTTACATAGCGTTTTCATTGCCTTAGGTATTACAGGTAATCTAGAGATGATATAAAGCATACAGGAAGATGTGCATTAGTTATATGCAAATACTATGCCTCTTTATATAAGGAACTGAAGCATCAGGGGAATTTGGTATTGACAGGGGTGCTGCAACCAATCCTCAGTGTATAACAAAGATAACAAAGGATGACTGAACTATTTTTTATTCTAATCATTTCCATTTTTTCTGTTAAGAGAATATCTTCACATGTAAGTATATAAGCCTTTCCCAAATGGCTGATATTTCTCCAGTAGCTTTTTTTTGTTTGTTTCAGGGATTGAGCTGAAGAGTACTCAACCACTGAGCTACATCCCCAGTCCTTTTTTATTTTTTGAGACCTGCTCTTCCTAAATTGCTGAGACTGGCTTTGAATTTGCAATCCTCCTGCCTCAGCACCCCGAACGGCTGGGATTACGGCCCCAGAGACATTTTTAAGAGTGGTAAACTGAGTCAAAGTATATGAAATTCTTAGAGGTGTTTGACAACATAGCCAGATTATTTCATTGTGATTACACCATCATCTCACCTTGCTGTCCTTGAGTGCAGACACATGTGCAACAACCTTGACCGCACCAGGTCATGCCATTCACATTCCTGGGTAGTGATCTGGGCACTAGAAACAGAGCCATAACAAGAGCAACGAGGATTTGCTGTCCTCAAGGATCTTAGCTCCTGTGGGAAGACTGATAAAAATAAACAAATAGAGAATAACGTGGTGCAGTGATAGCATTTAAAAAAGCATGATAAGGTGTCAGTGGGGGCATGCTATTTTAGTTGAGGTGCTATCCTTCTGGTGAGAAAGGAAGTGGTACCTAATGAGAATAGAGTGAAGTGAAGTCCTGTGAAAAATCCAAGGCAACAACATTCTAGGCTGTGAAGAAGCAAATGTAAGGGCGGTGAGGTGGGACCACTCACTAATTTCAAGGACTGGGAAGGAGGCTAGTGTGAGCAGAGTGAAATGAGAGGAGGTGAGCAGCAGCCAGTGGGCAGTAGGTCATGGAGGGCCTTCATAACAAAGGGAGAGGCTCCATATGTCCCAGGTTTTATCAGCATCACTCAAGCTGTTGTGTGCAGGTGAGGCTGCAGGTAGCAGGAGAAAAGCCAGCAAAGGAGCCACACCCTCATTGCTAATTTGATAGACAAGAAAAAGAATTTTTTAAATCTGTATTTTTTGATGACATATGAGGTTGACTTTTTCATATGATTATTGGTTATTTGCATTCCTTCTATGAGCAGTGGACTAAATTTGGCCCTTTCAGAGACCCACCTACCCTTACCCTGCCACCAATGATATGGAGCGATATGAGAATTTTGCAAGAGACTGAATAGGCAATGCCTAGACTAAGTCCCACTGAGGTTTTGGTCTATGCAGTCCACATTTTGAAGGTATTTGAGGAGAGTTTCATGGTTGTGATTCTGGTTTTCTCTTACAGATTTTAACAGCCTACATTTAAAATATGTCCTTTATTAAGCTGTGATTGTGCAAATTGGGAGGGGGGATGGTTTGGATGCATTACACTGAAAATTCCAGCTGGATAAATATTACATCGGGATTTACTTCTTTATTGTGCTTTTAATCATTCTGTGAATGCTCTTTCAAGAACTGCTGGCATCTAAGGAATGGAGAATCATTCAGCATCATGCTCTTTAAATGCAAAAAAACGACTAGATAAACTGAATCTTTAAAATAACTAAAGGAAAGTGTGCATTTGTTATGCAACATCACACAATTGTTCCATTGGTACACCTTCCTAATGACTTCTTTATGCAAACGTTATCGCCTTTGTGCCATTTCCCACTTCTGCTGTTTCCAGTACATTTATTTCAATGAAGACCGCTGAAAACCTTTACAGGAATTGGAGACTGGTCTTTTCCCTCCTGCTTCTGGATGCGCATTTACATGAAGAACTTGCCTAAACTACCGCTGGTGAAATCAGAAAGAAGCACCCACCCTGCTTAAAGTATGCAATTTATACGCCTGCAAAAATGCCAAGCATATGCAATCCATTTTGGTATTTCAAATTCTTACAGAGATAGTTAATTAAATGCATAGAACTTGGGCTTAAATTGAATATGTTCTGGGGAAGAGCTTAACTTCAGGCCCCATTTATAGATTTAGTAAATTTGTAGGGGGTAAGAATGTACTCCTGGTTAATCTCCATAGTGGGGGGATGAACAATTTTTCCAATCTGGACTGTTTTCTGTTTCTTTTGTGACGGAGAGCTTAAGGAAGGCATGGTGACTTGATTAAAGGTGTCATTCCAGGATGCCTCATCTTTTTGCTATGTTTCATTTTGTTAGCTCATTCTGTGCTACCTAATAATGTTCCGCACGACCCACACCTTCTCTCGTAACACACTCATTTCTCTCTGTTCATCATCTTGCTTAGGCCAGGGTGACAGTTTTGGAGAAGTTGGACATGCCATTTTTGCAGTTCTAATGTGTTCTTTTCTCACAATCTACTTTAAGGTATAGCCAGCCCATAAAGTGTTCACGGAGTAGGTAAAGAGAGAGATCCTCTCTTCTTGTCTCTGCGCTCTGTGAGTCCAGGGCTCCGCAGGGACTGAATAGGCAATAGCAAATGTGTTGAAAGTCAACCTATTGTCACTAACTCAAAGGAGCTAATTGCTTTAGTGCAGAGGTTCTGAAAAAAAAAATTTCATGCCTGACACCATTTACCTGAGCAACATATTCCATTAATATATGTCTCATTTCTGGAAGACAGTATAACATAGAGGTTAGAAGGCAGGTTCCTGACAGCCATGGAAGATGAAAATGCAGAGAATAGATTCTTCAAGCCCTGCTTAAGAGCCTGGTGTCCTCCAGGCAGCATTTCCCAAAATAGTCAGGCTTTAGAATATATATTTATTCTCATAACATTCAGAATTACTCATATTTTATTTATAAGTGAACATATGTACAATGTAGAAGAAATTGTAGTTAATATTTGTATCATGGAAAAATTAAATTAAAATGTATTAATTGCACATATTTCTTTGTCACATTTGCCTGTATTAAGTCATTTAGATAAAACATTTACCTTTTAGCATTATTTTGTTTTTGATTAACATGTGTTAATTGCACATACCAGTGAGGTTCAGTGAGATATTTCAACGCATACATTCAGTGTTCACTGTTCAAATCCAATCTCCCTTTATCCACTCTTTCACCCCAAACATCTACATTTATCAGAGAATAAAAGCCATCTATTTTTTTTCTATAAAAGTTCGGCTCTGAATTCTAAAATTCTTGTAAGATGCAAATTGTTTTCACTGATTGCTTCTTTCAAGGCACATTCCCTTACTTAAGCAATTGATTGACTTTGGAAGTATAATGATAAACAAAGATTTCATTTCTAAATTCTATAGGAGTATTTTGCTGGTGGATGTTGGTGTCATTTCTAGAGTGATTGTTAGGCTTGGAAGAATGGTTTTATAAAGTTTTATTAGAACACAGCGCTCATTTCCTTTAGGATGCCTTGAGGAAAGTTGTACAGCCAGGTAAGTGTGTACTAGCCACTGGACCCCTGGGTACATGGGGCATTGCCTCAGGAACTAAAAACATGGAGCATTGTGCTTTCTCTGTTGGATGTGGATCTTAGAGGTACATTTTATTTTTAAGTCCAATATCTAAATTATCTTCTAATGTGCCACCTCTATGTTTTTTTGGAAACTACTTCCTCCCACATGCATCCCAAAGAACTTGTTGTGTTTTTCAAAATTGAAAGTGGAGCCAGGAGTTCCACGTGTCATGCTCTTCTGTCCCATGAGAGCAATCTCTCTAGATTAAAATGGACTTTGATGGACAATGAGAGAAGCCTGGCAGTGTGACAAATACTGGAGATTAGAGCCTTGGGACAAAAGCCAGGAGATCTAGGTTTTCATCCCAGCTCTGTCCCTCTTTAGCTCTGTTTGCTTATCTACAAATTATTTCTCATCTAGAATAGCAATGCCTATCCCATCACACACAAATTGTTCAGAGGTTAAATGGGATGAAAATCATAATATTTTTGTATTATGCATGAAAGTTTCCCAGTATTTAGTATAGGGACCAACAAAATTTGATTTTTAAAAAGCCATATTGAGAAACTGTTTGATAAGAGTCATGACACTTTCAGGAGACAGGGCATGCTGGGGTATGTAGAGAAGAGGAAAAAATTAAGATATATAGTACATATGGTTGGGGGGAGCTAGCCAAGAGGCAGCTTGGGTCCTTGAAGGAAACCAGACAATCTCAGGCTGCGTGAGCATAGGTATGGGCGCACAGATCCTTCCCTTGTGTCAGAACTTAAAGTCTGGGTGGTCAAGGAGTTTAAATCCTATGAAGAAGACTATATTCAGCACAAAGGGATCCAGAATAAGAAACCTTGGCTTCTGTGACAGAATGTGGGTGGAGATCCAAGCTAAGGTGAAGTGAAGGTTGCCACTAGTAGAGACTCAAAGAACCAGTAATGGACCCAAGGGCAGTTCATCCTGGTGGAATTCAGGGGAGACAACAAAATGCTGCAATCTGCAGCATACCTGGTACCTGAGATTATACAACAGCAAAGCCAGTGCCGGATTACATCACCTGGCAAGCTCGCTAACTGGGATTGTCTGATCCGAGCATCCCCTCATCCCCCAAATATACTTTCCTCATTCACTGACCCTTGTGTGAGAATATTCCAACATTTTGAGTCTTTCTTTTGGTCAGAAATATTTGAATGTTTTTGAGAGTTTTCCAATAAAAGGCAAATGGCCTGGGAGATAGCACATTAAACTATTAACTGCCATTCTTGCGTTAATATAAATTTACTTCATTGGGTTATCTCCTTCCACCACTACAGCCCCGAGGAAAAGAAATAGAGAACAGGGAGCTTATAAAACACTAATGACAAAATAAAACACTAATGACAACTTTGCCTACTTTCATTTGTGACTTGTCCTTGTATGAAAGGCCACCAGGAACAGGTGCATGGGCTGTGTCCAACAGAAGCCTTCAGTGGACAGGTGGGAACTGGGTAGTCACAGTTCAGAGGAAGAAGTGATTCCCAGAAGGGCACCTAATTGCAATTTCTCTGCCTGCAGGAGACAGCTTTTTCTAAGCTACATGAAGATACCCTAAGTGCTCAAAAATACCAGGGAAGCAAAATTGCCACAGGCCCTATTGAATAGTTCAGGCCAGCTGCTTTCCAGACTGTAAGGTGGAAAGAATGCAGAGGAAGTCTGGTTCTTTTAGAGCTGTGGTCCCTATGCAGAGAACTGGTAGGTGAAAGGGGGATGCTTTCTCTTTTGCTGCCTGGAGTTCATGTGGAAAGGAGGCTGAGGATGTCAGAAGGTCAGATCAGTCAGGAAGCAGCCAACCACTTTCAAAGACTGTCTGATTTTCAGTGAAAGTTTCCAAGTGATAATAACATCTCTCAGTATTGAAACTTTGAGAACAAATTTGCAGCTCCCCAGTGATGGATAAAACACCATCAGAAAGTGTGACAGTCCCCTGCACATCCAGCTCAGGGAGAGGGAAATAGATCACACTCACAGAGAAGACAAATTGCAAAGCAGACATCCCAGGATGTATTGCAATCATAACCCAGGAAAACAGGCCACCAGATTTCTGTTATCTACAAACAATGTGCTGGACTAATTTTCTGCTGAAAGACAGTGTACTGTACTAAACTGGCTTCATTAACTCAATTGGAAAAAATGATTTTGCAATTTGCATGGGGCTTGAGAGTGTAATTAATACAATTCATAAAAGGCCAGTGCCATTTTGCAGACATTAGCCCCATAGGGGATTATGGAGTAGTTTGCTTTGAAGAGAGTTCTTGTGTCTGCAATCTCAATGCCCCAGATTGCTCTTCCTTCCTGGTGGGCCATGTCTCGTCTTTATCACTAATAAAACTGGACTTGTATTGCCTGTTTCTTCAGGGTTTCTTGCTAGTTCCCTTTTTCCAGTTATTGTTCGATCCAGGGGTAGTTGATCTTATATGGATGAAAACCAAAGAATCATTTGTGTTTATGGCTCAAAGATATGTTCAGGAGGAAATGATGTCACTCTGCTTTTCATTTTTTCTTCTTGTGTGTGTTAGTGACATGAGAGGTTTTTTGAGTGCTGAATAGCTAGGTTTCCCTTATCCCCAGAGGATAGTTAACAGGCTGGACATTTTAAAAATATAGGTTCAAGTAGGAATTACCTGTGATTTGGTAAGGGAAGAGGGTGGCTAATGGAGACTTCTGACTTTGAAAAATGAAAGAAGAGAGATAGGGCTCATAGTGGTTGTGACATGTAATTAAGCAGCAAGGAGGTTTATGTATCTAGAACCTGTTTGCTGAAAAGTTTCATTATGGTTAGAGGTAGACATAAATGTGTCTTTCTTAATGTATTGACTTCAACCATGTTCTGTTAAAAATTCCATTCTTGGTTCTTAAATTTAAGGCAGATACCAAATTTCCCATATGCTTTCAGATATTAAGATCCTGCCAAGTTACTCATTACTAGCCATTGCAGAAATGTAAATCAAACCTACAATGAACTACCACTTCACACCCAATGTTGAGGAAAAAATTATCCTGACACTTTTTAAAATGTTAACAAGAACATTGGGTGGGCCAAAGGTGGGGGAAAGAGGAGAGGAGGAGGTTTGGGGATAGAAAAGATGGTGGAATGAGATGGACATCATTACCATAGGTACATGTATGATTGCATAAATGGTGTGACCCTACTTTGTACACAACCAGAGAAGTGAAAAATTGTGCTTCATTTGTGTAGAATGAGTCGAAGAGCATTCTGCTGTCATGTATAACTGATTAGAATGAATAAATAGATAGATAGATAGATAAAAAGATAACAAGGGTTTATCCAGGACTCTTGCGATAGGTACCAAGACAATCACAAAGGGGGAGAAAGATCAGGTCCTATGTAGAAAACATAGCTGGGGTTTTCAGCCAGTGAGCAGAAAGAGGGGTCAATGGATAGAAAATTAGTATCTAAGACATCAAGGGTGGTCAAATTCTCTGTAAACTGACTGAGGAAAAAAGTTAAATAATTATATACCAAAGGTGGGGGAGATGAGGAACTTCCCACAGCAAATATTAAGGGTGGTTAGGTAACAAGGATAGGATGTTCTTGCAAAACTGACTTGGCAGTACTCTCACTATCACTGGCCTAGGTTGACTAAACCTAAGGTTCAACCAAGCAGAGAGTCTTTGTTATCATTAGGCTGACTACTGTCAAAAAAAAAAATGGAAAACAAGAAGTGTGGGGAGAATGTGAAGAAATTGGAAACTTTGCATATTGCAAGCAGGAATGTAAAATGGTGTAGCCACTGTGGAAAAACAGTTTGGCAGTTCCTCAAAAAGTTAAATATAGAATTACCATATGATCCAGCAAATCTACTTCCTTGGTACATACCAAAGTAATAGAGAGCAGGGACTCAAACAGATACTGGCATAACAAATGTCTGTAGCAGCAGGATTCATCAAAAAGTGTAAACAACCCAGATATCCATTGCAGATATATGGATGAACAAAACGTGCATATGCATAGAATACAATATTATCTAGCTTCAAAAAGAATGAAATCCTGATACATGCTTCAGCATGGATGAATCTTAAGCCTGATCACAGAAAGAACAAATACGTGATTACTCTTATGTGATCCACCTAGAATATAGAAATTCATAGAGAAAGAAGATAGAATAGAGGTTACCAGGCGCTGAGGGGAGGACCAAATAGGGAATTGTTAACTGAAACTGAGTATCAGTTTGGGATAATGAAAAATTATGGTGACTGTTACACAATAAGGTGAATGTTGTTAATAACTCTGAACTATATACTTAAAAATGACTAACATGGTAAATTTTATGGTATATATATTTTACCACAATTAAAAAATTCCAATTTAGTATGTCAACCTCAAACTCAACTTAAATCCCTAGCACAGATTTGATCAGAGACTCTGAAGACAGAGTATAAGGGGCATGGACTGCTTTTTGCTTCTTCTTCTACTCTAGCACTAGTACCACCCTAAAAGATGAACATTCACTTCTTCCCTTCCCTCTCAAAGGTGAAAGGTTGAGATGAGGAAAGACATGATGAGACAAGCCACCATCTTTTATAACTGCTGGCACAGTGATGGTAGGAAAATATCTCTAGGTTCTCTTGTTCATCAGCATCTGTTTAAAGTCAGAGCCCTCCACTAAAACAAAGGTATCCATTGTGGATGGTATTAGTGTGCATTGCAATTGGTTAGGGGCAGGGCTCAATTTTCTTCTCTGTGTGAAGACCCCCTCATACAGAAAGTAGCTATGTCTCTTTCACTGGATATCAGGCTGTATCTCTGGCCTCACTGGCACACTAACCAGCCCACTCTTCCCCCTTGTCTTCTCTTATTTCTATCATCCATCAAGTGAAGCTATGGGAATCCTTATAGTCATCTTTCTCCATAGAACGTAAAGAACCAGAGTAGGAGTTTCCCTCTCCTCTTCCCAGACCATTATACTAAAATTCTTTCCTAAATATAGTACAGTGTACTCCAGCACATCTACTGCCTTTGCAAATCTCTAGATGTGCTGGACCCTCTCAGTGAGACAATTTGGATAAATGTTGCCCACAGGTCCATCTATCGAAGGCTTGGTTCCCAGTCTCTGGTGCTATTGGGAGGTGGTAGAACCTTTAGAAGGTAGGGCCAAGTGGGAGAAAGTGAGATCATTGGGGGCATGCCCTTGGTGAGGATAGATTTTTTGCTTCCCATCCACCTTGAGGTGAACATTCCCACCATGATGTACTGAGCCTCCAAAGGCCCAAAGCAATAGAGCCAAGTAACCATGAACTGAAACCTCTGAAGCCAAAATAAACCTTTCCTCTTTTAAAGTTGGTTGTATCATGTATTCTGTCACAGCGATGGAAAGCTGACTAAAACACTCAGTTAACCTACATGCCAAAATACCTGAGGATCTACAGCAATGCTCTTAAAAATTCTCTCACGAATGCCTCTTCATGTTCCTGACAGCAGCAGAGTAAGCCTCAGATTTAATAGCTCAGCAAACAATCAGAAAAGAAAAGAGATGCCTATCTCTCTTTCTTTCAGCCAACTCCATTCTCTAAGAGTGATTTTCTTAACAAGGCACAGATACAATTGGATTTTTTCAAAACTATGGAACACTTAATGTCTCTTGAAACTCACTGGTGGGCTTTGCTTCAATTCTTGTGTAATAAAAATAAAATTCCATGCAGAAGCCTGCCAGGTGGGTATTCCACTTGACTGCAGCACCTAGAGGTTGTGTGAGTACCAGGAAAAGTTGGCTGATAACTATCAAGAAAATAAAAGCTTGTTTGGTAGAGCTTGTAGTCAGTAGAGAGGGCCAAAACACTGCATGCATTCTGAGTATCTTGGAGAAATTCCACTCTGTTTTGCAAGCATGTTTTCATTTAAAATTCACAACAACCCTATTAGTGGGTATTATTCCATTTAATAAGAGGAACATGGGACTTAATAAAATTAAGACATGTACTCAAGATCACACAGATCAAACACTGTGGAGCTGAGATGCAAATCTTGTTCTGAATGACTTCTGAGACTTCATACTTAGCCACTATGCTACATTGTGGTCTTGTATAACTAAAATTTTTAGCTCCTACAAGATAAAACTGATAATACCTTTTCTCCCTAGAATACAGATATTGGGAAGACCTGACTTTATGTCTCAAGTCAGGAGCATATATTTCTGTAGCCCCTCCCTCCCCAAAGCATAAGACAGACTTTCTAAAGATGTCATAGGTTTAGGATCCTTGTGAATGGGGATCTCAATTAAAAAAGACAAGATTGGTTGCTTAACTGAGATATGGAAAAGAAGAAGAGAGCCTTGAAATAAATACTTGAACATCAGAGTGAAATCACTGTAATTTTTTTTCCAAAGAGTCACTAAGGGACTGAAAAGAATTTTAATTTTATCTGCTGGTGAGGGGCCTGGAAATCTTTGGGCGAGTGAGGATACGGTCAGATGCCTGGAGTGAGACCAATAATGACAAACATGGCAGTAGCACCATGAGATATCTCCTCGTCCTAAAGCCATAAAAGAACTAGGAGGCCACACTGGGAAACAGAAGGACAACCTTGGTGCCTCTAGTGACCTGTACAGTCAGAAGAGTGCCCTTTTGCATAATGATCTTTAGGAATAATGAGACCTCTTTGAGGATGTCCTGTAGGAGATGCAGCGATTTGGGTTATGTCAAGTCAAGCTAGTTAGAAATAATGATCCTTTTCTGCTCTGACTCATTGCTCAGGAGGGATCATCTGATTGGTCAGAATTTTTCTGAAATGGACTGGGAATTCCCCCCACCTTCCTCCTTGGAAAGAAAAAAAAAACTCATTGAAAGAGCAGGTGCTTGGAGTGTCTTGGAGGCAGAGATGGCATTGACTCTACCTACAGACAGGTTTTCAAGGTCTGCTAATGTTAGATATTGAGAGGAGTTGTCCTTCTGAAGAGATTGCAGCAGCTTTTTCCACATTATCAGGGTAAAGAAGATAGACAAGCCTGATAGGGTAGAAAATAATTAAATAAGTATTAAACAGAAAATCAATGACTGGTCCATTAGAGTAGCACTGGTGTAGTAATGTTGAAGACGTGCCTACCCCTTACCCCGATACACTCACATCCCATTCCAGGTTCCAGTGAATTTTTTTTTTTATTTCCTTGCTTTTAAGACAGGTCTTCGGAGATGTGACTAAGTTAAAGGTCTTGAGGTGAGGAGATAATCCTGGATTTTCTGGGTGGACCCTGTAGGTCATCATATATGTACTTATAATATCCTTATAAGGAGGAGAAGACAGACACACAAATACATCTATATGGTGACAGAGCAGAGAGATGCATCCATAACCCAATGAATAGCAACAGATACCAGCAACTGGAAGAGGCAAGGAGTAGATTCTCCTCTAGAGCCTCAAGCTAACACTTTGATTCTGGACTTTAGCTTCTAGGACTGTGAGACAGTAAGATTCTGCGTTAGGCCTCCTGTTTGTGGTCATTTATTATAGCAGCCAAAACAACACAGCAGTGGAAGTGTGCAGCAGTCCCATCTGACCAAGTCTGAGTGGGTGGTGCCCAGGGAAACTTTCCAAGAGAAGTGATACTCAGAATGAGATTTCAGGATGAGCTTCAAATATACTCAGGAAAAAGAGGGAGGAAAAGAACGATTTGAACAGAAGAAAGTGCAAAAACCTTAAACCCAGGGAGAGCATGGTATAGTCTTTAAAGTGTAAAGGAGGTGACAAAGATCACATTGACAGGCCAATGTACTATGATAAAGAGTATGTAAACTTCAAGGGCGATAAAAACGACTCTAGGACTTTCATTTGTCAGCATCCTGATTGGATATAAGCTGCCCGAAGATCTCTCTGAAAGTTTCAATTAGAGTAATTGAAGAATGAAAATATACAACTGGGCAAGACAGGCAGGAGAACTGACAGAATTTGGATGGAGAAGGGTTAGGGAAAGGAAAGAATGAAGTTTGATGCCCAGGTTCCTGGATTGGAAATTTCATTGGTGACAATACTGATTCCTGACATAAGGAATAAAGGAAGAGAAGAAGGTTTTTACTGGAAGGGGCATTTGGAGACCAAAATTATTATTCCAGGTAAGGCTTATCTCATCTATGGGGAATAGAAGCAAAGTTTTCCATGACCTCCAGAATCTCCATTGTTGGTCCTGCCAAGTTCCAGCAATTTCCATGTGATTTATTATTCAGGATTATAACTTCAAAGGACCTGTTAAAATATATAAACACTAATTCGAAAGAAGACCTGATTCCCCCATGGCCAGCATTAAAGTTCACGCTGTCATCTAGCAAAATTCCCTAATATGTTATAAAAAGGAAGACAAGATACAATATGTGCAGTGTGGACTTTACCTGTCAGACCTCCCCATTGTTATTCAGAACTAAGATGCTTTCCAACAAGGTAAAAAGTTTCTCGATATCCTTAATGTTTCTACAGCTAGTCTTATTTTTGCAAAGCTATTTATTTTCTGTCTTAAGTATAATTGCTATGAATTAAAAGAAAAATCAAAGTAACATGAAAACTCCAATGATCTGTTACTAGTACCAGAATTTATCAGTGGGTTATAAAGTGCCTGGAGTCAGAGAAGGAAACATAAACTTCAACCAGATTTTAGTTCTATGTGGGAGTTTGGGTAATTAACCATACAAGTAAATCATAACTGTTTTGTCATGTTCCTTTCCCTAAAATATTTTTCTAACACTTTATAAAAAAACTTCCAGAACAAATCAGTGTTATAGGGTGATTTCTGATGTTTCGGGCATCACATTCTTATAACTTTACCTGTGACGTTAGCTACCTCCAGCTGGACAGTTCAGCAAGGCTATCTTGCTTTCACTCTGCTCCCTGGATGTCATGAGCTGAACAGTTTTCCTCCACCATGTTCTTCTGCCATGATGCTCTGCCTCATCCCAGGCCCAGAACAATAGAGTCATTTGACTGTGGACAGAATCTCTGAAACTGTGAGCACAAAATAAACTTTTCCTTCTCTAAGTTGTTCTTGTCAAGTATTTCCGTCACAGTGATAAAGAGCTGACTAATTCACCTTCTTTCTTTTATGTACTTTTTTTTCTTCCCCATTTTCATTCTTTCCTCAGCAACTGGCAACTAAAAATCTATATCAGCCAATCATACATTATTATTTGAAGAAATGTGCTGCTTTCATTCACTGGTTAGTATCTTAGCCCGCTTTGTGCTGCTGTAATAGAATTCTGGAGGCTGGGAAATTTATAATTAATAAATTTATTTTGACTCACGGTTTTGGAGGCTGGTAACTCCAAGATCAAGGAGTTTTCTTGCTGCATTATAACACAGCAGAAGGCACCACGTGGCAAGGGAGAATGTGACAGCAAGGGAGGACTGAACTCTCTTTTGTAACGAATCACTCTACAATAATGAATGCACTCCCTCTCCATAACAGTGGTAATGAATTCCTGAGGACAGATACCTCATGACCTCTTCAACTCTTAAAGGTCCCACCTCTCAACATTGTTGTATTAAGGACAAAGTTTCTAACACATGAAGTTTGAGGGACACATTCAAAACTTAGCAGTCAATTATCCATTCTGTGAATCAAATATACATTATAGGAGATGAATGAGAGTAAAAAACAGTGTGGGTCCCACACAATCTAAAAGGGGAAAATATATATTCCAAATTCAGATGGTATCATATATTTCTAATAGAGATCCACTCTGTTTAACCATTTTTTGTTGTTATTTTCTGAAGACCATAAGAAATCTTATTTTAGTCACAGAATAAATAACATAACTTCTGGTGATTCTTAGCTATATAAAAATTCTTTAACAGCTTTATGGGAGAGCATATTAATATCATTTAGATGTTTATAAATTAAAAAAAAAAGATGAGTACTCAACTGAAAAGAAAAAGAAAATCTTCCCCCAGGAGAAAAATCTCAATATCAAAAATTCTTAAATAACCTTCCTGCAAAAAGTGTGACCTTATTATTTTCATGAGCATTTGACTAATGTACTTTCTTTAATTAAATTTATGTTTATATACATAATACGGTGATAAAACCAACAGTTTCAAAGTTTGAGCATCATAATCAAGAGATTTGTATTATTAAGCATGAGTGTTGTTTGTTTGTTTTGTTTTGTGGTCCTGTGTATTAGACCTAGGGCTTTGCACATGCTAACAAATATTCTAAAACTGAGCTTCACCTTATCCCAAGCATGTTCTTTATTCTAATTATTAATTGATAAATTAGCAATTGAAGGTTTGAAAAACTTTACCAACGTATACTCTCCATGTTGTATTTACACTCACACAGGCACAATCTACAAACTTCATAGAGTGAGCTACTGTGTGTGTGAGAGAGAGATTTCTCATTTTGGGTTTGTTTGTTTGAGATAGGGCCTTGTTATGTTACCCAGGCTGACCTTGACCCCCGGTGCCCAAGCAGTTCTCCTGACTTACCTCTTGAGTAGCTAGGACTTCCAACACCCATCACAGCTCCTAGATTAAATTTTTTAAATTTTAAAATTGAAATTATAAAACTTTCTGTATCCTTAATATTTTCTAATATGACATAATTTACAAGTTACTCAGTTCTTATGGAATTAACACCCTTTTTGTCATCACCCAGTTTAGAAAATGAAAACATTGCCAGTTCCCCTCCTGCCCAGCCACAGGTATTTCCTGCTTATAAACTGACTTTCATAGTAATTAACTCATTCATTGCCTTTGTTACACTGTTCCCACCAGAATATATGTCACTGACCATCATAGTTTAGTTTTTGCCTGTTTTTAAAATTGATGTAAATGGAGTCATACAAAATTTATTCCTTTCTGTCTGGCTCCTAAATTCAACATGTTTGTGAGATTTATCTGGCTTTAATGTGTACAGTTAACTCTTTATATTTGTGCATCCTACATCCATAAATTGAACTACTGCAGTTCAAAACTGCTTGAAAAAATTGTTTCTGTTCTGAACATGTACAGATATTTTTCTCTATCATTATTTCCTAAATAATGCAGTGTAGCAGTTATTTACATAGCATTTACATTGTATTACATGTATTACATGATAATCTGTGAACGTGAGATGATTTAAAGTATAGAAGAGGAGGTGCTAAGGTTAAATGCAAATACTCTGCCATTGCCTATGAGGGACTTGAGTGTCTGCTGGTCTAGGTACCCACTGGGGAAGTCCTGGAACATATCCCCCATGGATACCAAGGGAGGACTATACTTCACAGTGTTCATTTTAATTCTTGTAACACTTCATTGAATGAATTTGGCACTATGTTTTTGTCTATTCTCTGGTCCATAAACATTTGAGTTTTTCCAGTATTTTGGTTATATAAAGAATGTTATGTGAACATTCCTGTATCTGTAGTCTGGAAGACTCATACATGTATTCTGTAGAGTAGAATTACTTGGTCATAGAATACAAATATTGGCAACCTTAGTAAACAATGCAAAGCCGTTTCCTGGACTAGTTTTACACTTCCATTACTGGTGTACAGGAGCTCTCCATTGCTTTCCATCCTTGTCAACATATGCTATTGCCAGTCCTTTCACTTTTAGAAGTTTTGGGTAGAGGAAGGTTAGCATTTCATTGTAGTTTTTAACTTGTATTTTCTTGGTGACTAATGAAATCGAAGTGTGTTCTGTGATTTTATTTACCATTTGGATATCCTCTCTAATGAAATACTCTCCAAGTAGTCTGGGTTACTTTTCCATTGGGTTTTTAGCCCTAATTCTTATTTGAGATGGTTTTAAACATATGCTCTGAAAATATAGCATATATTTTGTGTATATACGTTGTTTTTACGATAGTAGCAAAATAATCTAAAATGAAGGAAAGCATCTAACAAAAATATGAAGTACTTCTGTGTAGAAAATCATAACACATCATTGAGAAGAATTAAAGAAGTCCCCAATAGATAGAGTATTCATGTATTATAAAAATAATATTGCAAAGGTATGAAATTTCTCCAGAACTGTTCTATAAATGCATGGCAACCTCAGTTAAAATACCAATAGTATGCATGTGTGCATGTATGTTTGTAATTTGGAAAACTGATCATAAAATTTATATTGGAATGCAAAAAGCAGAAAATAGCTAAAATAGTCTTCGAAGAATAGTAGGAGATGGAGGAGGAGGACAGAGGATTTGTTCTATCAGATACCAAGATTTATTGGAAACTGCAGCAGTAAGGCACCATGGTATTAGTGCAAGGATAGAGAGTTGATTAGTGACACAGAAAGAAAAAAATCAGAAACAGACCAACATGGAGACTAGCTATGTGGCAAATGTAATCCTACTGAGCTCTAGAAAAAGAACTCTTTTCTTTTTCAAAAAATATTTTTAATTGTGGATGGACACAATAACTTTATTTTATTTATTCATTTTATGTGGTGCTGAGGATCAAACCCAGTACCTCACATGTGCTAGGCAAGCACTCTACCAGTGAGCCACAACCCCAGCCCCAGGACTATTTTTTTAATAAATGGTGTTGGGACAGGCAGTTGCTCCTACTGGAAAAGAAAAAATCAGTTCCAAGTGGATTTTTGACCGAAGTGTGAAAGCCAAAAAAGTAGTGCTTTTAGAAGATGATATAGGATATTTTCATAACTGTAAGAAATAGAAACATTTTCTTTTTAAAAAAAGACAATAAAAAATAACAAATTGTGCTACATTAAAATTATTAATTTCTTTTCATCAAAGGGCACCTTTAAGTGTGTGAAAAAACTTGCAAAATAGTAAAGATTACAACTATTTTAATTGTAAATATTCCTAAGAATCAGAACACTTTTTCTCATCTTTTAAAAGTAAATGCCCTAAATAAAATATTTTAGCTCTCTATGAAAGCAGAATTTGTTGAATATTCAGACACAGCATAGCACCTTTGTTTTTCTAGAAAAGCTTTCTTTCTAGAAGTTGCAAATCATACCTCAGTCCATATAGCCTTCCTTTCTCATGTTTATCTCTTCCACCCTTTCCTACAGAGTGGAACTTGCAGAGGACTTTCAAGTCATTCGGCAGCCTTGAATCTCCTTTGAGAGTCACTGACACGTTCATGCAGCCTTTGGGTTTCAACAAAGAACCTGCCAGATTTTTCTGGCCTTCTCTTTTCATCAAGGTTGCAAGGTCTGGGTTCAGTTAGTCAGAATGGAGGGAATTTCCTGACAATTCCTTTGATGGCATGATTTTATGAAAGCTAGTACACCTGATAGCTCATCAGACATCTAGGTGGTTGTTTTCGCAAATTGGTGATTGGGAAAGACACCTTCACAGTAATTTTGTTTTTATAAAACCAGGCTGCGAAGCCACCATCTTTTCTTTCTGCACATCTGCACATGATAAATTATTTCTATTCCCTTTAATCCATTTTTTATTATTCTTCAAAAATATCTCGAGCTTTTTTGTCCCTGGTGTTGTAGAAAATAAATCCCTGCCAAATCTCAGCTCTATTGTCGAGAGGCTAGCATTATGCAGGGTGGCTGTTTCCTCAAGTTAATAAATTAGTAAATTAACAAGTGATGACTCAAAATTAGAGAATTGCCTTAGCTTAAAAATCTGTGCATGAACTGAAAAAAAAAATTCGTTATTTTCATTGACTGCTTTATGCATGTAGTATTTCTGAGCTTTGGTGGCTGATATATGGAGGACCCAGGAGGGGTTTGTATCTCTGATTTTCTCTGCTGTGCTCCTGCCATGAGTATATTAGTAACAGGCCCATTTTGGGTCCTCAGATAACCTTCCATCTGAAGCTAATATATTCTTATTTTATTTCCATGCCGGTGGTTATTATAGTAAAGGCGGCTGTAATTCCCTACTCTCCTGTAGCCAGAATTTTACTCTCAAGTACCCTGAGGAATTAAATGGATGTTTATAATTTTCTCTATTATGGTGAAACTTCTCAAATTGCATTATAAGTAAATAACAATACCGAACGCCGATATAAAACCCTTCTCCAGGCACTCTCCCAGCCTTAATTAATTAAACCTCACAACCACCCTGTTACCTTGTGTCTTAGTTTGAGTTGCTAAAACAAAGTACCCTAAATGGGGTTATTTATAAATAAAAGAAACGGCATTTCTCATAGTTCTAGAAGCTGAGAAATCCAAAATCAAGGTACTGGTAGATTCAGTGTATGCTGACAGCCTTTTCCTCATACTTGGTGCTTTCTAGTTGTGTCTTCCCGTGGTAGAAGGGACAAATAAGCCCCTTCAGGCTTCCTTCATAAGCATTCACCTTACGAAGGTAGGTTCCACCCTTGTGAGTTAATCCTCTTTCCAAAGCCCCATCCTTTAATAGGATCCCATGGATTTTTTGGTGGGACAAAAACATTCAGTCCTGAGTGCTTTGGTCAATGCATTGCTTCATTTTATTGCCTCAGTCCTAGTAACTAGCAATTATTGAAAAGTTGAAGAAGGATCATTTGGGTGAAATGAGATTAATAATAGCCTATTTTCACAATGGTCAGAGAAGTAAAACTTTCAGTTTCTTGATGTAATAGACTAGATGGTGAAATATTTGGGAAAACTGAATTCTTCTCTAAGGACCACTGCTGACTTGATAAAAGAACTCTGATGAGGGGTCAGTGGGTCCTGTGATTGGGGACCCTCCCTTCCAGTGAACTGAACTCAGTATTATTGTTTCTCCATAATATGGATCTGTCCTTATGTCTAGAACAATACTCTTTGGGGGGCATACAGCAATCATCCTTAAACTTTAGTGTGCAAATAAACTTCTTGGTAAACCTTCTATAAATCAAGGTTCTAGGGCCTTGCCTACAGAGATTCTACTTGAGGTAGTCTATGTTTGTGTCCAGGAATATGCTTTTTTTTCAAAACTAACTTCCAGAGATGTTGCCGAATCTAGGCAAATATGATTTTAACCTACTGGAAAGTTTTGAGAAAGGATCTCCAGTCTTCTATATTTCTGGTATAGAACTAGAACATTTATCCTGTCCTAGTATACATCTGATTTTGATCAGCACAGCCTGTGAACACATCCACTCAAATGAATTAATTACAAAATGTTTCCTCAGGCCTCCTAAACTAGTTGATCTGCAGGTGGAGTTGTTTGGTACCTTTGGAAGAGTCTATCATTAACAGCAATTTCAGCCTGGCACACATATTAGGTTATCCCTTTACTCAATTCACCAACCATTAAGTTTTAGGCTTCCTATTTGATGAAAGGTAAGCTATCTACTTGGTGACAGTTGTGGATAGTCATGGACATGAAACCTGTTCTAGAGGCCTGGAGTTCACAGTCTACCTTTTGAAACAGAAGACACATTTGAAAAAGACATAAGGAATATTTTTTTAAAATATAAATGCAAAAGGGTACATGTTCCTTGAAACATACAAACAGACTTTGGTTGAGACATCTTTCTGATTTTCTCTTAGCAGACACTCACATGGAAGCAATAATGAAACAAAATGGCGGATCAAATCTGAGTTGTTATTTTGACACTACTGTGAAATGCATACTTAAGGGATAGACTGAGACCCAATGTTCCCAGGAAATTTGAATGGGAAAACATCCAAAGTGATGCTAATATGTAGTTATCTCATTAAATGTATGTCTGTGGATTGAGGATAAGGGCTTCAACTGTTCCTTCTGTGTATAGTAAACAAAACCTCAGCTTGACTCATGTTGGATTCAAATTTTCTTTTCTGTAAACAAGGATTAGATTATAAAGCTTGTTTGTTTTTTTGGTTTGAGAAGCATTTTGATTTTAAAAAGGGACCAGTGAGTATAAAAAATAGAGGAGTGAATATGTATGTTTTGTTTCTTCTTCTGTATATAGTTGATCTATTGGCATCCTTTGTTTCACCGTTCAAACATATTACTATAAGACTTTTTTTCAAGGCAATCAACTTAAATATTTTCTAAAAATCAATATTGATTTGATAAATTACAACAAACTATTTAGCAACATAAAATTATTAGGTCAATTGGTGTGGAATGGTAGGGTTTTTTAACAGCAATTTCTTGAAAAGTTACAATGCATTTAATCAATAACCTATGCTATTGCTTTAAATAAAAACTCAGAATTATCTCTTATATCTCCAAATTTCTTTAAATGTGTACTATTTAAAAGTGTTTTTTGTAGTTATAGATAGATAGAATGTCTTTATTTATTTTTATGTGGTGCTAAGGATCGAACCCAGTGCTTTGCACATACTAGGCAAGCATTCTGTCAGTGAGCCACAGCACTAAATGTATCCTATTTTTTAAAAACTCCTTAAAAAGGTAAGCTTCTATGTCATAAGTATATAAAGCTCTAGCTACTGTAGAAGAGGGGAATCTTCAGTAGACTAAGATTGCCTCTTTCTGTGGAGTCTCAGCTCCCACTGCTATTCTTTGTGATGCCCTCAATATCACCACTGGAATGAGAGGAATCCATCACCTCAGTGAGTCTTCCTGTTTCAACTCCTCCAGACACTTACCTTCCCCAGAGGGGCCAAGCTGTTTCTTCATACATTGTTCCCATAAAAATCACTTCACCTGAAATGCCTTCCTCCTTTCTCACCCTATATGCCTACTTCTTCAAATTCAGTGAATAAGTTGTGAACTTGGTATGGTATTTCTTGAAACTGTCCTGGTCTTCACTTCCTTGGACCACACTGTGCACATTATCCCAGCACCTGTAATAATTTGCATAGAGACGTGGTTTTCTTTTTGGCATTCTGCTAGGAAATAAGCCTCTTTAAAGGAGAGACATTTCATCAGCACCAAGCATTTGCTGGTGCTTGGTAGTTGAGAGATATACATCTGATGTATACATGAATGAATGAATCAAAGGTGAGGTACATGAAAGGAATCCAACACCATGTATATCTTCTAGAAACCCACTGGAACAACATCATGAAATTCAATCATCTCGTGTTATTTTTATGAAGAGCAGCTGTGTGCCAAGTTCTAAAGCTCTACCTTCAGATACATTGTGAGGTTGGTTAACTGGGTTTGACAGAAGGCCCATATTAAAAGTAGAAAAATTAAGGTGAAAAGACAGGAGAATATCCAATTACTACCCCGCCTTTGTCACAGACCATAAAATACAAGATGACATACAGTACTTCCTTTAGTTTTAAATTTGAATCTCTGTACTTTTGTATTTTCAACACAGCAAATGGTTAGTATATCTGTTTTGGGACAAATGAATGAAGAAGAGATTGATTTCATTTTCCAAACATGAACACTTGTGCTATATTGATAACATTGGAATCTCATCTATTTGTCTTTCATAGGACACACTCAATTCATAATCTTTGGATATCTTAGTAGATTGATATGGAAGGTTATATGAAGTCTTCATCTATTTGATCAGTTTGAATATGTTCTCATGTTTCTCATTTGCAATCTCTTAGGAATAATATAATGGTGAAAGTTATTTTTAAAATTTTTTCTTCTAATTTTCTTAGGCATAAAGCAGAGGTGTGAGTTTAAAAGCACATTATTTATTTCTGTACCTCAGGGGGAGGAGGATGGCGATGTGTTTATGAATGTAATATAGTGTGGATTAAGGTATGAGAAGCTTTTTATCATGGATAGTCTCATTACAGATGTTGCCAGCACCTGTTGAGGATGAACTGCATTAGAAAAATGTCTTCTCAACCCACCCCACTTGGGGTTTCTCTTTGCATTATTATGCTAAACCCTATCTCTAAAGTGTTTCTCCTTTGGAGCTAAGCTTTGCTCTTTGTTGAAACTTGGCAAACATAATCTCAGCTTGGGAACAGTCTCTTCTCTCTGTCTCCCCATCTCCCCACCCTCTGTTTATTAATTTCTTCCCAGAACTGCCCAAGTGCATTTAATTGGGTACACATTTTACAAAACAAAAAAAAAATATATAGCAATTAAATTTTGATCCCCCTTCTTTATTTTGGGCTTCTTTTAATTAAGGAAATGTTTTGATTACTTTCCCCACTATCCCCTAAAAAAAAAAAAAAAGATACTTAAAAAATAAATGGTGATGTCCCAAATACTCTAGGAAAAAAGGTTTCTTTGCAAGCTGAGAGTTGAGAGACAAGTCCTATCCCTGGTATCATGCAAAATCCATTTTTAAAAAATAAAACCAAAAAATCCAGACTGAAGTTGTTAAACAGCTTCTGAGAATGCTCACACCCTGCTTCCAAGGACTGGCCAAAGTCAACATACTACACATGCTAGATCAGGCAGTGGTCTGAGAGTTCTTGCCTCCATTTCTACAGCATCCATGCCTGGGGAGCCCATGGTGCAGTATTGTCTTCTGAGGGTATCTTACCTGTGGGCTGCCATGACTGCAGAGCCTTTGGCTGAAATTCCATCTTCTTAAAGGATTTGCCTCAGTGTGTGTGCATTCCCAAGACACCTGCATACCTCTATGCCTCCACGCCTGTCCTGTCTCTCTCTTATCTATCCCTCCCTCCTGAGTAGTTGTCTCCCTTCCTCTATAACTCTCCTTGAGCTCAGTTAGAGGATCTCTAAGCACTGTGGGCCTACTGTCTTCTCCAGAGCCTAGTTCCCAGAGAGTACTGCCAGGTGGGCCTCCTTCTCCCTTCTTCTTTCTTCAGTTGGCTGACACTCTTAACTCCATTTTCCACCTACAGCATTGACAAATGTTGAAAATATATTAAAGTGAGCCTGATGATTAGCTCATGGCTGCTCGCAAGAATTTATCACCACTTCAAATATCAAATTCTAACCTCCTACCTTCCAGTTTTGAACATCTTTCAACTCTCTCAATTCATTCCAGTCAAAGATAGAATTCCATCTCCCCCAAGCTTTTCAATACATCTAAATGCTTTTAAAACAGACACTTCCTATTTTGATTTTCATCTCTATTCAGCTGGGAATCCATTATCAATTAGACACTTTTCAGCAACACCCTCAATTCTTTTGCCTTATGACTTCCACTGTCCAAAATGAGAAAAAGCCAAACCTCAGATTCCTCCAACCATCTGCTTTCCTTTCTCCTGCACAGAGAACTAAAGAGCAGTAGATCCATGTTTCCGCAATTCCGTCTTTTTCTACAGAGCCAGAACCTTGAATGTAGCCAGGCAATCCTTTGTTATTCATTCCTTCTTCCATTTCTTATGAGGGATCCCTGTACCCTTTCCATAAAGCCTTTCCTATTCATTCTAGGTGATAACTTTATTTCCAGGGCAAAACCTCTGGTGTCAGCAACATCTACTTCCTGGCCCCCTGAACCTACTTCTCTGCATCCACATGGACCCTTTGCTCTTTCCCTCCAGTCTATAGCTACTTCACTGGAAAAGCATCTTCACCCTACCCCTTCAGCTTCCCAAGGACCTTACTCCTTCATCTATTTTTCAATCATTCCTTCAATTGTTATAATTCAAAGTATTTATAAATATTTCCTCCACTGACCTCATTGGCTTTCTCTCTCCTTCCATGCTCAGCCACAGTTCTTGAAAACAATCTCTGCTTACTGGCTCCACTGTCACTTTGCATTCACTATCCAGTTCCACAGCCCTCAGGCTCTTCCAGAAGCTCATGACTCCACTGAAAAAAATTCTCAACAAAGTCACCAGAAGTATTTGAGTTGCTAAATCAATGGTATACTTTTGGTCCTTATTTTGTTTAACATTTTTCAGTCATGGCTGGATATTTTCTGCATGCTCCTTAAAGACTCTCTTCTGCACCATGCTCTGTAGACTTAGAAGCTGAACTCTACTGGTTACATTCAGGGGGTCCCTATCCACAGGCTTCCTTAACCTCTGGATGTCATTTGGATTTGGCCAATGGAAAGCTCTAGAGGTGACCAAAGAGAAGGAGAAGAGTCCAGGCAGAGATTTTTTTCCCCTCTCAATGGATGTGCCAAGGGTAGGCTGCTGCCCTTGATGAAAGTTGAAGCTCCTGTTCTGGGATTTTTATTATTATTATTATTCCATACAGCTTGTGTGCCCCACCCTTACTTTTCAGACATCTATATCTGGAAGTGCTAATCCCACTCTGTGCTGTTACCAGCCATTAGGTAGTTCATTATTTTAGGGTTCCCTACACTTAATCATACTTTTGCAAATAACCCCTTTATTAAACTCTCAAGTTGCCCAATTTAAGGGATGTCATCTGTTAGTTAACTTTCCATCACTGTAACAAATACTGGAGATAATTAACTGATAAAGAGAAAAAATGTATTTTGGCTCATGGTTTCAGAGGTTCCAGTCCATGATCAATTGGCCCTGTTGTCTTGGGCCTATGGTGAGGTGGCACATCATGGCAGAAGTCTCTGGTGGAGCAAAGCAATGCACCTCATGGTGAAAAAAGCAAAAGAAAGAAGGAAAAGACCAGGACCCCACAATTCCCTTGCAGGGCATAGCCCCAGGGGCCTAAGATTCTCCAAGAGGATTCGCATCTTAAAATTTCCAATAATGAGCCAAGCTGGGAACTAAGCCTTAACACATGAACTTTTGAAGGAAATTTAAGATCCAACTATAGCACCATCTCTTTCCTGCCAGGACCATGACCTCTACAAGGTAATTTAACACTGCCAACCTCTCAGTCCCTCCTTAGTCTTATGATAGTGTCTCTGGTTCTGCTTCTCTCCCATTGCCTAACAATCCCCTTGGGACCTAGCAGAGCATGAACTTTGGAAAATGGGTTCCCAAGCCAGGATGCTGGCTACCTTGGCATTTACAACTAGCAGGTACAAGGCTTGCTTACCTGCAGAGTGTTGTTATGGAGAAGAAATGAGTTCGGACATAGGAAGCACTCAGAAGAGTGCCTAACACAGAGAAAACAAACCATGCACACTGCTGTTGCTTTTACTGATGGGCTGTAACCTCATTATAGAGGACTCTTTTCTTTTCTTTTTTCTATCTCACTCCAATTATTGGTGTTTCCCCAGGTTTCTGTCTGTAGCCACATTTCTTTTAACTTTGAAAGCATCACTGGGTTGGTCTGGAATAACCATGTGCCCGTTCTGCGTGGAGAATATTGTACTGTGTGTCTCCACGTCCGGGCTTCACCCTCCTGCAAGCTCTGTGTTGGGCACTTTCTTCCCTGAGCCTCAATTTCTTTCTCTATAACATGAGGATGATATTAGTACCTGTATGACAAAAGCTTTTTAAAAAATGATAACCCAATAAAAAAATATCCCTTGTCAAAGAGGTACTAGTCTTATTGCCAAGTTGTAGGAGAAGTGATGATGCATATGGAAGTAAAATTGGTTCCCAAGGTTATGGGACAAAGCCTGCATTTGAATCCTTCTTAGGCTCACATCAGCAGAAAGGAATAACTTGAGAGAGACTGGCTCCCACAGGCAGGCAAAACATCAGATATGATAAATTATGGTATAAAGGTGTATTAGGAATTGTAATGCAAAAATAAATAAATTAATTAATAAAAGATTTTTAAAAAGTGATAAGAAGAACTCATGGTTTCCTAAAATACGAATAAAAACATTTCCATTGTCCTTACTGATGAGTGCCTAAGCAGATGTATCTTCTCTGTTCACACAGGGGGGGAAATCAAATTGAGCAGCACTTGACAGACAGCGAGTCAGTTCCATCATTTTCCAAACCCAGTGAAATGAGAAAAAGAAACAAATAGGCTGATATTCCTCCAGCATCTCTCTCCCCTTTGGGCATAGGGTTCACACTAACTTCAAAGAGAGTATCTGTCCAACTAGAGTGAAGGGAATCCATACCCTGAAGAATTGGGCTTGAAGAGCATAAATAATGACGAGAAATTAAGTCTGGGAAATTGGCTTGAAGAATCTGCAGTGCTTTTTAGTAATATACATGATTAAGTCTTGCATGTAAAGTGTGATTTTCTTTTATCTTACAAGTGTCTCCTTAAACAATGTTTTTAATTAGGGCCCTTGTTTTCTTTTACTTCTTTATTAGGGAAGCTTCACACTTAGCCTGACATTCGAATGTTCTTAGAAATAAACAGTTTCCATAAAAGCAAAATTTCTTCATAAGATCATTACTATTATGTTGTGTGGGAAATGGAATAGCACCTCTGGGAATGTAATGCTGTCAAGAGTCTATTTCAGTAATATGTGACGCTCTCCAGCGAGATCCACACTGTCTCCATTTGCTGTTGCTTCTCAGCAAGTGAGAGGGGACAACCAAAGCCTTGCACTGATTAAAATCAAAGGTGTTTTCTTACATGAATAAATACGTTATCTTTAAAAAAAAATTGAGCCCCGTGTTAATGTTGGGGTTCCCGGGTGCTTATTGGTGAAATTTTGCTATCACAGCAAAAACAGGAGGTAACCAAAATGAAAACCACTCCCTTTTTGACAATGTGATCCCAACATTTCTTTTTGCTTTCTTTTGAGGACTGAGAATGAGGAGAGAATCTGTCAAGATCCTATTCCACTTTACAGAATTTCAAATCTCTCTGGTGAGTGTAGAATTTCTCAGTTCACAGCTTTCCTGAAGAATGACCCTAAAACAGCTCATGTCGAGGCATGACAACACCAGGCACCACATGACCAGGGCTGGGGTCGCTCCTTATCCTCAAGAAGACCCCCTGAACTACCTCCTTCAGTGACTCATGTGTCATATAACATCTTAGTGTGAATGTAAGCATTTTCATATGAAAAGGATTGATTTTTTTTGGCCACTGACATGGGATTCTAATGATTGGAAACAATATATTGATTTTTCTTTAATTAAAGCCATCTTCCCACTCATAATGGAAGGTCTTGCCCTTTGTGAAATTTATATCCATACTCATTGGGTGATGTCTGCAATTACAGCTCCCAATGGCTAACACCACATTTGGGAAGGAGAAAGGACTAATAGGAGAAAAATTATTCTCTCTCTCTTCTTGGTAGGGGGCTTTTAGCGTTGGTCAAAGGTGGCGGATGGAAGGCTAGATGAATGTGAAAGTGTCTCAGACCCGTTGCAAACCCAGATGAACAAATTCCCTGGGGCTTCGGTGCTGCTCCTAATTCATGTCCACAGAATTTCCTTTATCCTTCTTCTGTTCCTTGAAGCAGCTGGAAGAAGTCATAAAAGACTCTACACTTTGCTGTTTAAGCTACCCAAGCTGTGGAATTCTGTCATGGCAGCCCAAGCCAATCAATACTTTATGAATATTGTTACTACTATTATTATTTTGAGTATAACATTTCTCATCAGCAAGGAGAAATCATCTCTATTTATCTCTTAGGTGCTTTGAAGATCTGCTAAAATAATATTTATGAAAATTAAGGAATATCATCCTGAACCCTTAGGATTATTAGAAATATTCCCTTCAGCTTTGCCCACTAATTTGAGAATGGAAGGCATAAACAAATAGTTGTGAATGGATCAGTAATGATATTTCTCTGGTGACATATATACCTCCTGGTAGTGTCTTCTGAAGGCAAAAATAGCTGCCCAGTAGATGACTGTAGGGGAGGCACCCTAAGTAGCAGTGTAGATAGGATTCAGGGAGAACATAGTTTCACAGGCAACATTTTCAATCTTTTTAGAAAGCCCCACCTACAAGCCCTCTTATCCTTCCATATTTAAGGCAGGCATTTGATGTCAGAGAAACAACAAAGGAGAAAAGAAAATAGACTGAAGATTCATATTCCAGGAAAAGAGGAAGGTTTTCTTAAAGTTGAAGTGTGGTCACTGTAAAGAACAAAGGCAGAGTCATGACCAGTCACATGACTCTCCAGTTGCAGCACTGAGCATCTTTTTCATCTCCAGGCTTAGCAAATGCAGGTGACTGAAAACATAGTAGCTCACACAGGTTTAATTGCTTCAAACACAGATCCCATGCTAGCCAAGAATATGTGTGAGGCATTACAAGGCCCTTATACTATCAGAAATGCATCTGAGTATTAAATCACTCATCAGACATTTATTCCCTGGTAGAGCTGGGCTTGTTATTTCATTTCTAGATCTGATATAAAAGATGAGTTGAGACATAACTGAGTCTTTTGGCAAAAGCCAAAGGATGAACCATGTTGCTGGTGGCTTCTTGTGTGAGGCAAATCCCTCTGCATGAAGGCAGGGGAGGGAGCCGCAATAAGGAGATAGCAAAGTGCTTTCTAAGACTCTTCAGAACTCAGACAGCTCTGGAAGATTCCTGGGATTGATCTCTGCTCTCCATCCCTCATTCAAGTGACCTATGTGGTGCACAGTTTTGCCAGTGAAGGTCCTCAAAGATTTGGTTAATTTATGGTTCTCAAAGATCATGAGGTCGTAGATCAAGATGCTTTCTAGGAGGCCATACCAATTGTCTGCTATTAATATTCTAGTCCCATTCATATCATTTTATGTTCAGTGTACAAATTCTTTACCCAAACTCACTCTAGTTCCTCTTATTTTTCTGGTTACAAAAGTATTAAAAATCTGGTTTCTTCCTCTTTCCTATTCCTGTATCTCTTGCTGATGGAGACATTTTAGTTTTTATTTTTTGCTGACAAAAACATGTTTGCCTAATTTCACTTATTCAATATATTCTATCCCTACTAACAAAGCATGAGAACCACATTCAGAAGCAATAAGGGCACATACAGAACTTTTTCCAAGGCATTGTTTCCATTCATATTATTTAACCCAAAACAGTAATCTTCCCTACTTTGGAAGCCTTCTTCAGATCCATGATATTATTATCCCACACTTAATATACCACATGTGCCTTTTTATACATCTCTTTTCTCATTATGAGAAAAAAAAAACTCACTTCTATGTTTTCACTACATTCTTACCTCCTTCTCAAGCATTGTCCCATCATCTATGCTCAGCCACATTACAACCAAGTGCTCCATTGTCTGTGACTTAACTCACATCACCACACTGGTTTCATAGAATGCTAAGAAATTGTCTCTGGATTTCTACATATAGAAAAATGTAAGATATCTGTTCACAATGGCCAATGGAACGTTTTATTAAAGGGTGAGATATGTGTCCCCTAGGTACTCACATAATACAAGGAATCTTGGGAGTAGGTGCAGAAGACCCACTAACGCCATGTTGAGTCATGTGGCCACAGTATCAGTACCTTTGGTTTTAAATGCAATTGATTGGTAAAGCTTACCCTAATTCAGCATGCAGTGAATTTGTATTCATTGTCAAAGGAAAGTCATTAGATTGTTGCAGGTTTTAAACTGATAGGCAAATCCTCACAAGAGCTCAATGTTCCCTTGAACCATTGAGAAATCTTACACCAGATAGAATAATAATGAACTCACAGGAAGCAGTAGCTAATGTTTCTTACAAATGTTTAAAAGACAACTCACATTGTTGCTCACTTTTGATGTACCATGGTGCCTTGAGTAGCCCTTGGGTGCCACTGACCTATACATACTGTCCATGTCTCCAAGTTTTGATTTAATAATAATAATAATAGGCAAATTTGAGAACATCAGCACTCATTCTAGAATAGAGAGTAACACTTTTACTTGAAAAATGAGAATTGCATATAATGATAACTTTAAATCTGATCTGATATCTTCATAAAAAATATGTTCATACAAAGAGGGAACTATTTATAGTTTGTTAAGGTTTAAATTTAAAATGTGACTTGAGTACTATGGTAGTCCAGTGAAAGAGAGAATGTTGCCCATTCTCTAAAGGGAGGCTGTTTTTGTACCTTCTCATCATATAGTGACCACTATAGAAAGTTAGATACTTTTGAAGGTCATCTTTTACTAGTCTATTCCTGCTAAAGGCAAACAGGGAATAAGTGATCTTTTGATGTTTAATTCAAGCCTCTAGCAGCTAGGATTCTCTGCTTATCTGAAAATGGTAGATGGCAGAGGTTTAAAGGAGCTAGTCATGTGGACAACTTCATAGGGGCTAACACATGGACCCAGCTAAAGGAAAGCAAGTTGGAGTAGGGATGCTTTGAAAGGAAAATCCCTTTGATTACATTCTCAAATTACTGAGGTAACATCTTGGTTAAATTCATGACTCTCTTCCTGATAGACTAGTGGGCCTATGAATTAGAAACTGTGCTACCAAGAGTTAGAAGCTAATTTTTTCCCTCTGATTGTGGAAAAAAAAATTCTTTCTCTGTAAATGGACTGAAAGAGGTGAATCAAAAGCAGCAGTTTAAGGAGGAAGATAGCTCTATTTCCAGAAAGTGTTTTCTGAGACTTTCAGAACACTCTGAAACATCAGGTAATTTCCTGCCAGAGCTTTTTCCTCAGACAGAATCTAGCACCAGGAGGAGATTTCAATGAATAATGCATTATTGTGGTCTGGAATTGGAATGTCCTGAAAAGTTCACGTTTTTGGAAGCATGTTGCCCAATACAGGATGTTTCGTGGGCCTTTCAGGCATAAACGGGTCTTTCAGGCAATAATTAGGGTACTATGGTAGTCCAGTGAAGGAGAGAATGTTGCCTATCCTGTGAAGGGAGGCTGTTTTTGTACCTTCTGATCATATAGTGACCACTAAAGAAAGTTAGGTACGTTTGAAGGCCATCTTTTACTGTCTGATATCATCAGTGGGTTAATCCACATGATGGATTGATAAACTGAATGGACTACTGCGTGGTGACTGAGGGTAGGTGGAGTATGGCTACAGGAAGTAAGTCACTGGGTGCATAAGTCCCTGGCCACTTCCTCTCTCATGCTTTCTTTGCTTCCTGGCTGAACAGCTTTCTTCTGACATACCCTTCCACCATGATGCTATGCCTCACCTGCCTGGGACCCAGTAGAGTTGGCCGTCCTTAGACTGAACCTCTGAAACTGTGAGCCTCAAATGAACTTTCCTCCTCTCAGCTGTTCTTGTCAGGTATTTTGTTCTCAGAGATAAAAAGCTGACTAACACATTCATTGACATTGTATAGATCTGGAATCTAATCTTGCATTAGATATGGGAATCTCAGTTTCCTAATCTGAAAAATGACAAATCTGGATTAGATTTTTATAGGTCAAATGGGCAAATTTTTTTACCCAGAATGAGAATGAGGAAGACATGCTTTGGAACTTGCTAGATCTTTCTAAACTCACAAATTCATGGTGCTGTCATGTAAAGCATTCTCTGGGTAGCAAAGAAACATATGCTTAGGAATAGCCAAGGAGGTGAGCTGCTGTGCTATTATTTTGGCTAAGAGGCAAGCCTAGAAATTGAATGATACTTACAAAAAGGAACAAAATAATGGGATCTGGGGTTTTGTTTCTGCATTGAATGTTTCTGTATTGTAATCATTCTAAAATTAGGTTTCTCTCAAAAGGTGGTGTCTTGAAGAAGCATCTTATTTGAATGCAAGATGATATCAGGTAAAAATTTAGTGATTAGAATTTGGCAGTGGTTTCATTTCAGCTTCTGGTGGGCTGATGTTCAAATGAAAAGTACCTCCATCTGCTGTGCTCAGTAACAACACAGGCAAGCGACTGGGAAGAACCTCCTCTATATACGCAAAAGCCACTGTGTGCTCACCTACTCCTTGTCACTAAAGAATATAGTTATAGAGTGTTAAAAAAAAAAGAAAGAAAGGCAAATCTCCACATATATGTGTCATTTTAACTGACTTTTTTTCCACAAAGAGATTCTAAGACTCTTAAGAAGAGATCAACTTGCAAATTCTATTTTCTCTCTACTCTTTTCAGTATGATCACTATGTCCAAATGAGTAAAAATGACATGTTTGGGGACAGCAGTACTAATACTATCAATGCATCCAGGTAACAACGCTTTAGGCTTAGAAATACACAGCATTTTTGGCCAATGGAGTTATGATCAAACTGAAAATAGAGAATAATAGAGATGGTAAGAAAACAGTCTTCAGGGTGATTCTACAATGCTTTTTTTCAAACTAAGATTAATGAATTAAACATAAAATGAACTAGCAATACTGTTCTTTTTTTCCTGGCCTTTGAGCTAGTGTCATGGCCATATTCCAGCCTTTCTTCTATTTTCTTTGCAATTCTGAGTCAGATCTTGTGTTTTCCAAATTTTTGACCATTTCCATTACTGCCAGGCCAGACTACAAAAATCTTGAGGAAGATTGCTGCCATATCTTTTCTATTCCTTTAAAGTGCTTAGGACAACACAGGAATGCACACACCAGGCAGACTCCATGACTACTAATCAGCGAACTTAGCCTGACCCTATTATCTTTCTCTAAACCAGTAGACAGGTTTTTTTTCGTAAAACTAAATTTATTCTATTTAAAGGATTGGTGTTTACTTTGAAATCATGTCTCCCTTCTACTTTGCTATGGTAATGTCCTTTCTTTGATTAAAATAATGATATTAGTAGATGGTAATTACCTGTCTGTTATTTAGTATTATTAGTTGACAAAAATCCCAGCAAACGTGTTTTACTCTCACCTCTTTCCTTCTTTTTTTAAAAAATATTTTTAATTGTAGATGGACACAATACCTTTAATTAATTAATTTATTCTTATGTGGTGCTGAGTATTGAACCCAGTGCCTAACATGTGTGAGGTAAGTACTCTACCACCGAGCCCCAACCCCAGCCCTCCATTCCTTCTTAAATGTTATTAGTTCAGCAAACTCAAAAGTCTGGGAATCCTTGCTTTAGAAGGCAGGATTTGCACTTTTAGTTTGTTTGAAGCCAGATATCTATAATATAGTTTGTTTGTTTGAAGCCAGATATCAATAATATAGTTTTACTTCCTAGGATTTTAGTTACCTGTGGTCAACTGCAGTCTGAAAATATAAAATGGAAATTTCCAGAAATAAACAATTCCTAAGTTTTAAATTGCATAGCATTCTGAGTACTATGTATTCTCCTGCCATCCTGCCTAGGACATGACTCTTTCTTTCGTCCAGTGTATCTGTGCTGTATGTGCTATCTGTCTATTAGTTACTTAGTAGATGAATTGGGTATGGGATGGACCAAAAAGGTTATAACAGTAAGTATTCTTAACTCAAGTAACCTTTATTTAACTAGTAGTGGCCCCAAAGCACATGAGTAGTGATCCTGGCAATTTAGACATGCCAGAAGGAAACCATAAAGGGCTTCCTTTAAGTGTAAGTGGAAAGTTCTTGCCTCAATTAGGAAAAACAGTTATATACTGACTTTGAGATCTATGTTGTTCTTCATCTCTTATGGTGCCCAATGTATAAACTAAACTTTATCATAGGTATACATATATATTAGAAAACAGCATATATATAGAGAGAGTCTGTACTATCTGCAATTTCAGGCATCATCAAGTAGGACTCATGGACTACATCATCCATGGATAAGAGGGTACTTATACCCTGTATGCAGCTTTAGTAGATTTTTCCAGGAATGGTTCCCATTGCTGCCTCCAGACTTCTTCCTTCTGAGAATTATCTGAGTTTAATGAGTAGGAATTCACAGGTATCCACATCTTTGGTAGACCCTCTGACAAGTCTGGGCTGGGCTACAGGCTTTGCTTGAATGAGTAGGACAGAAGCAAATCTAATACAAGCAGACATTTGAAAAGTGTTTGTACATTAGGCTTGCCCTCTAGCTACTCCTGTAACCCTGCCTCTGCCATGCTAAAGAGCCAGGCCAGCCGGATGAATGGTAAGAGGCACCTGGCCCAGTCACTCCCTTTGCCCCAGTCAACAGCCAGCTAACTGCCAACCATATGAGTAAGGCTCTCTTGATTAGCCAGCAAGAACTGCTCAGCAGAATAATGACCTCAAAGAAGGGTCATTGTTTTAAGCCACCATGCTTTGGGTTGGTTTATTATGCAGACACAGATAATTGACACAGTGACACAGAGCCTGGTCTTTAAACATCATGAAAAACGTCTGAGGGTATCTGAGACCCATAATTAATTGTAATGATATAACAAAATTCATTGGCTAAAAGTGAATTTGGACTTTCACTTTCTTTGAGCATTTCTCTCTCTCCCTCTTGCTTCTCCAGAGCAGGAACCTAGTATGATGTCTGCTTTTTAGCAGTCTTCAATCAACATCTTTTGAAGCAATCCAATGCCTGTCATCAGGGCAGGCCTAAGGGTCAGAATGGCCCACTGTGATTTGAAGGTTGAAGGTTGTAGGACAGGCCTCCCCTCTCCATGTATCTCCTTGATTAATACTTGAAATGTCTGCATCAGCAATTGGTTCTCTGTGTTGAAGCCATGCTCCCCATGAGGCCTTTTAAAAAATGCAAACATTCCGGGCTTGGTTAGCATACTGTCATCTCTTCCCTATGAACAGACTTGTCAGATGTCTCAGTACCAAGGGGTCAAAGTTGGGGTAAGAGAAACAGCAAAAATGAGAAGCAATGCTGAAAGGGGGCTGAAAGGGGGCAAAAAAGGGCCCTGGAGACCAAATAGGGGGCTGAACACACTTTCTAATGTTGCTGAGTCGGCTCTGCTTCCTCTCCAGAGCCTGGCCAAAGGTTGAATTGCCCACTCCAAGGAGAGGAGAAATGGAATCTGCCTGGGCTTTGGCTTCTTGCCCTGGGGGCGGGTGTGGGCGGGCTGGGGAAAGATTCATCACCTCTAATGTACTTTGCACTTGGACTTTGTATCAGTGTTTTTAGGATACTTTCATAGGATGCAGATCAGCTCTCTGTTCTTGACTATGCTTTCTGTTGTTCACCCTGGAATGTCTCTCTACTTTTTCTAAAAGTCTTTGGATGTGAATTGGTTTTGCCGATATGTAGAACTATAGTGATGAGAAGCCATAGAGGGGACAGGCCGGCAGGATGCATGGCTTCCTCCTGCCAGATTCCTTCTTTCTGAGCATTATCCGAGTTTAATGAGTTGAAACCCACAAGTATAATTAGCACAAGGCTTAAGATACTACTCTCTGTGTGTAATTGAATTTAATTTACAGCTTGAACAATTGCATTTACATGTTCAACTAAATGTTTGTCTTTGTTGATTCTAAAAGTCTCCATCCATATTTATCTAGGGAGCCTTAGCAAGGCCAAGAGTCCCTTGTAAAGAGCTGGGGTGTTTCAGGATCTCTTTACTTGAATTGGAAAGCAACGTTTGTGAAATGCAATTCTAGGAAATTACCTAAAAGACTTTAGCTTTCTGATGTGAGGCATGTTATCAGCTTTCTAAATGTATAGCATTAAGCCTCAAAAGAATGCTGTTCTGTTGCTTAATACAGCAACCTGAAGCCTCCTGGGGTGAAAAGTGGTTAACATAATTAAACTGCTGACTGTTCTTGAAGGTGGAAGGTGGGTTTTGTTTTAAGATTACAAGTGGCATTTTCAAGAGACTTTGAGTTGGGGCCATCTTGATAGTATAGGGTATCTTGCATTCTGCCATCCTTGAATTGCAGGCATAGCAAACTAAAAGCGCTTGTAAGAGACAGTGTAATTCCATACACATATTCCCTAGAGTACCCCCAGACACAGATGAAAGTATCTCTTCCCTCCCTCCCCTCTCCTCCTTCCTTAGTTAGCAAAAGTGGAGTGGGAACAAGACAATATTTGCAAAGCTGAGCTCTTCCTTCTCAGGCATTTGGAGCAAAAACTCTAAGGACCTATGATCTCATTCGCAGACCTCACAGGCATCCTAGAGGAACTGCGAAGCTTGGCTAGTGCTATTGCTATCATATCACTTCAGCTGAGACTTTGCCTGCTGCCTGACTTTCCTTATATCAGTGTTTCTCAAAATAGAATAAAATATAGACATAACCTATTCACAAAACTACAACCCACAGATGAGAGCACTGAATTACAATGTTACTAAAATTTGTACAAACATAAAAACACTTAGAGCTTCAAAAGAGCTAGATGAATTTACCAATAAAACAAACCTATAAAACCAGTGACATTCAAATTAACAACATTCATTTGAAAAGATGCCCGATTTTTGTTTTGCAGAACCTCACACATGAATTGGTAGGATGACTGTCACAAGTGTTCTGAGCAATAAGCTCTGTCTAGGCTTCTAAGGGAGGGATATGCTGCTTTGACACCTTTTTGTGTCAAAAACAAAGCAAACTTTTACATGTGCAGCACACTGAGCTCAGCCATTTGGGCTTCCACTATGTGAAAGTCCATTTACATAAGAAGTCTGCTTCTGTTTGTCCTGCATTCATCTGTGACCATTAATGTCAAGATACAATAGCAGATAGTGAGCCACCGGGAAGAAAGGGTAGGTGGAAGCCATTGGTTGCAAAGGCATGGGGTCTACTCCCAGGGGTGGGATTCCTGCCTGAGTGCAAAAGATTCAGGTTCCAGTGTCTGTGGGCCACTTGCAATTTTAGAGGGAGTATGGGTCTGAAGGGAATGTTGACAGACATGCTTCCTCTTGGTCAGGGGAACACTCACAGGCACCTATGTGAGAACAGCCCTTGTCTCAACAGGGACCTGTCTATTCTCCATGGCAGCAGAAGGTAGAAAATAATAGAGCACCTTCTCTTTCCAATGAACGACACCTGGTTCTTCCCCTTACAATTCCTCTTATCTGTGGCCCTCTTAAAAGTGGTGCTCCTTAACCCCATACTCTGCAGACCTTAGCCTTAGAAGATGGAGTCCTCATTCTTTTGGAGGATGAATACCACATTAAAACAGCACTGGTTCCCTCTCCTACTCCAGGGAAGTACACGCCCCATCTTTGCTCTTTCTTTTGCTGATACTTACCCACATCCTGATCAGAGTCACTCTGTTGTAAAATTTGGGAATCCTGTTTCCAGTCTTCATCAATGCCTTTATCCTGTTGGCATTTTTAGTAGTTTCATTTGGACTGTCAGTTCAATGATCAAACCTTGTGGTTTTTGGTCTTTCTCAGCGTCAGTGGCTTTTCACTGCCTCTTCACCTTAGCCATATCCTCAGTTTGGCTGCTGTGTGCACCATGTCATCCCTTAGAACCTTCCATTCCAAAGGCTTAACTTTCCACTTTTCGCTTTCTGGTCATAAACTCTTACTTTTACTCTCCCAACCCCCATTTTCTGACCTCATCAAAACACCTCTGGTTGCTCTAATTTATTCCATTCCACCACTATATCTAAACTTCATATCCTTATAGCCTAGATTTCATGGTCCATTCCTTCTAAATTCAAGGGCCAAAATCTCAGTTCTTTTTATCTATTGTTCTTCTATTACAATGCCCCATGAAACCCCAATTACAAATCAACTTAACTGTGTTACTTCTGTGTTTCTTTATATCACAAACTTCTCAGAGTGGTGATGCCAATTTATAACTTCAATTGGACCAGAGCTGCTCAACAATCCTTAGGTATCTTTCTTTTCTATTTCCCACAGTGGTTATTTCAAATCTCATCTCTTTTCAAATCTTCTACCACTCCATGCCTCCTCGTGCTTTTAGAAGAACACTAAACTCCTTTTTCTTTAAGAAAATGGAATTCATTCTATAGAAATCACCTCTACTTTCTGTTAACCTACCCAAAACTTGCTAACAGGCATCCATTCTTGTTTCCTGATTCAATAGACAAGAAGACTTTTTCTATCTCTTTGTTATGGTTTAGATTAGGTGTTCCCTAAAAACTCATGTGTGAGACAATTAAAGAAAGTTTAGAGAAGAAATGATTGTGGGTTATAAAAGGCTTAACCCAATTCATGAATTAATCCCCAGATAGGGATTAACTGTGCGGCAATTGTAGGTAGGTAAGGTATGGCTGGAGGAGATGTGGTGGATCCCTGGGGGTGTGTCTTTGGGGTACATATTGTGTTCTTGTTAAGCAAAGCTCTATGTCTGCTTCCTGGTATTATGTATCGAGCTGCTTCCGTCCACCACAGTCTTCCACCATGATGACTGCCTCATCTCCAGCCCCAAGGAATGGAGTTAGCTGTCAATAGACTGAAAGCTCTGAAACCAGGAGCATCCAAATAAACTTTTCTTCCTCTAATTGTTCTTGCCAGGTCTCTTAGTCATAGAAGTGAAAAAGCTGACTAAAACTCTCTTCATCACTCTCACCATGCTAATCCTAATCTAGGCTCATTCTCATTATTCCACCACTGTTATTAATCAAATCTCTCATTGCCTTTCGTGAGTCTTTGTTATTCATCAATTATCCCCTTTGTCTTTCACAGTTTGGGCACTTTGTATCTATTGGCATATTTCCATTAGCACTCAAACACACTGAAGTGTAATTGTGGTATGGTTGAACGTATACCTCAAGTTCATGTATTAGAAAATCAACCCAGTGCCACAGTGATCAGAGTTGGGACTTCTAAGAAGTAATTAGGTCATGAGGATTTTGCCTTCATGAATGGATTAATACCATTATAGTTGGAGTAGATTAGTTACCATGGGGGTATGTTCCTGATAAAAGTATAAGCTTGGCTCTCTTCCCTCTCTCTCTTGCCCTCTCTCCCCTTATTGCCTTCTGCTGGGGAATAGGCAAGAAGGATGTTACTAGAGGCCAGCAACTTGATATTGGATTTTCATGCCTGTAAATTTGAGAGAAATAAATTTATTTATGAATTACTTTGTTGGTGGTATTCTGTTTTTGCTATGCAAAACGGACTATGACAGTCTTACATTTAAATAATAATTATTTTCTCACTGTCCCTTTTCACCTATCACCTGTCTTCTTCTCTCCACCATAAATCCATCGAAAGAGTTACTCACATTGTCTTCACCTAATCCATCACCTGGCATTCACTCCTTAATCTATAGCCTACAATAGACATCTTTGCAAAAAACAAACAACCACAAAAATCTAACCACCAATTGGACCTTGTTTTCTGTTACTAAATCCAATGCAGGTTTTCCACCAATTGGACCTTGTTTTCTGTTACTAAATCCAATGCAGGTTTTCCTTTCTTATCTTATGCCCTATCCATGACATTTGACATTGTAGGCCACCCCTATCTACTAAACTTCTGAACACTGCTCTCCCCGATTTCTTCCTTTATCTCTTGTTATTGTATCTTAGACTGACCTTTATTTCTGTTTCTATAACTTTGGAGGTTCTTGAAATCCTGCCTTAGATCTGCTTTTCTTCCTACTTATCTATCTTCTCTGGAAAAATCTCAATAACTACTACATTTTCAAGTTGTAGAGTGAGGGAAGCAACAGAGATGAATTTGAATTCCAGACAGGAGGATTCTATACAGAGGTGAGTGATGATCCCCTATGATTTCATCTCTGGAAACTTAATCAGACTCTGGGCTCAGGTGGAGAGTTACACTAAATGATCTACTTGGAGGTAGTCCACTATGGGAAAGTGAAAATAGAGAGGCTTTTGATGATTGTGAAAGGCTAAAAAGACATGTTAGAAATTTAAGGAAACCCCAAAAAAGATGGCCTGCGTGTGGTGAGTTAAACATAGACGTAAATTCTTCAATATTTTTCTCATTAACAGTTAAGATCTCTGTCCTTTATCCTTGAATCTGGGCAGGCTCAGTGACTGCTTTCATAAATAAAATATGACAGTAGTGATGTTGTAACAGATTCTAAGCCCAGGCTTTAAGAGATTGGCAACTTCCATTTCCTGCTTCTTAGAACCCAAACTCCAAGCTGTGAGACTATCCAAAGAGCTACATGGAAAAACTCAAGTAGAGAGGATACTCAGCTAGTAGCCTCAACTAATCTCCCATCCAAGAGTCAGTATTAACTTGCCAGACATGTGAATAAGCCATCATGGAACTGGATCCTTCCAAACTCAGTGGAGCCGCTCTAGCTGATGTGCCCGGGAAAAGAGATGAGACATCTGCATCAAGTCCTTCCCAAAATATAGTCCTTCCCAAATTCATAATCAAAATGAATAAATATTGTTTTAGGAACTAAGTTTTGGGGCGATTTGTTAGGTAGCAGTAAATAATTCATGTAGCATAGGAGGTTTAAAACAATGTCAAGTGCTTCCCAAAAGCTTAGCATAATCTTCCATATTCTTAGAAAGCTTACAGGAGAAAGTTCCACTAGAAGGAAGTAGCCTGCTTCAAACACCAGCTTGTCTCCTCCTTAAAAAATTTACAAATGTGCTTGATCTCAGAGATGTTAGAAAGAGTTGGAGGAGAAGTGATATTGTGGTTTATATATTAAGTATTCCTCAAAAGCTCATGTGTGAGACAATACAAGAGGTTTTAGAGGATAAATGATTGGGTTACGAGAGTCTTCACCTAATCAGTGCATTAGTCCACGGATAGGGTGGTAACTATAGGCAGGTAGGGTGTGGCTGGAGGAGGTGGGTCATGGGTGGTGAGCCTTTGGGGTTTCTACTGTGTCCTTGTTGAGCAGAGTACTCTCTTTCTGTCTCTCTCTCTCTGCTTCCTGGTGCCATGCCCTGAGCAGTTTTCCTCTGCCACACTCTTCCTCCATGAGTTTCTGCCTTACCTTGGTCCCTAAGAAATGGTGCCAGCCATCTATGGACTGAGACCTCTAAAATGTGAGCCTCCAAATAAACTTTTCGTCCTCTAATTGCTCAGGTCTTTTGGTCACAGCAGCAAAAATGCTGGTGATTATAAGTAAGTGATTACAGAAGAAAACAGGAGGCAAAGGCTAAGTCTAAAACCTCTGAAAAGCAGAATCGAATTACCTGCAGTTTTCCAAGGCTGAGGGGCCAGAAATCTAGGCTCTTAATCTCAAAAAAACAGAACAGCCAAACCTTGAAATAAGAGTTGGAAAAAGATGAAGTTAATCATACTAAGACCATTAACCAGCCTGTGTCAGCTCAGTCTATTACTGGATTGAGGTGGTTACACAATTACCTTGTCTTTTTAAAAGGAAAGCAGGAGGAAATAGTTACTGGTGAAAGATATCATCTCCAGATGAGCTTTAATGACTTTTTAAATTTGACAATGTCCAGCATACTATCCAAACTAGACTACTGAAGCTGTAAGAATATGAACTTTATTCAAGGGGAAATATGGGGCTATAGGAGAACAACAGCAAACCAGACTTGGACATAGACACAAGGGTTTTTAAATCATAATTGAAAAGTTAAGGAAAATATAGGAAAAGATGTACAAAAATTGATGACAATAATGAATTCCCAGAAAGGATTATAATCAATGAAAAAAAATCAAATGAATTATCTAGGGATTGAAATTACATGTTCAAGATTAAGTTATTAGGTGATTTTTTAAAAATAAGACCAGAAATAGCAAAGCACAAAATTAATGAACCCAAAGATAAACAATAAGAAGTAAAGAGAAGGGCTGGGATTGTGGCCCAGCAGTAGAGTATTCGCCTAGCATGTGCGAGGCCCTGGGTTCCATCATTGACACCACATAAAAATAAATAAAATATAAATAAATAAATAAATAAATAAATAAATAAATAAAATAAAGACATCGTATCCAACTACAACTAAAACATAAATATTAAAAAAATAAGTAAAGGGAAGCATAGTGAAAAGCAATAAATGAGTGGAGAAAATCAATAAAGTCTAAGAAAACAGGAGACTCAGTCAAAAGGCCTCACATGTGCAAGTAAAAGCCTAAGAGGAGATAAGGTTAGATTACAAGAGATAGTTGAAATAATAATTGCTGAGGTTTCAAAACGTTAAAGATAGAGACAAATAGATGCAAAAATTTCAGTGGACCCTTAGGTAGGGTAAATACAGAGAAACTACCTAGAGACACATTACAATCAAATTTCTAAGCACCTAAAACAAACAAACAAAAATTTTAAGTGGTGAGAGAGTAACCTAGGAAAAAAAGAGTTGTTACCTTCAAATGAAAAAAAATAAGACTAATGGCAGACTTTTCAACCAAAACCAGGAAAGCCAGAAGAGGACAGAATAAAATCTTTGAAGTGCTGAGAGAGAAGAAAACGCCACAGTTAAAATTCTATGAGAACATGGAAGTAAAATGGAGAACAGAATTAAAGGAATAAACCAAGTCACTTTTGAAAAGCAAAATTGGGCACATTTTTCTCCAGACAACTAAAACCATGAACAATTTTACAGAGAGTTTTTCAAGCTGAAGGAAAGTGATCTGCGATGGAAATAGAGAGCTGGAGGAATAAGAATGAAGTGACAATGGAGATATATAAAATAATATTGATAATCTTTACCAAAATTTAAAATATCTTGTGGCCTAATGATATGAAGAACAAAACAGCATCACTTCACTTATGGGGGCGGTAAGTGGAAATGTACAGTTGTAAAAATCTTGCATTAAATATATTAGTTGGAGGGAGTTTGTGCCACAGGTTATATAATTATGTTCAACTAAACACTAAGGAAAATGGAGAAAACATTAAATATATATTTATTAATCTTGTCAAAAGACAAACTTGCAACTTTAATTTACACTCTTTTTTTTTTTTTTTTTAAATGCTGAGAATCAAACCCAGGGATCAAATACATGAAAGGCAAAGGCTCTACCACTGGGTTACATCATGAGCTAGTTTAATATTCTTAGTTGTCTTTTGTTTAGGATTCTAGAATTTAGACAACAGCTGATGAATGAGTACTCTGATGAGTCAAACAGAGAAGATTAGTTTTATAGAAAACTGCTAAAGGGGGCAGAAACAGAGGACAAAAGGCCAATGGACCATTTCAAAGTTACTTTTCTACTTGTTGAGATCAAAGTAGAAGGGATTTTCTTATTATGCCAACTAAAACTGTCTTGCTTCATGATTTGTCTACCATCTCTCTTCCCCCCCCTCTCTCTCTCTCTCTCTCTCTCTCTCTCTCTCTCTCTCTCTCTCTCTCTCTCTCTCTCTCCTGATTTTTTTTTGCCTTGGTGACATACAAATCCAGGTGAGTGACTTTATTTGATTTGGTCTGTTAGGCCCTGATGCAAAAACTCAGTCCAAACCAATAGCCTTTTATAAACTTTATTAAACAGTCTAAAAATGGGGAAAAAGAGGAATTTTTAAAAATTCAAAACAGAAGATATAAATTGTGGAGAAATAGAATTGAGCCACCTCCCAGAAAATTCACATTTACCCCATTAATCAAACCATTTAAGTAAGCCATTGGACAGCTGTCAGAGTGAAGCTGGTGATCTCCCTTGTTATACCCGCAGGATGAAAAGTGACAGATGCTCATCTGGATTTTCTAAGTGATGATCAGCAAATGAAATTTGCATTCATTTTATCTGCATCCCAATAAGTTGCATGTACTGCATTCTGCCCTCCTATCTGGATCTCCCCAGCCAGGATGGTCTGCCTTTAAAAATTCCATTATGGGGTTCCTGTACTATAAATATTTGCCCCATAACCTAGTTTTGAGCTAGTCTTTTCCTCAGCTAGTCTTCAGAGATTTCAGATGCTGTTGGGTCATATCTTTTATTCAAGGAATCACCTTTAGTTTACATATTCTTAAGTAAATAAAAGACTTTGAAATTACTGTGATTCTTATCCTTGGTACAGTATATATTGATGTCCAACACCTTGAAAAGAGAAGGGAGTAGCATGCTCAGCAAGCAGTCAGAGTGGGATACAGCCCAAGTGTGAAAAATTGATAAATTTAAGTCCAACTCTATCAGGAGTTACACTAAAGTAAAAAATGTCAAACTGATAAGAAAAGCAAACCTGTGCTTGCTATAGTACAATTTAAATATAAAGACATTAAAAGTATTATTAATAAAAAGATGGACAAATGAAACAGTGATACGAAACAAAATAAAATTAATGTATCTCAATCAAGAAACATATGAAAAAATGTTCAACATCTCTAGTAATTAGAGAAATGCAAATCCAAGCTACTCTTAAGATTCCATCTCACTCCAGTCAGAAGAACAATTATTAAGAATACAAGAAACAATAAATGTTGGTGAGAATGTGGGAGGAAAGGGACACTCATTCAATGCTGGTGGGACTGCAAATTGTGTAACCATTCTGGAAAGCATACTCTGGAAAGAAATATGGAGATTGCTCAGAAAATATATGGAATGGAACCACCTTTGACTCAGCTATCCCACTGCTCAGTTCATACCCAAAGGACTTAAAATCAGGATCCTACAGTGATGAAGCCACATCAATGTTTATAGCAGTTCAACCCACAATAATTAAACTATAGAACTAACCTAGATGCCCTTCAACAGATGAATGGATAGCTACAATGTGGCATATATACACACGAGAATATTACTTAGCCTTAAAGAAGAATGAAATTATAGCATTTGCTGGTAAGTGGATGGAGCTAGAGAATATCATGCTAAGTGAAATAAGCCAATTCCCCAACACCAAAGACCAAATGTTTTCTCTCATACGCAGAGGTTAATTCACAATAAAGGTAGACTAGGGAAGAATAAAGGTACTTTAGATTAGACAGAGGGGAGTGAAGGGAGGGGAGATGGCCTGGGGATAAGAAGGATAGTAGAATGAAACAAATATTATTAACCTATGTACATATATAATTACATGACCATTGTGATTCTACTTCATGTACAACCAGAAGAATGAGAAGACACACTCCCTTTATGAATAATGTGTAAAAATGAATTTTAGTGTAATATAAAACTAATTAGAACAAATTAAAAAATGGGAAGTTGTAAAACTTAATATATATACATATAAAACTATATATATATATATACATATATATATACATATACATATTACTATCAGATAAAGAATGCATAAGACATCTTACGAGTGGTAAAGGTCAATTCAAGAAGATATAAAATTTGCTTTTCCCTAATAACAAAGCTCCAAAACATATACTCAAGCAAATATTGATAGAATTTAAAACAAAACAAAAAATAGATAAATTCTCATAATTAAAGTTATAATACTCCTCTGTCTATATCTGATAAAATCTGCAGACAAAAAGATCAGTAAGAATTCAGAAAGATTCACATAGTATGATTAATTAAAAATAGAAGAAAAACTACAGACTTTACAAAACAATTACAAAAATCTTACTTTAATATGCATGAAACACTAACTAGGATAGACCATGTGTTGAGCCAGAAAAGGCTCCCCAAAATATCAAAGATTTGGAATCATACAGAATATGTGTCTTGTACCACAAAAAAAAAATAAATTAAAAATAAATAATAGAGAATTAGAAAATCACCAGATGTTTGAGAGTTAAATAACACATTTCTAAATAACTCATGGGCAATGAAGAAATCGTGATAGAAATTAGAAAATATTTTGAGCTGAATGCTAATAAAAGCAAAGAAACTTGTAGGATACCAGGAAAACAGAGCTTAGAGAAAATTCTCTTGTTATAAATTAATTCTTTAGAACTGAAAAAAAGTTTGAAAATCTAATTTCCTATACCAAAAATCTAGAAAAATATATCAAAATAAAATGAAAGAAAATAACACAAGTAAAAGCAGAGATTTTTAAAAAATGTTTTTTGATGAGATTAATAAAACTACTAGAAAGGCCAACTTATATGATAGTAGGAGAACTCCCCCCCTCACAATTTCATAATATTAGGACAGAAAAGAGAAGGAATACATCTAGAGACACTAGAAAATAATGAGATATTATTACATGCCAAAGTTTAAATCAAACACACAAATTCCTAAGAAAACAGATCTTAAAAGAAATACAAGGAAAAAACTTTAAAAATAGTCCAATGTCAATTGAATCTGTAATTTAAAACATTCACACAAAGAAAACTCTAGGACCATATTGTTTTACTGATACGTTTTTCTAAACACTAAAGGAAGAAACAACACCAAATTTAAACAACCACTTCCAGAGAATAGAAAAAGCCTAAGTACCTACCAGCACTTCAGCATAGTCTCAATATTAAAATCTAATGAGGAAATTGACTTCAAAAAGGAGAAATTTATAGATCAATAAAAACTCAAGAAATAGATAGAAATATCCCAAACAAAACAATAATAAGTAGGAGAAGTCAATGCATGATATAGATCTTAGGATTTATTATTTATTTATAGGTAAAGTTCATTTACAATTAGAAAAATCAAACATCATTTGCTACATTAACAATATAAAGAAAGAAAATTGAATCTCAATAAGAGCAAAATAATTAATTAAACCTCAAAGGAAACAAAATGCTCAGAAAATTAAGAAGTAAGGAAACTATAATCTGGTGAAGATTTTCTACATAGGACAGAAATAAAATAAATCCTGTTGCTAACATCATTCTTATGGTGAAATAATGAATATTTTCTCCCTGACTTGAGGAATCAGTTAAAGATGTCTGCTAACATTACTTTAACCCAACATGTACTGGATGTCCTGCTGAGTCCAATAGGTCAAGAAAAATATACTAAAAGTTTAAATATTGTAAAGGAAGAAGTAAAATTGTCTTTCTGTTAGGCCAACATAATTTTGCATGTGTAAAATGAAAAGACTTTATTCCACTTAATAAATGAATGTAGTGTGATGTTGCATGAATGCCAATATGTAAACATCAGTGTTATTTCTATATATTATCAGTAAATAATTGGAAATTTAAGTTAAACAATAACATGGAAAAATATCACTTAAGCACTTTTTCTAGCATATATTTAGTAATAAATCTAGTGAAAAAATTACAAGACTCTTATACATTTTATTTTCATTACAAAACATGGCTGAAAGAAGATCAAAATAAATTGAGAGGTTTATGAATTGCAGCACTCATTACTTTTTTTGAAATGTTCATAATCATCTTTTTTTGTTTGTTCTAATTAGTCATACATTACAGTAGAATGCATTTTCACACATCCTACATAAAAGAGTATAACTTCTCATTCTTCTGGTTGTACATGGTATAGAATCAAACCAGTCATATAATCATATATGTACATAGGGTAATAATGTCCAATTCATTCTACTATCATTTCTACCCCCATTACCTCTTCCCCTTCCTTCATCCCCCTCTGCCTAATCCAAAGTATCTGTATTTTTCCCTAGCTGCCCCCTTATTATAAATTATTATTTTCAAGATGTCATTTTTTTTCTTGGTATGATTTAAAGACTCAATGATTTCTAAATTAAAATCATTGGAAGCTTTAATTCTAGTATCTAAAAAAATTATTCTAAATTGTATGTGGAAATGCAAAGGACTTAGAGTAGCCATAAGATTCTTAAACAAGACAAAAAATTGGAGAAATTTACACTATGAAGCACATGAATGTGATATGGTCCAATAGTGTACAAATATACCCATACAAGAGAATAGAGAGTCATTTTATTCTTTGAGGGGGACATGGTCTTTTCCAATAAGTAAATGAAGGTCAGTTGAAGATTCATACAGGAGGGTAAAACTGAACTTTGCACCCTACCTCAGATCAGACACAAAACAAAATAGAGGGGTGTGTGGACACGTGTTTTGTGTGGTATGAATACCTAACATACTATCTACCTTATTAGCAATTTCAAGTGTAAACTATATTATTGTTAGCTATAAAAACTATGTTGTGTAGCAATCTTATCTTGCAAATTTATCATTGACCTTTATCTCCCCATCTCTCCCTCCCTCACACTGACAACCCACATTCTACTTTCTACTTTTATGAGTTTGGCTATTCTAGATTCCATGTACAAATGATATCATACATGATTCATCTTACTGTGTCTGACATATTTCACTTAGCATCATGTCCTTCAAGTCTATCCATTTTGTTACAAATGGCAGAATTTTCTTTATTAAGATTGAATAATGTTCCATCATATATATCATGCATACACACTTTCCCACCAATGTCTATCAGGAGTTCCTTTGCTTCATATCCTCCCCAATTCTTGTTGCAATCCTAGTGATCTTAACAGATGAGATGATATCTCCCTGCTGTTTTGATTTACATTGACTCAATGATTAGTGATAATGAGCATCTTGTTAATAACCTGTTGGCCAATTGTATGTCATCTTTTGAGAAATGTCTATTCAGGTTTTTGGCCCAGTTTTAAATCGGGTTATTATTATCTTTGCTATCAGGTAGCAGGAATTTCTTATGTATTGTGGATGGTAACCCATTATCAAAAATGTGGTTTCTGAATATTCTTTCCCACTTAGTAGGTTGCCTTTTTGTTTTATTAACTATTTCCTTTGGTATGCAGATACTTTAGGGTTTGACATCCCACTGGTTCATTTTTGCTTTTTGTGACTTGTGCATTTGGTATCATATTAAAAAAAATTATTGCCAAGACCCTTCTCAAGAAGCTTTTACCTATGTTTACTTTTAGGATTTATACAGTTTCATGTCTTATATTTAAGTTTCAATCTATTTTGAGATGACTTTTTGTATAATGTAAAATAAATTTCAATCTTTTGCTTGTAGATATCCAATTTTCCCATCATCATTTGTTGACAAAATTAACTTTTGCCCAATTTGTATTCTTGGCACGTTTGTTGAAGATGAGTTGATGATATTTTTCTGGGCTTTCTATTCTGTCCATTGGCCCATGCATGTGTTTTTATGCCAGTACCATGTTCTTTTGATCATTATAGCTTTGTAATGTAGTTTGCAATCAGGAAGTGTGATTCCTCCAGCTTTGTTCTTCTAGCTCAAAATTTCTTTGTCTATTAAGTTGTTTTGTGGTTCCAAATGAATTGTATGATTATCTTATCGATTTCTGTGAAAAAATGCCACTGAAATTTTAATTAGGATTTTTTCTATAGATAACTTTATGTTAACTGTGGCTTGTCATATATGAACTTTATTATGTTGAGGTACATTTCTCCTATACCTAATTTCTTGAGTCATTTTATCAAGAAAAGATGTTAAATTTTTTCAAATGCTGTTTCTGCATTTATTGAGAGGATCATAAGATTTTTATTTCTCATTCTGTTAATGTGAAGTACGTTGAACCATCTTTGCAACCCAGATAAAAATTCCATTTGATCATGGTGTATGATCTTTTCAATGTGCTGTTAAAATTGGTGTGTTATTGTTTATTGAAGCATTTTGCAATTATTCTCATTAGGAATATTGTACTTCGTGCCACCACCTCTGGTAGTGTCCTTGCCTGCTTTTGTGTCAGGATAAGACTGGTCTCATAAAATGAGTTTGGAAGTGTAACCTCATCTTCAATTTTTTGGAAGCATTTGAAAGGAATTGGTATCAATTCTTTAAATGTTTGGTAGAAATTGTCAGTGAAGCCATCTGGTCCTGTGGTTTTCTTTATTGAGAGATTTTTGATTAGTGATTCAATCTTCTTATTCATTTGGGTTTGTTCAAATTTTCTATTCATGATTCAGTCTTGGTAGGTTATCTCTTTCTAGGAATTTACCCATTCCTTCCACATTGTCCAATTAGTTGGCATATAATTGTTCAGAGTGGTCTCCTGTGATCCTTTGTATTTTTGTTGTGTCAGTTGTAATGTCTCTTCTTTCATTCATAATTTTAATTGAGTCTACTCTTTTCTTATTCCAATTAAAAATTTTAGGTAAATTTTCAACTTTATCTTTTCAAAATCCAACTTAGTTTCATTGATACTTTTCATTGTTATCTACTCTCCATTTTATTTATTGTTTTCTTGATCTTTATTATTTTCTTGCTTTTGCTAACTTTAAGCTAAATGTATTATTTCTTTTCTACTTTTTTACAAAGTTGGATTGTTTATTGGAAATATTTCTTTTCTCTTAATGTAGATGTTATGGTTTAGATGCAGTGTCCCCAAAAATCTCACATGTCAGACGATGCAAGGTTTGGAGGAGAAATGATTGGGTTATAGCCTGAACCTAATCAGTGGATCAATCTCTTGGGATTAACTGGGTGGTAACTGGAGACAGGTGGGGTGTGACTGACTGCTTCCCTCTGCCACCCTCTGCTGCCATGATGTTCAACTTCCCCTTGAGCCTGGAGGAATGGAGCTGGCCTTCTATGTACTAAGACTTCTGAAACCTTGATCCATCAAATAAACCTTTTCTCCTCTACAATTGTTCTGGTCAGGTCCTTTAGTTATAGCAGCAAAAATGCTGACTAAAACAATAGGATTTTTTTTGCTACTATTTTCCCTCTCAGAGCTGCTCTTGCTACAACCCATACAATTTTGTTAGTTGTATTTCTACTGTTGTTGGTCTTGATACATTTTTTTTTTATTTCACCTTTTGGTTTGTTCTTTAACCATTTCATTGTCCAGGAATGTGGTGTTTAATTTTTATATGTCAGTGCATATTCCAGTGTTCCTTCTGTTGTAGGTTCCTGATTTCATAGCATTGTGGTCAGAAAAAAATAGTTGACACGATTTTGATGTTCTTAAAAGTGTCAACTTCTGTTGTGATCTAACATATAATATATCATGGACAATGTGCCATGTGCAATTGAAAAGAATGTGTATTAGGCTGCTGTTGGATGCATCTTTTGAGTCCATTTGGTCTAACATACTGTTCAAACCCACTTTTTTCTTTTTGATTTTCTTTCTGAATTATCTTTACAGTGTTAAAAATTGGATATTTAAATCTTGTACTATTATTTTCTTGCTGTCATTTCTTCCTTATATTCTATTAATGTTTGCTTTGTATATTTAGATACTCTAAAGTTTGATGCGTATATATTTATAATCATTATATCTTTTGATGAATAATCCCTCAATGATTATATAATGATCTGCTGTCTCTTTTTACAGTTTTTTCCCTTAAAGTCTATTTTGGCTTTATTAATATAGCCACACCTGCTCTCTTTTGTTTATGACTGTCATGGGAAATTTTTTTCTATTCCTTTCTCTTTAGCCTATATGTATCCTTAAAGACAAAATGAGTCTCTTTAGGCAGCATAGAGTTGGATTTTTTAAAAAAATATCCATTCAGCCATTTTATTTGTTTTGATTGGATAGTTAAATTTATTTACATTTAAAGAATTATTGATATGTAAGAACTAATCATTGCCATTTTGTTAATTGCTTTATGATTATTTTATAGTTCCTTCTTCCTTTCTTGTTATCTTTCTTTTGTGTTTAATGATTTCATTATACTTGTGTGATTTGATTTCTTTATCAGAAAAAGGAGGTTTTATCTTTGCAATTACCATGAGTCTTCAATAATACATGTTGTAGTCATACTAGATTCTTTTAAGTTTAAAATCACATAACTTTATTCACTTACAAGATATTTATTCTTTTACTTGCTCCTTATACTTCATGTTAGTGATGTCATAACATAAATCTTTTTATATTGCATATCCATCCAAAATTATCATGGCTAAATATATTTTAATATATTCTCATTGAGTTATGCTCTCTTTGTAGCACTTACCTCATATACAATTTTATATTTCCTTATGTTACCTTTGATTAGACTACAAGTTACATACAGGCACAGAATGTGATGTTGTTGTCAACTACTTCATTCCCAGCACCTAGCATAGTACCTATTACAGAGTAGTTGCATAATATATAATTATTGAATTGATAAACTGATAGTATTTGCACTTTTGTGTAATTGACTGTTTAATGTCTGCTTTCTCTCCATAAGAGCAGGAACACCTGTCTTTTTGACTAATGCATCCTTAGGGCATGATGCTAAGTAAATGATTCTGCATGTATATATGTTTAACAAATGAAGGAATAGAAGCAACGAGTTCTTGGGAACTGTGAAAGAGATAAAAAGGGAGTTCAGGCAATAGCTTAAGGTGAGATGTGGTTTTGGCATTTAACAACCAAAAGCCAGAGTGTTCTTTTAGCAGTAGCTACTCTCTCAAGTTCCACCTGTAGTTTAACAGACATCTAATACTTTCATCCAAAGCTATGAGTAAGTCCACATGTATGTACTTGAGAAGGCCAATAAAAGGTCCATCGGAAAACAGCAGAGATCTTTTCAGTTTGCCTTCAAATCTCACACCTTCCATGCAGCCACTTTCTCTACCCAGCCACAAATTCAATCATGTTTAGAGAAGGTCAGTGGCACAGTACCTTGTGGCCCTTCTCTTCCCAACATTTCTGAGAGGTTCTGTTGAACATGGAAGCTGGCCTGGGAGGGGAAAAATAAAGGAGAACAGTTGAGAAACCATAAAGAAAACATTGATCAGAAAGAAGGTTCTGGGGGAATGTGGGAAAGACAACCCCTACCCCCTGCAGGACTGGTTAATATTGGAGAACAAGCTCTAAGATCTGCATCTCTGGAGTTTTTATTTGTTTTTCTTATTTTTTTTTTTTGCCTTTGTTTTTTAGCAAAAGAGTCATTTCTTTATCCTGGATGTAAAGAAGTAAAGGGAGTTCTGTGGGGGTAGCGTAGTGTTTCTCATAGTTTTTGCTGCTGTTGTTTTAAAAATGCACATAACCGATTTAGGTAACAACAACATTCTCCACTCTCTTCATTTTTTGTCTGATAGGTCCTTCCAGAAGGTCATGTCTCCCTGAATAGCTGTTTCACACATGTTGCATATTGGGATGTTTATAGGATTCTTACACAGTGTTCTTACATTACAAATATTAATTTCCCTTTTTTTTTTCTGCCAAAGACCAAGGCCAGCCTTCCTCAACTATATCAAGGGAAGCCAATAGAAGCTTATGTGTCTATGTATCAGGGACTATGTTACAGAGTGAGCCCCACAGGGAAGTGAAATCTCAGGAGACAGTCAAGATTACTCTCTGCCCTGCCCCTTCTAGTAATTCTTCCTCTAAGAATCATAGACTTTTAAAAATGTAAGGTATTGTGTTGTTATTGTTAAACATCATAAAAAAAACTGGAGGGAAATGGTACAAAAATAACCAAATAAAGAACAGATCCAGTATTTTTACAATTACATCTTTTTCTCTTCCTCCCTCTTTCTATTTTCTTTCCTTCCCCCTCCCTTTCTTTCTTCTTTCTTTCTTTTCCTACCTTCCTCCCTCCTTTCCTTCCTTCCCCTCCCTCCCTTTTTTCTTCCTTCCCTTCTATTGGTGTATTATGAACATACATAACAGTGTGATTCATTATGACATCTTAGTACTTGCCCATAACATTACTATTTTATAGAGTGTATAATTTCTGTCCATCTTGTTCTCTACTTCATTTTCTAAGGCTGGACCATCTCAAATATCTTTTCCTCTTTAAAAAGAAAAACATTTGTATATCCTTCCTCCATGAACTTCAAAGTCCTTTTGAGCAATTTTCCTTTTAGTGCACTGGGACTTGAGTTAGTACACACAGGAATGATCCTCAATGGGATTTCCTCACACTAATTTAGTCATTTTCATCCATTAGCACCTCCACTCAAATGAATTTGTCAAAATGGTTTTAGTCTTCTAATGGATTGGAACCTAGAATTGGTCAGTTGTTTTTTTTTTTTTTTTTCTACAGGAAAAGATAACATAAATTGGTGTTTCCCCAACCAAGGGGAAAGTTTGCAGTGTAGGTACTGGATCATTGTTGAGGGACTGTGTGTGAAATAACAGTCAGCCACTTAGTATGAGTGAGTCTTTTCTATTCTCTTTCAATTCTATTAATTAATCAAAAAACAACTCTCATTTTGGTTCTGAAGAATTCTAACAGCTCTGTAACCCTGATATCTCCCACTTGAACAAAGAAGAATGAATATTAGGCTCAGGGCCAACTATGCTACTGTTTATATTCTTGCATTTTTGTTGGAATTATCATGTGTTAGTAGCCAATGATATTCATTTTCCACTTATTCATTTAATCAAGGTAGGATACTTTCAGTCCAAAACATAGGTAATTCAGTAGTAAACAAAATATCCTTTCTGCTCAGGTGGAATTTATGGTGCAGTGATGAAATCTTTTCTCTTAAATTACGTTCAAGTTTAAAAAGTGAGTCATTTAAGGAAATCAAAATAGGTAAATACTATTGTAAGTTGTTATGGTTTGGATTTGAAGTGTCCCCCAAAAGCTCACGTGAGACACTGCAAGAAAGTTTGGAGGGGAAATGGTTGGGTTTTAGCCTCAGTCTAATCAGTGAGTTAACCCCTGATGGGATTAACTGACTTGGTAGGGTATGGCTGGAGGTGGTGGGAATTGGGGCATGGCTTTGGGTATATATTTGTGTTTGGAAAGTGGAGTTTCTCTCTCTCTGATTCCTGATGTGAGCTGTTTCTCTCTGCCACACTCTCCAGCCATGATGTTCAGCATCACTTCCAGCCCAAGAAACGGAACCAGTCTTCTATGGACTAAGACCTGAAACTGTGACCCCTCAAATAAAGTTTTCCTCCTTACAGTTGTTCCGGTCAGATTCTTTAGTCACAGAAGCAAAAAAGCTGACTAAAACACAGGTGAGTCACAAATATGACAAAAAATAAATAAATGTGGTATTTGTATAATTAAAATCAAAAGAGCCTGAGGTAAGTTATATAATCAATATTAATTTCTTTTCTTTCTTCTTTAGATAAGAGAACATTTATTCTGGCCTAGAAATTTCCCAGGCATTATTTCTGATGCCAAAGATGTGTCAGAAGAAAGTTATGTTTGCTTTTCTGCAAGTGCTCATGAATGGGAAAGAAAAGGAAGTCAACATTTACCGACTACATGAACATCCTGAAGGCTACGTGACCCCTTCTGGTGTGTGTCTGGGGCAGCTTCCTGGTGGAAGACCACAGGTTTCCCCATGGGGCAAGGTGAGGGAGAGAGGTGAGCAGGGCAGGATACTGCAGGTATGGAAGAAGGTGTGGGAAAGTCAGACAGAGGCACACCACGGGCGCCATCAATCGCCACCATGCTGCTCTGAGGAACTCGAATTTTTTCCTGAAGGCATCAGAAAGCACTGTGGGATTTAAACAGAAGAATAGCATGACCAGATGTGCTTTTAGAAAAATGATTCTTGCTGCCTCTCTTCAGAATTTTTATTAACACACACACATACACACACACACACACACATCTATCAAAGTGTTCTGAAATTGACGAAAACTCAAAAAAAAAAAAACACTACAAGAAAAAATAGAAAAAGGAAAATCTCTTTTTCCTACCCTTCTGCTACTCTCCAACTCAGTTTTCCGTCTTCCTCTCTTTCTGCTTTTAAAGAGTGGACCAAGAAAGATCTTTAAGGTAATTAGGATACTGAAAAATCATATTTGTGCCAATGGAATTTCAGATCACTCTCTCCACAGTCTTTGTAAAGCCAACTCATATTCCTGCCTCATTGGACTGTGTGGTTGGGCCTCTGAGGCAGAGGGATTGAGACTTGGTGGTGAAGCTTGACTGCTTTGGATTGGATCTGGAATGTGTGCCCATATGTCTCCAGCCTGGGTCACTTTGGGGATGTGGTGCGATTGTTAGGTGGAGGGGTCTACTGAGATGACCTAATTAGCCTAAATAAATTTCTCCTATTTTTTTTGGAGTTGGTTATCAGGTATTCTGTTACAATAAGGTTAATATACTGAGGTTAACATACTAAGATAAACCTGATAAAGCATCATTGTTCTTTCCACTATACTAAAGGGCTGATAAAGACAAATGGACTGTTTTCCCCCTGGATGCCTATCTGGAGCTTTGTGAGTTCTTCCTTCACAGTAGGTCTCCCACTGCCTCACACGTCTTTTGCACACAACTTCTATATGTCTCCCTGAGTGATTGCACCATAAGCTTCCACTCTAGCTCTACTTTAAACAAAAGTTCTTAAAAGACGACCTTCACTTTTATACTCAATGATTTTGACCTTGTTTTTTTTTTTTTTACTCCCTTCCAGTAGGGTTTAATGATAATGTCAAAACTTGTTCACAAAAGATCTGCTTTGGGTAGGGAATGCTTTTCTCTCTGCATCTCTATGCTTTATTCCAGACCTGGCATTGTACGGCGGATGTTCTTTGCTACCTTTTTTTCCCCCTTTATTTTCCCTCTTCTGAGGAAGTAGATTATTACTATACTAAATGCCTTGAGCAAAACTTAATTCATTCCACTGATTCACATCTGTAGAACAAGCACTGATGGGAAGAGCTGCTTGAAATGAAATAAGAACTGAAGCTTACACAGTTGAAAAAAAAAAGGAAATGAAAAATAAATGGGCTGGCATCCTTCTCTCAGTGTGAAGGGATTAAGATGGTTTTAATTATCTCACCTGGCTTTTGTTATTTATTCTTGCTCCCTATTGTTTCCTTGTATAACTAATGAGATAGCATGGAATCTGGCATTATCATCTGAATTTTCCCCTTCAGGAAAGTTGAAGAGCCCCCAGGTTAAAAAGTAAAAATCACAGCTCCATACTCTGGTAAATGTGTGATGACAAGAGCAGAGGATCAAGTTTCGATGCTCAGTCACATACAAGTGCCAATAATAACTGAAGATCCAGTTCTGAAGATGTTACATTTTTTTCTGATAAAGTAAATGGTTTTCTAATGTGATCTGAAGATGTGGTCACAGAGGGCATCCATGTAACGTCACAGCATGTCATCTCAGACACATCCTTCAGTGGGGGCCGCCTGTTTAAACACAAAAGAATGGTGTTGGGGGGCAGGGTAGATTTCTTTATTCAACTAAAATATATACAAGCACAAGGAAGTAATATCTACTCCCTGGACTTCATTCTAAAATGTTTCCTGGCATCAGTTTAACATTTGCTGTGTTTTGTTGTTGTTGTTGTTTTGTTTTGTTTTCACTCTCAAATTCTATTTGACCTCATGGGGAGCAAGAGTTTTTGATAGGTTCTTTTAGTTTTATTTTTATTTTTCCTCTTCATTGTCAAACACTGGAAAATTCTCCAGTGATAAGGACCCAGAAAGTAGCCTTGGACTATCTTAAGGAAAAGCTTGAAAAATAATGATAATATATTGCAAAGGGAAACTAATACAGGGAACTAGAGGTTATTATTCCAATCATTGGAGGCAGAAGAATAGAATAATCCAAGGGAAATGGAGTACACTTGTACCTGCCATGGTGCCATGGGTATGGGTAGATACTGCCCCAGCCATGAAGGAAAGAGAGTCTGGCCAGGAGGGAGCAATGCAGATCACCTGCCCAGAGAAGTTCAGGGTCAACAGACGGGCAGTCCTTTCTACTGGGTGGGAAGCCTCTGAGCTGCTGCTTTTATTTAAGAGCAACAAAATAGCAACAATCATGTAACAAGTAAAAAGGAAAAGGTGTATCAGACTGTGGTAGCAGTAGACTAGGGAGGCAGCCCTGGGTGTCTCAACCTGAACTTGGCCCTCGAGATTCAAGAGCAAGTAGAAACAGGGTGAAATTCTTCAAGGGTAAGCCTCATGACTTGTGGCTAAGACATATCTCAAAAGACCAGGCATGCAGAGCATCCCGGCTGACCAGTTAAATGATTAATAGTTGAAAATAAACCCTCTGCACTGTCACGGGGCTCTCCACATTATCAGGGAACACACAGAGGAATGCAGAAATCTTCCTTCTCTTTGGGAACATCAAGATAAAATCAAAGAAATTACTTTCAATCTGAGCCTTATAACTGAATGCCCCACTGATCAGAATAAGAGAAGGACATACATATTAGTGCCCACATAAAATGGCTTTGAAAAGTAATATCTGATCCACTGAGCCAAATGATCATTATAAGCTATCATCAGTGAAACCAAATTTCACAGTAAATGGGACACTTGCTATTCTTAACCCAGCTCCAGAAATCTGTGTGTGGACATGTGCAGAAGGGAGAGAAAAAAAAAAAATTCTACCCTGCCAAAATGCTGCCCCAGAATTGACACAATCTCTATTTTTTAATTTTTTCCTGTGTAGTCTCTGGGATGCTTGCATTTACTTTTTTCAGGCATTGTTCATACTGAGAGTCCTGCTAGCCAGGATGAGCCAAGTGAGCTGCTTTACAGAATCCTGGCAGTAGCTGTTGGCTTTCAGCTAGAGTGGGGAACATTCAGAATTGGCGGGCTGCTGAAAGCCAATCTGGATGAGTCCTGTTATCAGGGTGGACACAGGTAAGCAATGTGAACCAATGAAATGCAAATCAGGGGAGTGATCATGATCAAATTACTGACAGTCAATGGAGAGAAAATTCAGTGCTACTAAATCCCAAGCTGAATGTTTTTTTTTAGAATCCCTTGGGCTCTAACCGAAAGGAAGAAGTCAGAGTTTGCTGAGACAAAAAAGAAATTTGTCCTTGTGAGTAGAAGCTATGCCATTTTAAGGACACTTGGTATGAGCTTCTAAAAGACTCAGCATTGTTTCTCTCTAAGTGTTTTATAAAATCACACACACACACAAATCAACTGGAACAAAAGGAGCCTCCCTGGTTTTCCACAGAGTCCCCTTTCTTTGATTTCTAGAAGTTGGGAATGAAAACACACATCCACAGAAAAATGGCCAACAGAGAAAACTAACAAGTGCTGGGCAGCTGGGAAGTTAATGGACGAGCTCCTCCTGCACAGGCTGATTTGTAATGAGCAAGCAGAGCTCAGTCGATTTTTTAAGATAATAGCATATTTGTCCCATCTTGAGGGCACCTCTCAGGAGAGAAGCTCACACTGCCATCCAGAGTGGCCATCAGCCCACCCCTGACTCTGACTAGTCATTAGGAAGTTTTCCCTTTGGTGGGGCTTTCATCAGTTTTACTGAAACTCTTACCTCTTCTCAAAGGAAACATGAATTTTAAAATGTTTTTTTGCCCCGGAGCAAAAAAGAACTCAGACACAAATACTGCATTTGTCAAATTCAGATAAAAGGTTGATGTGTACTCTGGAGTGGCAATAAGAAAACGTGTGCTCCTTATATTCATGATCCTGTAATGCAGCTTGAGCCAACCAAGCATTCTATTATATATTATATGGATTATATGGATTGGCCAATTCTGTAAGATACAAATGACAGATGGTTGTCTTCTTTACATGATTCATTGTGTTACATAATAGTTAATACTGAGCACTTCAGAGGGGGCTCCATGATCTTATTATTTTTTAGTGCTTTTCACTGTTACTTTGAACCTCTTTTCAAAAGTTACTTTGTTACTTTTGAACCTCCAAAAAACATACAGTTGTCTCTTGCTCCTCGATCTTGGAATAGCAGTAGAGAAAGTAACAGTGAAAAGCCATTAACTTCAGAGGAGGCTCTGTCACTTACCATCCATAGTCTTGGACAAGTTACTAACAACTTTGTCCTTAGTGTCCTCATTTGTATTAATCTCATTCTCACAACATGTGTTAAAACCAAATAAGTTAATAGATGTAAAACACATGGAAGCACTTTTGGTGTATAGGAATCATTATGAATTCACTTTTCATAGGTCTTTGCTGGCCCCAATTAAATACGTTACCCTGGAAGGACAGAACCTATGTGGGGTCAGGTAGATGGCTGCAAAGGAGACATTCGTCCAGTCAGGACCTCCTGTTCAAAAAGGGACTCAAATGTACACTTTTGACATTACCTTGAATTGAAGGTAAACACACCGACACACTGGCAAGATTTATGAATTATTAATTCATAATGAGTTATTAATTATTAACTTTTACATTTGTCACTATACTTAGAGACTTGTTTTGGCATATCTTCATTATTTAATATACTTGAGCCTCCAAAAAACTTACGCTTGTCTCATGCTCCTCAATCTTGGAATGGCGGTAGAGAAAGTAACAGTGAACAGCCATTAACTCCTCTATATTCTTTTTATTGAAAATTCAAAAGCAGAATATTGCTTAAAGATAAAGCTAGCAGAGTCCTTCCCCAGAGTTTTGGCTTTTAAAACAGGTTATTTCTGTCACCATAAGGGGCTTTGAGGAGGTTTCTACAGAGACTTCTCAGTCTTTTTGAGGGTCTTGACATGTTGCAGAAAAGAATATAAGGACACACTAGGTTTTAGCAAAGAGGAGGAAGATGATTAGAAAGTAAAAGGTGAAGATACTCATACCCAAAGAAGAATATGGGCTAGCTTGAGCATGAGAGTGCTTTTGGGGTCTCAGGCTCCTGTTTTAAAGGAAACTTTGGGGGGGGGGGTGGGCATGGGAAAGTATGTGGGAATGATATCTGACTGGAGAGCACGGTTCCTGGATGGAGGATCAGAAGACATTTATGGTGGTCTGGTCTTCTTCCACAGTCTTCAGGTTGACATTGTCTGTCCTGCCTAGATAACATGTGCAACGTGCTTAGATAACATGTGCAACGTGCCTATATCATAGGTTTCTTAGAATACATCTCCTTTATCTAATCTGAAACTACATTTTATAGGTTAGCAGTGCACTAAGCGTAAATCAAAATGCAACAATTTTCATAGATAAGTGAATGTACAGTAACTCGAAGATTTTTGTAGATTACTCAGAATTTTGGGAATGGCATGCTTGTAGTTAAAAACATATCTGGGGAATAAGTCTGACTGCTGGGCATTTAGATTTACAACTACAGTCTCTTTTCCTTTTCCTTTGTCTTCTTCTACCTATTTTTATTCCTTCTATCATACTTCATATTCTCCCAGCCCAGACTTTGGCTCTTATTCTTCAGTGTTGATAAAGTCAAAGATGCATCTTTCATAATTATGTAAGCTGAAAAGGGGTGATGGCCCTGCCTACTCAGGGATCAAAAGTCTGCCTGCCTGATCTGAAGAAGACGGAAAGAAACTTGTCTGGTCATTGGGATAGTTTGGAATCCTTGTATTGCTATCATCTTAACATGGATTTGTTGTAATCCAGAAGATATGAATTTTATTAGAAGATTTAGAAAGTAAGGGTCAAGCAATAGAAGTATGAGTATAGAAACAAAGTGTCCTAATAATGGGGACAGTCAGCTGAGGTTAGAAAGTAAGGTGTAAATAAAAACCACTCTTGGTATATGCATTGCTTTCTCCTAGTCCAAGGGGCATGCACAAGAAGGTGAGAAGTTAAAGGATTAGGGTTACCCCAAGAGAAAGCAAGGAATCCTTCCTCTTGTAGTACAGTAATCCCCACAGCCAGAAGAAAAAAAAAAAATCCCACAAGAGTGGAAAGGAGCAAGATTCCTGGTGTATAGTATATATAGGAACTAACTTACACAGGTTTTGTGGGTTTTTTTTTTTTTTTTGAGTAGGATTTTCAATTCTTCCAGTGGCTCACATAAATAAGAGTTCCTTTCTCCTCTCTGGTAGCATGTAAACCTGCAAAACTTCAAGAAAGATAGATGTAATTTTTGATCAATGGGTCCATGATGATTGGCCCTGGAAGGGGGGTGCTTAGGAAGACCTGGAAGGGGCCATTCCATTGGTAGTTGCTGGTCACAGGGGTTTTTCCTTTTTCAAGATTTTAATAGAATGAGTACACTGGGCTGATTTTGTGGAGTAATAGAGGTAGAGTCAGGAGGTGAAGTACTTGATCTTTGTATTTCAGAAAAGTCTTTGTGTACCTGCCCCCTAATATTATACATTTAATCATTTCCTTGTGTTTATGGCTTAGTGATAAGGTCTAAGGTCAGGAAAGGCCTTCTGTACAGTATCTCATAAGGACTCAGTTGGAGAGAAGTTTGGGGAGTCAGTGCCATATATTATCTGTCTTATAATCCTAAAAGTAGAAGTACTGTTATAAATTGTAAATCAGAATACAAAAGGGAGCCAAAGTCAAAAGATCTCTAATCAGATAAATTATATTTGGGATCTAATTTTTTTTAAGGGGCTCCATGAGTACAGCATTTTCTTTTACCCCCATAACAACATACTAGTCTTGGCTGGGTATGCAAGATTAAGTTGGTAGCCCATGTTGGTCAAAAATTAATCTCTATCCCCCACCCAGCTCTCTCTTTCTTCCTGTTAAGGTCCCTTGGGAGTTATACTTAGGGACTTTGTGAAGAACTTCTTGGTCCTTTAGTCTTTTTCCCTCTGCCAGTTTTACCATCAGCCAGAATGGATCAGGATCTTGCTGATCATATGGCTTCCTAGAAACACTAAGGATGTTTCCACCTGCAACAACTCTTCCTTTTGCAGAAAATGCACTGATTTGGCTCGTGGTCTCTGGGATCTTTGCAATACCCCTGTTTGTGTGGTCAGGTGGCTCACTTGCAGCTGCAGGGTTCTTAGAAGATTCTTGCCATACCCTAGTACTAGCCAACCTTAGAAGCCAAGGACCAAAATATTGTCTTTTTGTTTTGAAAGCCCTTTTATTTTCTGATTTTTGCTTCCGAGTCTCAGTTGTTGAACAAGGAGAAAGTGAATCCATCAGTCCTTTTAAATGAATGAGGGTCAGTGTTGAAGGGTGATTTGTAGATGATGATTGTTATCTTGTAAATACTGCTTAGGTTATTCTGTTAGAAATTGTACCTCTGTGAGATTTTAACAAACAACAGTTACAAATTTGTAGAAGGAACATATAAAACAAAATTATTAAGAGCACAGCAAGTCCAGTTTCACTTAAAAATAAGTGTCATGTCTTAAAAATAATGTAATGTGGTTCTCTAAGTTGAATGAACTTATTTACAGATGTGTATTCTGGGTGACCAATGACCACTCCTTTTGAATTATCAGAGTGTCATGGCCTAGAATGCCAAGTATCTAGGCACATCTATTTGTCTTTGCTTAAAGATGATAGGCATAATACAATTAGAAGCATACAAACATAAACCTGAAAAAGGCTATCATCACTAACAATTTTAGTTTAGAAGATACCTAATTTGGTATCCTTTGGCTTTGCATTTTAGAAAGCTTTACAATTGCGGAACACAAATGCATTTAACATACTAAAAAGTCAGTAATAATTAACATCACTGTTACATAGTCATGGATCAGTAGGAAACTACAATTATGTTGCTCTCCCTTTAACAAAGGTTAATAGGCCTGACAAAAATTAAAGAATAGTTTTAGACCTCTTACAAGTTTAGGAACCAGGGACCACAAATAGATTTATTATTTGATATGTAAGTGCCTCTTCTACAATAATAAAACACTAATTTAGTCAAGGCAAACAGATAAAACCATGTTTTAAATAGCAGGAATTTTTCCATCTGAATGATACTAAACACCAATAGCAGAAATTTTTAAAAAAATTAAATTTCATTGACTATTTTATATGTTTATGGTCCAGGTGCAATGCATTATATAACAGAGAGTACTTACTGTTTACCTTGCATGCTTTGAAGCTAACATACTTTTAAGTCTATAAATTTTTGTGGGTTTTTTTGTGTCTGATATTTAACTCAGGAGTGCTTTACTATTGAGCTATATCCTCAGCCCTTTTTATTTTTTTTATTTTGAGAAAGGGTCTTGCTAAGTTGCCCAGGCTGGCCTTGAATTTGCAATTCTCCTGCCTCAGCCTTCTGAGTCGCTGAGATCATAGGCATGTGCCACTGCACCCAGCCTAACACTACAAATCTTTGTGTAATATTTAGATAACGTTCATACACACAGCATATTTATCCCTCAGATGTATATACACCTTTAGTCTCAGATATACAGAGTGTAAAATATAGGATAGAAACCCAAAATAATGGATATTTTTAAACCAGAGTTAAAAAGTAATCACTTAAAAAAATAAACAGACACTTAAATAGACCCTAACTCTGCTAACACTCAGTTTCTTAAGTCAACAAAGATCTAACAAAGATAGCAAACGTAACAGATTACCTTAATAAAACACAAAATCTTCAAGCCCAGGTTTTATTTTCTTTTTAATGTTACTAAAAGTAGAATATCTTGTGTTTTTAAACATAGAGAATTAGATTCTGGTTTTACATGGGTGTATTAAATTTTGACTTAAGAAAAACCCTTGAAATAATTTTAGACAACTTAATCACACATATAAATTTTCTTTTATAAGCTTTATTTTTCTCAGACCTTCTTAGACATTCTGTAATTTGTTTAAGTCCTTAATTTTTTTGTCCTCTTTCTCTCTTTTCCCATCTTGAAATAATTTGTGAGGAATCTCAGCTTGTGCACATGCTGGGACCTCATCTTTCTTATATCTGAGAGAAGGAAAAAACAATTGCCTCCACCTCTTGGGGGGATCACCACCACTGGAGGTAAGAGTGCCTCCATGGGCCAAACTTGCAGAGAGCTAGTTTGCAGTCTGCAGTCCATAGTGCTAAACTCAGAATGAACGATGCCAGCTCATTCCCTCTACAAATTGTCAGCCATACAAGCACCCTCACCTCCAAGGAGCCAACATACCTCTGCTTCTAGATGTCGCTGGAGCCCTAGGATCTACCAATCTCTCTCAAGATCCTACAGGATCAAACAAATTTTCAGTGTCCTAAAGAAAAAAGAAGAAAGGTTAGACTTGTCAGAACATCTAGAACCTGGGTGCCATAGCATATGCCTGTAATCATAGGGATTTGGGAAACTGACAGAGGGAGATAGCAAGCTCAAGACCAGCCTCAGCAACTTAGTCAGGCCCTCAGCAATTCTGTCTCAAAATAAAAAAAAATAAGGACCAGTGATGTAGCTCAGTGATCAAGCACCCCTGGGTTCAATCTCAAGTACTAAAAATAAATAAGTAAATAAATACTTTTAACTAATATTTAAAAGGGCTGGGGATGTCGCTCAGTGGTAGAGCACCCCTAGTTTCAAACTCTAGTACTGGAAGAAAAATCTAGATTATAATTTGTGATGATGGAAATGATTCTCATAACTGTTCTCATCCAGGTACGTGTGATTACTCCTATCGGTTATCATAGTAACAAAGCAAATACCTGAAGTTTTTCCTAAGTGTAGTAATGAGGTGCTACTCATTTGGAGAGGTCAATGACAAATGTGTCTCTATGGTCTGCAAATAAAAGTGAGAAAAAGAGAAAGAGAATATACTTCTTTATCCGTCACTAGGCATGACTTTATGTCATCTATCAGGAGGGATAGACCCACAGAGGCCTGAGTCTGTCACTGATGATGCTAAATATGATCTACTTTCCTCTTACCATCTCAATTGGCCCTGTTCAAAATGACACAAAAGATAACCACAAGGCATCTTCCCTGGAAGTTATTCCAAATCCTCATGGGTGGAATTTCTAAAATAAAACTAGACTATTTTTTCAAGGGCAAATATTTTGTAAACAAAAGGCAAATGGCCCTTATGTATCTACCAGTGAAAGGCAAGGTATCTAGGAATCTGGCAATGTAAAAGGAGGTGGAGAAGAAACCAGGAAGCCCTTAAACGGGGTTCCTTTTTTTTTCCATGATTTTTTAAATTTATATATGATAGCAGAATGCATTACAAATCTTATTACACATAAAGAGCACAATTTTTCATATCTCTGGTTGTATACAAAGTATATTCACACCAATTCGTGTCTTCATACATGTACTTTGGATAATAATTTTGATCACATTCCACCATCATTTATAACCTCATGCCCTCTCTTTTCCCCTCCAATGATCATGGTCACTGAATCCTTAGAATTCTTTTTTTGTGGGGGCATAAAGAAGAATAAGTAGGGGATAAAGAGAGAAATCAGAAATTTGAAGGCATTGCAGAAAAAGAGTAATGGACTGTCTGAAAAGAAAACTTGCCTGTGTTTTAAAAATAAATCAAGGACTTGTGGTTGTGAGAGAGATGAAATTAGGTGAGTACCAGGAGTGGGTTAGAGGAATGCTTGCTTATCTAGGGACCTACCTTCATAGCTCATTGTGGGAGCTGGTTGTAGAGGTTATGTCTATGATTTTGCTGCATGGCTGATTTCTTCCACTGAATCTCAGGTTTGAACTGATGTTTGATAAAACTTGAGGTGGCTGGAGACTGGGTGATCAGCCCTTAGTGCCTCCCATAATAAGCTTATTAAGTTCCATCAGGCCTAATAATGGGGTCTTTTCACATTGGAGCATCCCTTTGAGGCCATTCCATGTCCTGGGGTGTACACCCTGGTACCTCCACCTGGTTGGGCTAGAGGGAAGGGGCACCTCCCATCTAGCATCTTTCCAAACAGAAGCTCTTTGTTTCTCTAAGCTGGGAAATCTGTAGGCCACCTTCAGAGGATAGAAAAAAGTAAAAGAGGGAGAAAAAGAGCCAGGAGAGAGAAAGAATGACAAGCTTTTATTAATGCCCATGTCAAGAAATGCAACCTGAAGCTCACTGCCAATTTTCTCTCTATTGAGGGAAATAATATTAAGGAAAACATAACTGGAGATAATACTGTATTGTATGTCTTCATATATTCTAAAATCTACCATGGATAAAGACAGCTTGGTAAATAATTGCTGATTTATGTAGCATTTTAGTCACTGTCCCCCAAGACTGTTTCACTGAGTTACCTGTGTAATGGGTGGATAAGACAGATAGCCCAGTGAATGCCTTTGCTGAGTCCAATCTAACCATATTGTTTTCATTTCCAGTGGTGTTCACTTTCTGCACAGAGGGAAATTCCTACTTGGTTTTGGAATCAATAACTGTAAATTTTGTAAATAGCTAGATTTTCATTTTCAAGGTAGCAATTAGAAATCTTAGAACTAAATGTGCGGTCCATTTAAATAAAAGTCATAACTTAACAGGGAAATACAAATAATGCTGGAACAATCATATATCAATGTGCAAAAAACAAAAACAAAAACAAAAACAAAAAAAACCCTTTGACCCTGATTAAAATTTCTAGAAGAGAATATGTGATCACCTTTGTAAACTTGGGTTAGGTGAAGATTTCTTAAGACATAAAGGCTTAAGCTTCCTTGTACTGCATGACAACTTAGAAGATTTCCTCCTACTTTCTTTCCCTCTCTCCTTCACTTGGGTCCATAATGGCCTCATAGTCTAGTATCTTTCCAGACTTTTCTGGCTTCCTTCCTAATACTTTTTTTTCACATAAATTTTACTTAATAAAATCCTTGCACACTTAATGTTATCTTGATGTCTATCTCTCAGAGGATCTGTATTGATACAGAGGGTCTTAGAAAAGAGAGAAAGATGGAGCCATAAAAATCAGCTCACTTTCTTGGCAGGTAGAGAGCATATGTGTGATTCCTGGCATGAGATGCAGTCTGAGTACTAATATTGGTCTAGTTTGAAAATATCCCTGTGAAGGCAAATGGATATGATAATATAAGCATTTGGAAATATGGGAGAACAATGCCCACAAATACAGTAGAATTGGCTGGCTATAGTTAAGTGCATCACTCCCACTAAGGAAAATGAGAGAGAGAGAGAGAGATGTTAACAGCACATAATATTTAAGTGTGAGGACCATATAGCCTCCAGTGGTAATGGTGGTATACACAGCTCTCTCTTACCATATGTAGCTTAAAGATAGGCATGACAAAAGTCAAGCTTGGGTTTAATTATTAAGATCTTGGAGCTCCATCGATATCAAACATTCCTTCACAGAGGGATACCTGGATAGATGATCTTAATGATACTGATTCTACAATGCTCCTAAACCTACTCTCTGGGCATGGAGAGGTGGTTCACCTTTCCCTTGTAAGAACTGGAACTTCTGCCATGCTGGAAGATGCTACAGAATCCTCCTTTCCAAAAGACATGAGCCCTCCCTGCAGAGAGCTGTCCTCAACTCCACCCTTGCTCCCAAACTAGTAGTTAAAGTTAAATCTCAGACTATACCAACTAAGGTCAGGGTGGGTCTCATTAAGCAAAAAGAGACTATATACCAAAAGAATTAAGACAACTGTCTGGCATGTACTGGCAAAAGCCAGGGAAGTATTCTTAGGATTAGATTTTAGGGGACTGTAATAAAGGGGGCTAGATAGTAAAGCTAGATTAGCAAGAATTTAGGATTTTGAGGCATTTTCTCAGGTTGTGAGATTCATTACTTCAGCAAAGACCCAGGGGATGGTACCAACTTGTGGATGGGGATGGTTCTTAAAAGCCTAGAGAAGAGGATGATCAACTCAGCAAGGTAGTCTTGCCTGCTCCCCCAGGAGATGTCAAGGAAAAGAATAAAAAGCTTGAGAATAGCTGTGTCCCATTAAAACTTTTTTTTTCCCCCCAAAACCAAGTATGGGCTGAATCTGGCTATCGTTTGCTGAATGCTACTGTGCTAGGCAGACAACTACCGAGGAGCTGCTTAATATGTAGAATTAAAAAAATAAATAAAAGAGTTAGAATGGAGGAATTAAAGACAGAGCAATTGACCCCATTAAATGTCACCCACATGTGAGACAATTTGTGGCCTGGAGCTCAATTTTTGGCATAAGAGGTAGCTGGATACTATAAGATCCTGTAACCTGAAAACAGTCCTTCTCCAAGGTGCCATCTAACCATTTATTCAGGAGATCATAGGCTATGAAAAGGGGGAAAACAGACATTTTAAGAACTAATTGGCTACAGTGTCTGAGCTGACATCAGTTCCCAGAGACCCAAAGTTTCCTCATAATCCCTGATTGGGCGAGGCCTCCAGGAAACAAGTAATAATAAAGGAAATTCTAGCTAAAGTCCAACTTGTGTTGGGCTTCCTAGGGCCATGGATCCATTTCTTGTTATTTCTCAATTCCTGGGTGCATCATTGGAATTGATAAACTGATCAGTTACAAAGACCCTACATTGTGTCCCTGGTCTGTGGAACGTAACTTTTTGTAATGAGGAAGGTCAAATGGAATTTTTAGGTCCTGTGTGCTGATGGCAGAGAGCAGTGGCCTAAAAGACACAGTGCCATTGGTTCCTATCATATTAGCATAGGTTGCCAGTCTGAACCCTGCAGAAACTATACAGGTCCTAGACAATGGCTTAGAGTTTCACAGACTTAACTAAGTTGTAGTTCCCATTATAGTTGCTGTGCCAATTATGGTATGACTGAAAACACAGATTAATATGGTCTCAAGTACATGGGATCCAGATATGAGTTTAGAAAATGGGTTCTTCATTTCAATTAGGAAAAAGAATCAGACACACTTTACATTCATGTGAGAAAGACAAAACTCATTACAGTTTTTCCTCAGGGCTATGTTAATCCTGTTCTGTCATAATACTATCCAAATAGGTATGGACCATCCATAAATCATACTAATCATATATCAACATCATGCTGCTTGAACAGGATGAGTGAGGGATGACAGTGCACTGGAGGCCTTGTAAGTCTCATGTACTCCAAAAGATGGATGAGAAATCTTCTGAAGCTCACTGGACAATTTAGTGAAGTTTTTAGAGGTTCATTGATCAGGGGAATAATGGGAATAACCCTTTTAAATAAATTGCAAATTTTGACATCTTGAATTCTTCATTGAATTCTTCATAAAGAAAAAGAAGTATGGTTCCTTAATAGACTTCATTAGATTCTGGTGGACACATATTCCACACCCAGGAAAACCCGTCCAGCCCATGTGCCAGGTAACAAAGAAGGCTGCCAGTTTGAATAGCACTTAAAGCAAGAAGCTTGTTAGAATCATCAGATTAAGCAAGTCCTATGGTTTTGAAAGCATCTGTGGGAAAAATATGGTGTGCTATGGCAACCTCCAGTAGGAGAATCTCAGTACAGGTCTCTGCTTCTGAAGTAATGCCAGGCCAACCTCAGCAGAGAATGATGTACTTGGTAAAGTCTCTAGGACATCGCTGGGCACTGGAAGAATTGGAAAACTTAACTATGAGACACCAAGTGACTGTGACCAGAACTTACATTATGAACTGGGTTCTGTTGGACATTCCAAGTTCTAAAGTCAATGGGCCCAGAAAGTCCATCATAAGTAGGAAATGGAGAAGCCACGATAAAATGAGAACAGGGCCAGAGAGCACACAAAAGTTGCATGAGCAGGCAGCCCAAACTCTGTTACCCACTGCACTCCCACTCACCACCAGCTCAAAGAGAAGAAAAAAGTTCAAGTTTGATCACAGATGGATTTACTCATTATATGGATCCCAACCAAACACAGACAGGGACTGTATTAAAGCCACACTCATGGGTGACTGAAAGACTGTGGAAAAGGAGAATTCCCCTAATAGAAAGAACTTTAAAAAGTGCACCTGAAGTTTCCCAAGGTCAGAATACAGAGTACTGACCAGCAGCCTGGAAGGAAGAGGACTGGACAATTGTTGTGAGGAACTCTTAGGGAGAGGCATGTGAATGTGTAATGGGAGTGAGTACAAAGCATAAAGATGTTTGTTTCACATACTAATACCCAGAAGGCATCTGCCCACCAAAGAAGGAGCACTGAATAATAGAGAAGATGACTCAGTTTTTAGAGGTTCATTGATCAGGGGAATAATGGGAATAACCTTTTTAAATAAATTGCAAATTTTGACATCTTGAATTCTTCATTGAATTCTTCATAAAGAAAAAGAAGTATGGTTCCTTAATAGACCTCATTAGATTCTGGTGGGCACTTCGTCTTCAGTCTCCCAGAATGGGGCATGACAGGCTCATGAACAGAATGGTCATCCCAATACAGATGGAGGCTAAGACACAGCACAAACTCCAACTTACCAAAGACTACTTCTCTACTCTGCCTTTGAAAAATGTGCAATTTGTCAGCAACAGACACTAATACAGAACCCCTGGAATGGTACTATTCCTGAAAGAAGCTAAAAGGACCCATAGTGAAGGGCCAACTATTTGGTCCTTTCCAACTTGGAAAATTCAGGGGATTGTTCTTATGGGGCAGGAAGTCTATTCTAGGTATGAATGTGTCTCTCTTGCCCACAGATCATCAACTATTTATGCAGGTTTAGAAAGCACACGCTGACTACTACAGACATTGAAGAAGGTCAAAGGGAAGGATTCCCAGAGGGCAGTGGTACAGTAAAATTTGAGAAGAAATTATGGTTGTGTGGCAGAAGAGATGGTGAAATGATAGAATTCAAGCCATTCATCTAAATGAATGAAAAATTTTAACAGTGTATTAAGATAAAAGCTAACTTTCTTCTAGGGAATTTCAGGACCCTCCTTCTCCATTTTAATGGCCAATATGTTCTTCCTGATTATTCTATGACTCCATGATTCTTTTGATAAAATTGCAAACAATGTTTCAGGGTTCCCTAGTCACAAAGAAAGCAGGGCAAATATCTAGTGGCTATGTGCCCAGAAAGGGTGTTACTTTTGGCAAAACGAACTCGAGCAATTTCCAAAGTGGTGTTTATTCTTTTTAAAATTATGCACACAACGAATGTCTGGATGAACTGACTTCTCTCACCCATGTAGTAATGTGTAGGTAGGCTTATAATTTGGAGCACTCACTCAGGAAATCCTGAAATTAAGGTTTTTCAGAAGTGTGGACTCAGCCCCCTGGCAACTTTCTGAACATACCCATTTAACACACCAATTAGTAATTCTAAATTGCATCCTAAATTCTGCAGGTGATTTTCTGATGAAATGTTGCCTTGCTAATTCTAGAGGGTATTGTTTAGAATTCGCGTTTGCATTGAAAATAGCTTTTACTTTTGCTTTTGATAAAAGGGAAAGTATTAGAAAAGGTTCATGCAACTGAATATTTCCTGAATATGCCACCATGACTCCAGCAGTGAACTAGTCCATGAGGTCTGCATTCAAAAATGGCATTCATGCATGGACAATATCCATATTGTAGAAAGCAAGCCCTCGGCACAGGATAATCTATGAGAAACCCACTGCTTTTACTCACCTGTGTATAATTCCCAATAAACATGCATATGGCAAACAATATAGTAAACAGGGCATAGTGTTACAGCATGCTTGTATTTATTTCACCATTTAATATTTTCCTGAGACAGATTCATTTTCTACCATGAATGCCTATTGCTTGATGTCAAACATTAATTATAATTTAAGATTAATAATTTCTAACCCTAAACAAAGGTAAATACTCCTCCTCAAGAGCCATTTATATGGTAGAGATTTAATTGAGGCAAACAAAGAAATAATTTTTTGTTCAGATTTCTTATGTTGGTTGGACGTGTGCAGAAAATTTCCATTCCAAAACAGAATTTCCTACTAAGTTAAGGAAGGAGAATAAAGGTAAAAATATCAGTTTGGCACATGTTGCCATCATTTGTGTGTTTCCATGGCTTGGAATATAAGAATAAACACTTAACATGGAAAAGGAGGGTAGGGGTTAGGGAAGGATTGATGATAGTTTTGGAGGAGGGGATTTTTAAGGTTTTCTTTCTAAAAGTTCAGCCAATTGGATGTTTGCTCTTCAATAGCTAACTCAAAGTGCTTAAAAACACAATATTTATAGCTCCTAAATGAACTCCATAAAGATAAATCTAAGGCTCAGCTATGGAGTGGCACACATTCCATGATGTTAAGATCCATTCCACACCCTAAGTTCTATGAAGCCACAAAGGGATGCATGTGACCAAATTTTTCTAGTTCTTTAATCCTTCTATGTTTTTCAAAGGTTTAATATTTAGGTGTTTTATTTTGTCCATTACCATTTATTCCATGCAAATTATCTGATATTGAATATTTGGAATTCTTCAGCTAGGGCTCATGTTCTCCAAAGCTAGAATCAAGGCAAGTGTTTTGCATGGTGGTATCAAGAAGATATTGTATTTGATATCTCTCAACTCTCTTCTTCTCTCCTAAACCTTTCCTATTCTGGCTGTCCTTGTATTTTCCCTCATCTGTCCCTATTTCTATAAATGCTTTCCTGCTCTGATTTCTCTTGAGTCCTGCATCAAGTATGTGATATGGGTGTGGGCGCATATCACATACTTGTATGTGATAAATATGTGCCCACGTACACACAACAGCAGGCATGCACACATACCCATATTCACACATCCCATGCCACATTTGATTAATTTTCTCTTCTTTGACATTCTTCTTCTCTTTTTATTCTTTCTTCATTTCCTTTCTTCTTCTTCATCTTCTCATTTTAAGGCTAAAGTACTGGAGTAAGACCTAGTGGACTCATTCAAGATGGAAAGGACAGATTGACTTTTGGCATTCTCCAAATTGGAGAACATTTCTTATGTTCATTTGAAGAAGAAGAAAATTTTTTAAAATAGAAGACAATAAGTAAAAAAGTTGGAGAATATTCATCTGCCAGGAATTAAATTGAAAGCTAATTCTTGATATTAAGAGGCTTAAGGACTAAAACTTAAAACAGCACCAATGGATATATTTCCCACTTTTAATAAATTTATTAATTAGTTAATGTATTCATAGGTGTCATTCTGAATAACATGTCAGGAAGAAAGTTTGTTATAAATTTATTTTAAGTAAAAGTTCTATTGAAATATGTACATATAGAAGAGTATATGAATCATAAATGTATATATCACATTGAAATTTCACCAAGTTAATGATACATGTCACCATATAGAAAATAGGATATTACCTGGCCTTGGCCTTTCCCAGACATTTAGTTCCACCAAATGGAACGACTTTACTCTAACTCCTCTTACCATAGATTCGTCAGTTACACATAATGCACTCCCCCCACACAATTGCACGGTAAATGTTTTTCCTGACCCATTTCTTTTGTTTAAGATTATTTTGTGATTCATTCATATTGTTAATGTTTAGCAATAACATTCCTTTTTATTGTTTTACTATAAACAATTATACTCGTATATCACAATTTATTTATCTATTCTACTGTTAATGGATATTTGGGTGGTTTCCTGTTTTTTGATTATTATAAAGATAGCTATTATAGATGTTCTTATGTGTGCCTTCTCAGTATAGACTTACATGCAATTTTAATAAAGTATCTATGAATGGAGGTGTTCTCTCAAGTGATCATACAAGTTTTTATTAACAATTGAGATATTTTGTTTTACAAAATGTTTGTTAAATTCTGTGTTCATCTTTCTATTGTGTTGTCTTTTCTCAGTGACTTGTCAGAGTGTGGTAGACAGCCTGTAAAAATGGCCTCCATTGACCTCATTTCCTGTGTTCACACCCTTGTGTACCTTTCCCTCTCATGTGAACACAGGGACTCACTTCTAATGAATAGAACATAGTAAAGGTGATGAGATGTCACATCTGACATGATTTTTGAAAAAAGACAGTGGCATTATGATGCTTCCTGCTTCATTTTTCTTGCTGAGGATTACTTTAGCTATTCTAGGCTTCTTATAATTCCAAATGAATTTCAAGACAACTTTTTCTATTTCTATGAAGAACATCATGGGAATTTTGAGGGGAACTGCATTGTACCTGTATGCCACTTTTGATAGTATGGCCATTTTGACAATATTAATTCTGTTTATCCAAGAACATGGGAAGTCCTTCTATATATATATATATATATATATATATATATATATATATATATATATATATATATATATGGCTATCATGAATGGGATAGGTCCCCTAATTTCTTTCAGCTGATTCATCTTTGGAGTGTAGAATGCAATTGACTTATGGGTGTTAATTTTGTATCCTGATTCCTTTCTGAATTTATTTTTGAGTTCTAAAAGTTTAGTGTTAGAGTTTTGGGGTCTTCTAAATACAGAATCATGTGATCAGCAAACAGATAGTTTGAGCTCTTCTTTTCTATTCTTATCCCTTTAATTTCCTTCTTTTGCCTAATTGCGCTGGCTGGAATATCAAGGACTGTGTTGAATAGAAGTGGTGAAAGTGGGCATCCTTGTCTTGTTCCCGTTTTTAGATGGAATGCTTTCAGTTCTTCCCCATTTAGAATGACCTTGAATAATACTGCCAAGCTATAGTAACAAAACAGTATGGTATTGGCACCAAAATAGGCAAGAATACCAATGGAATAGAATTGAAGACACAGAGATAAACCCATATAAACACAGTTGCCTCATACTAGACAAAGGCACCAAAAACACACACACTGAGAAAAAAGATATCCTCTTCAACAAATGGTACTAGGAAAACTGGAAATCTATATGTAATAGAATGAAAATTAACCCCTATCTCTCACTCTGAAAAAAATCAACTCTAAGTGGATAAAAGACCTAGGAATTAGACCAGAAACCCTGCACATACTGGAAGAAAATGTAGGCCCAACATTTTAACATATTGGTTCAGGAATGAATTTCCTAAATAAGACTCTGAAAGCATAAGAAAAAACAATAAATGGGATGGCATCAAACTAAAAGCTTCTTCACATTACAGAAATAATCAAGAATGTGAAGAGACAGCCTACAGAGTGGGAGAAAATCTGCCATCTGTACCTCAGATAGAACATTAATTTCCAGAATATAAAAAGAATTCAGAAAGCTTGACACCAAATGATGATGATGATGATGGTGATGATGATGATGATAAGAATTAGAATAATCTAGTCAATAAATTGTGAAAGGTATTGAATGAACAGACCCTTCTCAAAAGAAGAAGTACAAATGGTCAACAAATACATGAAATAATGTTCAACATCTCTAGCAATTAGAGAAATGCAAATTTAAACTACACTGAGATTTCACTTCACTCCAGTCAGAATGGCAACTAACTCAGAATACAAGTTACAAGAAATGTTGTCAAGAATGTGGGAAAAAAGGAACACTTACACATTTTTGGTGGGACTGCAAAATGGTGCAAATACTCTGGAAAGCAATATGAAAATTCCTCAGAAAACTAGGAATGGAACCACCACTTGACCCAGTTATCTTTTTCCTTGGCTTATACCCCAAAGATTTAAAATCAATATACTACCACAATGAAGTCACATCAATGTTCATAGCAGCATGATTCACAATCGCTAAGTTATAGAAGGAACCTAGATGCCTATCAACAGTTGAATGGATAAAGAAATTGTGGTATAAATATATAATGAAATATTACTCAGCCAAAAAGAAGATTGAACTTATGACATTTGCCAGTAAATGGATGGACTTGGACACTACCAAACTAAATGAAATAAGCCAACATCCCAAAACCAAAGTTTGAATGTTTTCACTGATTGTGGAAGCTAAACCACAACAAAAGGGTTGAGGGAAAGAAGAGAAGTTCAGCAGATTAGACAAAGGGCAATGAAAGGAAGGGAGAGGGAAGAGAAATAGATGAGACAGTAGAATAAATGTACGATAATTTTTCTATGTTCACATATGAAAATACCTAAGTGAGTCTCACCATAGTGCCCACCCACAAGAATGGGGTCCTAATTAGAATACTATATAGTCCATGCTTATATAATTTTATCAAAACAGATTCTACTGTCATGTATAACTAAGAAGAATCAATTAAAAAATGAAATTAAATAAATACATAAATATAAAAAGTGGCTTCAGTCTTGCTAGTCTATCTCTCTTTCCTTCCCTCATCCTCTTGGAGACTTGACTTTAGGGGACGCCAGTTGCCATGTTGTGAGCTGCTGTAGGAGAAATATACATGGCTAGAAACTGTTGTCTGCCATCAATAATCAGAGAGCACCTGACTGATGCATGCCCACAACCACATGAGAGAGCTTAGAAGCAGATCCTTCCCCAGTGAGGCTTGAGATTGACTACAGTCCCAGCTGACAGCTTGACTGGAGTCTCATGTGATACCTTGAACCAGGACCACTCAGCACTTAGATACCCTATCCACAGAAACTATGAGAGCATAAATATTGGTTGCTTTATGTACCTAAAATTGGGGAAGGGGGGTGTTGGTTAACTTGCCCTGCAGCAATAGATAACTAACATAGGGGCTCTTTGTTTATGCAGGGTAGGAGACTTTTGTCATTTATCTGGATTGCAAATTTCTTCTCCCATTCTTGAGTTTCCATCTCATTTTTCATTTTTTAATAAAAAATGCTCTTAATTTTCCCATATTTCAATTTATTATATTTTGCTTTTATGACAAGTGAGTGTTGATGTGCTCTGTTTCAGAGAGTTTAGGAAATTTTTGCTTATTCAAGTTATGGAAATTTCTTCAATTGCTATATTTCTAAAGAAATATTTATTCATCAAAAGGTAATACATATTTTTTTAGTAATTGTATTGTGATGCCTAACATTTATTGAGTACTTGCCAAGGGCAAAGTTGGCAAGAGCTAGTTGCCTTAGGTACATAGCATAATTAAATCTTCACAGTTATTATGTGGCAGAAGTAGGATTTAAAGCCAGACCAGTACATGTCTTTAAAAGTCTTTATCATTATTTATTTATTTATTTATTACTTCCTTGATGCAAGCTTTTCATTTTGAAGTCCTGCCTTGTCTAAAGTATTTCTGTTTTAATAGGCAGGAAAAAGGGGGTGGAATTGATCAGTTTGGTAACCTGAAACATTAATGTTCTTTTGAGTTTTGGTGCAGTAGTTTCAAAGTTGGAAGCAACAGAACATATACTAGTCTTGAAATGTCCCGTCTTATCAGTATGAACTTTTTGTAATTATGTAAACTAGAAATATTCTTTCAAGTGTTTATACAGTTTTTCATTAACAATTGAGATATATTCTTTTATGAAATGCTTGTTCAATCCTTTGTCCATTTTTCTATTGTGTTGTCTTATTGACTTGTGCAAGAGTGAGAGGCAGCTTCTAAAAATGGCCTCCAGTGACCTCACTTCCTGTGTTCATATTCTCATGTACCTCTCCCTTGAGTGTGAGCACCCTCATATACCTTTCTCTCGAGTCTGATTCACCTATTTAACCTCATGGCCGACTCAGTTACTGTCTCTGAGTGTGTTTTGGCAGTTGTTCTTTCCTAGGCACCCAACATTTTTCCCTTTTTAATGGTGCTCTGATTTTCTTCTGAGAGTTACCTCTTTCATCCAGGGTGTATCCTTGGGGGAACCCATCAGGAAAATGCCCTCCTACTAATAAGCCCTCCTACTAGTATTCCTGGAGGTTTTTTTTTTTTTTTTACCAGATCATTCTTCCCTTTATCACAACATAGCCAAGAAACAGGCACATACCCTGTATTTGGCTAATCAGAAACTCCTTTTGATAATGCAATGGGGTGATGCAAAATTAGAAATTAATGGCAAATTAATTCATTTCAGCTCATTATTTCCAGTAGAATTGACTGACATTCAAGTACTTCCTTTGCTGTTTCCCACCTCTCTGGCACAGTCCCTTGTGAAAACTGAATTATGTTATGTAGCTAAAGCAACAAGCACTGTGGCTTTCTACTAGTAATTGCTCAATAAATGTTATATATCATGTTTTGATTATTAGGAAGAATTCTACTCTGATTAATGAGTTTTTCCCTTGAAAGTGTGACAATAAAACACATTCTGTAGTTCAGTTTTCTCTCTCTAGTACTGTATTTGGTAAACCAGGTCAGCTCCTTTGGGTGTTTGATTCATGCTTCCCTTCAAGTTCTTCATTAAACTAAAGGCCTTGTCTTTTGAAACAACCAACCATATAGAATGCTGAAAAATCTTAGTAGAACTAGAAACCATTGTTGAGAAACTGACTTTGAGGATCCTTGTATGTATGATCCTTGTGTACTATTTTTTTCTTCTTATAAATGATAGTATTTAGTGCCTGGTAATATGTGTTTAATAATTAAATGCTCTTATTCCAAATATCATGTTGGATCTTAGGTATTTACATTTTTTATTTAAATCTTTATAAGTTATTTGAATGAAGGATTTCAGGGTCAGGTTGGTTGCACAACCCATTTGTGTATGTGTCTCTATATCAATATGTTTTGTAGAAATTATGTCAGAGCAATTGTCTTTACTTTCTCCTTTTTTTTTTCCTAAAAGTATTTATGTGAGTAGAGAGAAGATGACAAAGGACCATAGAGAGAAGATGAAAGAGAGATGGCTCCTGGGCAAGAAGTCCAGATCTGTGTGACACAGGCGGCCTGTCACCAGGACATGCTTGCTTGCCTTGAGCTGCTCACTCCTAAGCCGGTGCTGCCCCTAGGTTAGCAGATCACCCAAGCTATAGGTCTATTGGTGATGGCTGATAGCTTTCCAAGGAACAGTAGGGACAAGCTTCAGATGGAGCAGAATGAGAGCTGGAGCCATAGCTAGCTGTTAGGGAGGAACTTGGAGAAAAGTGGGGGGACTGAGTATTACTCTGTCCCTAAAAATTTAGGAAATAAGACACCAAACAAAACAGAATAAAAAGAAACTGTCAATCCTTTGCTGGAGCAATAACTCTACCACGGCCTCACCTTCTGCTCAAATCTTTGATATGAGGTGTATAGATAAAATAACAAGCCACACCTCATATCTCTGCAGGAAACACCTCATTTGTGAGCACCAATCTCAAGTTCCTTTTGCGACTTCCAGACTTGGGCTTGGGGCCAAGCTGAAGGAAATTTTAGGGTTTTTTTTGTGTATGTGTGCAACAGGGCAAATAGCTTTAGAAGCACAGAGCCAGTGGGAGGGCATCTCTGGGCAGGAGGAAAGCAGCAGTCCCAGTGTCTTCCAGAGATGCCTTCAAGTTTCCCTGACTGTCTACCACCCCAGTCCCTTTTGGACTCTGGGTTCAGAGTGAGCTATGCAGCTGTGACCTGTTACAGGCCCTTTGAGATACATGGGTTGGGGCTTTCTTCTTGCCCAGGATCCATTTCTCCTCTCATTCTCTCTGACTTCTATTACTCTTCTCTATAGTTAGAGATGTCAAAAGTTTGATATACCCCTTTCCCTGCTTAAAAGCAAGAGTTTATACAAACTCTGTAGAAGACAATGAAGGACAAAGTTGGGGATATTTTTAAAGAAACTGATAAGGACTCTAACATACATTAAATAAGGCTTTCCAAAAGAGCAGCTGCATGTGTGTAGGAATCAATACTTTGTATTCCTGGTTATTTACAATTAGGTTGCACATTGACTCAGTAGAAATATTCATCACCCCTTTTATGCCTCCACCCCTACTTCTCTGGTTTAAATGCTAAACTCAGATATATAAGTCCAAGACTCCTGTGAATGGAGGTTGTTCCTATGGAATTTAACTCCCTCTTAGAATCTGCTTCCTAATCTCTTCTCCAGATTCAACACCTGGTTATCCCCTCTGGTTCTTTACTGAGCTATGTGTTGGATTGCAATCACCCTAGTCACAAAGAGTTTAGCTCTAATACTTGGGTCTTGAGTCAGGTTCGAAAAGTCCCTTTTCTTGATTTCAAGTCATCTGCTGTGATCTTGAAGCCACCAGTATATCACAGGTTTCTAAAGACCTAAAGACCTGTAATCCCTACTCTTGGGTGACCCAGTTCTTACTGTTCTGGTTAATTATTCTAAATCAGAACCCCTTGGAGGGCTTGTTAAAATACAGATTCATGGGCTCCCACCATCCAGTTTCTGACTCAGAAGATCTGAAAGGGTACAGACAGTATGAATTTATAATATCCCAGGAGATACTGAAATTACTGGTCAGGGACCACACTGTGCAACCAATGATAGCCTCACTATACAAACTGTGGTTCATGGACCAGCAGTGTAGGAATAACCTAGATGTTTTTGTTGTTGTTGTTGTTGATGATGTTGTTGTTGTGATTGTTTTTTTAAGATGTGAAGAATATGGGATCTCATCCTGGACCTACAAAATCAGAATCTCTGTTTTAACAAGATTTAGGTGCTTTCTCCAGAACTTCTGTCAACCAAGTTCTCCACTTGGTAATTATTAAATTGAGGTGGTAGTATGTCAGTGGTCTTCTGGGAATATACAAATGGACACTTAAAACATTACTTTTATGTTAAAATGAACATAAGGATACTGTGGGGCAGAATACACAACTCACCAAACTTAAAATGTGGATCATGGACATGCAGAATTACTATCATGTTCCCTTATGGGTAATTACATCAGAAGGCTTGAGCTGGACTTCCCTACCTGTTTCTGAAAGCTCTGATCTGGGCCTGATTCTATAAATCATAACGTGGCTTTCATAAGTGGCTGTGTCTCTCCTGAGGGAGAATACATGCAATTTTCTTGTCATAACTAGCAGAAGTCTTCTCTTTTAGTTGGAAATTTGGTAATTTTGCTGGACTACTCTCAGTTCCTTATTCCTAGCCTGAATTTCCAGTTAGAGCATTTTTCTGTGAGTTCTGCTGAACTGTGTTTCTCTCTTCCCCATCCCCCCCATTTCACAGAATTTGCTTTTTTTTTATTCTCAAAATCCCATTTTACTCAGGTTTACAATATACAGCATGCTTATACATGCAGCAATAGGCAACCCTATGAGAAGGGCAGTTCTCTGTTCTCTCACAAACAACTGACATGCTTCCTTAGAGAATTGGGTTGATTCTGCTTTGTTGGGTATCCAAAGAGATAAAGTAACTAGAAACAAAAAGGCCTAAGAGATGAAACTCAAAGGGAGAAGCCCTCAGAAGACAATAAAAGATGCAGAGAAAAAAATGTGTAGTTATTGGAGGTAAATGCATAGGAACATGTGAAAAGTCATATTTAAACTTTGATGGTTAAATCAGCCCTAATAAAATCCCTTGCCAACATCCCCTATTGTTTTGAACTTCGTACCTCTCTGAGATGAGAATAGAAAGACTCCAGTTGCTGTTTTAGTATTCTAGTACACTGATAAGGTGACAGGCTTTGAAAAAAGAATCATTATTATTATGACTTCTCTTATAGATTAGGAATCCTGACTAGAGCTGGATCGGAAGGTCTTTCTGGACAGAACTGATGTGGGTGATAAAGAACTGATGTGTTGGGTCTGGGGATGTGGCTCAAGCGGTAGTGCGCTTGCCTGGCATGCATGGGGCACTGGATTTGATTCTCAGCACTACATAAAAATAAAATAAAGATGTTGTGTCCACTGAAAACTAAAAAATAAATATTAAAAAATCTCTCTCTTCTCTCTCTCTCTCTCTCTCTCTCTAAAAAAAAACTGATGTGGAGGGGTCACAGAATGAAGGAACTGTGGAAGAATCTGGCTGCAGATGCTGCACTTTTTACTTGGTCTTGATCTAAAAATCAGTGGTAAAATCAGTCCTATGTCACCAAGGAATTGTAGCTCTGGATAAGTAACTGTGAATGTGAGAAGGAAATGTTTTATTAAAAAAAACAATTTCACAGGATGCTCTGGGTCGTGGTCATATTAGGACTGACTTAATAACCTGAATTCCATCAAAGAAACTCACATGTTGATCTAAGCCACACGGTAAGGAAAGGGCTAAAATGTTAGAATTTCCATTCTTCATGCTACAGTTTGAATCTTAAGTGTCCCCCAGAGGATTATGTACTAACAGCTTGGTCTCAGCCTTTTTATCAGAGCTTTATAGTTATACATGGTAGTTGGGTTCATCCCAACGATTGCAAACATGCATGGGAGTCTATTTCAGTTCATGATGTCATCCTTTTCCCTCCCCCTTTTCCTTCCTGTCCTCTCCCCCTCTCATTTTCCTTCCTCTCCTAGACTTCCCTTTCATTCATCTATTAATTTGTATTTTGGTTCATTATGTTGTCTTATCCTTCCCTCCCCTTTGCTTTATTTTACTCTAGCTTCTGCATATGAGAGAAAACATTCAACCTTTGTGTTTCTTGATATTCTCCATTTCCATCCAAATGACGACTGGCAAAATGTCACCATTTTATCCTTTTTAATGGTTGAGTAGAACTCTATTATAGATAGATAGATACACACACATCTCATAATTTCTTAATCCATTCATCTATTGACAAGCATCTGGTTTGAGTGCATAAATTAGCTATTGTGAATTGTGATGCTATAAACATTGATGTGGCTGTGCTGCTGTAGTAAGCTGATTTTAGATCTTTGGGGAAAATACCAAGGAGTGGGATAGCTAAGTCATATGGTGGTTCCATCCCAATTTTTTTTTTTTTTGAGGAATCTCCATACAACTTTCCAGAGTGGTTGTTCCAGTCTGCAGTCCCACTAACAATGTACAAGTGTACCCTTTCCTCCAAAGCCTTGCCAGCATTTATTGTTGCTCAAATTCTTGAACATCACCATTCTGAAGGAAGTGAGATGAGATGGTGGTGTAGTTTTTGATTTGCATTTCCTTGATGGCTGGAATGTTGAGCATTTTTTTATATATATTTATTGACCATTTGTGTTTCTTCTTTTCGAAAATATTTGTTTAGTTCTTTTGCCTATTTATTGGTTGGGCTATTTGCGGTTTTTTAGTGTTGTTTTGAGCTCTTTGTATATTCTGAATATTAACGCCCTACTTGAAAGAGTAGCTGGCTAAGATTTTCTCCCATTCTGTAGGCTCTAGCTTCAGGCTCTTAACCATTCCCTTTGCTGTGCAGAAGCTTTTGAGTTTGATGGAATCCCATTTATTGATTCTTGGTTTTATTTCTTGCACTCTGGGGGTCTTGTTAACAAAGTCCATGCCAGTAACTATATAATGGAGTATTGACCCTATATTTTCTTCTATCAGTTGTAAAGTTTCTGGTCTAATTCCTAAGTCTTTGACCCATTTCAATTTGAGTTTTGTGCAAGGTAAGATATAAGAGTCTGATTTCATTTTTCTACATAAAGCTGTTTTCCAGAGTGGTTGCATCAATTTGTCGTCCCACCAGCAATGTATGAGTGTGCCTTTTCCCCCACATCTTTTGACAACATTTATTGTTACTTGTTTTCTTGTTAATTGCCATTCTGACTGAAGTGAGATGAAATTTCGGTGTAGTTTTAATTTGCATTTTATTAATTGCTATAGATGTTGGTTATTTTTTCATATATTTGTTGAAATGATTGCATTTCTTCTTCTGTGAAGTGCCTGTTCAGTTACTTTGCCCATTTATGGATTTTTTTGGGAGGGTGTTAAGGTTTTTGAGTTCTTTATATATCCTGGAGATTAATGCTCTCACTGAGGTGGCAGGGGGCAAAGATTTTCTCCCATTTTGTAGGCTCTCTTTTTATGTTATTGATTGTTTCCTTTGCTGTAAAGAGCTTTTTACATTGAAGGAGTTTTATAGTTTGATACGATTCCATTTATTGATTCTTGATTTTACTTCTTATGCTTTAGGAGTCTTAAGGAAGTCAGTTTTAAAGTCAACATGATGAAGAGTTGGGCCTACATTTTCTTTTAGTGTGTGCAGGATCTCTAGTCTATTGACCAAGTCCTTGATCCACTTTAAGTTGAGTTTTGTGCAGTGTGAGAAAAAGGGGTTTAATTTCATTCTGCTACATATAGATTTCCAGTTTTCCCAGCACCAGTCTTTGAAGAGGCTATCTTTTTTTGAATGTGTGTTTATGGTGCATCTGTCTACTATGAGATAACTATATTTATGTGGGTCTATCTCTGTCTTCTGTTCTGTTCCATTAGTCTTCATGTCTATTTGGTGATAATCTTATCTTGTTCCTGAATTTAGAGGAAATGCGTTATTTTTTTCTTATTATGATGTTGGCTTTGTGTTTGTCATAAACGGCTTTTACAAATTGGTTCACAATGGAATATTACTCAGCTTTAAAAAAGAATAAAATTATGGCATTTGCAGGTAAATGGATGGTGCTAGAGAATATCATGCTAAGTGAAATAAGCTAAGCCCCTAAAACCAAAAGTCGAATGTTTTCTCTAATAAGCCAATGCTGATCCATAGTGGGGAAGGGTAGGGAAGAATGAAAGAACTTTGGTTTGTGTAGAGGAGAATGAGGGAAGGGGTGAGGCTGTGGGGATGGGAAAGATGGTAGAATGAGACAGACATTATTACCCTATGTACATGTATGATTACACTACTGGAGTGACTCTGCACCATGTACAGCCAGAAGAATGAGAAGTTGTGTTCCATTTGTGTACAATATGTCAAAATGCACTCTATTGTCCTGTATAACTAATTAGAACAAATTTTTAAAAATGGCCTTTACAATGTTGAAGTAAGTCCTTTCAATCATTAGCTTCTCCAGCATTTTAATATGAATGGGTATTGGTTTTTATCAAAAGCCTTTTCTGCATCTATTGAGATGATCATGTGATTTTTTGCCCTTCATTTTATTTAAGTGATGAATTTCATTTATTGATTTGCACATGTTGAAACAACCTGACACCCCTGGAATGAAATCCAGTTGCTCACCATGTATTGCTTTTCTTTTTGATATGTTTTTGAATGTGGTTTACTAATCTTATTAACATCTAGGTTTTTCAGGGATATTGTTCTGTAGTTTTCTTTCCTTGACTCATCTTTTGTTTGATTTTGATATCAGGGTTATACTGGCTTCATAAAACATATTTGGGAGAGTTCCCTTTCTTTCTATTTCATGGAATAATTTGAGAAAGCCTGGTGTTATTTCTTCTGTAAAGAGCTTGTATTCCTTAGATACTGGGCTTTTCTTTTTTGGAAGGCTTTAATTGTTTGTTTGGTTTTTTTTCAGTTTCATTACTTGATATTCTTGATATCGGTGTGTTTAGGTTTTCTATTCCTAATTCAATTTGGGCAGATCATGTGTGTCTAGAAATCTGTCAGTGTCTTCCAGGTTATCCAGTTGATTGAGTATACATTTTCAAAATAGGTTCTGATAATCCCCCTGAATTTCAGAAGGGTCTCTGGTGATATTTCCTTTTTATTTCTGATCTTGTTGACTTGTGTCTTTTCACTTTTTTTGTTGTTATTGCTGTTTAGTTTTTTTTTAATTTATATTTTTGTGTGTATGACTAAGGGTTTGGCAATCTTATTTATTTTTTCAGAGAACCAATTCTTCATTACATTTATCCTGTGTATTGTTTTTTTTATTCTCAATTTTATTGATTTTTTTTGCTCCAATCTTAATTATTTCCTGTGTTCTACTGGTTTGGGGGGCAGTTTTTTTTTTCCTTTTTCTTTTTCTAAGGCCTAGAGGTGGAGCATAAGCTTATTTCTTTGAGATCTTTCTAAATTTTTAATGTTGTCACTCAGTGCTAGAAATTTTCCTCTTAGAAGGGCTTTCATGCTGTTCCAGAGATTTTGATATTTTGTGTCGCTTTTTGTTAGTTTCTAAGAATGTTTTGCTTTGTATTCTCATTTCTTCTTTATATAAGAGAATTTTCAATCTCCATGGGTTTATCTGGTTTCTATTATTGCTGTTGATTTCTAGCTTTATTCCATTATGATCTGATAGGATACATGGGAATATATATATCATATCTATATAGGTATCTATATTATATCTATAATTCCCATTATTCTATCACAATATAGATATCCATATAGATATAGCTGATAGGATACATGGGAATATATATATCATATCTATATAGGTATCTATATTATATCTATAATTCCCATTATTCTATCACAATATAGATATCCATATAGATATAGCTGATAGGATACATGGGAATATATATATATATATATATATATAATGTGCTACTGTTTGTTTTGTGGCCTAGAATATAGTGTATTTTGGCAAAAGTTCCATGCACAGCTGAGAAGAAGCTGTTTTGGTGTGGAATATTCTGTAGATGTAAACTAGGTCCATTTGATTTATAGTGTTGTTAAGGTTGGAAATATCTTTATTGATATATTTTTTTTGTTTTCGTGACCTGAATTGGTGATAAGGATGTATTGAAATCCCCCAGTATTGTTGTGTTCAGATCTGTGTGGGATTTTATTTATTTATTTATTTTTTTGTCATGGAATACTTTTTCCATGTAATTGCTACATTGACATTTGGGGCATAAACATTTACTATTGCTATACTTTCTTATAGGATTGTTCCCTTTACTAGGATGGAGTGGCCTCCTTTGTCTCTTCTAACTAATTTTTACTTGAAATATACCTTATCAGATATAAGAATAGCTACTTCTGCTTGTTTTCTTGAAAATTATGCCTGGAATATTTTTTACCATCCTTTTACTTTCAGCTTGTGAAAGTCTATAAGACGAGTATCTTACAAACAGCAACTAGTTGGATCTTGTTTTTTGATTTATTCTGATAATGTTTGTCTTTTCATTGAGGAATTGAGGCCATTAACATTCATCATTACTTTTGATATGTTTTCCTTCCATTTTGGTTTTACTATATTTTAACCCCATTTTGATTCTTACTTGGTGGATTATTCTTCTATTGAACTTTGGGGAGTTGTATTTTTTTTAGTTCCTCTCTGGGCAATTTATCTTTGAGTATTCCTTATAGTGCTGGCTTGGTGCTCATGAATTCTTTTAGTTTATATATGTCATGTAAAGTTTTAATTTCCCCTTCAGATTTGAGTTTTGCTGGGCATAGCAATCTTGGCTGACAGTTTTTGTTTGTTTGTTTGTTTTTCAAGTGCTCCTTGAAACTCGTAGCTGAGAAATCAGAAATGAGCCTCATGGGTATGCCTCTGAGTGTGACCTGAAGTTTCTCTCTTGTGGTTTTTTATATTTGTTTTCTTATTTTCGGTTAGGCATTTTGATTATGATATATCTCAGCAAACTTCTTATTTGACTGGGTCAACGTGGTTCCTCTAAGCTTCCTGTATGTGGATGTCTATCTTGTTTCTGATATGGGAGAAGTTTTCTGCAATTATATCATTGAAAATGTTCTTTAAGCATTTAGTTGTATCTCTTTGTTATCTTCTATCCCAATGAGTCTCAGTTTTGGCCTTTTAAAGTTACCCCAGAGTGACTGTATATTCTGGTCATGTTCCATAGACTTTTGCCCTTTACTGCATTCTATGTACCCAGTCTCATACAGCCATCTCAACCTCACACAGACATCTCAATGTCTGAAGTTGCCTCTTCAAGGGTTGAGGTTCATTTTCTACCTAATTTGTTAGTGATGGCTGCAAGTGAATTTCTCATTTAGTTGATTATGTATTTCCTTTCTAGGAGTTCTGTGTGGTTTATTTTCACTATTTCTATTTCTTTATTAAAGTGGCTTTACATTTCCTGTAATTGCTCTCTTAATTCCTTCCTTTGATCTTCTTTTAGTTCACTGAACATTTTGAGAATCATTTTAAAATAATCTCTCTCTGGGTTTTCATCCAATTCTTCACTCTCAGTGGGATCCTTTGTTGGGGTATTTTGGATTTTGAGAGGATATTTGTTTACATGTTGTCTCAAGTTTTCAGAGATCTTGGTCTTGTGTATCAATTTAGGTAGATTCCTCTACCTCTTTTGTGTGTATGTGTGTTTGTGTGTGTTTGTGTGTGTGTGTGTGCATGTCCTTATGTGTGTAATTATCTTGCTCTGGGACTTTCCTCTGTTTTGACGTCTGCTTACATTTCAAGGGGTGTGACCTGAGTTCCCTCCCTTGGGTTCTTGCTTTTGGTTTGGGGCATTTGTGGCCTCACTTCTTTGAGTTGGCATAAAGTTGGGGAAAAATTAGTTCAGCAGCAGAGTATCTAACTCATGAACTTTTAGTGTCCCTGTAGGTTCCTAGCAGGAGATGGTGGACCTTTTAAGAGGTGAGGATTAGTGGAATATTTTAGTTCACTGAAGGCTTGTCCTCAAAGAAAATTTTGGACTCAATTCTTTCCTCTTTCTTTCTCTTCCCAGCCATGAAGTGAGTGGTTTTGCTCAGCCATGTGCTCCTCACCATTATGTGCTTCCTCAGCACAGGCTCAAAAGCACTGGGGCCAATAGATCATAGCCTGGAACTTCCAAAACTGTAAGCCAAATTAAACCTTTTCTCTTTATAGGTAATTGTCTCAGGTATTTGCTATAGTGACAGAAAGCTTACTAACATACCTTGTTATCATATCTCCCCTCTCTGCATGTCCCCTGAAAACAGTGCTTTTATTCTTATGTCTATAAAATTAAATTGAATTTTCATTGTAGGTTATGAATTAATATAGTTTAGAAATAAACTTTTTGATAACCAGGCACAGTGGCACATGCCCATCATCCTGGTGGCACGGGTGGCTGGGACGGGAGTATCACAAGTTCAAAGCCAGCCTCAACAATTTAGTGAGGTCCTAAGCAGCTTAATAAAAACCTGTCTCAACATAATAAGTAAATTAATTAATTAATTAATAAAATAAAGCCAGAGGGGGGCAGCAGGCCTCAGCTAGATAATGGTAAGTTGTCCTGGGCTAAATCCTCATTACAAGAAAGAAAGAAACTCTTTTCCCTTAAAGAAACAGCTGCAGTTGTTTATAAGAAGCACAATAGAATTATATATGAATGGGATTTTCTCTACTCTGGAGCTAAGGAAATAGATAATGTCCTGTAAAGGTAATATAGAAATGCTTTTTTTTTTTCCAAGTTTTGGATTTTTCAGTACTTGAGCACTTTGGCCAGATGGAGACACAAGAAATGCTCAATGTGATACTTTCTTTGCAAGATTTAGCAGATTTGATAAGTCCTTTACCCTTAGCTTCTTTGCAGTTTTGAAACTGCATTACCAGTGTCCTTCCCTGAAGTAGAGTGTAATTCTAAGGGAAAAATCATGCCCAGATCTAATAATAGATGCATAAAATTCTAACATCCTAGGGACTTTCACATGATTGTCAGAAGGCAAAACATAGAAGATGATGTAAGCTTAGTGGTTATGAATTTTTAGTCTAATTTAAATGTACCCTTTAATCTCTCAAATGAGATAACTCTATTATGTTTTGTGCCCATAATTTAGTAACAAAGAAGTACAGAAAAGCTCTTGGAAGGAAAAGAAGCCAGAGCTCAGAGAAAGCAACTTTCTTTATCTGCTCACACCTGCTCTTGAGGGGGCTCAGGACTTTTCAGGAGATGAAGCTGTGAATCATTACCTGGAGGCAGAAGTCTCCTGGGGTTCATGACGGAGTGTGGGGAGGAAGCCAAGGAAAAGCCTCCTCTCCTGGAGGAGAAGTTTTATAAAATTCTATCGGAGGGCTTCTGGTATCAACTATTTATTAAAATAGCAGTGTCAGAGTGCCCCTTTTTCTTGCAGAAAACAGAGAGGTCACACTGAGGTGGTCCTCCTGAGGAAATTGGAGCAATATAAAAATCGGCTGCATGCTGCTTAGCTGCATGGGTGGTTTGGGCTGTTTTTCCTTCTCAGGAAATCTTGGGACCAAAAATGCTGAGCACAAATAAAAGGAGTGGCCCAGCTTCCTTGCCCCCTTCAGATCTTTCTCTTTCTTTACTTGGAATAAAAAGACATTTGTGTGGAGGGATGGGTTGGGGTGGGGGGAGCTATCAGATTCCTTCCCAAACACTTGGGAAATAATCAGTATATCCTATAAAGAGTAATATTTTACATTATAAAAAATAAAATAAACTAATAATATGAACTTAAGTTAAACCTGGCTGAATGTATTCCAAAGACACTGAGGCCAGAAGTATTGAAGTGAGAAAATAGATGTAAAAAAAAAATAAATAAAAGTTTCAAGTGAAACACAGATTGCACTGGACCCTTTGATCTAATTAAAAACCTTTCAGCCTGGCTTTGTTGGTTTGGCTTTTCCATGCTTTTCCACCAGAATGCAGCAGTTCTGGGAAGCCTGCGGTCGGGTCCGATGTGGCAAATGATATGGAGCTAGCTAATGTGGTTCCTGGAAGAAGCAATGACTGAACGTGCAGCTCCTGCTCAGATACACCTCACACCACTCAGCATGCTTGCTAAAGATCTCTGTTTAAAAGCCTTTCCCCAACCCTGAAATGAAGCTGTCACCCATGTTTATTTTTGAAATTTATGAGAAGATGGATCACCCTATAGCATTTGATGGAGAACTTAGGTTTTATTTGTGAATGTTTTCTCATTAATAAATGAGATGTTGATAATTTAAAAAATACTAAAAAAAAATCACAACCATCTCATCCCAACAAAACTGCTATCGTGTTTCTTATTATACCTGTTAATGTTTTACTTGATGGCAACCATAGGATCATTTTTAGCTCTGCTTTTTATTTTAGTAATGCTTCATGACATTTTTCCCATTGCTATATGTTTTTCTTACCTATTTTTCTCAGTGACTACATGTTGATTTATTGTTTAATGTACCTACACAGTCCTATTGTTGGCCATTCAGATTCTCCCGCTTTCTCTTTCTCTCTTCATTCACAGAGCTTTTTTGCTTTTACCAAATTATTTTCTAGAATAAAGTCCTCAGAATGAAATTACTAGGTTGCTTTGCCTGTTCTTTGTCATATTGCTTTTTCCAAAAAAATAAAAATGTTTATATCAATGTCAACAGTGATATAGCAGTAAATGTGTAATGACTTTTTTAGTAAGTTTCTGATACAATGTTTTTGCTATTCAGATGAAATAGTTCCTACACTTTGCATTAGTATGCATTTCTTTGGTTATATGTGTGAAGATAAAATTATTTTCCCATGTTTCTTATTTGTATTTCCTCTTGTACCAATTATCAGAGTGACATATTTTGTAATTTCTCTAATGCTCCAGATCCATCAATTTTATAATGGGGTTTAGGGAACCTGCACAGCCAATTAGGTTTCCATAATCTACCGGATTCTGTCTTTATCTCGAGGAATAGATTTATAACAATATTTTTGACTCATGGACAAATAAACAAATAAATAAATATTTGGACCAATTGTTTGTTGAGCTCCCTGCTTTAATTTCAGTGTCTCCTTATGGTCCATATCACATGTCACTGCAGAGAGGGCTGTAAGCAGCAATAACCTGAAGCCAGCTATTCTGAGTGAAATAGAAACTATTTTGTCAGAGAAGTAGTAGAACTTCAGAAACATTGAGCTATTTAATGTATATGACTTTGTGTGAGTCATCTTTCACAGCACCTGATATAATCTTATTTAAAGACCTCTCTGTCATGGTCTAGGCAGCCAGTGCACCCCTGGTCCAAAGCATCTATCATGTCCCCCAAGAGCAATCAGTACCCTGAGTGCTCAGCACAATTGTCCATGTGTGGTAAGTGTTTGATAACCACTTAATGAACAAATGAATGAAGGCCTGAATATAGTGTGATCCTAAAATTATTCTTACTACTACTGGGAGGTGAAAAAGGGATGTAGATTCTTTATTTGATCTATCTATAACTCACCTGATCTTTCTTATGAACAAGTAGTAGAGAAAAGCTTTATTTAGTTCAGTTTAAATCTTAATCTGGAACAATAATTGACATTCTTTTTTTAAGGTGTAATTCAATCATTTTGGTAAAATTGTTCAGTCTTTCGTAGTTCCCCTGTATCCTGGCTCATATCTGAGATACTATCTGGGACTCAGCGGGGGAGACTGGGATAATTTGTGTCACTGGGGAGCAGGGTCCCCTACCTGCAGCTGACTCAGCTTTGACTAGAAGAGCTAATCCATGTGTTCCTGGTCACTGGCTAATGAACTCTGGCCTCTCCCTGTTCTTGGTGAAGGCCTTGAATATTTGGCCTTTTCACGGAATCTAACAACATTGCAGATACTCTGAGTGTCTGACACACCTTCCATCTGTCCACAACCCAGCCTGTGTCTCTCAGGGTCCTCAGCAGGCTATCCACTCACAACTTAGTAGGAACGCAAAGCCTTGTAGCACCCACCACACTACCTCTGTCTAACTAGGACACTGCCCCTTCTTAACCAGATATAGGCTGCCTCCGTATGGAGGAATACAAAGAAAAGCAAAGGAGAAAATTAACTTGGCATTTTCCGAAACATAATATCAATCCATGAGAGGATGAATGTTGGGAGATACTAACAAAGAAGTGTATCGCACGAGGCTTATAAATTAATTTGGGAAGTAGCTCAGAGAAATGTCTTTAAATCTTAATCCAATGCCCCAAACAGCTTGTAAAAACCAAGACTAAGACATTCTTGCCCCATTCTTGGCATTTCAATCATTGTCCCTGTGGAGGAACAAGTGCAGGGAGAGAGAAGGAGGGGTGGGGGAGGAAGATAGAGAGGGAGAGAGAGGCCAAGACCCTGGTGTTAACAGAAGTCTTTTCATATGGGGAAGATTTATCTGGTGTGAGAAAAAAGTGCTGCCTGTCATTTTACCATTAATTCCTAGATATGGTTTCTCCTGCAGAGGAATGGACAGGAACGCCAGGGACAAGGAGATGCTGTGTCTCTGCTTTAGTCAGAATTGATTCTAAGCTTTTTTCTTTTTTTTCTTTCTTTTGCTGCTTCTTCATTCACTTACTGATTTTCTCTCTTTACTTCACCATCATCCTCCTAGTCAAAGAAGCAAACCATCTTGAAGAAAGCTACCCAATCCTTTTTATCTTCACTTCTGTCCTGTACAACTGAGAACCAACCAATCCTTATCAAAATAAGGCACATTCAATAACATTGACCACCTTAAAAAGACAGCACAGTGTTCACTCTCATAAGACTTCTGACTTCAGAATCCCATTTTGTATTTATTTATGTTGACTGCCATTATTTTTCTAAAATGATACATATGTGTTTATTTTTTTGTAAATATCTTTATTGAAAATAGGTTGCTATTAAACTCAGTTTGTATTTCCTGAGCCTGGACTATCAAGGAAACGCCAAGGTGGAGGAAGCTTAGGATCTGCCATCTTTGGAGAACCAATCCTCACATAGTCAGGAGTGGCATGCTTTCCTGGGAATCTGTTGAAGAAAGCAGCTGAATTTCTTTGGCTCTCCAAAACAGTCTCTGGCTTGAGAGCAAAACTAGGGTTCAAGAAAAATATCTTGAGTAAATTTCCACTAAGTGAACTGGGGCTGTGGGGGAGCACAGCCCTATATAGTTTCCTAATAGACAGATCTCAAGTAGGAATTAGATCTCAAGTTAGCTGGACTCACTTAAGGAAGCTGGTGCTTGGTCTCACTGCCCTTCCTGGCAGACCTAAAAAATTGGGAGCAAATCTCTGGGGTCAGCAATAGGAGGATGTGGGGAGTATAAAGGTTGCCTCTTCTCTTCTTGTGAGCCACGCCTCTCCTTATTACATAATTTCCCCCTAAGCCTGAACAACAGGCAAAATGTGTGCTGAAGAGAACTTTCTTAGCCAAAATACAATTCTGTGCACACCATGATTAACAAAGCCTTCTTCTTCACACCAAGAGTCTATGATTGGCCTTGATTACTCAACAATAGGAAGTCAGGGATAGGTTACTCAGTTTCCTAGCTCATTCTCTCTCCCTCTTTGCCCATCAAGCAATAATCAGGATGATTCTCAGATGCTAAATTCACTAAGGGCTGATTTGCTGCACTTGCCACTTATCCAACCAATTTAGCAGCAAGGCACTCTTGGGGCCTAATTTCTGGTTTGAATTGCGTTCATCCACACCTTAGAAAAAACCAAGACTTTGTCCGATGTGATGATAAGGCAGTGTTATTTGTTGTGTGGCTGATTAAACCTCAGATGAATGATGGAGGTGGCGGCAGCAGATATGGATCTTGGAGTATGGTGACATCTGTGAGTTTCTTTATTCTTCTTTTTGTTTTGGTACCAGATATTGAATCCAGGCCTGCTTAGCCACGGAGCCACATCCACAGCTCTTTTGTATTTATTATTTTGAGACAGAATCTCCCTAAGTTGCTTAGGTCCTGGCTAAATTGCTGAGGCTGGCTTTGAACTTGCAATCCTCCTGCCTCAGCCTCCTGTGCTGCTGGGATTACAGGCATGAGCCACTGAGCCTTGCTCTGTGACTTTCTTCTCCTGCTCTTCTCTGAAGTGTTGCCGGGCCTTCTAGGTAAGCCCATAGTGGTATGTGCATTGGCAGGACACGCAGTGGAAAGTTGAAGAATGCTGTCAGGGATGCTCTGCTGTGCAGATGAGGAGGGCACCTGGGAATTGATTGTCTTTTACAGACTCAGAGGACAAGTGGCTCAAAGGCCACTGCCATCCTCATGCAGTAAGTGATGTAGCCTGAATTTTTCTGAGGGAATGTGAATCAGGCATCAAGTGTACCCTTTCAAGGAGCCACAGCCTGGGGTTGGTGTCAGTACTACATGGATCTCTTATTTGGGTAAGTTTGTCTTCAAGTCCCCTTATGTCCCAGTTTATACTCTTCTGCACTTTCATCACTGCTGAACCACAATTATTGGGTGCTGAGTTGTTCACTGACTACCTAAACTATTCCCCAAATTTTGTTTCCCAAAAGTATCTCAACCAGAAAGTGAACCATGTTTTGTTTTGTTTTCTGTTGGCAACCCATTTTCCTCTTATTTTTACTTGCCTTAACTTGAAGTGTCCCAGTGGGTCTTATTCATCTGGACTAACAATCTCTAGGTAATGAGTTCTCATGACTTGGATCTTTCCTGAATTCTGCTTCTTATACCTGAACTTGCCTCCGTGGGATCCCATCTCTTTAACCCCTTTCCAGATAACCGGCTATCTATTTCTACACATTGAAGTAAGACATCAGTAGACAATAAACAATATCATCTGTTTTAATTGGTGATATCGTGGCTTAATTAAAAGAAAAGACTTCAGTGCCAGGAATCTCAAGCTCTGCGGCAGGACAGTGGGTGAATAGGACTAAACACATCATTTTTTTTTTTTCAAATTCCTCAATTCCCATTTGGCATATTGGTGATGCCTACATAAATTATACTTAAGATAGCTTAGTTATCACACAAACTTAGAAGACATTTTCCGGGCTGTTAATTTATTGGTACAAAGAGAAATCTATAAGAACACATTATTTAGGTATACAATGATATCATTTTTATTGAAAGTAAAAAGTTATTAGAAATTGAAGAATTAAAAAATATCCATCAGGTTCTAATGTCACAGTGCTGTATAGAGTACAATGAGAGCCTCATTCTTGGGAGTTTTCATCAACACAGTGCCACCAAGCAGATGTGTGCCTTAGACAAAGTCCTTCAGCACCTGCAGATGCTCTTCCCTTTTACACAAGAGGGAAAACGTAATGAAAAAAATGTGCAGTGTTATCTTTAGCACCAGACACACATCAGTTTTGGTGTTGATCCGGGCTCCGGCTCTGCCATGCGTTAGGTTGGGTGACTTTAGGTAGGTAACTTAGCATGTCTCTGAGCTGTAATCTCTTCATCTGCAAAACAGAGCTAATAACGGTAGCCAGTTTGTGGGGATGCACAGTGTGACAAACGCAGGATCACTGCTCTGTCGATGGTAGCTGTCATTAAAAAATCAATAAAATATTGGGTCTAGATTAATTACATTCAGAATTCCCTTCTATGTTAATCTATTTATTGAGACAGAAGGGTGTAGAAAATAGAAAAGTTTCCAGTTACAACAATACCTTTATTTCCCCCCTTTATTTTCCTCAAGTGACCTATAGCAACCTTATAGCACTGAATACATCAGCCAGTCCCCTTCTCACTTCACCATCAACCAGTTACACTTCTGGGGAAGAGGGAAACTGTGATTTTTAAATATAATACCTCAGTTTGGGGCTGGGGATGTGGCTCAAGCAGTAGCGTGCTCGCCTGGCATGTGCGGGGAGCTGGGTTTGATCCTCAGCACCACATAAAAATAAAATAAAGATGTTGTGTCCACCGAAAACTAAAAAGTAAATATTAAAAAAATTCTCTCTCTCTCTCCCCTTCCTCTTTAAAAAAAAAAAAAATATATATATATATAAAATACCTCAGTTTCATTTCCCAAATGAGCCCTGTCGGGATCCAGAATCTACCTCTCTGATAATGACCTTCCCCTGTGAAAATTAAAGACTCATTCATCTAAAGACGGCCAAAGTGAAATTGCACTTGTAAAATAACACCAGCTAAATCATCATCCTTCAACTTTGTGGCAAATAGGAAGCTTTTAACCTCAGGACACTTAAGAATTTGGGTTTTAAGAAGCCATAACCCAAAGGCAATACATGAATCTTGAGCGAGGCACCTTCCTGCCATGCTCTTTTGCTGTGGTTTTCTTCCCACCCACCTAAACCTCATGAAAGTAAAAATAATGATCAATCATGTAAAGTGGGACTCGTCTAAAAAAACTGAAGTGCGATACAAGATGAGTGCTAGGAATGTGTAGCAGCAGTCGCTGGTTATCAAGGCAGGCAATGATTCATTAATATTTGGCACTGGCTCACAGAGGGTCAGAGACAAATCCCGTACGCAGAGACCCTGTGCTATATGCTGACAGCGTGGTGTCCACTTAGGCCCTTCAGCAGCCACGTCAACTTGAGAAGCCTCGTTGTCGAGGTGAACAGCAGCTCCCAGCCCAGTGCTCTTGGGTCCAAAGAATCAGGATTAGATACACAAAGCTTATTTTTTTGTTGATTTTTTCCTTAATCAAGATTTTTAATTTAAAAAATGCACGTGTACACTCTCCATTTCCTTTTAAAGAGTCTTAACTACTCAGTGATCAATACCAGTAATCCAAGCTACTCAGGAGGCTGAGGCAAGAGGATTGCAAGTTCTAGGCCAGCCTGGGCAATTTAGCCAAGAACCTGTCTCAAAATTTAAAATAAACAAACAAACAAATAAATAAATAAATAAATGGGCCAGGGCAGTAATTGGGGGATAGAGAGCCTGCTTATAAGTATGCAGGTACCTTGAGCTTAATCTCCATTACTACAAAAAAAAAGTGTTTGAATTAAGAAAAATCTTCCAAGCCTGTGGGTTCAGGGAGTACGCTTTTGTAGTTCATTTAAGAGTAAGGCAGAGATCATTTCAAGGATGCAGGGTTAACTGTAACCACTGTGATCTGGCAGACAGTGTCATCCAATGGGCACTGGTGAGCCAAGATGTGGTATAAAAGCTTGGAACGCATTCAGTTTATTTTCTCTCTCTCTCTTCTCTCCTTTCTGACCACTTTGGTTAATTCACTAAACCTATCATTTCATTGTAAAAATTTTCATTACTCATGTGCTAGGTTCCTGAAATATAAAGATGAAGAGAACCTAGTCCATGCAGTCAAGGAGCTCATAGTTTTCTTAGATAAATTACAGAGGAAGCAAATGGTCACACTCTAGCAGCAGGGTGACCCCACAGAACCATGGGGTCCTCAGGATCAGCTCTCAACTTGGAGAACTTTGCTAGGTAGGGTTCAGTAGCATTGTATGGAGAATAGATGGATTTTGCTAAAGTCTGGTTGACTGTCCCTCTAACATCTGTAGGTTAAAGGCATGGTCCCCGAGAGGGCTCTTTTAGGACCTGGTGGAACCTTTAGGGGTCCAGCTCATGGAAGACTCCAGGAAGACAAAAGAGAACAGTGACTTCAGAGAGGAGGGGACTAGAATGAGTGAAGGAAAAGAAATCTAGGTGGGTTATTTAACCAAAAAAACAAGTGATTTTTTTTTTCTTTTTTTAGTATCCATTTGCTTTCAGAAGTTTAATCTCTGAAGTTTAGTCAAAGACCGAAGGGGCATTCTTCCTGCTCTCCAGCTAACTCCTTTGTCTAAATCAAAGTGCCCAGCTACACAGGAAACAGAGGTGTATGGCTGTTGGCTTCCCAGATCCATGCTGGAGGTGATTCTGCACTGTCTCTGGGACCGCAGACAAGCTTGACAGAAGGTGAAGGGAAGTACTGTTGTCAAATCCAAGTAAGAGGGAATTAGGCTGGGGAGAGTTATGAAATGGAGAGGGACGGCCCAGGGCATTGTGGTGGTCAGCAAAGAGAGGCCTTGTCCCGACTTGGCTGCAACTAACCCTACCACGTTGCAGTTCACTCACTGCTTGGAGAAGCAAAAATTCTGTGCTGAGGAGACATCCTGGAGTAGCCTGATGAGAAGTATTTCAACTGCTGACAGGAGACTCAGGCCACACCACTTCCTGAAAGAGTGGGCACTCATTGGCATCATCCTTGACAGTCACATCATCCATGGGCACGGTTCCTCATATTTGGTATCGTGTGATACTTTCAACCCATGTTTACGTGCAGTAGCTCATATCACCCACCTCCCTGGATCTCCGTGAAGATTAAGCAAGGGAGCTCTTTCTTAAGTTATCATCACAGATTATTTGTGTTGTTTAATTATCATCAATCCTCACAGAAGTCCTTTAAGGCAAGTAAGACTGCCGCATTATTAACTCTCATTTTTCCAGGTGAAGGAACAGGAAGAAAAGCTGAGGATAGTTATCTTTCTGGAAAAAAAAATTAACAAAAAGAAAAACAGTAGGTTTTATAACCTCTCTTTCAGTCCAACAATTTCAAGTTTAAAACATACCATGTTTGATTTAATTTTACTGTTTCTAAGGATTTCTTTGAGAGCATAGTCAGAAAGCCATGCATTTCCTTCATTGTTCACCTTATAAACAGTAAATTTGGTATGGCTGTCAGTGAGAACAAAGGAGGGCTGAATCAAACTATTTTTTTCTTTTCAGTGAAAATCCATTTTAAAAAATGGGAGCGTGTGTTTGGGCAGGTGGGAGGGTGTGGAGACCATAGCGAGCAAAACACTCAACACTTTCCCTGGAGGACAGAGTAGTTTCTGAACACCAGAGTGTCTTTGTTTCTGCCTGCTCTCTGGTGGCTCTGCTGTCACCCGACATCGATCCCCTCTGTGAAGTGTCTTTGTCATTTGCAGCTGTAAGTGCTGCCACAGCTACAGACTAATACAGAGGGGCTGGTATGTTTGGACGGCCAGAAGGGCTGCAGTGGCTAGAATTCCCCACTGATGATAGCTTTATCTTGATGGAAGGAGCCAGTGGCCAGACACCAGGAATGATTATGCCCTTTGTAGTAGCTCTAGAACACTAAGGCATTTAGAGCCTGCTAGCTAAGTCAGCTAGGCAGAGTTGGTAGATTTTCCTAGGTGGGGTCCAGTGGAGATAGATGGAGATTAGATGGATTTTGCTATAATTTGGTATCCCTAGCATCCATATGTTAGGAACTTTAAGAACTGTAAGCCAAAATAAACCTTTTTTCTTTATAAATTAATTACCTCAGTGTTTCAGTTTAATAACAGAAAGCTGACTAACAGATTTTGCTCAGGCCCATCTGAACCAAGGGAAGGGAGATTATGTTGAAAGCAGCTCTCATGTCCAACACTGTTAGGCAAGAGTTATGCTGAAGAATTAGGATGTAATTTTTGTAAGGTTGAGACTGAACTTGAGATGGTCCCAGTCTATGCCTTTGTTCTACTGTAACTATTAATTGTGTTCCCTCTTACTTTCAAAGGTGTCATTCCAATTTTAGGTATGACCCCATGCCCGAGATGTTAAAACATCCTGAGAGTTGCCCAGTGTCACAACCCTGGTTAACATTAACTGAGCATTCATTATGTGACTAAAATGGTAAAACCAAAGATTTCAGACACAACTCTTTTGTTGTTTGAAATCCTTCCAAAGACATCACAGTTTAACTACAGTTTAAACTCATCATTGCTGAGTTCTGCACAGTGGAATCAGCTTCTCCCATTGCATATAGCATTTTTGGAATTGAAATGGTTAATGGTCCTTGAGAGGAAACACCATGACCCGCACAATGGGAGTGGCAGACACCACTGCGTGATTGAAAGTCTTGTCCCTGCTTATTTTGGGTGGGGTTGGTGTTGGACTGGGGCAATGATCCTCCAGTAGGATAGCAGTGAGCACTAAAAGCTCCATTTTATTTCTGCCATGCTAGGGCTGGAATGCAAGTCCTCACATATTTGAGGCAGGTAATCTACCACTAAGCTATCCTCCAGCCTTGATTGCTTCTGTTGAAGGAAAAACATCACCTACCACAAATACAAAGCAAGCTTATTTATTTTTGTTTTTTTAATATTTATTTTTTAGTTGCAGTTGGATACAATACCTTTATTTATTTATTTGTTTGTTTGTTTGTTTGTTTATTTATTTATTTATTTATGGTGCTGAAGATTGAACCCAGGCCCTCAAACGCACTACTCGAGTGCTCTACAGCTAAGCCACAACCCCAGTCCCAAAGCAAGCTTTTTTAACATTGTCTAAAAGAATATTTTACCCAAAAATGTGTATAGAAATACAATTCCGAATGTATTATCTAGAGATCATGGAAGAGATGGATTAAATGATACTTCTATGTTTTCTTTGATATAAGGAGACTGATTCATAGTGGGATAGGGAGTGGGAGCATGGGAGGAATAGATGAACTCTAGATAAGGCAGAGGGGTTGAAGGGCAAGGGAGGGGGCATGGGGTTATTAATGATGGTGGAATGTGATGATCATTATTATCCAAAGTACAGGTATGAAGACATGAATTGGTGTGAATATAGTATGTATACAACCAGAGATATGAAAAATTGTGCTATGTGTAATAAGAATTGCAATTCATTCTGCTGTCATATATAAATTTAAAAAATATGGCCAACAACAACAAAAAATGATACTTTTATTTTAAAAAACTGAAACTAACTTTTCTTGGGAGCAAGACAGTTAATTACTTTGCTTGCTAAGGTTAAAGTTCCATCAAGGGCTTGATCCTTCAGCTCTTTATTCCAAACTCCCAAATGAATATGCCTCCTTCTTTCTGGTATTAAAATCTTATAAAGAGTCTATATAAAGTTTCCTTTATATTTCTAAAGTTGAGTTTTTATTTCTTTTGTTCCCCTGAATCTCTGAAATCAAGATGTGAAATCTGACTTGAGCTAGATCTTTTGAACACTTTGATTATGAGACAATTAATTAAAAACAAGGATAGAAAGAAAACACATTCATTTCTCCTGCTATGACCTATCATTGTGATTGTTTACACAATATCTACTTTTTCATTTACAGTTTGTGAAATTTAAAGTATCATCCTAACCAACAACATAAACCTCTACCTACCTTAGCAATTAACATTAACCCACTTTTATAATCATTCCATTTTCCCTCCTGCTGTTGGAGGAAAATCTGAATTAAAAAGCCAAGTGCTGCTCAAGGGCAATTAATAGCACTGAGATGACAAAAGATCTTAGAGCAGCTGACAAAGTGGCCCTGGGAGGGAGCTGGGCCCTGACTCAAAGTCACGGTGGGGAAGTGTGTGCCCCGTTCAGCATGCGTTTTATGCTTGAAGAATGAAAAGATTTTCATCACCCAGGATAATGCAATTAAAAAGTACACCACCAGAACCCACCCCATGCCAAGTTGTTCAAATTGGGCCTCAGACCCAGGAGCTGAATTGAAATTTGAAGCTTAAATATCTCCATCAGCAGGGAGGTAGGGGAAGGTGGGGGTTAGTCTGCTTCCTTGGGCAAACAGGTGTCTGTTAGTGGAAAGAAGGGACATATGTTCATTGCCCATGGTCAGAAATGATTAGAGGCCCTGGGATGGGTGGACAGAGAGAAACACAACTAATGCTGAAGGAGAAGCTAATTAAAATCAGGATGTTGGGTCTCTTTTTCTCCCATAGACTCAGTGTTTCTGCCCTGTTGTGCTGTACACACACAATTTAACATGCATGGACGAAAAAGAGCAACCATCTCTAATTGCCCGAAAATGATATAGTATTTGTTGTCCTGAATGCTGCTTTGCCCAAGTGGAAATTGTTTTCCTGATTAATGCATTCATGCACACTTTGCTGCAGTCCACCATACAGCTAGGAATATTTCTTTCTAATCTTCTTGAGATGAGCCCAATTCAGGCTGTTGGTTGCCCAAACAACAGGAGTAATCATTGTAGACAAGCTATGACCCTGGATTGGCAAGAGCAATGGAAGAGAGGGAAAGGTCTCTTCACTACCACAGCCACAGAAATGAAATGCGGAAGGGGTGAGCCTGCCCTGCTTCCTCTTTCAGTTGTATAACTCCAGTGACTCTCTGTGAGCTCCACTGCTTCTGTTGCAATAGAAGCACCTTGCATTACTTACACCTCCTACCCTGATTCCTGAAGCATTTCCTGGCCCCAAGGGCACATGTTCCACTAGTAAGTCTGGCTAACTAGGTTGAGCTCAAACCAGCAGACACTGTGTTAACTATCGACTGAATGATTTACAGTTGTTGTGTTCCCATTCAAAAAGACAATTTTCATGGCATTTTTCTGTCCAGTGACACATTTTTTTCCTATGAAATAAGTGATGGTAGTAAATGGTAGGTCATCAAAGTGTGAGGAAAATACACTCACACATGCAACAGTTAAGAGATTTTGGCCATGGTAATAACAGTGAAAGTTGAAGGAGTGCTTCCTCTCTGTTCTGTTCTACACCTTCACTTGTATATATTTTTTTTCCTCTCTCTCTCTTTCTTTCTTTAATGCTTGCAATAAACATGGAAGTCAGATCCTTTTATGGCATCCACTTTATAGATGAGAAAGCTAAGACTTAAAGAAGTTAGAGGCAGATAGCCAGAGAGTGGCAAGGTCAGAAATCAAACTGGTCAGTCTGCATTGGAACTCCATCCAAGATCCTAATGCCATAACACTGGATCTAGGCAGTCAGGTCCTTTGTCTCATGAATTCAAGGAATAAAATCCACAGACACAAGAGGAAGAGCAAAATAACAGGATTTATTAGAGTAAGAGAAAGAATGCAGAGCTCCCAAAGGGGAGGAGGCCCAAGAGAAGGATGCCAAAGGGTGTCTATTGTCTAGGGGTTTTTAAAGGCATCCCTCATGGCCCAGCACAGGTGATTGGTGGGATGAGGGGTGCCAGCATGGACCAGTCAAGCTCTTTAAGCTCTGAGTTTAATAAGCCAGCGGGAAGGCCATGATTTCAATCCCTTGTTTACATAATGAAGAGGATGAATCTCATTTTGGGAAGGGGTCTGCTCGTGGTGGGCTGTTGCTAGGGGTAAGGGTAAGAGTAACTAGGGAAGGGCTGCTTCTGGTCGCAATTGTGAGGAACAGAAGCCGATAGTCTAGGTCAGAGGAAGGTCTTGCGGTTAACACTGACAGGAAGCAGCAAGTTTCAGGATGTCTTCCAGACCCGATGTTTCCTTTCAGGTTAGCATGACGTCCCCCTCCCCTCCTGTTCTTCTCCAAGGGCCCTTATCCTGTCTGCCCATAGGCTACCTTCCTGCTCACTAAGGAAATGACATCTCAAGCTGAGTGTCCAATGAGCACAAAGGGACTCAAAGGTACTTCATGGGGCTGTGGTTTGGATCTTGAGTGATCCTAGAGTCCCATGTGGGAGAGACTTTGAGAGTTGGGGTCTGGGAAGGATCATTAGAAGCATGTCTTCAAGGAGATTATGATGTCTCATTCTCTTCCTCTTTCTATTGTTCCCAGCCACGAGATGGGCATTTTTTTACTACCTCACTGTTGTGATTTGGATATGAGGTATTTCCCCAAAAGTTCACTTGTGAGACAATGCAAGATGTTTCAGAGGAGAAATAATTGGATTGTAAGAATCTTAACCCAATCAGTGAATTAATCCCTGATGGGATTAACGAAGTGGTAACTAGAGACAGGTGAAGTGTGGCTGGAGGAGGTGGTTAATTAGGGGTGTGGCCATGGGGTATATATTTTGTAACTGAAGCCAGAGTTTCTCTCTCTGCTTCTTGACCATCATGATGTGAGCCTCTTCCCTCTGCTACACACTCCACCATGACGTTCTGCCTCACCTTGAGCCCTGAGGAATGGAGCCGGCCTTCTCTGGACCAAGACCTCTGAAACCGTGAGCCCTCAAATAAACTTTTCCTCCCCTACAGTTGTACTGGTCAGATACTTTAGTCACAGCAGCCAAAAAAGCCGTCTAAAACACTTACCAAAGGCCAAAAGCAATGAGAACAACCCAACATGGACTGAAACCTCCAAAACTAGGAATCAAGATAAACCTTTCCTCTTTATGTTTGATTTATCACAGGTATCTGTTACAGTAACGAAAAAGTAACACAGCAGTTAACAAAACTAGATTTAAAAAAAAAAACAACTTCTGAAATGTACTGTAAGTGAATTGTTTAGGGGTGAGCATTCCTAAACACTTCCTATTCATACCAATACCTACATTTGCACTTGTCTTACACACAGTCCCTGCTATGGGGCCTCCTGTTTGATGATTTACACATAAAGTTCTTGAGAAAGATGCAGAGTTACAGCCTGAAGTCTAGAGCATTGGAAGGTAATTGCAACCAGGACTCCTGACTCCAAATGTGCTTGAGAAGGTGGAAAGGGCAGGGAGGGAATGGAAGGAGGAGGTGGGGGGAAGTGTTTCTTAAAAGGTGCAATTCCTTTGGGAAGAGTTTGCTCATCTATGAATGTTAGTTGTGTGTAGGAAAAAGGACAATGTTAAAAGCTGAAACCTCTCTTCAGAATGAATAGCTCTTCTTGTCTATACTCTATTGGCAATTAGTGATACACCATCACATAACTTATCCTTTACTACTTTAATATGAAAGTAATATCGCCTTCAGGCTTCGTTGTTTAATTCTTCGTGTGTTATTGACCTGTCTTCCTAATACATGGTCAGCTCTTTGAAAGGGAAAAAAACTGAAGCTTTAAAACTACTTCTAGCTCCTCTACACCTGATAGAAAACCTAATCCATATTTATTGCTTGATAACACAGTCATGCTCATACTTGAGGAGAGGGAGAAAAAGGAATTTAATCTCAGACATAACAGAAGGACTCGTTGGGGAATAGTAGAAAACATTTTCTCTACAACCCCAGTTACTGTGTTCATGAACTCACCCATCTGTTCTTCAACGTTCCTAGAATTGTGCCAATAAGAAGGGCACAAACAGAACTTTAGGCTTCTAAATTCCATTAGGATCTCACAACACTCTAGGAAGAAAGAGAGGTAGTGCCTACTAACATCCAGGGGAAAAAGAGGAAAGCTGTACAGTATTGATGGAAGGCTGGAAACATCTTCATACACTTCTCTATTAACTCATTCATGCATCCAATAAATATTTACTTACTTAGTGTTTACTGACATCTAGGATATATCCATGAATTAGATATAGACCTTATTCTCTTGCAACTTGCATCTAGTGAATAAGGTAGGTATTTAAAAGATCATGCCGGTGATTACTTAGTTGTAAATACCACAAGATAAAAAGGGAGTACACTATGAGGTTGTGGGTTAACCTAGATTTGGCCAGGAGTGGTACTGGCCAGACAAGTACTTCCCACATGAGACTTGAAAGCTGAAGAGGTTCAGCCAAAGGAGAGGGCAAAGAATTGAGAATTCCAGTTATCTTAATTATCCCTGAGGTAGAGGAGAGCTTGGCACATAAAGGAAGTGAAATATGCCTGGTATGATTGGGAGAAGTTGGTGGTGCCTGATGCAGCTAAGAGGGCCAGATTATGGAGGAAGTTGTGGATATGGGTTTTTTTGAATTCACTATCTAGTACCCAACCCTTTTCATTTGGGGATATCTCCCACTGTGCATAATATCCATTGTATACTCAGTTGTATTTTCCTTTTATGGGGGATAAATAAAAGTAAACCTCCTCCCTTGGGTTTGGCATCCAAAGCACAGTCATGGGACCTCTGTTTGGTCAATCTATTACTTCCCTCCTGAGCAAGATATGCAAAACTAAAGGAAGAGTTTAGAATTTCTTCATCATAGTGGCATCAGGTGGGTTCAAACAGTAACAGTAGCACTATCTGGGGCTCTGTCCTTCTAGACTGCTCCTTCTGGCCTCCAGAGTCCCCCCTGAGCTCCTCATTTCTCAAGATACCCAGGGAACCTGTGAGCCTACTATAGTCTTCCCCAAAGCCCCATCTTTCTGTTTATGAACATCAAAACTATTCCAGTTTCTTATAAACCGGAACCTGGATTGGTGAATGGAAATAAGGTGGTTGGCTTCCAACTGAAGAACATTGGAAGCTGTAAAGGGTTCTACCCAGGTGTAACAAGAACAAATTTTAACATCATCAGAAGTCCCTATCGTTTTCAAGTAATTTCCACACGATTCATTTGGTTCTCATAACAACCAGAGAAGTAGGTACTATTGTTTTTCAGCAACAAAAAGAAAATGGAATTGAAAGAAGCCAATCTGTTATTTCAACATGATATAGCTAATTAATGGCAGAACAAGTACCAGGTACCACATCTTCTGATTTCTCTTTCTGTTACCCATGCAATGAGTCAACCATCTGAGATGTGGAAGGCTAGAGAGCAAATTATGCCTTTTATGTCAGAAGCAGTAGCAAATCATTCTAGGCAGGAGAACACCTATAGAATTCTTGTAAACTTTATGTTTGGACCCACCACTGTTTATATTAGATATGTAGGGTCCCATGAGAGAAAAAAAAAACAGGGCACAATATGCCTACAGATATTTCTCACCTAAAGTTAAGAATTTACAGGTTCACAAATGTTCACAGTTGCAGAGACATGTGTTCCCATTGGAAAATAAAGTTCGAAGCTTGGAAATGTAATATGCCATACAAGAAAAAAAAAAGGTTTGTTAGTGAAAGGATCAGCACAGTGTTTTATATCATAAGCTTTGACATCAGACCCCAGGTAAGAGACTATTTATGTTGTAGAATTATTGTAAGTATTAAACAAGGTGGCGCACAGAAGTTCTTAGGACAACACCCAATTTAGAATAGCTGCTCTGTAAGTTGTTTATTTTCTTGTTTCCAGTGATGTAATCAAGTGGGGATTGGTCCTCTAGATTTATGATGTGGGTCAAAGTGAACCTTCCACACAGAAGGCCATAGTTCAAATACAAATCAGGCAGAAGGAGGCTGTGCAGAGAGACTAGTAGAACAGAAACAGGACAGCAGCCTCTTCTGCTCCTCAAGGATAATCATGTTACAGTGATTTTTTTTCTATCTGGAGCTCAGAAGACTCATTCAACCTTCAAGGGTATTAGAAGAAAGAAATTGTCAATTGAAATGAAACACACAGAAATTATTACTCCAGTTTCTTTTATTTTTATATTTTTATGACAACCAATTGATAAGAATACTTATGTTTTGTTTTTTTCAGAGAAAGAAACAAAACAATTTCTTGATAATTTTCTTTTCTATGAAAAGCAAATATTTTTCTAAAAGCAAATTTTATTATCTCAAACATTTGACAAGAGCAAGCTGTAAGATTCTGAAGGAGTCTAGTCAGCTGTGTAGATTGACTTTTGAAGTGTAAAATAAACCTTTACTTAACAGATGTCAGGACTGTGACTTTGAGAGATAATGACAGTTTTTATAGTAGGTTGGTGGCAGAATTTCTAAGGCGAATGAATAAAGTTTTGGTGCCAAGTCTGGAAAAAAAATGACAACATGATTATTAACAATTGACAGAATTGAGGAAAGCAAAAATAAGTGTTTTAACGTGTTTGATTAGACAGCATAAATTGTTCCATAAATACCAGTAAAATACATTTTACAGAAGAATAGGCTGTACCTGCAGGTGGGAATTAGAGAAACTCAATGGCCCTTCCACCCTCCAAAATCTCCAAGAATAAAGTTGATGTAAAATAAAATCGAACGCTTCAGACAAGGGATCAAGCAGCCATAGAAGACTTTTGAGTTACTCTGGTCAGATCTAACCCTCTAGCAGCAGTAGCAAACCGAGTAAACTTGGCAATGCTGACAAATACATTCCAACCAGGTCAACAGCCACTGCAATATTTAAAGAATCAAAATTATTCTTCAGGACTTTCAGCCCAAATCAAACAAAAAAAAAGTCCTCCAACCAACCTGTCTACAGACAAGCAACTTTCAGATGCAGCTCAGGTCCTGTTGCTCTATAAAGCCTGCTCTGACCCATCTATTCTCCAGAGAGCCCTCTCTCCTGTGAATTTAGAAGTCTTTGTATAATTGTTTCTACAGCCTGTGACATTGACCATTGTCATGTTGAGCCAGAATCCCCCAGGCTTACATTACTTTCCAAACAACTTGGGCTGTACTGCGGTAGTGCAGGGCTTTCTAGGATCTGAACCTCTGGGGATACCAGCTTCACGCTGAGACTGTGTTCTGTTCTTAAGAGGTGACCTTGGGGAATAAAACTGATAATTCCAGAATGTTTTACCTGAAGGCTGAAATCAGAATCGGGTTGGAACATTCAGCTCTTCCTCTTTGCTATCTATGTCAGTTGACCTCAATTATACTAGAGCTGCCAGATAGTGGTGCCAAAGGAATTAAAGAGAACCACTAAGAGAATTTTTAAAAAATATAATTCTCTCCAACAAAGTATTTCTCATTCACATATAGTACTAATGAGAGATGGGCTGGGAACTCACTGCTGTCTCTCCAGGCAATTCCTCCAGTCTTAAATCACAGTACCCTTCTCCCACCTTTGGCTGCCAACGCATACTGGGGTTCATCTGAAGTCCCATAAAAAGGGAATTTTAATGATTGGGCTCCTCCCACAGAAATTTGTCCCTAGGACTAAATAGGCCAGAAAGCCTCCTTGAATTTGAGTGAAGAGAAGAAAGTTAAAATTAGTTCCTGAGGGGCCTTGGATGTTGGTTTTGTGTCTTCAATTGTTCTTTCAGGCAAGGTACAAAAAGCTACTACTTCCCTTTTCCCTTAAGTTATAAAAACATTAAAAAAACTTATTGTTACCTACCATGAGTATTTTTGGAAACAAAGTAGAATGTAAAGTGTTAAATATATAATAAATTGATAAATTCTGGGAAAGTTTTTGTAGACTGTAGAGACAGACCTTACTATGTAATCATTAAGATAAAGTTTCTAGAGGACTGGGTCGTAATGCTAATGGGTCATAAAATCCTAGTTTGTCTTTAGAACACTGCAAAAATGATTTTTATCTCAGGATTGCAAATAGCATTCCTGCCAGCCAAACTTATTATATATCACAATTACATAAAACTTTGAATTTGCCTACCATTGTTTTTATATTTTATGGGAGAGTCAATCTTTGTATCCCAAGGACCTGGAAATATTTTTGCAAAAGACCATTGGGGCTGAGGCCCATCATATTGGCATTTGAATTAGGGTGTGAACAGATTTACAGATCTGCTGCTGCCAAGGATATAGAAAATTAAAGAAAGACTGATGAGTTTTGTTCTGCTAGTAGGTTCTTTTTTCAATCAACATTACTGAGATATAATTTGCACATAATAATGCACACACTGTAAATGGTTGATAAGTTTTGGGAAATTTTTATCTCTATCTAATGTATATATCCATATCTGGCCTTGTAACTACCATAACAGTCAAGATATGGAATATTTCTGTGGCTTTTAAGAGATTTTCTTTGTACCCTTTGCCTGTCATCACCTTTCCAGATTCTCCTGCTCAGGAAATGAATGACCTGACTTTTTCACTGTAGAATGGTTATGTCTGTTCTATATTTTCACTTGAATGAAATCATGTGATAGACAATTTTCTGAGTTGGACTAATCAAGAAAAAAAATGGAGGATGAGTTATCAATACAAATATGAGGAGGACACCACTGGTAACCCCACAGATATTTAAATGATAATAAAAGAATATGATCAACAACTGATGTGCTAGGTCATTCATATTTAGTGGTTTTCAGAATGGTTGGATTAATATCTTGTTATCTGATTTTTTTTTATCTGCTTCATTTTCTTTTTTTTTCCTTCTCTAGGTTTAATTAAACAATCATAATGCAATTTTTATTTCCTCTATTGAATTACTAATTTTACAATAATTATCAGCAGTTGTCTTAAAAAGTTATTATTTTTAAATAGTCTGTCTTTATATCAATCATATAGTCTTCACATGAATAGTCTTCACATCAATCATCCTATTTCATGAGTTGAGTGAGCACTTTAAAACAGTATGCTGTAATAAAACACATGTTATTATTTTTTGCCTTGAAAAGTTGTCTTGTGGGGCTGGGGATGCGGCTCAAGCGGTAATGCGCTCTCCTGGCATGGTGCGGGGCGCTGGGTTTGATGCTCAGCACCACATAAAATAAAATAAAGATGTTGCGTCCACCGAAAACTGAAAAATAAATATTAAAAAATATACTCTCTCTCTCCTTTTCTCTCTCTCTCTCTAAAAAAAGAAAAAGAAAAGTTGTCTTATAGGGCAATTAGTAATAAAATAAATTATACTTTACATACTTTTATTCCATCTTCAAAATGTTCTTCATCTTCTTTTATAGAGTCAAGTTTCTGACCTATATCGTATTCTGTCTGGCTGAAGCAATTCCTTTAAGATATTTTATCAATGCAGTCAGTCCCTTAGTTTTTGTTAGTCTGAGAAAGTCTTCATTTCTACTTAATTTCTGAAGGCTGTTTTCTCTGACTGTAAAATTTTGAGTTAACAGTTTCCTTTAGCACCTTAAAGATGTCATGCTACTACCTGCTCACTGACATGTTTTCTGCTGAGAAGGTGTCGCAGATCTTATCCTTGCTTCTCCTTGGTAACATCTCTTTTCTCTCAGGCTGCCTTCAGATTTTGTTGTTGACTTTGGTTTTCAATGGTTTGACTAGAATATGCCCAGATGGTTTTGCTTCTATGTTTATTGTTGTATTGATCCTGCTTAGTATTCTCTGATCTATGATTTGGATTTTGAATTTTATTAATTTTGAAAAGTCCTCTTTCATTATTTCTTCAAATACTTCTTTAGCTTCAGTCTCTTTCTTTTTCTCCTCAGTCTCTTTTTCTTCTTTTCTTTCTCTTCTGGAATTTCATTTATGTATATTTTAGACCATGTAATATTGTCTGAAATTCTTGGATGCTATATTCTGATTTACAATCTACCAATTTTCTCCTTACTTTTTTCTTCTTTTGCCTTTAATTTGTAGGATTTCTATGGATTGAAGTTCCAGCTTACAGATTTCTTCTCTGGCTACATCAAGCCTACCATTAAGCCCATCCCAAGGACCTGAACAGACACTTCTCAGAGGAGGACATACAATCAATCAACAAGTACATGAAAAAATGCTCTCCATCTCTAGAAGTCAGAGGAGAAATGCAAATCAAAACCACCCTAAGATACCATCTCACTCCAGTAAGATTGGCAGCCACTATGAAGTCAAACAAGTGCTGGCGAGGATGTGGAGAAAAGGGTACACTTGTACATTGCTGGTGGGACTGCAAATTGGTGTGGCCAATTTGGAAAGCAGTTTGGAGATTCCTGGGAAAGCTGGGAATGGAACCACCATTTGACCCTGCTATTGCCCTTCTCGGACTATTCCCTGAAGACCTTAAAAGAGCATACTACAGGGATATTGCCACATCGATGTTCATAGCAGCACAATTCACAATAGCTAGACTGTGGAACCAACCCAGATGCCCTTCAATAGATGAATGGATAAAAAAAAATGTATCTATACACAATGGAGTACTACGCAGCAATAAAAAATGACAAAATCATAGAATTTGCAGGGAAATGGATGGCACTAGAACAGATTATGCTTAGTGAAGCTAGCCAATCCCTAAAAAACAAATACCAAATGTCTTCTTTGATATAATGAGAGCAACTATGAACAGAGCAGGGAGGAGCAGGAAGAAAAGAATAACATTAAACAGACATGAGATGGGAGGGAAAGGGAGAGAAAAGGGAAATTGCATGGAAATGGAGGGAGACCCTCATTGTTATACAAAATTACATATAAGAGGTGAGAGGAATGGGAAAATAAACAAGGAGAGAAATGAGTTATAGTAGATGGGGTAGACAGAGAAGATGTGAGGGAAGGGGAGGGGGGATAGTAGGGGATAGGAGAGGTAGCAGAATACAACAGTTACTAATAGGGCATTATGTAAAATTGTGGATGTGTAACCGACGTGATTCTGCAATCTGCATTTGGGGTAAAAATTGGGAGTTTATAACCCACTTGAATCTAATGTATGAAATATGTCATACATTAGATTCAAGTAGGTCAAGAGCTTTGTAATGTTGTGAACAACCAATAAAAAAAATTATCTTCATCTCTATTATTGCATATTTGTTTTCTAGTATTCGCAATGGACTCTTTCTTACCATTTTCATCTCTCTAATGACAATGCCTATCCGATCTTGCATGCTGTCTATCTTTTCCTTTAGTATTTACATATTAATCAGTTATTTTAAACTCTCCATTTGATGGTTCAATGTCTTTGTCCGGTTTTGATGATTGCTTTATTTCCACACAGCTGTGGTTGTGCTTTCTTTTGTTTTGCCTCTTAATTTGTTGTTGAAATCTGAGCATGATGCAAAGGACAAACATACATGTCTTTCCTGTTGCTAGACTTTCAATATAGTAGGATTTTTATATTAATATACTCATGAGTTGAGCTGGGTTTAAAATTTGTTATTGCTGAATTATCTCCAGTAAACACCATAGTCTCAGATTCCTCCAGTGATAACTTGTGTTTAGGGCGAAGGCTAATTTTGCGACAGTGGTTTTTGTTGTTTGTTTTTGTGTTTTTCCATCAATAACTATTCCTTTCTTGGTTTCCAGTCAGCCTTCTGTACTGTGCCCCCAGAGACAATCTGTCTCTAGCAATCTTAGCAAAGGGTTTGCATGTACTCAACACTTGTGAATGTGGTGAGGGTGAGTGGAAGAAGAGGAAGGAATATTCTCTGGGGTTCTGACCAAGCCTCAATATGAGGCTAAAACTGTTCATTAGGTATTGAGAGTATGGCATTTACAACTACCTCTACCTCTCTACAAGTCCACTCCTTCAGGATAATTGTATTTTCTTTTTCTCTTTCCTTCTTGTAACTATAATGATTTTCACTAGTGCCCTAAACTGACAGTTTTTATTGTTCTCCCTGAAATTAAGGTTTTTGTCCCTTATGAGATATATTGAACATGAATCTGGGCAGAGTTTCAGCAGTAGCTACTGTTCCCTCCCCTAAGTCGGTACAAAAGGGTAATTTTCTTAACAGTCTCCCTATCTTTGTCAGTACGTGGCAGTGTCCAAGGAGGAAAGGACTATGGAAGCATGTGAATACTCTGTGAGGCCAGAGGCTTCTCATCCACAAGTGGCCTAGAGCAACTCATTAACATTTCTAAACTGGATCTTCTTAGTGACTTGTGTGACAGGAAAGGGCATCTGCCACAGGTAACAATTGTTTAGTTCCTATTTCTCCCTGCAGATTCTGGTCTCTCCCCAGATCTGGGGTTACTTCTTTGTCCTGCCATGTGAGATCTCTAATGGATTCAAGAAAGTTCCTGAATTATCTGCTTGATTAGTTTTTCTTTTCCTTCTTTACTGTGAAGGAAGGAACACTGCTCCCTCTACCTCTTAACTGACATCGGAGGGACCATAAGTTGACTTATTTTTCCTTTTTCTTTTTGGTACACAGGGTCGCTTTACCACTGAGCTCCATTGCCAGTCCTTACCTCTTATTTTCAGACAGGGTCTTGCTAAAGTGCTGAACAGGGCTTGGAAGTTGCGATTCTCCTGCCTCAGCCTCCAGAGAGGCTGGGATTACTGGCATGTGACACAGCACCCAGCATCATGTGTTGATTTTCAACACTAAACTGAATTCGCATTCCTGGGAATAACTCAATTAGGTCATAATGGCCATTGTTTTTATATAGTGTACTTTATTTCATATAATGCACTTTCTTAATGTCTTTAAGTTTGCCTTTTTACATCTGTGTTCATGAGAAATATTGTTCTATAAATTTATTTTCTTTCAATTTCATTGTTTTTTTTTCAGCAGTGTTATAGCCTTTTAAAATGAGTAGGAAGAACTGACTTCCCATTTCATATTCTAAAAGAAGTTGTTTACATTTTGTATTATGCCTTCAAAGTTTCATACAATTTACTTGAGGCACTCTCTAGATATTGATATATCTTTGTGCAAGATTTTTCTTATTAGAAATTCAATTTCTCTAATAGATAGAGGATAACTCCAATTTACTACTCTTTTTAATGTTTCTTTTTTAGTTGTAACTGGACACAATATCTTTATTGTATTTATTTTATTTTTATGGTGCTGAGGATTGAACCCAGGGCCTCGCACATGTTAGATGAGCCATCCACCGCTGAGCCACAATCCCAGCCTCTTACTCCTCTTTTTAAAAATCAGTTGGGTTAAGTATTCCTCAAGTAACTTCATATTCACATAAGTCATCATATTATCTTAATTTATTTACAATGGTTATAAGATCTGTTGTAAGATGTCTATCTTCTTTGACTCCAGCTTTTGCAAAGTCTCTTCTGTTTGTTTTTCTCTTTATTTCTTGATTAGTTCTGCTAGGACATTATAAATTGTGTTGACCTTTTCAAAAAATCAGTTTTTTACTTTGTTAATATCTCCTATTTTTCTTGGTTCTTCTTAGTTTTTTTTAATGATTCATTTTCTTTGACTTACTTTTAGATTAAGTTGTTCTTATTTTATTATGAGTAAGGTGGAAACTTGTTTTTTTTTTAATATTTATTTTCTAGTTTTCAATGGACACAAATTTTTATTTTATTTTTATGTGGTGCCGAGGATCAAACCCAGTGCCCCCCACATGCCAGGCAAGCGTGCTACCGCTTGAGCTACATCCCCAGCCCAAAACTTGGCTTTTAATTTTAAGCTTTGTTCCTGTCCAGTAAGGCATTTAAAATGATAAATTTCATTTTAAGCACTTCTTTAGCTACATTTTGCAAATTTCCAAGTGCTGTGTTTTACTTGTCAATGCAAATTTGAAAATTTTACTAGTAAGGTTTTAAAAAATCAATATGGCATTAAAAATACCTTATTAAATTTACACATACATATTTGGAACCTTTGTAGGTATCATATTGGTTTCTATTTTAATCTGTTGTCAGAAATCATGTACTGAAAGATTTCAATATTTTAGAATTCACTAAATCCCATTTTATGGCTCATTACATGGTGGATCTTGAACCAGGCATGGTTAGAAGAATGTGCATTCTGCGGTTGTTAATGGTGTTCTATAAATGCCAACTAAGTCAGATTGGTTGATAATATTCAGGTTTTCTGTATCTTTAATGATTTTTTTTGGTATATGGGATATAACAATTACTATAAGAATGTGTTAAAATATCCAATTATGGTTGTGGGTTTGTCTATTTGTCCCTATGTGAGGTTTTGCTTTATGTATTTTAATGGTCTATTATTAGGTCTATTATCAAGTCCAATGCATGTAGGAATGCTATATATTCCTCCTGAATTGGTTTTTAAATTAGTATAAATTGGCCCTTTTTATCTTTAGTCATACTCTCCTTCCTGAAGTCAATTTTGTCTCACATTAATATAGCCATGACAGCTTTACTTTGCTTATGTTTTTTATGATGTATCTTTTTCCATCCTTTTAGTTCCAACTTTATCTCATATCCTAGCATACAGTTAGACCTTGCATCTTTAAAATTCATCTTGATGATCTTAATTTTTATTTGGGCATTTAGATCATCTGCATTTAATGTAATGATTACTATTGGATTTTTTTTTAAGTGATCACCACATGAGATAACAAGGGATACTGAATTTACTAAATTCCATTTTGTTCTAGGATCAAGTTTTTTATATTTGTATTTTTAATTTGGCTTTTTGCAAGTAAAATATAAACCTGAACATTACCCAAAGTACATTTTTTTTTAGATCATGAATTTCTCTGCCAACAGATACATAACTCCTCAAGATATTATTCACAGAGATGTATCTGGTACAAAGTGAACACAATGAAATCTATATAGGCCAAGGGGATTTTTCTGTAATAATCCAAAAGGGCAATGTTACCATTTAACAAACTTATTTTACAAAATCCGAAAAGCCTGTACGTAATTCAAAGTCCATATTGAATCAATATTCTCCCACTTTGCACCTAATGCTTCAAATACTGACTTTCTCAATTCACATTTCATATCTAAATTCTTAACATTACAGTGTGCATACTCAAAGCACCTGCAACAGTGTAATTCCATTTATGCCCTAACCTTTATGCCATTTTTGGACTTTAACTTCTATATTCTGAATAAACACTACAATATTATTGTTTTAATTTTAAATCAATAGCTATCATTAAAGTTTTATAAGAGGAACGAAAATCATAACATTTTATATTTATCTTTATTTAACATTATAGTGGACTTCATTCTCTCTGGTGGACTTAAATTTCATGTGATACCGTTTCCCTTCAGTCCTTTTTTATACTGTTAATTCAGTTCTGGTGACATAACTTCTTTCACATTTCATTGATCTTATAATGCTTTTATTTCAGACTCATTTTTGGAGGATGTCTTTTCTTTATGTTAAATCCTGTATTGACATAATGTTTTTCTGTTTTCAGAGAATTTTTTAAAAGTTCATTGTATTGTCTTCTGCACTCTGTTATTTCATATCAGAAGCAAGCCATCATTTATGTTGTTTTTCCCCCCCTGTATATAATTTTTTAAACTTACTTTTTATCTTTGGTCTTTAGAAGTTTGCTTCTGATGAGGCTTTACTTTGTCTTATCTTGCTTATAGTTCACCAAGCGTCCTAGGTGTGTAAATTGACATTTTCATCAATTTTAGGAACAGTTCAGCCATGATTTCTTAATATATTCTCATTCTCCTTTTTTTCCCCCTGGGAATCACATTTTATGCAAATCATACATTTTATGAGGATCTGTTTTTTCTTTTCCTTTTTCCTTCTTCACTCTTCAGATTGGATAACTACTATCAATTGGTCTTCCTCCATTTTCAATCTATTAATTATCTCTAATTAATTTTTAAAATCTGTTACTATAGTCTTCTTTAAAATTTCTTTTTTTTACTTTTAAAATAAATGATAGCAAAATGCATTACAATTCATATTATAATATAGAGCACAATTTTTCATATCTTTGGTTGTATATAAAGTATATTCACACCAATTAGTGTCTTCATACGTGTACTTTGAGTGATAATGTCCCTCACATTCCACCATAATTGCTAACCCCCTGCCCCCTCCTTTCCCCTCCCACCCCTCTGCCTTATCTAGAGTTCATCTATTCCTCCCATGCTCCCGCTCTCTACCCCACTATGAATCGGCCTCCTTATATCAGAGAAACATTTGGCATTTGGTTTTTTTTTTTTGGGGGGATTGGTTAACTTCACTTAGCATTATCCGCTCCAAATCCATCCATTTACCTGCAAATGCCATGATTTTATTCTCTTTTATTGCTGAGTAAAATTCCATTGTGTATATATGCCACATTTTTTAATCCATTCATCCACTGATGGGTATCTAGGTTGGTTCCACAGTTTAGCTATTATGAATTGTGTTGCTATAAACATTGATGTGGCTGTGTCTCTGCAGTATGCTGATTTTAAGTCCTTTGGGTATAGGCTGAAGAGAGAGATAGCTGGGTCAAATGGTGGTTCCATTCTCCGTTTTCCAAGGAATCTCCATACTGCTTTCCATTTTGGCTGTACCAATTTGCAGTCCCACCAGCAATGTATGAGTGTACCTTTTCCCCTACATCCTCGCCAACACTTATTGTTGTTTGTCTTCATAAGAGCTGCCATTCCGACAGGAATGAGATGAAATCTTAGAGTAGGTTTGTAAAATCTGTTATTATAGTCTTTAGTTCAAAAATCTTCCCTTCCTTTTCTGTTTACATTTTTCTGCTGAGCTTCCCTAATGGCTCATTGTTAAGACAATATCTTTAAATATATTTATTATATCTTCTCTAATGTTTTATTTTCTAACTTGAAAATCTGTCCCATCTTGATATCCATTATCTGCTTTTGTCTTCTCTGTGAATCACATGTTGTTGTTTTTTTCATATCTAATAATTTTTATTATATCCTCAGTAACATAAACAATACATCTTAAAGTCTAAAGATTCTATTGTTCTCCTATGTAAAGGGTAGATTTTTGCTCTTATGGGCAATTCAACTAAGCTAATTAAGATAATTTGTTTAGATTTGGTTTCATTTCATACCTTTTTTAGGGTATTACTAAAAGGAGTGGGCCTTACACTGACCCATGACTTTACTCCTAGAAAGAGATTTTTCTGATCTGTCAGCTGCCTGCCAAAGTGTTAGCAAAGTTCTTAACTCTGGCTGAGTTAGAACTCTAGCAACTCCCGATACCAGCCAAACACTAGCAAGTAATTCCACTTTCTACTTCATTCCTGGTCTTCTGAATAGAGTGGTTCTCTCCAGTGCCATAGCTCAGAGACTCTAGTAAATATAAATGCTTTAACTTAATTTCTACTTTCTTTGCTCAAGATCATCAACCTTTGCTTGGGTTCCAGGTCCCTATGCCACTTTCAGGAAATTATTCTTAAGCAGAGAGTGGGCATAATTGAAGTTTATCTTTTCTCAGGTTTAGCAAGGCTTGCCTGGTTTTCCAATGCCTGAACAAACAAGTTGCTTCATATATTTGCCTATTTTTACAGTTTTTTTTACAATAAGAGAATTAGACTGTTCTCATTTACCGTATCATGGACAGAAGCATGCTGTTTTTGTTAAATCGCTTCACAGTATGTTTTGAAGTCGTGTATTGTGATGTCTGCAGCCTTACTTCATTTTCCTAAGGATTGCTTTGCCTATTCAGGGTCTTTTGTGGGTATGAGTTTTAAGAGTTTGTTTTCTTCCTGTTATATGGAGAATGTCTGAAGTATTTCAATAGAGATTGCATAGGATTTTTTTCTTACTTTGGGTAGTATGGATATTTTAACAATATTGATTCTTCCAATCTATGAACATTGGATATCTTTCTTCTGTGTGTGTGTGTGTGGGGGGGGTCCTCTTCAATTTCTTTCATCAGTGTTTTATTATTTTCATTGTAGAGTTATTTTACCATTTTGTAACACTTTTAAATAGAATTGCTTTCTTGATTTCTTTATCAGCTAATTCATTATTGGAGTATTCTGAGTTGATCTTATTTCTTGGAACTTTATTGATTTATCAATTCTAATAGCTTTTTGGGTAGAATCTTTAGGCTTTTTATATATAATATTATTTCATCTGTGAAGAGGAACAATTTGACTGCCTCCTTTTCAATTTGGAGGCTCTTTATTTCTTTTATCCATTGCTCTGAATAAGTACTCCGTAAGTTTGTAAATTTTTATGCGTTTTTCTTTTTATTTGTTCTTTTTAGATATACAGTAGAGTGTTATTTTGACATATTTTACATAGATGGAGTGTAACCTATTCTAGTTAGGATTCCATTCTTAAGGATGTACATAATTCAGAATTACACTTGTTGTGTATTAATATTTGACCTAAGGAAAGTTATGTCTGATTCATTCTGCTGTCTTTTCTATTCCTGTCCCCATCTCTTCCCTTCATTCCCCTTTGTCTAATCTAATGAACTTCTATTCTCCCGCCCCCTGCTCTTATTATATGTTTGCATCCACATACAGAGAGAACATTTGGCCTTTGGTTTTTCTGGGATTGGCTTATTTCACTTAACATGATAGTCACCTGTTCCAGCCATTTACCAGCAAATGCCATAATTTTATTTATCTTTGTGGCTACATAATATTCTATTGTGTATATATTTTAAACTCTCAGTTTTACCTTAATAACTGCAGGAGGGCTACATCCTCCCCAGAATTCTACCATCTTTCTAGGAGCAAGGTAGTACTAATATTAGATGACTTTTGGTCCTTTGTCTGATTTGGGTTCTTATGGTAGAATCTCGGTAAATAATCAAATGATCCATAAAAAGCAAAAGTTCTTTTGAGCAGCTGGTCTAAGGGAAATGACAAGTCAGAACTTCTCAATCAGGGACACTTTCTTTGTTTGAATATGCTCTGCATTTTTATTTTACTTTGTTTTTTTAGTTTCTATGGCAGACATTTCCAGATTTTGTTGGTTTGAAAACATCTCAGAATGGATCTAATTTACTAGGGAATAATGAAAAATTTTTAAGACAATGTTAATTTTTAGGGTCAGGGAAACACATACAATTTTGTTCTTTTTAAATATTATTTCTCTATATTTTCACAATGAGTACTAAAAGCCATTTATGGTAATAGAGGTAAAGGTCTATAAATACCATAGTATTTTCTCATGTAAGGGATTACTGTCTTTTTTTAACAGTATCTTTGATTACATCAATTTTTACTTGAATATTCATTTACTATAAAAAAATACATTTCATATTCTGAGTAAAAGATGAAAATTTCTTGTAACTTTCTTTCCCAATCCCAATGGATTCATTCGAGTCACATTTAATTTTCTGTAACTTGTTGGTCAGCATCTCTAGTTAGGTTGGACAACTAAAAATTAAATTAAAGTGGTTTTTATAACTCAAAAGCTTGCCCATACTCTCACGACCTCATCTCTATAGGATACTCATTATAAAGTATCAACTTGACATTCAGAAAAGTGACCTATCTAAGTCATTCTAACTACTGTGGCACTTTCCTTGTTCATAAAATATTTGATCAGTCCAAGACTCCTAATTCCAAATTCAGTGTTTTCACAATATGCCAGAGTGACTCATCTTCACTCCTGCCCGTATTTTATGATCTCTAACAGTCATTTTCAGTTTTAAAATTCTATAATTAATTACTGATGAAATACAAAAGGCAGTTTTAAAAACACACACACACACACACTTTAATTTTTGCCCATTTCTCCCATTAACATTGTAATGAACAAATCTTAAAAGAAAATTTGTGATTTACAAACCAAGTTGGGTAAAGGGTGTATGAATGATTTCATTAGCAATTTATTGTACTCTGGGAACAAGAGATTGTGGTGAGTGGGTGTGTATGCATACAGATTAATATTTGCAGCTGCTTTCCCAAACAGGATGTATGGAAAACAGTCACATTGACATTTGGGAATCAACTCACAGCTGTAATAAAATGCAAGGTAGGGCAATTCCAATACTTATCCTTGATACTCATAACTTATATGTACAGATGAGTGTGAAGAAGGCCATGCTATAAGACCAAACTCAGAAAAGTGTTTGAGTGTTGCTAGCCTAATCCCTTTTCAGTCTCTCAATCATGAAGGGTTTTATAATTACTCTGTCTATAGCATTTCTCTCATAGTAGACTCACTGTGTGAATGGAAGTAGGGACTTCCTCCCACGTGATATAATTTCCAATATCTATGGTGCTGAGGGTTTGAGACCATTTAAACAATAGCAAATAATGGTTGATATTGATAATTTTTCCCCTGTTCTCTTTAAATAAAGATTGTGTGCCAAATCTTTCATTTAATAGAGTCCAAGTTATGAGTAAAAATAATGGGTTTATCTCTGATGAAAAACGCAGTGTATAATTTGATGTCAAGTGTGTAGAGTTTATGAGTAATTTCATTCTCTTAATTGACAATGTTGTCAATAACTAATGATCTCATTTGCATTATTCTGGGCATTAAAAAAACATCAAAATAGAGAAAAATAGAGAAGTTGCCTTTTGAAATGAGGTTTCTCATGCAAAACATAAAAACAAAATTCCTGTTTGTGAAGCATACGACTCTTTTAGAAACTGGTTCTACATACACAAAGGCAAAAGTGACCCACTGCAAATGTTTAAATTAAATCAGACCAGTTATTAGATGTCATGTAAGTAATGAAAGGAAAAAGATGAGCTGGTTTAAATCAGAAATAATGAAAGGGAAAATATCAGCTGACTTAAATTCTTTTTCTTAACCAGTTTGTGTAAATTAGAAACAGACATTGTCTTACCACCGACTTCTTAAAAATCAGAATATAACATCTTCTATAGATTCCCAATCTTTTTTTTAATTTTAAGAAATAAACATCTATACATTTTAAATTTTCACTAGTCACATAAAGGCCAGAAATCTAATATCTACCCTGGGGTTAACACCCATTTAAGTTAAATATATACATTGATTAAAAATATAAGGTTAAAGACCAACTATGATTTGATAATTGAAAGTAAAGCACCCCTTTACCAAGTGTTTTCTAAAAACCACTTTTATTGTGAAAATATTTCCAAAGATCCTGAGAATGGATGTATTGTGTTAGATTGATGATTGCAACATTCCTGAGTATTTTATTGTTGTTCTTCTTAGAGAAATATGAAAGCTAGAATAGGTATTGCAAGGGAAAGAAGAACCAAGGGAGAAATGAAAACAGAGATAAGAAAAAGCATTAAATACTATGTACATACAAAGAAAAGACATCAGGTTTCTCAATCATGAAGGGTTTTATAATTACTCTGTCTATAGCGTTTCTCTCTTAGTAGACTCAGCACTTGGATTATACGGTTCTCATGTCATTTTTATAATTAGAAGAAGCAACACAAAAGTTTTCTGGGATACCAATGTTTTAAAGTTGGAGGTTAAATTTATTCAGAAATAAACATAAAACCACAGTGTTTGTGAGAAGTTCCATACAATCCAGTTCTAGAGCTCTAGCCTTATAAAAAAAATGCTAAATTAGCAATGTTTGACATTGCTTCTAGCATTGCAAATGGTTAAAGTGCTGCTGAAGAAAAACCACCCAGCAGGACCAACAGGTTCATCAGCCTGCGGCACTCTGCTGCCACTGCTAGATGTGGCCTGCACATTTCCCTAGCATTTTCACCTCCACAAATGAGCACCACCGCCCTCCAGCCCCCAGTACATCTGTTGTACAAGCTTCAGATCAGAGCGTAGAAATAGGGACAAATGCCACCTACTCTAGTTCACTTGCTGCTCTACCAACTGTTAGCAATTGCATGGTGTGTTTTCTGCTTCCTCTGTCTCTCCAATCATGTGTGTTTGGAAGGTAGTTGACAGGTAAAGTGTAAGACTTCCCTGCCAAAATCCCCCCCTCACAGTGCAAAAAGCCATTTACCATTCCCTAGAAATAAACAGAGGACCTAAAGAAAAATATGAAAATAGGGAAAAATGTATCTCAGCCCTAAAGGCTTGGAAATGAGTTTAAGAAGCCAGTTCATCCACTCACACAGATATACCTTCATTCATTCATTCATTCATTTGCTCATTCATTCATCTGTTTCGTAGATATGTATTGACTAGTCTGCACAGAAGTGATGTTTAAATAAATATATATCAATAAAAATAATGTATATTAAGGCACAGTTGCACAGACAATGAAAAGTGACTGTTTCGTTATATGGAATTATTGGAGGATGAAATCCTATGTGGGCTATTTTTTTTCCTCTTGATATTCTTGAGTTGCTTCTGTAAATGAACATTTCATCATGATTGACAGAATTTATATGGGACCACCTCACAAAATACAGGTGAAAGGGGAATTGGGAATAGGAAACACAGCACTGGGTGGACTGAGAAAATCGGGGAGATCATGGGCAAAGGGAGGGGGTAATCTTGGAGAAAGCAGATCTGCCCCCAACTGTGTGCAGTCAACCAAAAATCCTTTTTTTTTGGGGGGGGGGGAGAGGTCAAGCTCCTAATAAGTCTCTGGGGAAATATGAGAAACTTCCTACCTTCTTTGTGGGTGGTGATCACTTATATCTTAGGATCCACTGAGTATTGACATTTATGTGTGAATCAGCTTTATGTTAGTATAAAAATATGCGAGATAATCCACTTATAAAGAGAAAAGGTTATTTTGGCTCAGTTTGGGAGTATTCCAGTCTATGACTGGCTGGCCTCATTGCTTTTGGGCCTTTGGCAAGCACATCAGAGAGGGAGCAAGTGACAGAGTAAAAGCACTCATCCCTTGCACAGGAAAGATAATTAAAAAGAAGAGATTTGGGTCTCACAGTGCCCTTGGAGGGCACTCTCCAATGATCTGAAGACCTCCAGCTAGGTCCTACCTCTTAAAGATTTCCACCACCTCCCAATAGCACCAAGCTAGAGACCAAGCATGTAACACAAGGATCTTTAGGGGGCATTCCAGATCTGAACTATAGCACACTCAAGATTCTGCACTGGAGTTGATAAGGGGCTTAAATTACACACTGAGCAGCAGAACTAGAAGAGAACCTATACCTTCCAGTTATGAAGTCTGCTTATTTTATTTGTGATTTCCAGGGAAACCAAATGACCTTCCCTTTACCCTGATTACACCGAAGATGAAGGATTATTGATAGGTCAAATGGAGACTTCCTGAGGTCCAGCCTTTCCCAATGGGCTCCTTTACAAAGGTGCTCTGTAATTTGGGATAGAAATTGTCAGCAAAGCACACATTGAGGTGGGTTGTTTAAGAATAACTTTCTTGGATCCAATATCACAAAAATATAGAGAGGATCAGTGGAGTAAAAGAGGGAGCTCAAGAGTGAGGGGGGGAAGGTAGTTGAGAAAGGGGAGCAAATATGGAATGAATTTAAGTAAGTCACATTTTATGCATGTATGAATATACCATAGGGGATTTTACCTTTATGCATATGTAGAAAGTACCAATCAAAAATAAACAAGTGAAAGGAAGATCATCAGAGGAAAGAGAATGAGAGAAGGAAAGTTGGGGGAATGGGGACTGAAATTAATTCCATGCATGCATGATTTTGTCAAAAAGAACCCAACTCATATGTATAACTATAATGCTCTAATTAAAAAAAAAATCTTTCTTGGAATCCAATTACAGACCCAGCCATTCTTCCTCTTATACTTTAGCTTAAGTTACATCCAGTAGTGAATACACTGGAGCTGCTTGTGCCAGCTCAGTAGAGCCAATTATTGTTGAATTTACAGCAGTTGTGCAAAGCTAGATGTTTCACATTGATAGCTTGATATCAGCCATGAGGGATGCATCTACCCCATAAAAAAAAATCAGCAAGTACTGCAAATCAATGCTGGATAGCTAGTTGTTACCCTGTTGCCAGCATGCCACTTAACCATCAATTCTTGAAATTTTAATTGGATGAAACATCTCACTGCTCCATCAAAACTGAACATTTGAGCCCAATGTAGTGGCTCATGCCTGTAATCTCAGCATCTAAGAAGGCTAAGACAGGAGGATCACAAGTTTGAGGCCAGCCTCATCAATTTAGCAAGGCCCTAAGCAGCTTAGTGAGATCCTGTCTCAAAGTAAAAAGGGCTAGGGATGTGGCAATTTTTAGTGTCCCTGGTTTCAAACCCTGGTACAAAAAAAAAAGAAAAAGAAAAATTGAACATTTGTTCAATGAAGCAAATCTCTCTGGTAATAGCATGGTCTACATATAATGACTTTACTATAAATATTAATAATACAAGCAGTGGTATCCTTTTCTCTTCAACAGTCACTCCAAACATCCTATAAACTGACTGCCCACTTTAATAATAGAAAACTACAAGCTAACCTGAGCGTTTTCTTGTGGTCTTGGTCCTTGAAAGCTTAAGTGCCTACTTAATATCTGAATGCTATAAACACCTGGAATTAGAATGTTTGGGGACCATAAACATTCATCCCAGTGCTACCCTCTTGCCTTCCTGCAAACCTTAACCTATATATACCACTCAAGATTGAAGAAAATCCTTTAAGGGAAGAAAAGTCTATGTGCTATTTTCAGACCTGCCTCATCACAGTGAAATAAAACATTTCAAGAAAGCTCAAGCCCTGATTTACACAGGTCTCTTGTCTTACCTGCTCTCTTGAAATTTCCATTTAGCATAATTTTTGTCTTATAAAGGCTAAGCAATCTCGAGTCACTGCATCTGCTAAATCAGTTGACCTGATTATTTTCTTCTCTACAGAATGAACAAATATGCATTCTCCATGAAATAAAAGCCTTATAGGCAAGTAGTAGGTAGTACTGGGTGGCTTTTTAAGTCTAAATGTTTTTTCCTATTGGATTTACTTAATTGAGCTAATGGGTTCTATGATCGGCTAAATAGCCCAGTAGCTAAAGTCATCATTAGCTATTTTCTTGGCTAACACAATAATGACCCTTAAATTGTATCTAGTATTTCCAATTACCTTTGAAAACATGTGGAATGTCAGAAGCCCTAATAGGAAACATATATGATAGGATAGTTATGGGAAATCTTTTCTTACACTAGTAGTTTTCACAAAGTCCTTTTAAGTGTCAAAAGAAAATGATGAGACAAATTACAAAATAAACAGTGGAGAACCTCAAAGGAAGAATTTTTGTCTCAAGAAATTCAGGAATCAATGGATACCAGAATATTTAGAAATCCCCAAGCCCAAACATTTATTTTATGGTTGAAAAAAAATGAGGCCTGGGGATGATAATTACCTTATAAAGATAACAGCTAACAAGTGACAGCCAAGATCAAAGCCCCTCCCCCATTTTTTCCAGTTGAAAAGTATGTTTCTTATACTCTCCTATTAAAAATAAGCTTTACTTAAGTGGTACTTAAAGAAACTTCAAATCCCAAGAAGCCTAAGCCCCACTTCAACTGCTTTCTCTCTTCTTTTTTCCTCTTCCTTCCTTGACTCCACTTTCTTGTAAACACAAATACATGTCATTTGCAGAGATTAGCAAAGTGCTGAATCTATCTGCTGGGGACAGGCAGGAGTGAGAGAATAACAAACATAACTGTGAGTTGGTTCCTGGCTTCACCCAGGAGCCTGATAAGGATAGTATGTTTGACAACACAAGGTAATAAACACAGAGAGATGTAAATTGGAGTAAAACTCCTGAGTGTGGGTTGAGAGTAAAAGCTGTCACCCTTAGTTCTACAGTGGATGTTAGTGCCTAGTATCTAGTATTGTGCCATGATAAAGGCTGGAACCTCACAGAGGGGCAATTCCTCATGGTAATAATCAATTTGGGGTGCAATCCTAGGTTTTCAACTTTTTTCTCAGTCTAGCCAAGGTGAGTGATGATAATTTTTTGCTAAGCAATTCCCAAGAGAGCAACTGATTGCACATAACCTTATCTGTTCAATCACAACCTGAAGCATCCTTGCCATAGGGCCTGGAATACCTGTCAGCTGGCTATCACATTCTCTACCCTACAGCCAAACCTTGGGGGTTTGGAGGAAAGGAGCTGCTCAAAAGCAGTGGGCATGCATTATTTATTTCTGTTTGTCCAGCACCTAGTGTAACATCTGTCACAATGAAGATGTTGAGGAATGGATGGAGAATGAATGAATGAATGAATGAATGAACTACCAATAGCTGCTTGTGAACTATATGTCCCCGAAAAGGGGTTGGATAAATTAAGAAAGTGTTATCAGCTCACAATTTTAGTACATACAAAAGCTATGAATAACTCTGTTTCTGTTTCGTGTGTCCCATCATCTCCAAGGCAATGGCAGCATCAAATCTCTGACCCCAGAAGGGCAAGGAGCATTCTCTGGACCATAGTGAATTCATGAAGATAATTTCCTCTGGTGAGGACACTTGGAAACTTGGCAGTTGGTCCTTCTCAGCAACTCCTCACCCTGACTACCCACCTCCACTGGAAACATCTCCAGTCTCTAAAACCAGAGATGGCCCTCTCTTCTTGGAAATAGATACCACAAGCCATAGGAATACCCATGCACACTGAGCAGGAAACCTTGTTTGGCAAGTCACTGGGCTGTTGTTTCCAGGAGGCGCCTTAGGGAGTCAGGGAAGTTGTTGAATTCCAAACTGTCTATCTTCTGCTGGTGAATGTTTTTCTCCAAATTATCCAAAAGAACATGACAATTTGACAGTAAAATGAATTGCGCCTATGTCATAGCGGCTGATTTTCAGTGATTTTTTAAAAAATTTTCTGTCTTTCTACTTCAGAGGTAAATGTGTTCTTAAATAAATCATAGCTGTTTTTTTTTCCTTCTTTAAAAATTAATTTAAAAGTTACATAACAGCAAAATCAGCTGTGTGCAGGTCCCTGAAGTGGAACACCTGTGTCCTAGAACCCTGACCACCATCAGGGACACAGCACTTGCATTTTTCTTCCCCAAACTCTTTCATGCTATTATCTTATAGTCACACCCCGGTCATCCTCTGCACCCAGCAATGACTGATATTTTCTCTGTCACCGAAGTTTAATCTTTTCAAGAATGTTATAAAATGTAAGATCATCTCAGGCAAGTCAATTGAAAATAAAGTAATATTGAAGTTTTTAAAATAATGTTAAACAAATGGATAATACAGTATGTAGCCTTTTGAAACTGGCTTCTTTTACTTGACATAGCATCGTTAATATTCATCTAATTGGGTATATGTATCAATATCTCATTTCCCTTCTTTAGGATACTAATATGTAAGAGATAAATAAGAATGAGAGTTAAGAGTTTGCCTTCCTGTTCCTAGTGTCAAACACGGAGATCTCTTTATTAGAGTTCTCTGTGTCTACGTACTGAGGCCCACTTCCAGCTTTCAGGATGCACTGGGTTCCAGCCAGGGGATATGGAAACAAAATGGCAAAAGTGCCCCCAGGTCAGTGGTCCTTGGAATTCAGCCCTATTCCCCAATCTGTCTGCTGCGATTTACCTTTCAGAGTCCTCAAACAGCTGCTCCATGTGTGTGCCCAGTGATGGAACTCCTCCATCTCAGGGCTGCAGGAACCTTGCTGCCAGATTCTTAAGTTTTATTCTTGAAGGAGGAGCTTGTGACTGTAGTCCTGGTTCTGTTGGGTTTAATATTGGGGATAACTTTTCAGTAAGTTTTGGTTTGATATATTTTCAAACTGCCAGAAAATCTGCAGTGATACTACAAGAAATTCTCTTATATGATTTGCCCCAGACTTACCAATATTTTACATTTGCTATATCAATCCTCCTTTCTTTTTTCCCTCTCTTTTTAGATAGATATAGATACCATTATCTAACCCACAATCTATATTAAAATTTTATCAGTTGTATAATTTCTTTCATAGCTATAGGATTCACTCCAGGATCCTGCATTTTATTTAGTTATCTGTTCATTCTCCTTAATCCTTAATTGGGAACAGTTTTCATTGCCCTTTCTTTATCTTTCTTGACTTTGACCTATTGAGGATAACAGATCCATTATTTCCTAGAACGTCCTTCAATTTGGGTTTGCTGACATTTCTTCATGCTCAGATTCTGTTATGAATTTTTGGCAGAAATACCACAGAAATGTTAGATTTTTCCAATGAATCATATTAGGAGAGTTTTTTTTTTTAATGTCAGATGTCCAAATATCAGTGATTTTAACTTTTATAACTTGGTTAAAAGGCCATTCACCAGGTTTACTATCAAAAACTAACAAGAGTTTCTGCCCAAGAACAAGTTTAGGGAAATGGGGAACTGCTTGCTCTTGTGAAACTTCTTTGTTTTGCTTTGTTTTGGTTGGAGATTGTTTTGACCCAACATCTAGGGAATGCATTATTTGCATTCTGCCAGGAGTCCAAACAAGCATTGGTTATTCTTTTGCTGCTTGCTTTGCAATTTCCCGGCTGAGAGCCGTAACGGTACTGGGTGGCAGTGAGCCTCTCCCAGCTACTGCCTGGGCCACCACTAGCTATTCTGCATGCCTGTGGTACCCTAATGAATGGAGACTGACCAGCTCTGTGGGTGGGAAGGAAAAGATTTGTAGGATGACAGGGCACTCATTTTTCATGGGAAAAAGTCTATCCCACAACTTCTTTCTGGTTCTTGAAATAGTGGAGTGAGAAAATGCTTCTGGAAGACAAATTGAATGGCTCCACTGAGGAGCCATTCAAGGAGTTTAATTCCTGAGAGCACTGACATCCTCCACCTAGGTCTCTGTAACTATATGGAGTAGGAGGGAGCCAGTGTGAACCCCACAGGGTGTGGATGAGTTGAGATAAGTAATCAATATTTAATTTCTGTATTTATAACTCTACCATAATACCAGGGTAACAAAGCAAATGTCCATTAAGGAAAAAGAGAGGATAAAAGATAAAAATTCAAACCAGGGTATTTCACATGGCTTCCTGCATGTATTTGTGCTACTACATCCTCAGAATAGTTCATTATACTCAGCTGGGTCCTGGTTGAATGTGGTTCCATTCTGCTGCATATCTCAGCCATTAGTACTCAACTTCCAAAGTTTTCAAAGGCAGACGAAGAAACAAATATAGTACTGACCACATGCCAGGAGAGTTTTATTTGCTCCAGCGGTTTAAAATATTTAGAAGATAAATTATGGATTAATGCTTCATTTTGATTTATTAGTCTCAATATTTCAATGTATCCTTTTCAGAGGCTTGAGGACTCCATCTTGGCTTTAGGACAGAAGAGCTTTGACTAGCTAGTAGGCCTGGAACTTTTAAGGTTTTCCTTTTCTTTTTGAATTATCTGGGTTCTAAGGAAGAAAAAATTGATGCAAGGCAAGTAGAATGAAAAATGGCCCAGGATAATGTAGCCACTGCTCAAGAATGGCCAGGATGCATATACAATGTGGATGTAAACACACAATCTCATGTTCAGCTTCACCTAAGAAATGTGGTGTGTCCTGGACAAGGCCATGGTGATGCTTTCTCAGTCCTAAGCAGGCATTCATCACTTTGCATTGAAATTAGCCTGCATTAGCCTTGCTTCTCACTCCTGATTCTACTCATTTACACCAAGAACCAATGTTTATTTTTATAACATGTCATACAGGTTTATAGAAATATATGTTCTTTTATATTTTGGTATTCCTGAGATACTTCTTTTTTACCACTCCTTTTTCCTTGTCTGTTCAAAATTCACTGTTCACTCCCCATTTCACACCTTTCTTTTCTCAATATGTTCTCATTAGAATTTCTTATTCTTTCTGTTGGATGATGAAATCTATGGTTTCTTCACTTTTCATGGTTTTAGTTACCTGTCAACTAGAGTATGAAAATGTTAAACAGAAAATTCCACAAGTAAATTTTAAATTGCACACTATCCTAAGTGGCATGAGGGACTATTCACTCAATCTGCTTGGGACATGAATCATTCCTTTGTCCAGTGTATCTACCCTGTATATGCTACTCAACCATGCATCCCTTAGTAGGCATCTTGGTTATTAGATCAACTGTCATGGTGTGAAGTGCAAGAGTAATGAGGATAGCATCTTGAATATGTTGAACAAAATTGTAAAATGTTTTCTTTAAGCAAAAAGCTAAAATTCCTCCATTTAATACAAAAAGAAAAAATCATTTGCTGAGATGGCTAACATCCACGGTAAGGGTAAATAGAAATAAAGAGATGGTTCATATAATTTTTGATACTATTCTCAATTTCAGGCATCCACTGGGGGGTCTTAGAATACATTCCTTCAAGGATAAGGGAAACTGCTCTATGCTTGAAACAAGGACCCAAGACTCCTCTCCTTCTGTTTTTTGAAAGGCTATTCAACTCCAGCCATCTCTGGGAGGCTGTGGGTGGGAGCTGGTGGAAGATGAGGGCAGGGAAAGGTCTTCCTCCTGAGGCAATCTTGAGAAGTTGGTCCGACTTGTTCCTGGAATAAGTTTTAGTTGACAGGGGCAGTCACCTCCAGGATCTCTCTCTCCGAGGTAGGTCTGACTGAACTGGATTCCTCAGACCCTAATTAGAGACAAGGACATGGGAGGTGGCAAGGAAGAGGTTGTGGGAGCACTTTATTCTATGGGAGAATTTCTTGTCCTCTTCCAGATCTCTACACAGCTCTCCAGCTTCCCACTCTTTCCTAATGTGCCGTCGCTGTCACTTTTCTTTTCCACATATTGAGAATGATAGACTTAGAGTACTTTAAAGTTAAAATGGACCTTACAGCCTATCTTAGCCTTGCTCTCTATTTTGACAGTTTTGAGGAAATCAGCACCTAAGAATAGAGTAACAGGAAAAAGCAAGAGGTTTAAAATCAGAAGCACTGGGCTGCACTTCTGGATTCATTACTTCATGCTGGTGAGCCTTAGTTTCCTATCTGTAACAAGGGAGCAATAATATTGGGTCATATAAACTATTTGAGGATTCAATGAAATAATGTATGGAGAGTGTTTAGCATAATGGCTAGTACTTAGTAGGTGTTTAATAACTCTTTACTTCCTTTCTCTTTTCTCAGAACCCTTTCCAACCTCATCTTTAAATCCCTCTATTCTCTCCCCAATGTTTTTTTTTTTCTAAGTAACTCTCGCAAGGAACCACCTTGCTTGTCTCTTGCTTTCCACCAACTGGCCCTGTTTTCTTGCCAGTGTCTCACTGGGGTATCCACAATACCACTCATAGTTCCCTGCAAGGATCTACAAGAATCCTTTCTATCAAAGGCCATTTCTAGACGTATTTCTTGATTCCTACAGCCTCCAGGCTCTTTACCCTTTCCAAACCCCACCTAACTTCCGGTCTCATGACTCAGGCTGACATGCTGTACTTCAGCCTGGTATCATTCTTTCTATATGTATGGACGTGTAATACCTTCTGAGCCAGATTATAAGATTATTGTGAGTTGAAATGAGCCTACATATTATTTAGTTCTCTTACTCCTTACTAAGCTTTATAACAATCTCTCTCACATGGTAGATACACAATAGATATTGGTTGGTAGATTAATGGATTCCTATGGCCTACTCCCCCAGATGCCTTCTCTTACAGCTTCTTTATGACAGAGTATAAATTGACATGGATTGAGTATTTGGTTGCATAGCAAGTGGAATGCATCTGGGTAATGGCATGCCAAATTAGTGGTGCAACCCTTGCCTTTAGTGGCTTGCAAACTCACGCGACCTCAGCAGTGGGTTAAAGGGACAGCATTACTTCTATATATTGGCTCTTCTGTGATTGCATCATGGAAGCACAAAAGCTGGTGTCTATGGTGATAAACTCTCCCTTTACCTTTTAAAATACAAAATCACTTCATAGTTACCTGTGGGCTAGTTCAGAAATACATGTATCAGGGCTCAAAAAGCCCTATTGAGTCCTGCAGGCTGTCCCTCTGAGGATCTGGCTGCTTCCAATGGGGAACACTTTGGAGCCCTTCATCTCTTTTATTTGAAACCCTTCAGACTGGATTTACAAATGGGGTTTTGAACAGGATCACCTCAAGATGAATTTCTGTGCTCAGTCAGATGTTAGCAATGCATTATTTGGCTTGTGTAAAATGGGAGTTTAGTGAGGTTAATTTTTCCCTCCTCCCCACCTTAGTCTAATTATTGAAGAAAGTGTTTGCAGACCTGGAACTTCTCATAATTCATCCTGCCTCCTGTTTCTTGAGAATCAGGGCTCATAAATCCCTGTTTGTGATGACATAATCGGTTACTAAAGGAATGTGGTGGTAATGCAAACTAAGAGTTACAGCTCCATGCTCCTAGCAAACCGAAAAAGACTCAAAGAGATACCCTACTGCCCTTTCTTCCTTTACTTGCAAAGATGGATATATCCAATCCTCTCACAAGCAAGGTTAACCACCATATATTAAATTAGGATAACTTGATCATTATTTGAAAGCACAAGTTCTCAAAACTCAATGAAGTGTTATGTGCATATATAAATATGCAACAGGGAACTTCACCTTTATGCAATCAAATAAAATTAATAGACAAGTGAAAAGGGAGTCATGGGAGAAGGGAAGGAGGATGGTGGGAAGGGAGAAGGAAAAGTGGGGACCATGAACTGAAACTGAATTCCACTGTATGTATAAGTATGTTGGTATGAGCCCAGCTGTTATGTATAACTATAAAGCTCTAATAAAAAAAAAATCTGTGAAGGTAATAGAAAAATGAAGCAGGTGTTTCAGAATTTACTGTTAGAAAGTACAGCATTAAGAAATGTCAAATCATCTTTCTCCTTAGAGATCACTTACCTTTGAAATATAGTCAAATATAATGTAATCTTCCATTTCAAACTTCTGCTTTATTCCTCTTTATAGTACCCGTAAATTTGCATATCTATGACATATGTATGTATTATGCATTTGAAAAATTTATATAAAGAAAGTGAGAATTGTGGCACATTAGAACTCTAAGAACACTTAAAAGATTTAGTCCAAACCTTAATTTTAGAGAGGGAGACGCAGAGGCTCAAAAACAGGTCTAAAGTTCCCTTATTGACAGCAGAGTTAGTGTCACATGGGGGGGGGGTCAGATCCAGGCTCCAGCACCGACCTAGCATTCCTCATGCCATACTGACTGGCATATACATTAGCTAGACATCAGACGGAGAGACAGCTCCATTCATCTTGGCACACTCCCATTAGTGGTTATGAGAATTCTATTATTAGAAAACAGCTAGTGTAAGTATTCTCATTTCAAACTCAGGAAATGGAAATGAAATTGAAATGTATTTGAGTTCACTAAATAGAACATTGAAATGGTTCTAATGCCACTGTCCTCATTCTTAAAATGAGATGGTTAACTCGATGATCTTTGGGTCTTCTCTACCTGAAATAGTCAAGAATTCTAAATCTTGCTGAATGTTTTCTGTGAGATTTACTCTTTTCCTCTCCTGAAATATTGTTCCTGAACAAGTCCAAACTTTTTGATTTCCCTGAATATAAGATAGAGCTAATAATAATTGTCAAAGAGTGGTGACGCTGAATAAAATAATACACATAAGGCACATTTAATTCTTTGAATAAAAGTTGATGTGAAAATATACAGTGAGCTACTTAAAACCTCTAACAAATATCAAGTAACTGTAGAACATAACCATCCCTAGATAAGAGATGTAGGTTTTTGTTTGTTGGGTGGATTAGTTCTCATAAATGTCCAGTTTCAGGTCAAATCCTTTTGTACCCAAGTCGGAGAGGCCAACACTGGCAACTTGCATCAGGATTCAGGTTTAAATCAAGGACACACTAGCCATTTGAAAAATTAAACAAAACCATATATTATTAGATCATCGGCTACTCCTTCAGAATGAAACTTCCAAGATACTCCAGAACTATGGTTTAATGTCATTCCTGCTGGCTATTTTAGATTATTTATATAACAGTTTCCTCTACTAGCAAAAAGAGTTAAAGACCAATCATGCTCTATTTTACAAAATTTAGAAAATGCTTTTTGTGTATTATAACTGTTATCCCCTTTACCATCTCACTTGCAAGTATATCTTTAAAGATCCTTAAAATGGACTTGTGATCTTAAATAAATTTGCTGAGGCTTGTTCCTATGTATTAAATAGACACGCTAGCTGCCATTGCAGGTATGGCTTGAGTAGAGCACTCTAGATCTAACTCAACCTATCCAAATAGTGACCTGATAATTGTTTCAAGCTTATTACTCCTCTGCAGAGTGTAGGCAACTAATGGCAATTAGCAAAGGATTACTTTGGGAAAGAGTTCTCTCTACCAGCACACGAGAGTGATTTTGACAGTGTAGAGAATTCTGTTAAAGAAAAAAGGGGCCAAGTGTGGTTGTGCATTCCTGTAATCCCAGAGGCTGAGACAGGAGGATTGAAAGTTCAAAGCCAGCTTCAGCAAAAGCAAGGCACTAAGCCACTCAGTGAGACCCTGTCTCTAAATAAAATACAAAACAAGGCTGGGGATGTGGCTCAGTGGTCAAGGGCTCTTGAGTTCAATCCCTGGTACTTTCCCTCCTCCCCCCAAAAAACAAAAGGGGGGACAGTGTGTGTATGGATTTTTGTCTGTGCGGGAAGGAAAGCCCAGCCTCAAGATAACAGTGTCTCCACATTATTTCTCATGCCTGTCATCTCTTTTCCATCTTAAGGAAATTATTGTGATATTACATAAAGAAGGAAAGTTCAAAAGATAATACATGCATTAAAATATTACTGAAACCCTGTGTTTAATTCTACACTTGAATCTTTAAATGGTATAAAAACAAATGAAGCTTTTCTGGATTGAGTCACCCAGATCTGAAGAAGTCATGTTGTCTGAGGAATATTTAAGAAAAAGAAAGATGTGGTCCCTGGAGGTGACAGGGATATGCTATGTGTCTTCAAATGTTTGAAGAATTGTCATGTGGAAGAATGACAATCCACTTGGCTCTTATGTATACTGAACAGATTTTAGCTTATTAGAAGGAAATCATTTCTAAGGACTACAAAGATAGGTGGACTGTGAGTCCCTGGTTATGGAGGAGTTTGGGTCCAGTGTGGGTGACCACAGGTCTGAGAGACTAATACAGATGGATAGACTAAGTGATCCTCAAGGGTACTCCTAGGTCAGAGAGGCTAGGATTTGGACAGAGTGACTCTGGTTAAATTATTGTCTGCATCTTAATTTTCTCATATTATGTAATGATAGATGTGGGCTAAATCAATTATTAACCATTCTTTTCTCAATGTAAGCCTCCCCCACCATCCCTGCCCCTAAATGAAGTCTTATGTAGAACTCCAACTTTAAAAAGTAGAGGGAAACAGCTGTCTTCTGAAAAGGGAATTGAAAGTCCTGAGCTCCTGCTCCTTGCCTCCCAATTTCCACTCTACCTCTTCTTCCCCTTGGGCAGCCTCTGATTACCTCTACAGAATCAGAGAATGGCAGTTTCAGAGTCAGAAGACTAAACCCTTTCTAATATTCCTACCAGGCCTACACTTTTATGGTTGTCATTTAATTCTACAACTATTCTTTGACACTGACAATTTCTCTTTCAAACTTACTTCAGGCTTGAAGTTTACAGAAAGGAAACTATGTAGCATGGTGGTTAGATGAAAAACAGGAACCAGCAATCATGGGATCAAGTATCCTCTCTGCATCTTTTTAGTTTTGTGAAACTGGGCAATTTGTTTAACCTAAAAGTCAGGTTGCAGATGTAGAGCAAATAACTCCACTTCAAGGAATTTTGGGAGGCATTAAAAAGAGCTCAGATCATGTTTGAAACATGAAATGAGCACTCAATGAGGTAGCTATTCTATTAATTAAAAAGATTGAATCAAATGGAACAAGAGTTTCCCGTGCATAGTGACAATTTCTTATTGCTGGTAGTAAAAGGTAGAAGTTAAGGATTACATAATTTCTTTCCACAGAGTAAGTTCATCAGTGGGAAGGAATCTGATGGCATTAATATCAGTCCCCAGCATCCCCATTGGGTGGCCTTATACCAAGTTTTTGGCCACTTTAGGACCTTTTCCCGTTAATAAAATGAAGCTGTAATGTAAATAGGTACCCTAAAGAAGGACGTGGTTCAGTCTATGAGAACACCAATTTTGAGGACATATTTTCCCAAAGTGAAAAGTTTCCTCATTTACCTCTTTTAACCCTGTCAAATAGACTTATTAGTCCTTTTTTATCTGTCTGGGGATCATCCATTCTTTTTACCTACCGTGGAAATATGTTTATTCAGCAAACATTCCTTGCACACTTACTCAGTATAGAGTTTTAGAGGAAAACAAAGAGTAAGTCATATCTTTATGGAACTTACAGTTTAATTCAGAGACCTACCACTTCCAGAAGAGGTTCTTTAAAGAAAATTTGGGGTGGCCCTGCATGTCCCTGTACTATCTTTCTTGCCTACTTATTTCTCTTTTTTACCTTGCTTTGCTGGCTCCTGGAGTTCTCTTGCTGCTCCAGCTAAAATACTCTCCTTCATTAGCCTCCATGGGAAAGTCCTGTGATATTTCATATTCTGCAACTAACTCTTTTTGGTTCTTTCCCCTATCTGTAATAAAGATTCCCATTCTACACAATCTGACTGTTAACAATCTAAGAGATTAGTGAGGTAAATAAAATTAACAGACTTACTTTTCTCCTTCCTTTCTTCTCATTTGGGGAGGATTTATGATTTAAATAATCTTAATAAATTAAATTAATTAGCCTAAAATGATCTTTCATGGATTTTTCACATATTTCTATGATATTTAAATATAGTATTCACAGAGGCCTTAACTCTTTGTTTACATAGCTAGAGACATGAGGGTATCCTATAATCTGGCATTATCAGCTAAAAAGTTTGCTGACCTCCATTCTAAATTGTGGAACCACATAGTGGTATGAACTGATTTAACAGATGAGTAAAAAAGCATATCCATAAATAAATAGCGCAAACTATTTCATAAGATGTGAGGGCAAGCAAAATGCAGGAAATAAGTCAAGGACTAGGGTTTGTTAGGAAAGACTCCCTTGTGTAGATCTGATTTCATTTGGGTTTTGAAGGAGGTGATAGGCAAATGTGGTCCCATTTCCCCCCCTCTTCCTATAAGTTCTGAAAGGAGGAGAGTGCAGATACAGATTAAGATAGGCTGTCTAAGGATAGTACCAAAGGTAAGTGTGCTTTGGGGTTTAAAATACTTGCTGGAAGCTATTTACTGACTGGTTACTAGGAGACAGCATGACTCATTGCTTACTTCCCCTCTGTGGCCAACTTTCAGTCATTTATCACCTAGCACACTGGATCAAGACTGATAGAATCTTTAGAAAAAATTATGGAGTGCTCCATTCTAGTAAGGAGGCACTAAACTGTGGAAATAAAATGATCCCCAAAGATGAGGTCTACCAAGAAACCATCCTTACATGTGTCCTGGACGTTATAATAGTCCAGGGATTCACTAGTGGCAGAGAGGTATACACAGGATAAAATATAAACAACATAGATTAAATAAAACTATACAAGACAATATTAAAACCAATGTGAATAGTGAATATATGTTTCCTGTGGGTATTTTGTCCCACTCTCTGAATGAATATATTTACATTATAACCCAGGATTTCTCATTTCCATGAAATGAGACACTTAAGTATTCCTTTAATAATCTTTTTAAAGATTCAAGTAACTGGAATGGATTAGAGTGAATTTCAAATTGTCAGCTCTTGCAAGATAATTTATAAATCAAAGTAAAATAAGATATATTAAAAAGTGCTGTAGGTTAAGTTGACATACAGAGGGAAAAGTTAGTCAAATCATCTATACATCACCCACCACCACATGGGCATCAACTGTAAATGTACAATTTATTGGGAATTTTGTTAAAGAATATTTTAATAGTTTTCCATAACAAAATCAATATTCTGAGAGACAAAGCTTAGAGAATATAAACTCTACCTGATAAGAGAAGAAAAATATTAAGTATTGAAGAATGAGAAATTATGTTCGTAGGGTTATGTTTATGTGTGAGTGTGAGAACAAAACTATGCAGAGGGTTACAGGCCATTGATGTAAAAATAAGTGATATTTCATGGAGGAGGGAAAGAAGAGAGGGATGGAGGAAGATTGATGACTAGGATTTCCCTAGTCCAAGAGCAAGAGGATGTGTGACATTGTGACATTGTGAAGCTGAGTCAGGACCTGTAGGGGGGTGTGTATGGAGGGGGATACAACTGGGAAAGAGGCCAGGACTCATGGACTAAGCTTGGTACAGAAGCCACAGAGCAAAGATTATCGCATGGGGTTGGTGGGGGGAGACGGTGTGCTACTCTGCAGTCACTGGACAGAGGCATGAGGTCTACGCATGCCTTGACATGTCCATCAGAACTCAGAGCCCTGCTCAAATCTGCCACAGTTGATGAGGAGCAAGCCCTGAGAAGGGTTGAGCTTTTATTTCCTCCTGTCCAGTGGGAGCAGGGCTTAGAGATGATATTAAGTTGATTTATGAAAAATAAACCACCTGAGTTTATAGACGAAGATTTATACCTGTTATGAAAGTATAAATCTTTTTATCCAATATTTACACTGGAAAGCACATGCCTGAGACAGATTACTTGGGTTCAGATTTCACACTACTAACTAGCCATGTATGACCGTACAAGTTTCTTAACTTCATTGACCTTAGTGTCTTCATCTGGAAAACTGGGGTTAGTAATAGAATTAATTTCATATGGCTGTTGCAACAATGAGATGATCTGTATCTTTGGAACAGTACAAAGGCTCAGTCATTATCAGCTATAAATATGAAAGAGTCACCATTTAAATGCCAAAAGAGAAATTAAAAATATATGTTTCTATTGATAACCATCTTAGTTTAGTTTATTTTCTGTTGTTATAATGAAATATCACTGAGTAATTTTCAAAAAAAATAGAGGTTCTTCTAGCTCACGGTTCTGGAAATGGGGAAGTCCAGGAGCATGGTACTTACATCTGGGGAAGGCCTTCTTACTGCATCATGGTAAAGGACATCACATGGTGAGACAAAGTAGCATGTTGGTTTATGTCTCTTCCTCTTCTTACAAAGTCACTAATGCCAACATGCAGGGACGGGAGCACTTTCATGACTTCATCTAATCCTAAGTACTTCCCAAAGGTCCCAGTTCCGAATACAATAATGTATGAATTTGGGATTAAGTTTCCAATATATGAACTTTCAGGGATAAATTTCAACCATACCAATAGTATTCATTGATTTTTCTTGCACCATAGCCTTAAGAAATAAATAAACCAAAATCACTCTTTTTTCCTTTGGTCCCAAGATGACTATTACATTCCTTATGAAACAAAACACCTCAAGGGAAGTATTCCTGGAAGAAAGAGATCTTTCCTAGATATTCAATAATAACTTGCTTGGATCTAAATAGAGGCAAAGCCCCTCCCTGTCAAGTGGGAGTGCCAATGATGTGAAAAGGATGTCCAGCCAACTCTGTGTTCTCCTATCAAATTATAATTAGTTGGATTATTGATGTTGAAGGATTCGATAGGCTTTTGAAGGTCTTAGGATATATAACATATAGTATAGGGAAGCCAGAGAATGTATAAGGACAAATAACATAGACTGGGTTGCCCTGAGGTAGTCAACTTTAATTCTCTGAAAATTCAATATTCAAATTTTGAAACAAGTATGAAAAGTTTTATCCCTGAACTCTATTGAAAGGACTATTTATGAAATACACTTGTATTCTTGGTTTATCTGATAAAAGGCAATGGTTGTGATATGATTTGAAATATGTTTGGTTTTTGTCGCCAGCTCCTGTCATAGTAGTCCTAGAAGTCCTGGAATTTCCTGAGTGATTGGAGTATCTGTTATAGTTACCCCCCCCACTGCATTCAAGGGGAACATGTCCTAAGATCCCCAGCAGATGCCTGAAGTAGCACATATTACCAACACCTAAGTATAATTTTTCCCCTTTATGCCCTGCAATATTGCCACATAGTACCAGAGTTAATCTGTCCTTCTGTATTTTATGTCCTGGTACCTCCTATACATCACTCCTCCTATACTTTGGGGCCATTAATAAGTAAATAAGGGTTATATGCACTGTGGTAACAGAACCAAGATGGCTACTAAGTAACTAATAAAACAAGTGGTGCTTATAGTGAATAATCAAGGAAAAAGGGATGATTCCCATTCTACATGGGACAAACAGGATGATTTGGGATTTCTTCACACTGCCCAGAATGGTACACAATTTAAAATACATGACTTGCTCACTTCTGTAATTTTCTATGTAATATTTTCAGACCACCATTGACCACAGGAAGTTGAAAACACAAAAAACAAAACCCATCAAATGTATGAAATATGATATGTCAAGAGCATTGTAATGTTTTGAATAACCAATAAAAAAAGCAAAACCTTGCATGGGTGAACAACTATGTTGATAATGAGCTCTGTTGATAACTTGTGAGTTTTGGTTAATGAAGTGACGTAGGGTGGGGCCCTGGATAGCCTCAGAATGGGTCAGTCACCAGGAAATCCAAGTAATCAAGGATTAGAGTATGCAACTTTCAGCTACACCCCTGACCTCTGGGAAGCAGGAATAGGGGCTAGAAGTCAAGCCCTATAGAAATACTAGAACAGCAGGATTTGACAAGCTTCTGGATTGTTGAACATATGGAAATGCTGGTGCACCCAGATGGGAAAGGAAGCACTACACTCCATGCTTTGCCCGAGCCCGCTCTTCATCTGGAGCTTCGTTTGTATCCTTTGTAATATTCTTTATAATCAACCAGTAAATATATGTAGGCATTTCTCTGAGTTCTGTGAGCTCTCCTAGCAAATTAAATCCAAGAAGGCGGTGGCAGGAGCCCCCAGTTTATAAATATTGGGTCAGAAGGATAGGTGACAACATACTAGTTGTATTGGCATCTGAGGTGGGACAGTCCAGTAGGTCTAAGACCATGGCCTGTCTCCAGGTACATAGTGTGGAAATTGATTGGAATTATAGGACACCCAGTTGGTGTTCCTAGAGAACTGACTGGAGTGTGGGAAAAAAAAATGAACACGTGTTCTATGTTGAGTTTGAGAATAAAAATGTTGTGTTTTTTAGTTTTATAGTTGTTAATGAAACAATGAAGTGATTTGTCTGATGAAATGCCCAAGGGAACCATAGACAGTTCTCTGTATCCACAGACCAATTGTGACCTTTAACACCTAAGTTAGTGCTGTACTGAATGGGCTCTGTGCCTGGTAATTATGATCTTATGTAGTAGATGTGATTCTTGTAGAAGGAGGGAGGGAAGGGTGACTATCTTCTATCATGCAAAAGAGTATACTGGGTGTTTGCTGACATAGTTCACTCATGGCCTTCTTGACCCCATTTCTTTTAAGTGGCCTGCTCCAATCGAACTGTAAATTCTTCACCTCTTCTTGGTACAGTCAAAAACCTACACCTTGCTCTGTTCCTATAGCCTCCGTCTGGCTCTTGATCCTTAGCCTTTCCTATCTGACATCTGTTGGAAGTACTGAGGCATGATGTCCCACAGTTTGGGCCTATAGAGCTATCTAGGTCTTACCTCCCCATTATGTAGGACACTGAATGTCTAAGCAGAGGCACAGGGCTAGTCCACCTTTTTCGACAGCTCTTGTATTCTTCAGTCAAGAGAATCTATTTAGAGAAATATTGTGCCTCAAGTATTGAAGCATGGGCCCAGGCACTTGAAGGTCACAAAGGTGATAGGGTCATCCCATCATAGGGATTGTATCCTAACCAGGGATATGTCTACACTACAAGGGGTCTCTTTGACAAATGGCATAGAAGGTTTAAAATTGACACTGACGGATGGTCTAAGAGCAGAGGTAACTCCCAGGAAGGAGCCTCAAGAAATGTTCTCCAAGAGAAGTTGTCCTGGAAAGGGAAGTAGAATTTTCCTTCTTTGAGTCAGGGAACCATAAGGGTAAGGAAAAGTATGAGGTTATAAAAGGAGTATGTATGAGGCTTTGAACTTGTATCCTAGACTCCCTCAGAAAACTATGGCAGGGGACAGCACAGCAGAATGATGATAGTCAAGAGAGTTTGTCTCTTGGAATTCTTTAAAAAACAGCATATTGTATGTAAAAAAAAAATAACTCCATAATCTAATCTTACAGAGTAGTCATGGAAGGGGTGAAGTCTGAGAAACTGGAAGCCCCAGAGCTATTGGGACGTGGGTAAGTTTCCTGAGGCCACTGTAACAAATTGCCAATAACTGGGATACTAAACAAACAACAAACAAACAAAAAACAGAAATTCTCAGTTTAAGAGGACACAAGTCCAAAATCAGTACCACTGGGTCACAATCAGGGTATCGGCCAGACTAGTTCCTTCCTGAGGGTCCAGACAGAAACCATTTGTTGTCTCCTCAGACTCCTGAGGTTGCTTAGCTTGTGGCTGCACCACTCTAATCTCTGCCTCCATAGTCACTTTGCCTCCTCTTCCTCCTCCAGCCTCCCCCCACTTCACTGTCTCCTCCCCCGCATAGAATCTTCTGTGACTCCCTCTTATTAAATCCCTCTTTAATAGTCTGCAGTTAAAGCCCACAGGAACAATCCAGGATAATCACTCCTCTGAAGATCTTCTGCTTGATCACAAGGATACTTAATTCTCTCCCATAGAAGGTAACATTCTAGATTATGATGCAGATAACTGGGATACTAAACAACCAACCAACAGCCTACCACAGAGCCTGCCTTTACAGACTAGTGAATTTATCAGCAGTCACTAAGAAGTAACTTGACTTTCCCAAATAGTAATTTCTACCTTTCTCCAAGTACCTCTGCTCTATCCAGACCACCAGCCTAAGTTTAAGACCAGGGTAGACCCCTGATGTCCACCAGCCTTGGCAAAGTTCTCTTCTTCACTTAAAACAAAGATTCTTTCTCTGGTTCTTCCCGACATCCTTTTAAAAATGTAGGGAAACTGGTCAGAAGCTCTTGGGAAGACAGTCTCTGTGCAGGAGAAATAAATCAGTAAAAGTTTGCAAAGGGATTACCACTTGGAAATGTCTTAGGGAATCCAAATATAAAGAGCGATGGTTACATGACATTGATTGTACTGATCCTACCAATATCTACTTATGTCTTTGTTCCTTGTTTTCTTTATTTTAACGTATTCCATCTTACAATTGAAATAAGGTGCCCAAGCTGTGCATTTCGGGGTCTTTATTGCACTTCTGAGGAAGTTAAAGCCTCCATCTTTTGACCTTATGCTTTCTAATACCACCTAAGGTGTGCCGTAATTGCCCACAAATGTGCGGTCTGTCATGTCTTTTTCCTCAAATGAAACCCACTTCCACAGTAGGACGAGAAGAGAGGGGGGTAGATCTCCTGCTATTTGTATCAGCACTTGTCCTCAGGAAATGCTGAATCTTGGCACAGAAAGAAAGTGTAAAAATGATAAATTTGTCACCTAATATGGACCACTGCACTCACAAAACTGCAACTCTTTACATTAATGGAGATTAGGATATAACTTTTTTAATTTGGAGCCTCATTACACAGTATAAATAAAAATAGAGCCCCAACTATATCATCTTTAATTGCCTCTAGACAGAATGCTGATTATCTACCCAAGTCTTGGCCATGTGTTTCTGGGGAGCTAGCACAGTTTGTTCTTTGCTTTGAAAGCAAAGCCAAAAAAGATATGTGGATATCATTAATAGAGGGCAGAAAGCTGAATATCTGCAGTCTTCTATCTAATATTGTAATTGCACAAAATGTGTGAACAGAAATATGATGGTGTTGTCAAAGTGATGAGTTCATGTGTGTGAAGTTGGAGAAATAATGTGCATTCACCCATCTAAACGAAGAGAGCCCCCCAATCCACTTCTAGTTCATGTTCTTGCTTCCAAGAGTTGGAAAACAGCCTCAGTTTTCACTCCCATGCTGGCAGCGGCCCAGAGAGAGATGCTGATATTCAAAGCTGTGATTGCTGAGTCTTTTAGCATCCCTTGGTACAACTGATTAAAGCGATTGATCAATACCGAGCTTTGAGAAAAACTAGTGTGGGTATGTTACAGACGACATCCCATGAATAAATAACTCGGATAATGGCATTTGTCTTACTATCAAGCTCATCTATAATTTAGCAAGTATAATGCCCATTAAAAGAATACCTAGAATGATCCCTGCCAAAATAAAGAGTTAATTGGTTTCTATCTTCTGGGAAGTCTCTCAATAAAGATGGGGAGGGAAAAGTGGCTACCTGCTGTAAGAATGAGTATAAGGAAACTCCTAAGCCCTATCACTCTCCACAGTGAGCCTCTTCTTCAGTGGCACTGAGGTCAGGAGGAAGAGATAAGGTAGGCAGATAGGGAAATGGCTCCCTGACTACTTCCTGGGCAGAACATAAACAGTAGCTGCAGGTTTTTGCTGAGAAACTTACAAAGAGATTATTTTTAAATCAGGACCTACGTGACCTGGAGTCCATAGGAACTGGGGACATACGTGACCTGGAGTCCACAGCCTCTCCAAAGAATGAAAATGCCTGATCAATACTTTGATTGGAAGAAAGCCTACACGAATACCTCATGAACACAGAGTACTTTACCCAGGATTAGGCAGGGGGCTGACATCCTGCAGATCCATCTGAACCCCTGACCCAAAACCATTCACTGGAAACCCTCTCAGTTCCCTCCCAGATGTGGGAACTTTGCTTCACTTTGCTTTAATAAACTCTTATACTTGGCTTTCACCTGATGCCACCGTGAATCTCCTTCTTTGAATTTGCAAGCCAAAGAACCCACCAAACTCCACATTCTGTGTTACAGCACATCAAGGAGCATTTTTGGGTGCAACACCTATCACTCAATGGAAGCTTTAGGAGAATTTTTTTTTTTTTTTTTTGCATGTAGGGATCAAATCTGTCTCATGAAAAAACATAATTTACTGCCTTAAATTAATTAACTGAGCACGAAGCATAGGGAGTAAAAATAAATTTCTCCTTGGATTGAAATGTTTTGTAATATAAGTGAAGCATTCTACTCACAAGGGACTCCTTTCCATTCTGGCTGGCAAACGCTTCAGTTAGAAAGGGATAATGTCTCAGTCCCATAGCTATAAGACTTCTGGGTGGTCAAATGAGCAAGAGAAATGATGACATAGTCTAGTGAGAGAATAGGGACAAGTCTGTACCAGGAAAGGCAGGCGAATAGAAATGATGTGGGCTGGGGGTATAGCTCAATGCAGGGCACATGCTTAGCATGAGGCCCTGCATTGAATCCCTAGTACTTCCCACCGCCACCACTGCCCCCAAGAAAAAATGGAAAGGAGAGAAGTGATGTGATTAATGCTCAAACTACCCTTGATGAAGGTATTTCGGCTTTGTAGCCTAAGAAGATAGGCACAAGGAAATAAAAAAGATTTAAGCAAAGTTCACATTAGGATACCATTTAGTAAGTTTACAATGAGATGACTTAATAGTTTCTAAATTTTGAAGGGATAATACTAGTCATAGAACATGCATTTGAGGTTGAGAAGCTTATTACAGGATTTAAAAATGACAACCTCATCAGAGTATCAACCCACATCAGCTTCTGCCTGGCTACTTGATCTGTCATCGGATTTCTTTGAGCACTTTGGAGTCACATGGCTAAGGTCAGGGTGTGTGAAAATCAATGTTGAACATCATCATCTACAAAGACTTATTTGGGGAGAAATAATGTCTTTCAAATAAAGTCCTTGCTTATACCGAATGTGTAATTGCTGTATAAAATAAACTTGAGTATGCTCCTAATGTCCTCTAGAGATGCTATAAGAACCGTTTGCTAGTATTTATGGTCTGCAATCAAACAGGAGTCAAGGCCATAAATCATTACCCTGAATATAATATTTTTGTTTCATGAAAGTCTGAGCTTTCAACCCCAAAGCAACAAATCAGTCCACTCCTTATTGAGCCTGTCACAGCCCCATCCTTGAGTATGACCACATTTATTACCATTGTCAGCTGCCTCGTGTGAAAGTACAGGAAGGAGGGAAGGAGGGTATAAATATAAATTGAAAAGCAGTGCTTTGGGGGGCTGGCCTGGCTGAAGGGAGGTAACACAACATGGAGACTTTCACCCCAGGGTCACATATTTGATGGCCCATGTACTGATGTGGTGATCAAGTTTCCACATCACCAAGAATCCGGCTGTTAACTGTCACCATAGCTGAGAGGCTGGACACAAGGGCAAAGTGCTCAGAGGGGCTGGAGGCTGAACTTTCAGCCTTTCTCCTGACCCCTGAAGCACTTTGGGCTTCTCTGAGGACAAGTCTGTTTCTCTAGGAACTGCATTATATTATCTTCTAAGGGAAGTTTGAGATAGCAGAGAAGGGGAGATATTAGCTTGCTCGTTGCGGAGGAAGGATTTCACCTCCAGGGCTTTGTCTTTGACAGATTTGATGAAACCCTAAAAATGCCTCTTCTAAAATAAGAAACTGCTGCTTTCACCCTCACAGAGAGCACCACCAGGGCACATCCTTCAGGGAGCAATGCCATCAAAAGAAGAGGAGCAGCTGGATTTCCAAAGGCAAAAGTGAAGTCTGTAACCAAGACAACGATGAGATGATGGTAAACAATATTTAAAAAGAAACATTGCAGAGACCTAGAAGAAAGCCAGTCCAAGCGAAGATCTTTTCTTTGAAGTCTTAATGAAACATTGTCTTTTGGGGTGTCTTCACATTTAGAATGCTGACAAGACTAGGAAAAAGGCCCAAGCCTCTGCTGATACCTTAGATGTGGCCAAAATGGAATACCTTTTATTTTCATCTTGTTCCTTCAAAAGTAAACTCTAATGTGAACATAGGGTTTTACTAGGCAAACTACCCAAAAGTGGATGTTATATACCAACAGGGACAGCACTGGAGTGCAGAAGACAGACAAAAATGTGTCATTAGGAATTGCAATGCAGAGAGAAATTTCCAGAATCTTTTACTCAACTCACTTTTGGTCCTTCTTTACTCAGCCTAAATGGTCCTTGGTATAACATGGATAAGCAGTTAATTTCCTTTATTTTAAGTTGTTTTGATGGTACTAGTTTAAAAGTCCCAAATGAACCAGAAAACAGTCCTCACCAAAAACTTGAACTGAGAAGTTTTCCTTGCAAAATACCATTTGTACTTTACTCTTGCCCTAATGTGGTTCTAATCATTACACTGTAGCACTCTGCCTGAGGCTGATTTAGCCTTAGCGATATAAAAATTCAAACACCATTTATGTACTTATACAACAAAAAGCCAGCATCTTACTCATTCTAATCTTCCAAAGAGCATGTTTCCTCAAGAAAATTAGTAGAGACAGAGCTTTGGTGTTTAATAAGAATTGAATTGGAGAAGGGAATGCTAAATTGCTGCTGAGTTTGTGTGATGTCAGTGCAAAGCGTTTATCTTCTCTCCATGCCTCAGCTTCTTCATCCAAAATAGAAGGCAAGCTATTTTATAAGAATATGTTAGTGATTAAAACATAGGTATATGACATGCAAGAAGCACATGCTAATCCCTCTCTTTAACTCAGCTTCAGACAGGCCCTTATTAGGGAGCCGTGTTTTGCTTAGAGCTAAACTAAAATGAGTTATGGAGAATTTGGACATGATTCAGAAAGAACAGTGAAGATGATTCAGTGCCTTAGAAATGAGCTCCATGAGAAAAGACTAAAGAGAGTGGGAGGCTTTGGGTGATAGAAAGATGATTGTGAAGGCTAAGGCATGACCTGGTCGGGAAGCAGCATTCACACACAGAATAATGTCACACAGAGAAATTCAACATGCATAATTGCTCACTGGTAAAGGAACCTTCAGAAATTGTCAGATGATTCTCAGAATCTGATTACAATTGAACAAACAGGGATTTGAGAGATTTCAATAAGTGTTTCCATGTTCACAAAGCTAGTTAAATGGCAGAGCTAAGACATGAATGCAAGCTCTGCCTAACCTCAAAAAAAGCCATGCTCTATGGTGAGGATGAATTGAGACACAATTTGTAATGCACTTTCTGCAGCATCTGAGGCACAGCACTCAATAGGTGACAATTATAATGATTATGCTTCAGAAGGCCACCATTGATTAACTCCTTCAGTTTGACATTGTTTCTGATGTATGTCTGTCCATTTGAGCTTAAAGAAAATAGTAGTTACAAAAGCCAACAAATTAGAAACAGATAGTTACCATATAGTATTGTGGACACAGCTTGCTGCAAAACTTTACAGGTCAGACTGTTCTGTTTGGCTAAGCTGATATTGGTGCTGCTGCTGCTTCAGTTTTTGGTGGTGGTGATGGTAGTGTGTTTTACGATTCTTTTTACTTCTTCAAGTTACTGCCCTAAATGCAACAGTCTTTTTGAATACTCTACTACGAATATTATCAGATAATGTACACTTTTTATTCAAGGTAATTTTTGTAAGATTGTGTGTATACATCTATTCATATACACACATATATACATAATTATAATGCGTATATTTGATATTTTCAGGAATATTTCTCAGGACATAGAGACAAGAGTGCTCTAATTATAAATTACAAAATAAACCAAACACCATCTATGTGAATAAAATGTAAGATCTTTAAAGGGCTGAGTCCCTGTGTCTTCTCTTTATTCTGTCATTATGTTTTGAGCACAGGATTAGATTTCCGTGAATCCGAAGAGGAATTCAAATAGCAAGAGTAATTGTTCTCAACTTTAAGACTGTTTAGGAAGCAAAGAGAAGACAGCTTCCTAGTTAACCAAGATCCAGGCAACTAAGAGTCTTCCAGATTCAAATTGCAATACCCAGTAAGCCTGAGAGAGCCAAAGAGAAGATGCTGAAAGATCAGGAGAGTCTACGATTCCAAGACTGCCAGCAATAAAGAAGCAGAGCCAAAGCCATCTAGAGGAGCTTGTCAGTGGAGGGTTGACTGTGTTCCTCCTAAATTCAACACTCCTACAACTCCATTTTAAGTCCATTTTAGTAGATCAGTCTTTCCTTAGAGGACTGCCAATATATCCAAAAATATATCAGCAACAAATGTGGAGAATTGCAAAGAGAATAACACGACCCTCGGCTACTCTAGATTTCTGCTGCTTCTCCTCATGTCTGCTCCCCAGCTAAGTGTCCACTTCTGTATCTATGTGGTGACTAAGTCTGCAAGGTGACAACACAATAGATCAATTTGTTCAATCAATTTAGTCAATCAACTTGGGAGTTCAATGGGAACTGACACATTAATTGAATTCACCTGTAAATCAAGTCAAAATGTTCAAACGTGTATGTATTCTGTTGAGGCTCTGAGTCTAACAGACCAATGTCAAGGCTGGATTCTAATTTTAGTTTGCTTCTAAATGAAGGTTTGTGCTCTTTGAACACTAAGTGATAATAATTTTTGAGATTGCTGTAATTATGATTTGCACAGCTTATGAGAATATCATTTTATTTGCTAAATAGTGTTGTTTTATTCTGCATGTTTACATTTACCAGAGCCAATACATAGAGCTTTAAAGGTACCTGATATCTCTTGGGATGCCCATGGAAAACGAGGTGCTGTGTCTCAAAAGACATTCTTGGCAAATGCAAGATGTAAACCAAAAAAAAAAAAAAAGAATCCATATGGTGCACAACATCTCTCAAATGAAAAATAAAGCTTCTCAGGGAAGGAGCCTTGGGGAATTCTGAAGTCAAATTGCAAGGAACAAATGTGCTATTTTAATTTTGGCCTTAAAACTTCCTCTTCTGGAATGGTCTCAATATCACAATCTCTGCTCAACAGCATACTCTAAGCTAGAAACTCCTGTTGTTTTCTGGTTTGCTTTTTAAAAATCATCAAAGCTCTACATGAGATTTGCAGGCTCTCCTATACCAACCTCACAAAGCCCAAGAAGATTCTGCAACTTAATTCCCAAACAGACCACAAGCAGACAGAATTCTCCATGAGATGATTATGTTTTCTTTCCTTCCCCCTTCTCCTCCTGCATTCTAATTTCAGAAGTGTTTCCCTGGGCTCCCACTGCTTAGATATGTTTTGCTGCCTCCTGGCCCCCTTTACTACAGAGACACCTGTTTCCACCATGCAGGGGGCCCTGTTCAGCAGCTCAGAGTGGCTTCTGCAGTCTTCCCACACCTGGAAATGTGTGTCTGCTTCCTAATGCCTGGTGTGGCCATCGAAAGGCTCCATCCTGCTAAGACAATTTGTCAGTCTTCATTATCACAAGCTGTGTGGCAGCAACACCGGAGTTAAGGGTCAGTGTGGCTTCCAATTAAAAATCCCTATTGAAGATGGATTTATGTTTGGTCCATTTCAAAATACATTGGGCTGCAACTTATCATTTAAGTTGTCAAGTGAGAAGCACTTCCTTTTCCAAGTGTAAAGGGTTTAAAAGCCATTAATTCATTTTGTTTAAGATGCAAAGACATAAATGAATGAGTGGGTTTCTTTCCTCTCTCTCTCTCTCTCTCTCTCTCTCTCTCTCTCTCTCTCTCTCTCTCTCTCTCTCCCCTCCCTCCCTCCCTCCCTCCCTCCCCCCCCCTCCCCCCCCCCGCCCCCAAAGTGGGAGACCTTAGTCCAGATGCTTTTTGGACCCACTGAAACATTTAGGTTGTGAGAAAAGTTTGCAGGTTTTTTGTTCTATTAGGCATTTATATTCTTAGTGCATTTACCGTGGGAATGTTTTGGTGAAAGGGAAAAAGAGAAACTTTTAGATGATCTTCAAAATCATATGTTGGGAATTTCAAGCAGAGTCCAAGTCTTTTATGGGTGAGTTCCTTTTCTAGAAGAAAAACATGATCTTCTGTTTATAAGGATAAGAAATGTGTATTTTTAATCATCTTGGACATGGAATCAAATTCATGTTGAGACATTTTGATGATGTCAGCACAAATAAATCAATTACTTGCAGGAATAAAATTTCTATTACATACCTGTGGTTTAAGAAATTAAAGAGAAGGGAAAAAATGGAAAGGGGCAACATGTTTTAGGGGAATATCCTGGCAAAACAGATTCAGGTCTGGGGATAATCTTCATTTATAATCAATGAGAGCTGAAAGGGAGGAGACCAGAGCAGGATGAGAGTAGGTCTCTTGCCAAGAAAGACCCAAATGTTTCAAATAGAACATGTCTTAGCTCATTCATATTTAGTGAGATTCCTCCTTTGGCCTCTTCCAATTTCATTTTGTTCTTTTTTAGAGTGGGTCCTAACTGAGGTCTTGTTTAGTGAACAATGAAAATCTTTTAGATTTCTTATCCAATGTTGATAGCCAGAAAGGGGAAATACTGGGGAATAATATAAGCCAAATTATATCAAAATATATTGTCTGAATGTACAAAACATGTAATAACAAATTCCATCATTATGTGCAACTGTAATGCACCATTAAAAATATGAAAAGAAAAACAAAGTTTCTCTTTTCTATCTACCAACCCATTCTTCCCTCTTTGCCCTACCCATAACTTGGGCAAAATCAATAAGCTCACTTACTTTATCTGTTCAGCTGTATCAACTGTGAAACACGGAATCCCAGCATTCAAAATCGCCATTGAATAACCTTGAGATGGAAGCAGGAGAACATGATTAATATAGCCAATGAAGATCAGGCACTATGCAGCCAGCGAAGCCCTAAGCAGGTTTAAAGAGCCCTGAAACAAAAATATAGCTGGAGAGTGTAGAGAACCTCTATCTGCTCCTTCCTTCCAACTCAGGATTCTTGACATCACCCAGGTCTTACCATCTAACTGCTCTGGTGGTAGAGCAAAAAAACAAGCTTCATTGTGTTAGGAAAACTGGGAGATCTTCTCAAAACCTCATAGAAGGAATCCTAAATGTCATACTAAGAATAAAGAAGTTTTCTTTGAAAAATCTGATTTAATCCTGGAAATGTCACTGAGTTTTGCAGCATCATCTCCAGATTAAGCACATATAGTAATAATGATAATAATAGCTAACAGTTATTGGACCAAATTTAACACATGTACCTCACAGAATGCTAGCCACTTGACAGAGCCTATCTCACTTAATCCTCATAGCAGGTATTATTTCATAATTATTTTAGAAGTTGGGTAACTAAGGTTTTGAGGACTAATCTGCAAAAGAAGCATGAGTCTCATTCCTGAGTCTGCCGCTTAATCTCTCTGCCCTAAGTGTTGCAGAGAGAACGTCTAAAAATTCCACCTGTATCCAGCAAGTGCCATTTTAGTGCCCCAGCTGCCATATTGGGTCAGGTTTTCCTGCTCCTGGGGGATAGTCTCTACGGTCTTCAAATGAAAATGTCTTGTTTTGAGTTCTTTAAGAGAAAGGACATTACCTGTGAGTGGTTGGCATGCAAGTGTTCAGGGTAGAGTATCCATCGGGAAGGAGGAAAAAAATCATTGAATATAACACTGAGGGTCAAGTTTGTGAAACCATGAAACCAAATATATGAATTCAAGTCAGAGGAGCACTGCTGATCAAGGTGTAAGTGGGTGTCATCAGCAACTGCTGAGACATTCTGATGATTGGGCAATGAAGTAACTTGGTTAGGGACTGTATATCTCTAAGATGAGGTACAGGATTGATTGGATCTAGTTTCTTTGTGTAGACTTCTGTTCAGCCTTTCCATCTGCTTTGCCAAATGTACACATAATACCAGGCAAAGGCTGTTAATAAATACTAAATAAAATGAAGTTTGCCTACAGAGGATCACTGATGGCTCATATAGGATTATGGAGTTTCACCTGGGCTCCAGTGATAAACAATGCTTGTAGAGCTCAGAACAGAGAAAGACATGAGAAATATAGCTCTGTGTGTGTATGTGCATGTGCACATGTATACATGCTTGTTATTTTGATTGTCTTTACATGTAAAGCATTGAAATCAGCCAAATCTCAGACATGAAACTCTACCCATAAAGTCAAGGGTAAAAGGACTTCACTTCAGAACAGGTTTTGGGGATTGTCACTGGAAACGCTTCTCAGCGTCTGGAGAATTGCTTGACTCATTGACTATGAAAGGTAAATGCTTTGTCCAAGGAGGTCTGTTTCTCCTTCAGGTAGAGGAAATGAGTCAGGCTATCAGAGGTTCGGAAATGCAGTGTGTTGTCCAAGTTCCCCTGTAAAATACAAGGGCCCAGGAGGGTGATTATGTTTCTACCTTATCAGCACCAAAATTTCTCATCAGTCCAGGCTTTCTAATGAATCCAGTGGAGAAACTGCAGGATCAGTGCTGTAACAAGGCAGGAACTCCTAGCTAACCAGGCTTTCTGGTCCACCTCCAGCTCCTTCTCCAATCTGGCTCTGGGAGTCAGGAAGCCAGATTGGAGAAGGAGGCCTGGAGGTGGACCAGAAGCCTGGTTAGCTAGGAGTTCCTGCCTTGTTACAGCACTGATCCTGCATTCTCCACTGATTCATTAGAAAGCCTGGACTGATGAGCAATTGGTTCTCATAAGGGCAACATAATCACCCTGCCAACTGCAGTGTGATTCTTAACATCTTCAAGCAGTTCATGAGAACTGCAAGGGATCCTACCTAAGATAATAAAAGACAAGTTCCATCTGTGGTCTGTTTCTCTACCACCAAAAAAAAAAAAAAAACAAAAGTTTAGGCAGATGGAGTCCCCCCTCTGCATGCTGGAGTGGAGGTTCAATCCAAATGGAAGAGGTTTCCCCAATGTCCGCACCCCATGGCCAAGTTTCTCTTGTCTCTTCCAGAAAGCTGGAAGCTTTGCAGAATTCTGAGGGAAGAACTGTTTGAAATAGTTTTAAATCATTCCTTATTTTAATCAGGCTAAAGATACTCAAACACAGCCTTTCTGTATTCTGCCATTGGTCTCTGTCTCTTCTTGTCAGCACAAACACATCAACAATAAGGAAAAATTAATATTCCTCTAAATATCTGGCCTCTTACATATATATCATGGCTTGGATTTGGGCTCATTCCAGTTTTGGAAAAAGACCCAGATTAATGATTTCGTTACTTTGATCCAAACCAGATTTCTTTAGTTGAGATTTGATTCTTTTTTTTTTTTTTTTTTAAGATTTATATTTTGCCAGGGAGAACCTAGAGGCATTTTGTTTTTTTATTCAAAGTTGAGAATTGAGGAACACAGTTCAGGAGATCATATAGCAGTAAAAAAAAAAAAATGAAAGACTGTTATCAAATGTAATGGTGTGATCTCAACCTAGTGTTGACTACCTGACTACTGTCAGATTCCTAAAGTACTCGGAAGCCCTTTGCTCACCAACTTTGGCATCTAAGTTAATCTGTACATTAGTAAAATAAGCAAGGTGTTAATGAAACCTAATTTATATTTTAAATCAGTGGGTGATTACCCTGAGGGTTTGTTTTGTTTAAGCAAGGCAGTTATTCTCAAGCCTAGGTACACATTAGAACTAGCTAGGTTTCTTTTTAAACGATTCTAATACATGAGCTCCTCCCAATATATTTCCATATAATTAATCTAGTGCAGTTGCTGATGTAGTGGACTGAGAAAGGGCTTAGGAGTTTGAGCTGGGTTCAAATGCCAAATCTGCCTCTTACCAGATACTTCCTTAGGCAAGGTTTCCGACTCTTTTAGCATCATTTTCTTATGCAAACTGTCTGTACAATGACAACGTAATAATCCTTACTTTATAAGATTGCCATGGAAATATGTATGCCAAGATCTGAGAACAGTGTCAGGAACATCCAGGTCTCAATAACTATTTGTGAATGAATAAACAGAAAATCTCAAAGCGCCTGACTATTCTTTGTGTTTATTTACTAAATCAGATACCTCTCAAGTCCCACTTCAGATCTCACCCTCGCCTGTTTCTTCTTCCAGCCATCAACAGAGCATCATCCTTTTGGACACAGTTTTGAATCCACTTTGCACAACCTGATCTCACCCTCCTTTGTTTCCTGCTGTGTGCCTGTCACCTTTCAGCCCAGGGCATCCCTGTCAAGGAACAGGAACACCTGCTCAGAGGCCACACACATGTTCTCTAAAGAGTAGAAGGGATAATATACTCCAAGGCAAAGCTCTGACTTTGGGGGGAGTTGGAGATGGTGGATAAATATTCTCCCCAGTGGACTGTCCTGAGGCAGCTGCTTGAATGATGACCCCCAGCATTGGTCATATTTGATACAGACCAACTTTATGATGCATCACATGGTCCCCTTTCTCTCTCTCTCTGCCTCTCTTCCTCTATTCCTCCCACTCATGCAGCTGGGGATTGCACCTTTTAATGAAGTAAAAGCAAGTAACTTTGTTTCTAGTTCTGAGTTCTGATGAATTCAAACTAAACAGTTGTCTTCTTGATAGAATTGCACGCCTCTGTCACATGAGGCTGAGCACTGATACATTTGTTATCTGGCTGCCCCAGTGCTCATTTTTAAAACACTGCTTGAAGTTATAGTTAGTTATAGATATTGAAGCTGACAGTCACCTCCAAGGTGATCTGGTCCTACTCAGTCTGCTCATCTGCCTGTGAGATTGGTTGTTCAGAGGAAACTCCCAGGTGCTTTTCTCTTCTAACTCTGCTCATTAATCCACAGCACTCTCCTCTGCTCCTGAATTTACCCGGGTGTTGATGATTTTGTCTTCAGATTGGCTACGAGAGTCTTTATTTTATACAGATGACTCCAAGCCCCCAAAACAGTCAACACATCTTTTGACTTCTCACTGTTAAACTTACCTTCATGTCGGTTTGTCTGAACTCTCTTAAATTAATTATGACAATTTTCTTCCCAGTCTTGCTAGCCTTTGAATTGTCCACACTGTTGTCAGGGTGTTCTGAAACTGAAAACTGATAAGATTAGTTCCCTAATTAGAGTCCCTGGGGGTTCTCGTTGCCTGTCTATAGGATAGAATCCAACTTTGTGGGTCACGTGAGTCTCTGCATGATCTAGCCCTTGACAAACTCTTCTACCTGGACTTGTGTGTCTACTAAACCATAGAAGTCATCCTTTTTTCCCTCTCCTTTCTTCATTCCCAACACTCAAGTTAATTTGGTCGACTCCATGGAAAACAATATTTCATAAACTCCTTCAATTTCTCACCATCTCTACTAGTTTAAGTCACCATCATTTTTACCTGGAGTATTATGCTGATATTGTCTTAATTTGTTCTGTTCTTGCCCTCTTCTCACCCAAGTCTTCTGATTTCTAGTTTTTCATTTGCACATGTGATCTTTTAGTCATCAAATCATCACAACTTCTTAATTCTCCATTACTCTCTATACACTTGAGAATAAAACAAAAACTCCTGATCTTGTTTAGAAGACCCTATGTGATATGGCTCCTGAATAACTTTATGACTTCAATTCTGTCTAAACATACCCTAGCTCAGTGTGTTCCTGCTACAATGTATCTACACGTGCTGATTTTACTCTGCCTGAAACTCTTCCTGGATCATTCTTGCCTTCTAGATCTTTCTTCAAATGTTGCACTCTCATAGAGAGCCTCTAAGAGTACTCAATCTAAAAGAGTTGTCACTTTTATCTGCATTACATATTATCTCACTTGGATTTTCTAATAGCATTATTATTTGGAATCTTATATAGCATAAAATGATGCTTTTTAAACTTACTTTATTATCTCTCACTCTCACTAGTTTGTAGACTTTGAGGGCAGGGACATTGTCTGTTGTGCTTATTGTTGTATTGCAATGTCTAGAACATTATCAATTAATATTAAGAATATGTCTAAACTAATAATTAACTCACTAATAACAAATTCTCACTAAGTTTGTTGAATAAATGGCTAAAGACTGAATTTTTAAGACCTTGATAAGTGCTATTTCCTCTGCCCTATGCCAGTAATATAGCACTTACCTTTCTTGTTTGCCTGAACAATGGCACTCATTGTTCAAAGCCCAGCTCAAGAGCTGATGAATCTGCTCCAACCTCTCAGCCAGGAAGAGTTGATATCCCAGTTTCCTATGTCACCATTCTTCTTGTTCATACCTCTAGACCAGCAGCCTACAGGACACTGTCCTTCCTACTGAACAGTAATAATAAAGCATCCTATTCTATACAAGTGAATGTAAAGAGTCAGTAAAATTGGGGAATTTGTTCAAAATTTTAAGAACAAAATTTTAGTGCTCTGTGCATTTTAGTATGTACATCCTGAAGGCAGTGGTATAAAATGACACTCATCTAAACCTACCTGAGTACTTCTAGAGATTTCTTGGTTTCTGCCCAAATTTTCCTGCTCTGTTAAAGTAGGGATGCTTAGAGACCACCAAAAGTTTTCTCACTGTATCCTTCTGGTAGTATATATAGTGCTTGGTACATTGTGAACACTCCATATGAATAGGTACATTCCTGCATTATTGCCTGATCTAATTTTTCTGTTTTCATATTGCTGAAACTTGAGCTCTCCATCAGCACCTACTTTTTGTCTTTGAGTTCCATCTACACTTTTTCCTCTTGCATCCCCTTCAAAGAGGAGGGGCTGCTCTGACAGTAATCATTGCCAGGAAAAGCTCTAGACAGGGAGTAGCCATTTTTCAGAATTTGATATGCTAATATGGATGATGTGCTTTAAGATGAGAGATGTCTTATATCCAAAGCTTCCAGATGGCCTGAAAAGTTGAAAAGTTGGAAACCATGCAATAATCTATTCTGGGCATTTAAAAAAAATGAACAAATAACAGGAAAGGGGGGTCTATATTAGGTAATGGAGTTCGTGAGAAATATACTTATCCAATAGAGCCATTTTAACATCCCATTATGTTCTCCTCATTATCTGCCCTTGTTCTGAGGCACATGGCTGGATGTGCAAGGAAATTGACTCCTTTCCCTGCAGAAATCATGGAAAGGGTGTTTTTGCAAAGACAAGAGCAAGCTTTGCCCCATGTGATTCTTGACTGGAATGTTCCATGCCTGATAGCCTTCTGACCCTCTTTCTCTTTGACCTTAGAAGCTGAGGCACCCTGAGACTTATTTCCTGGGTGTTGAGCTTCTGTCTTATCTCACTCTGATGCCCTCACATTCTGACTGCCGACTTCTGTTAGGGATCCACAGCTATCTAAAGGATCTGCTTCTGCAGATTTCAGGCTCTCACTTCCTGCCTGGTCTGTGGCTCCCTATTATACAAAGTTCACAATTGTATCAACAACAACAATGAAAAGAGAGCCGCATCAAACTACCTGGGAGTAGTCAGAGAGCTCAGAAGTCAGAGACTTCACTGGGAAAGCCTAAGTGGGTGCTTTCTTTTGGAGAGAAGAGAAAACCGCCTTTGCTGTTATTTTTATTTGTATGGTACTTTCTCTGAAATGATCATCCTCAGGTGGTTCTCTGCTGAGTTCTCCGTAAATGTTTTCTTTTACCATTTCCAAGTTATCCAGACTCTGAGAAAATGATGACCATAAAACAAGACATCAGAAAATTCAAGGGATTTTTTTCCAATCCATTCATTTGAAATGCCACTGATTTGAGAGGATGTTTGAGGCCCTCACAGCATTATTGTATACCTAGTGTAAGAATCCCAAAGAGATTAATAAGAATGGATAACACAGTCTCAAAGCAGAGTTAAGGCTATTGAAACTGGAGAACAAGAGACTGTTGGCAGGTAGAGCCCTGTTCCTGAAGAAAACAGGAGGGCTTCCCATTTATGGTGCAATCTGCTCCCAGAAATTGCACCACTCCAGACCGAAAAATTACAAACTAAACCTGTCAACCATAACCCTTGAAAATGCTTAACATCTTTAGTAAAAAAAAAAAATAATAATTGAATGAGTAGATTACCACCTTTAGAAACTAAATATAGATGTTTTTCAGGCTATGTTGATTAAGTCAAGAGGCAGACATTGAAGTGGTAATAAATTAATAAACAAATAAGGATGGCCATGGTGACCTGGCATCACAGCACATATTTTTTTTCTTCTTCTAATAACAGTACAGCTTGCATTCATATCTTGATTATATCACAGTCATAATTTTTGTGCTTGCCCTGATCTCTGTCAAGCTCATCTGGTCTCAGACAAATGATCTGCCTTCTTCAGAGAAAAAAAGTTGACATGGGATATTTCCTGAACAGAAATCCAGAGCAGCATCACAAATATATGTGTGTGTTAAATGTATTCATATATAAACAAGTTTGTCCTTTTTGAAGAGGAGTAGTTGCTTGGAAGCAGGCAGGTTGGTTCTGAATTTTGCCTTTGTGCTTCCAGGACCTGATGAGTCATTTCTAAAGCACTCAAATACTCTGTGGACTGAACTTGAATTCCCCAGATCACATTATAAAAACACATGTTCTAAGGTGCAGGGCTAGAATGTTCTATGCTGTACAGTATCCAGGATGCAGTTAGCACCAATCCCAAAGAGTCTGTGTGTGTAAATGCATCCAGGAGGCTTCTTTGGGGAACAGTGTCTTGCAAATCCCAGGTTTTTTTTTTTTTTTTTTCACAATTTGTGTTCTTTTGACCCTGTGAACTAAAAGCTCAGCAGCTATGCATGCCCCTTGCTGGCACTGGTCCATTCCTCACTTGGGAAGAACTCTGTCAATCACATCAATTGCTTGTAGAGGAATTGCATGCTCTTTTTAAAAACGAAAATGGGGTCACTGTTTTCCTTGAGCTTGTGTCCTTCCAGGGAGTCTGAGGAACACAGATGCCCTGACACCAGCCTAAGGATGATACAGATGTTACCACCTCCCCCTCTCTCTCGTGTCATGTCTGCTTGATTCTAAGGTAGAGTGCTGTGATCTAAACGGAAAGTGCATCCATTGGAGATCATTCACTATGGTCCCTCTCCAAATCCTGCAGCCACCAGGCTTCAATAAACATGTCTAGAGAATCATTTTCTAATAGAGAATCTTCAGCTTGCATGCAGCAGCAGCTAATTCTCATTCAAATTGAACAATGAGAATGAGTCTGTTGGCAGCTTTGTTAGAAGTAGAATCACTCAGGCATAGTATTCAGCTCAGACCCAAAATGAGCTGTCTCAAACCGAGTGGCTCACTTTAGCACGATAAACAATGACTACCTGCTATTCTCTCAAATGCATCCAGAGGATAAGGAGTACTTTATTATTTTAACTAGAATGCAACCTCTGGAGGCTACCTCCTAGACATCAATCACCAAATTTACAGCTCGTAATGATATCTGAGAGGATATGAGAATGCAATATCTTTAAGAGTCCCTTTCACAAAATATGAAGTCAAATTGAACTTTAATCTTTAGAGCAAAGAAAATACATCCTTTTCCCTGGGGAATTAAAAAATGTGAGCAAATCGTAAGTGACTTTTAAAGTATACAATAAGACTGCCAGCCCTATTCATGGGGAAAAATAATTGGCACTTTATGTCAGTATTTTCCATGAATTATTTGAAAAACAGATAAAATGTGTCATTTATATGGAACCACATCCCACTGTTCTTCAAAGCTCCTTTCTACTGAATAAGTAATCACCTTTTACTGGTGATTGGCACATGTATATAACTCCAGCTTGGGCAAAATATGTCAGAAAAGCCATGGATTGGTTTTATGTGTAATATATCCAGAGTCCTTTGGGGGGAATAAAGGAATTGGAAAAAGAAAAGAAGATGCTAAATGCTGTCACCCTAGGGTGACACATGGAGGTGTCTATTCTTCCTCTGGGCACTAAATCCCAGGGCCTGGAAGAGAATTCTATGCAAATAAAGACCCCATGCCCGCAGGAGTTACAAACTGCATTTCTTGTCTATGTTTGGAACTTCAGCTTCTTAATTCGAATATAGTGAAATACTTCTATGACTTTCACGCTTAAATTCAATGAAAAAAAATAGTCTCAGGACAAGCTAATTTGTTGGAAAATGGTTTGTGTTCCTGGTGTTTCTCATCTCTGTGGGAAAAGCTGAAAACCTAAGCAAAAAGATTACCATTCTCCATGGAGAAGAAGGGGGTACTGCCTAACGCTTGCCAAGGCAATGTGTTGTGGATTGTGTATGGAAGAGAGGTTAACTATCTCAGAGACAAATATTTTGTTATTTCTTGGCAGAAGTATCAGAAGTGGGCGTTTGAAGTTAATGCCCTGAGTCCTGCTTCTAAATGTTTCCATGTCCTTCTTCTGGCAGCCACGTGACATTATAATCTTGAGCAAATTAAGCAAATGAGTAAAACATGTACCACAATGGGATGTAGACAGGCTTAATGTATTATTCCTTCTATGCATGAAAATATCACGAGGTGATGTATATGAGCAAGTCTTGAATTTTTTTCCTGGGATCTTTCTTTAGAAATCTTTATAAACCCTGAGACTACATACATCAAAAGTCCTAGCTTAGAAGATATTTTCCCATTGTGTTAATTCATTTTCAGGGAACATGCATTTTTCACACATCACTACCTGGATTAGACATTATGTATTACTGGAGCTTAAGAGTTTCCTCTTTTTGTGGGCCAACTCCCCCTATTCGAAAGAGTCAAGAGGGATACCTTTGCTAAGTAGGAGACATTGAAACGTCCCTTCCCAACAAATATCATTCAATGCAAGTGAGATGTTCTAAAGAATCCTTTGATTTTCCTTTGGCAGAGAACACATCCTCAGGACCTGTTACTGCAGGCTGCACTAGTGCCCACTCTTAGAAAGCAGTCCTGCCTGAACTGATTGAAAGGTTAGAAATGCCTGCCAGTAACTCGTGGGACCTACTGTCCCTACAGTCCTGCTGCTCCTTTTTGCTGACTCTGGAGCTCCATCAGGTCAAAATCAAGGCTTCTGTTTTGTTCAACCCCTATTTATTTCAAGGCCTATTTCCTGATTTTCAGTTCTTATAAGATTGGGCCCTGTTATCCTCCCACCTACAGGATCTGGAGCCCAGATTCTACCTTAACTGGAAGGTGGGACCCAGGAACCTGCTGCCAAAGTTCTCTATTCTGATGGCCTTTCCTTCTGCCTGTGTCAGTTCTTGTGGATTTCCAGGTGGTAGAATCAGTGCCTTTACTACACTGACTATAGGGAGTCATGGTTCTCAGAACCATGCTCAGATGCTCAGCTTGGTTATTTATATTTTCTACAGCTAAGTTGACCTCCAAGTTTCTGCCTCATCCTCATGTGGCATGTGAATGTCCATTTATAGCACGTTATGTTAGTAGTTTTCAGACAGCCAAGTGACCTGATCAGTTCTTTGTCTCTGGGAATTGATAACCAATTACAGACAGCTGTGTGTCTACTCTACATCCCCAGACCTTTCCCTTCTCCCTACACTACCATCCCTTCCCATTGCAATTGACGGGCTCCACCTGAACTGGACCAAATCTTTCCCCATGGAATTCAAAAGTTTTGTGTTTGTGTGTGTGTGTGTGTGTGTGTGTGTGTGTGTGTGTGTTTGTTTAGAAAGTGAGTGTGAAACAGAGATTTGCTGATCACCATATCAGTACTACTTTCATTCTTAGACCCAGCCACAGTGCTTCTCCTCTGGGTCTGAGGCAATGTTGCTAACATCATAATCATTATTTTGCTGAATCTCATTCTCGCTCAGATGGAATTTTGCAACCAAAAGAGTTCTAACTCATGTAGTTCTCCAGAGACCTAAGTACCAGATAACTCCTTACAGAGGAACAGTGGATGAGCTGGAAACTAGGGACAGAGGGGAATCTTCTGTGCCCCCTCTGCTTTCAACCAAATATCTCCATTTTCTCTATGTTTTATAGATTGGTATTTCATACATTATTTTACTCACCATGCATTCTGTTGATTTTTTTTATTGCTAGCAAATTAAAACTCTTCCTATGGGCCTGTAGGGCCCCTCATGTAAGTTCCTTATGCATTTCCATGGCTGGGGTAATTGGATTCCTTGGTTTTAAGCTCTACCTCATCTCTGACTAGAAGAACTTGTCTGGTCTAGATAACTCCTAAGGTCATGTCAAATATTAAGATGCTGTATTGACTGCACCCAAATCCAAATGTTCTCATAATTAGTGCCCCCTTTTTTTTTCTGTCTCAGACCTGTAGTAAACCTCTGGCATTTCAAGAGTCCAACTGTTAGGTATTGAATAGCAAATACAATGCTTCTTTCTAATTGCTCATTCTTCCTAAAACAAATATTACATGACTACCATTACCATTTGTTTATAATTCTGTGTGGTTAGACAAGCACAGCAATAAAAGGCACACTTGATAAATTCTCTTATAATAACCTATAAAGACTCATTAGAATTATTTTTGTAATATTATTTTAGCACATGAGATTAAAAAACAAAGAAACTACTGCCTGTTTTAGAAAGTAATTTTTTATATAAAAAAATTCCTTCTATATAAAGATTTAATGGAAGTTGTTGCTCAAAAGTTAATGGGCATGTAAGAAATAACCTCAAAATGTTCTGGAAGATGAGAAAGATGTCCTGATTTTGTTTACCTGATATTATCTTTGCAAAGGTCTGGAACTAACTTGACATTCACTGAGTGCTGCCGAAATCTAGCCATCTCATTTATGGTATTTGAAGCTTACCCATTAGCCTTGGAATTTGGAAAAGTTCATTATAATTGGGGTTGGAGGGTTAGTTCATGCACTTCATTAACTCCTGTGCCAAAAATCTCTTCACATTAATGATATCTCCACCCAAGTTATTACATTTTTCTCTGAAAATTATTGGGCAATAAATGTTTGAACATAACTCACGTGATACAATAATGGAATTAATGTAAGTAGAGACACGTAATGGCTGCTTTGATTAATGGATTCTTGGACAACATAGTCGACTGAGAATATAATACCTTTTAATTAGAAGCAAGTATAATTTTTTCTTTCAAATATTGGTACTGCTTACATGGTTTATACCCAATCACAGGTGAGAATTATTTATAGTATAAATCAAAGTCATAATCTACTAAGCTGAAAGCTGCATTTTGATCCATTCCTCTTATCTATGGCTTAATTTATTAGTTTGTTCTTATCTCATTAAAAAAAAAAAACCTTCTTCACCCACCTACCCCCACCTCATCCCCAAGTCCTTGGCTCTTGGTACTAAACAGAACAATCTCTATATCTTACCTCTTAGTTGCCCACCCTCCTCCTTTTAATTTCGTCTTAACATTTTAACCCTCACTAGAATCATAGATTTTATCCTGACAGATTGTATTTATAGAAACTCCTCATGGAATTTGGCTAATTCTAGACTCGCCAATTTCCTTTCCTATATTTAAAAATAGATATTTGTAAATACTTTCAGATTCTTATCTCTTATTTTCCAGACCATTTCATTGCAGGAAATTGGCATTTTGATCTCAGTTTTGTAGGTGAGGAATCAGAGGAACTTGGAAGTAATCATTTTATCCAAGGAACACAGAACTCATTTGCAAAGAATTAATTAAAAGTGTCATGTCCTCTCTTGAGTTAGTCAACTGTGAACGTGTTTACTGACCTGGTATCTGCCATTGACCACAGTCCTGGAAGTGTTAAGAGAACAGGAATATTCTCACTATGTCAAAGTGTTTAGGGAGACAAGAGCACTGTGCTATGTTGCAATGGATATAATGTGACCAGAATTAGGAACTGTTCAAGTTCCCCTGCATGAGATTTGTTAGTAGGCAAGAAGTGCTTGTGAAGTTCAAAGTCTGACTATGCAGCGCAATTCATTGAACTCTGCAGTGGAAGAGGACAACACTCCAGTTGTATTCGTGGGTCTTTTCCTTAACCACCAGGATGCACCGAGGTAGGGACGCAGTGTCAAGACATTGACACTGGGAACTGGTGAGAGCAGGCAGGTGGCAGATCTCCGACCTCCAGCAAGCTTTTTTACTCCAGAAGATGTTACAACTGATATAGGGCGTATCCTCCAATCATACATAAGCAAGCAGGTTACCTAACATTTAGAAATATTATCTTATGATCAATGTAACCACACTATGAGGAAGCTCTAGATACTGCTACTTAGTGGAAGGCCTGCAGAAGGATCATTGTCCCTATGAAAAGGGGGCCTTATGAGTTGGGGGAATCATGCCCTGTGGCCCTTGTCTCTCGGTTCCCTGGCAACACTGACATCAATCACTGAGGAGGTGGTTTTGCTGAAACAGCTCACTAAAGCAGAGTGTCCCATCCTGCAGGTGTGCCTGTCAGGCCTGTATGAGCGTAGGCTGTCCTTGCACTCTGAGCTACTAGCTGCTAGCTGAAAGCCGAAAGTTACTCCCACACCGGGTCACGAACTCAGTAGCCAAGGCGCACACACTGATGATTGTGGACACTCTGGGCTCATGCTATCCTTCCAGGTACAGTATTGATGTGGTCTGTTCACCCCTACGTACTCCCTAGTCCCTTTCCTCTGCTCTAGGACAGAAGACCTGTCATGCTGTACCCAAAAGTATCCAGAATCTCCCACAGGATAGTCCAAATTCTAATGACTTTGTGGGGTGATCCTATGTTTCCACTAGTTACCCTGGAGTTAAAATTTCATAGCTCTTAGTGATAATCATGGTACTAATCATTGCAGATTCTCCTCTTGCTATAGCCTTTGATAATTTAATTGCCATTGTTGGTGGAGCCTCTTGAGAAAGGTACCACACTTCAAGGAAGATGACTTCTTGACATTGAGTCATTTCTAAGGACAGTGGCCTTTGACTATTCCATCTTTTAGGTAAGTTGGGAAAATTTGGTATTCAAATCAAAGCCAACTGAAAATATAAAAGCCATTAAGTTGAGGTGCCTTAATGGACATATGAAAAAATTACAAAAGCAGGAATAGGAAGATAATGAGTATCAAACTTAAATACACTGGAATATGAGAGCTCAGTTTCATTCTGCTTTTCATTTTTCTCTGAACCAGGTCACCTCTTCCTAATTATGACTGAAAACTACTCAAGCATGGAATTATCGGAGCATTTAAAGACTGCTGTGTTCAGGGGCTGCCATTGTCCTATAAAATCTGCATGTAGAATTGATCTCTAAGCCAAGGATATTTGACCTTTGCTGTACCAAGGGCTCCATTTGCAACTTCCCAGAAGCCCAGTGGCTGTGCCTGATTTGCATGAATATTTACATAAATCTACATATGCACAGTTTGCAAGTTTGGACCATGAGTTGATTGTGTTTTCTTGTTTGCTCTGAAAGTTTAGAATTAAAAGTAAGGGTGAAGGTTAGAGACATCCAAAGCAGAAAACATCTATTTGTCTCAGAAATTTCCTTTAATGACTTTTTTCAAATGAGGATATAATTAAAACAAATTCTTTTGGAACTGAAAAGCCTTTTAACAGTAACTGTGGTCAGTCCTCTGCCTTCTATTTTCATGGGGCCATCATGAAATTTCTCATATGTTTAGATAAGTAGTATTATTATAGACTGAGTTCTTATTCTCAAGGTGAGAATGCACAAGTAGACTACATACCACACACTAAAAAATTAGAGAAAAATATAAAAGAAAGCTATTGTTTCTGGGACATCTCAATTACTCAAAATTCAAGGCTAGGTTCCCTTCCAATGGAAATCATGCCTCTGAATTATGTATTAACCCCACCTATTGCATCCAAGCTCTGCCATCAGTTTGAAGTCTCCTACCTAAGGGAGACCTAGATGAGATTTGTTTTTTGTTTTTTGTTTTTAAATACAAGAGCATTTCTCAACCTTTGTGTCATTTTGGAGAGAAGAAAGAGTGTACATGATTAAAAATATAAGTTTTGAAATCATAGAAGTGTGTGCTTGAATTCGGACTCTGCCACTCTGGCCTGGGTGATTCTTGCTTGATACATTTTAAATTCTTTATGCCTTGGATTCCTGCTCTGTAAAATGGATGAATGATATTTCCCTCAAATAGTAGTTATAAGGATGAAATGAGATAAATTATACATTGCTAATCCATAAACAGAACTCAATTAGTGATGAATATTATATTATTACCTTTATTATTATGACTGTCTTTTAGGCAGTTCAGAAACTTTTGCAAAATTAGGCAGTTCTATCCCAATTCTGAGAAGAGCAGTTCCTACTACTCTGTATCTCTTAGAAATTTCTATCTTGTCAAAAATTGCAACAATTTTCTTGACTAATGAAAAATAATTTTTACTCATTTTTATGTTAAAGGACTAGACTAAATTTTCACAGACAAGACTATGGTAATTTCTGACATGATCCTATTTTTCCTGTGCTAACATTCATTGCCATTTTTTCCATGATACAAAGTGGAACCTTTTGCCATTGGCTTTCTTGGGATTAGAACTGGGATCCTTCATTCTGTCATTTTGATTGAGTTTTTGGACTCACTGTTGTATACTGACCTAAGTTTCCCAGAAGCTCTTGTTTTAATTTAATTCATTTCTCATTGGCTCAAGTGATACTACATTTAAAAGAAAGAACCAACATCCTGCTATGATAATCCAGAATTCTTAAGGTGTAGCACTCAAATTGGACTCTCTGTGATACAGACTTTCCAGAGATATACACTGAGACACTTCAGATTTGAAATTCATGTTTAGAAGTTTCTGTTTTCAAAAAAATTATGTAGACAACAACAAATCTTCATTAATCTAAAGGTGCTTAATAGTGAGTTCATTTCCCTCACTGGTAAATGATTTTCTTCTGTACATCAGGTTTCTAAATCATACCCAAAGAAAGCAAAAAGAATTGGAATCACTTGCAAACACTGGAAAGTAGAGATGGTGTGTCTATGAATTCTGAAGTTCCACTTTATAGCAGAGGAGTTCATAACAGATAAAAATTTTTGAGTTTCAATAAGATGTGAACTCTGATTTGAAATGGGGCAGGAACTGACAACAGAAGGAAAAGGAAAAGTTGAACGGAGCAGTAGAGCCAAGGAGACTGAGAAGAAAATGACTGGGATAGGCAATAGTGCTGAAATAGGTCCCAGGGGGAGTGAGAATTAACTTTTTAAAGCCCTGATTTTGTGTAAGACATTCTACTATTCAACAATTGTTTTACTCCCTACAAGTTTCAGCCATAACAAAACTCATTCTCATAACAAAGTTTAAATTCCCTTCTCTTTTGTGTTCATGCAAGAGCTAATCAGAAAATTCCCCCAGTTAGTGAGAAGACATTCAGCCACGCAACCTGGTTGCAATTGGTCATCAACATCTACGTGAAGTGTATATTTGTTGATGGCCACCGGATGCTCTTTCAACCCCTGTCCTCCAGAATCACCATCTCATTCTCTCTTCATCTTTTTCCTACGTTTTATTTTCTACTTCTTAACTTACTAGGTTCCTTACTGAACTGCATGAACAGTACAATTTCAGATGGCTAGAAATAATATGTTAAAAATATACTCCTTCTCAGGGATGAAAGATTTATTTGTGTGTGTGTGTGTGTGTGTGTGACATATATGCTGCTTTAAAACATTTTTTTTGGCAAATAAACATTTGTTCCACTTTCCTTGCCAGGAAAATTCATTCCTCTGCTAAGTGGAACAACATGAAAGAAGGAAAGAAGGAAAGGCTACAACAACTTACTGACACTTGTTAGATGACCAGACATTGGAAGCTCAAAGGGTGGATGATGAGCTGGATCTGGAGGTTCCAGGCTGAACCTGGCAGTTCTAGGATCAAGATCCATTCTCCTCACCACTCTATTTCCCAGTTCATTAAATTGAGATGAAAATTCCCGCTCTCTTTTCACAAAGATCATGTCTGTGTCTGGTAAAATGAAATAGTACAAACCTTGTCCACTTATGAGTTCCAGAGAGTTCAGACATTTGCTGCCCATCCCTAATTTTCTTGAATCATCCCAAATTAAACAATATCGTTCCTTTGTCGATGTAAATCCAGGAACATTTCCTGGAAATCCTAACATCTTGATGTTCATGTTATATTCCTATACTGCCAAACATGCACAAAAATCCTTTCTCTGGCTGTACTTTCTAGATTTTTGGTGTCAAAAATATGTTAAACTTGAGTTGGGAATGTGGCTCAGTGGTAGAGTGCTTTTCTAGCATTCCTGGAGCCCTGGATTCAATCCTCAGCATGTCAAAACACACACACACACACACACACACACACACACACACACACACATATGTTAAATCTATATACAGTACAATATTGGGAGAGAGCAAGGTAGGTAGCGGTGAAATATTTTATTTCTTGTACATTTTTTCCTCAAACCTCTATATTCTTTCTTTGCTTGAACAAGTCCCCCCCTTCCTACTCTGTCCCTCACCCCTCAAGTGTCTTCATTTCTCTCACATGATTTTCTTCATTTTTCTTTTCAATTCAGGAGCTTATATAACAATCTTATAGTCTAACTAGGCCTGATTTGAGAATAAAGGAACTTTGGTACCTAACTACATGAGATATGATTACACAATGCTTTTGTCCAGAATTCTTACCTCTGAGACTGAAGAACTGTGTCAGGACAGAGCTGATAAGAGAATATACATGCCAATCAAATGCAGAAGTAGAGATTTCTAATAATATTACTTCTTGGCATTTTGGTATTTTAATTTTTTTTTTTGCTTGCTTGAACTGCTGAAAAAGCCTCCTGATCATCTCCTATCTTCCTTTCTTTCCCCATAAAATAAGCACAGTGATCTTTTAAAGTATAAATCAGATTACATCACTCCCTGTCAAAGTCTTCAATGCCTTTACACTTATATAACATTAAAACTTCACCTGGCTTAGAAGGGACCCAGTCCCCTCTCTGCACCCATCTCTGCCACCGCCACCTCCCTTGCTCTCTCCCATCCTGGGACTGTTGAGCATCTTCAGGTCTCATGCCACAATAGGGCTTCCATCTCTGATGCTTCTTTTTGGGTCATTCAGGTCTTCATTCAGGTTGACCTCGCCAATAAAGGCACTTTCTTACCCTCTGTTTTACCCTGTTTTTCTTTTGATCAAAACATCACCTGAATTATTGTTAATTTATATTTTTTTGAATGCCTTTATTTTGTGAACAAGGACTCTTTTTGGTCTTGTTCACCACTATATCCTCCACAACTAAAACTGCCTGGCGCATAATTACTTCTTAATAAACAGATAAATTAATTCTTTCACTCTCAATAGGTTCCTTTGCCATTCATTATCATTCTTCAGAGAGCAAATAATTCCTCAAGAGTAAACATCTTTCTCATTTTTATCAATGAATTCTTTCTGGAAGATAATATAATTATGAGTCACCAATTTATATGACAGTTAATTCACTTTGCAGGAAGACTGTCTATGTGGGGGATTTTTGTAATCCCAAGTGAGGCTGAGGATTTTTGAGGCCCGTTTGTAATGTTCATCCACTCATCCAGCAACTCTTTCCTACCATTTGGCACAAGACAGAAAAATTGAGACTTAGATAAGGAAGACTGAGGTCTTGAGGATGAAGGAACAAGGGGGAAAGAACAAAGACAGTAGTAGCAAATAGTTAGATCACCTTTGCCCCTCCTCCATCTGACTCTAGAGGAAAGGTCTAGTTGCTGGCATCAGGACTAAACATTTAACCAGAGTTGCCATAGCTATGACTGTATATTATAGAGGGGAAAAAGTGGTAGCCTTCCCAGATGTCATGTTTATTTCTTGCATGGTGGATTTGATCATAATAGCAACTTTCATTCTTGAAGAGTTTATTGGGAGAAAAACCCAAACCTGAATGTCATAAAAAATGATTAGGAGACCAGGGGAGGAGGGAGTGTTCTTCAGCTACAATAAATTATTTTAATAAGAACCAAAGGGGGGGGGGAATGCCATCTTCATTTTCGGTGAATCTAACAGAACAATTGTCTCTAGACATTGTCTCATAGGCATTTGATGATAATTTCCTATACCAGAAATTCACAAAATTCCAGGCCCAGCTAGACTCATCTGAGGTGGTAAAGAAAGTGTGCAAAGGATGTTCTTGGATTCTTTATGGATTTAAAATTCTTTAGTAGGGTTTTTCTAGGGAGCCAACCTCTGAATGGAACTAACTCAAGTTCAACTCAACATTTTACAAGGAATCAAGATAAATTACTGACATTTCAAGCTTTGTGCATTTACATGTGGCAAGTTGTATGTGTTCCTAAGTCCCTTCGTGGTTGATGGCCACTTGGCTACCTGTGGCAGGGGGTAGAGATGTGGAATCAGACACAGACTCCGGGAGCTGGTGAGAGAACTGGCTGGAGACCCACCTCAGGTCGTCATCCAGTAACTCAGTTTATTTTTGGAATGCACACAACTGTTATAGGGTTCGAGTGGGGCATGCCTGTCAATCATACATAAGCAAGGCAATATCCATAAGCCAATCATCTTCTGCCTAATGTAACTGCACTGTGAGGAATTCTAAATATTGCTGTCATGGCGGAAAGCAATCTGGAAGGGTCTTTGGCCCTTACTGAGTCTGGGGTTTCATGTCCTGAAGCCCCTGACTCTTGGTTTCCTGGACTGGTGGTTTGGCAATGCTAACCACAAGTGCTGAGGATGTGGTTTCACCCCATCCTGCAGGCCCTCCTGTCAGGCCTGAAGGAAGGTGGATATTTCAAGCATTTCCAAGCTGCGAGTAGCTGCTAGCTGCAACTGAAAGTTATTCCAACAACAAGTAACCCAAATTCTTTATTCTCTCATTAATTCATTAACTCAGTAACCTTATTCAATAAACATTTAGTGAGCATTTACCAGTATCAGGAACCATACCAGGTGCAGGAGATCCAAAGACATTTGCTTTTTCTCATGTGGCTTAGAATCTAGTTTATTTTGACATTTCTTATCCTGTGGCAGAAAATCTATCTTGGGAAAAAATAGGAATTTTCCTCAAGGAGAGAAAACAATACATTTAGAGCTCTTTGTGAAAATCAAGTTGAAAATGGCAAATAGAAAATGGCAGGAAAGGTACAGACATAATTTTGATCTCAAAGTGCAGTATGGATTTAACAAGGCTAAAACATGAACCCAACCATTAAGTTAATCATTTACTTTTTCTTCCAAAGTTTTGTACTACATCTCTAAATTTGGGACAGCATTTTTCCAAATGTTTGCACACTTAGGATGTAGGAGATATACAACTAGGAAGAGATCTCAAATATTTCTTTGCTGTTAGAAAATAAGATACACGCACACAACACACACACACACAAAAAAAAAACCACAAGAAACCTAATCTTTAATTAGGCAAATTGTTAATGTCACAAAACCATAAGTGCTTAGCTACACATATGTACACTTCTTGAGTTTCAGCCCTTACTTGGGGTAGAAAATTGCATTCGCTTCTTTCTATTGCAAGATAAGAAGGTTCCTAGAGTCAGTAGCAGACAGAGTTCGAAGTTGCTACAAGAAATAGCCCAGGCATCCAAAGGTCCAGAATTTATGACTTGTAAACTCCTGAGCATTATTTCTAACTCTCAGAGGTGAATGTTGTGTTTATGTATAGATTTTTGTCACTTTTTAGAGCGAAGTTGAAGAATCATTGCAATGCACACTGCTTGGATGTTTTTACATAATTACATAATTTATTAGTGTAATTTCCACTAGTGAGTCTATTTCCTATGTAGGCACATTCTTTAATGACTGAGCCTCCAGAGAAGACTGTCTATGTCATCAGAAGATGTGTATATTGCTTTCTGAAATATACCCATCCACAGTCAGTTTTTCCTTACTAATGGGATTCTATTTTCTCATCCTAGAATCTTTGAACTAGAAGAATCTTTACAAGAAACTATTTCACTGAATGCTCTAAATGTGCAAAGCCACACAATGAATTGGCATCAAATCTGAGACAAGTACACAGAGCTCTTGGGTTCCAAACCATTGCCTCCCTTGGGATGAGGCCTAGAAAAGATACTCCCTGAGTCTCCCAAACTATCCATTGAACAGCCAAACACCATAGGACCTAAAGAATTCACATACGGTCTTTATTTTCTGAAGCTCATCTGAGGCCCTGGAGAAAGGTTTTCATTACCTTGAGTTGTGGTGGAATCTAATACTTTAATTTGCTTAAGCCCCATGAAGTTCAAAGGTTATAAGTAGAAGAAGAGAGGAAGGGTTAAGAGGGCTCTTTCCCCAATCCTCTTAAGTAGATAAAGTTTATATAAAGTTTACATAAGAGCAGATACACAGTGATCTGCAATGGCACCAAGCTGCCACTTGCCAGCTCTGACACTTTATTAGGAGTCTTTGTGCTCAGGAAAAAACAAAAAGAAATGTTAGGAACCCAGAGTGAATAGACTATTGGGAATTGCTCCTAGGCAAATGAATGAGGAAGAAGCAAGTCTGGAAGCCCCTTTTCTCCCACACTCCTAATCTACCTACTCTTTCTCCCATGTTTTTTCACTCCTGCCTCAGGAATTGCTATCTGTTCTTTTTTTCCAAGGCCAAATCACTATCCTGGAAATCTTGACTTGACCCTTTCTATGAAATCCAGTTCTGTTAATCAATCATCTTTTCCTATCACTATTTCTCCACAGATCCCTTTCTTCTTCCTACATTCACATTGAAGTTTGATTCGAAAGACACCAGGGGTTTATAGATCTGGAACTGAGTCCATTCTGTCATTTGACCTCCATGTCCTTGAACAAGTATACTTGTTACTAACCTCTCTGAGTCGTGGTTTCCTTTTGTAAAATGAGAACAATAGTAAGTTCTATGTTTTAATGCTTATATTTTGTTTTTTTTATTGTTTGCTTGGATGTGTATGTGTGCATGTGTAGGTGCATGTGTGTGTGCGTGTGTGGAAATAGAACCTGGAACCCCATACATTCTTTACCACTGAACTCTTTCCCTAATTCCATGGATATTTCTTTAAAAATATGAATAATAGTGGATATATAGTACCTGAAATATTGTAGGTACTTAATAAATAGCAATCATTGTTGTTGTTACTTTTTGTTCTTATTATATAATATATATTATTATTATTATTACTGTAGTAGCAATTATATATCATCTCCTGCTAGATACAGGCTTCTATTATGGTTTGAAATGTCCCCCAAGGTATCATATTTTGAAGGCTTTGTCTACAATGCTGGAGTGCTCAGAGGTGGGGGAGTAGGGAAGTCCTTGGATTATAAGCGCTCTGATTTGTGGTTTAATTCATTGATGAATTCATAACCTGAATGGATTATTGGGAAGCACTGGAAACTATAGGAGGTGTAGCCTAGTTGGAAGGAGTGGATTCTTGAAGGCATGCCCTGAGGAATGATATTTTGTCCTGGCCCCTTCTTCTCTCTCAGCTTTCTTCTGCACTTTGGCCACAAAAGGGCATGCAAAATTAAGGCCAAGGAAATTGGGGTTGCTGAAGAGAGTAGTACCATTAAAGCAAAAACAAGTGCATTACACAAAGACAATAGGAAAGATATTTTGAAGGCATCTCAGGAGTCAGCAAGACGGTACCATCATAGGCTCAAGAGTGTAAAAGTGAAAATTTGTTTAAAAGACTTTGATTTTGGAAGAGAACATAATATGGAACTGCCTAGGAAGCTGTTTCCCAGTATTTGTTTCACTGTGCTCAGTCACCCAGGTACTCAGGAGCCACTACAGCCACAGTTTAAACAGGCCCAGCTAATGCTTCTGTTCATGGCAGACTTTAGCATCATTCATGTGGGGCTGGTTTTGCAGAATTACAGAATGCAAGTGTTTCAGGATCATGCAGGTTTCCACCAAGATTTCAAAGGATGGCCTAAGATTCCAGACAGTCTGTATAAGAATCAGAATCACTGAAGGAAGCTCCTGGGTGGGAATGTGTGAAATTATAAGAGTGAAGCCAGAGCTGTAGTGGAGACCCCAGGTATGTGGACCATCTTCCAAGGAAACAGCAAGCAACAAGCAGAAGCAGCTCAAGAGAAAGGTAATGCTAGCTGCAAATAGGAAAGCCGTAGAAGTGAGGCTGCCCCAACCCTTTGGAGCTCATCCATTGCTATCACATGCTCTGAATACCAGATGTGGAACTATAGGACTTCATGTTTGCCCTGCTTGGTTTCAGTCTGGCTTTGTTCCCATCTCTCCTTTCTTTCTTTCTTTTTTAAAAATTTAGTTATTTTTTTAAATTGTTATATATGACAACAGAACTCAATACAATTCATATTACACATATAGAGCACAATTTTTCATATCTCTGGTTGTACACAATATAGAGTCAGTCACATTCTTCATGTCTTCATACATGTACTTAGGGTAATGATGACCATCACATTCCACCGCCCTTCCCAACCCTATGCCTCCTCCCCTCCTCTTCCTCCCCTCTTCCCCTCTGCCCTATCTAGAGTTCATTTCATCCTCCCATTTCCCCCACCCCACAGCATATTATGAATCAGCATCCTTAAATCATAGAAATCATTTGACATTTGGGTTTTGGGGATTGGCTAATTTCACTTAGCATTATATTCTCCAGCTCCATCCATTTACCTGCAAATGCCATGATTTTATTCTCTTTTAATGCTGAGTAATATTCCATTGTGTATATACACCATATTTTCTTTATTCATTCATCTACTGAAGGGCATTTAGGTTGGTTCCACAGTTTAGCTACTGTGAGTTATGTTGCCTCTTCCCACCAGCAGACCACAGCAGGAGCTCAAGCCCATCTCTCCTTTCTATGTTCCCATTCCTCTTTTTTAGAATGAGAGGAATGAATGTTTACCCTGTGCCTTTGAATGGGAAGTTTTACCCTATGCCTGTCCTACTATTGTATATTGGAAGTATGTAACTTACTTTAAAAAAATTTTTATAGGAACTGTCAACTAAGCTCTTCCTTGAGTCTCAAAGGAGACTTTGGTTTTGTACTTTTGAGAAAAGCCAGAACTGTCCATTGGATATACACTAAATGAATTTTGCATTGTGAAATGGGGATGAAGCTTTGGGAGCCAAGAGCATCATATTATCATTTAGATCTGGAATGTCCCCCAAAGGATCATATGTTGAAGACTTTTGTCCCCAATGCAGCAAGTTCATAGTTCATCATTGGTGCTTTGGGGAAGTCCTTGGATCATGAGTTCACTAGCCTTATTCCTGGATTAATTAAATTGATAAATTCATAATCTCAATGGACTATTGGGAAGGATGGAAACTGTAGGGATTGGAGTCTAGTTGGAGGGAATGGATTCTTGGAGTATACCTGGGAACCTATATCTTGTTCTTGGACCCTTCTTCTTTCTGAAGTGAACATCTTTCTTCTGACACTGCCATTATGTTCTCCCTCACCTCAGACCAACTGACTATGGACTGAAACCTCTGAAAATATGAACCAAAATAAATCTTTCCTTGACGGGAACATGTTCCCCAAAGGAATGTGTGTTGAAGGTTTAGTCCACAATGAAGCAAAGTTCAGAAGTAGGGTTGGACTTTTAGGAAGTGATTGGATCATGAGGACCCTAGTCTCATTTCTAACTCATTCATTAATTCATATTCTGAATGGACTGTTGGGAGATGGTGGAAACCATAGAAGTGTCAGGTATTTTGGTCCCAGTGATGAATAGCTGACAAATACAGATTCTTTAATATTTCTTCTTTATTACTTCAGAGTGTATGTCATACTGTTGTGATACAACACATCTACCCATTGTTAAGTAAATATGCCCAATGATTTGTAACCATTATTTAAGACTTATGAAAGTTTGGTTTGAATATCCAAGACTTCAGTCATTTGTCTTTTTTTGTGCTTTTTTGTGATGCTCATAGTAGTAGTTTTATAGTGTCACAGAAGTTTTAGTAACTTAACTTGTGATCCTTACTATGTGTATGAAATTATGACTTTTGTTGGTCATGGAAACTAAAAAGGTAGAAATAATAAGTATTATTAAGAAGAATAACCAGAGTTTAATGCATATAAAGGATTCTAATTTTTGTTTTCAAAAGAATGAGACGCAATTTTTCATTGTCTTGCCTTAAACTATATAAAACAACAAAATGTAGGCTCCATAGTACCCCATAGACCATTTAGCTTCATTTCTCAAAATGTGTGCTGAATATGTTAATTATTGTCACATAAATAAAACAGAGGAAGAGTTCTATGGCCAAATCACTTTGGGAAATTTTGGCATAACCAAAGATAAGTAAGTTCCTTTACTGCAGGATTCTCATTATCAATCTACCAGTGAGCATCTTAAATATCCCCTAGGGGATACAATATATAATGACTTCCAAATTCATTTGACCAAGGCACATGTTTTTATGGAGCACGTCTCAGGATGGTTGTCAAGAGTGATCTAATTCTAACCTTTTTTACAGATACAGAAATCAAGTCCCTGGAAACTAAAGTCATTTGCCAAAGGCTGCATAGTGGTAGATATGCCCTTATCCTTATCTAAAATTAGTCTTTCTGTTTCTTTTTGCTTTCTTGGAGAGACAATAAAATTCACATAATAATGATATCACTTTTTCTATATTTTCCAAGCAAGCTTACATGAAAAATATCACAACTAACTTCTGAGAATTAAAAACATTAATAATAATGAAATGATTTGCCCATAAAATTGGGATTACAATTATTTCCCAAGTTCTATTAGGAAAAACTGTTATCTCTTTTTTTCTAACTAAAATTCCCCAAACAAATTTCTTTGATATTTTACTTATTATTTCTATAATTAGACATAAAATGATTCATATTTTATCCATAATTTAATAGATCCTTGTGGTTATTTCCAAATAAGATTAGTATTTCTGCACATTATAGATAAGCAGTCAGTCATATGTGACATAAAGCACTTCTTAAAGATAATTAGGTTTGTAACATGATATACAGAATTTCTTAAACTGTTTGATAGAAAAGAATAATAAAAAATTCATAAGGAATTTAAAAATCTGTTTTCAATAGGATGAAACTAAAGAAGTGTGAAAGTGAAATTGTAGTGTCTCAGTCACTGAAAGACTCTGTCTAGCTGGGAGATTTTCAAACTGTCAGACAAGAGTGGTCAATGTCTGTCTATTCCTTTCTCATGACGTTAAAAATATTAAAAACAAAACAAAAACAAACATATGGAAAACCAAAAAAACTGTGCTCTGAGTCCAAGATTACCATTTTTCTAAATAACTGTAAGTTATTATTGTAAAGGTTCTAAATGCATTGACCACAGGCTACTAGAGCAGATGATAAGTACTTTAGATTGTATAGACTTCTCCATGCATAACAAATAGTGACTCAAAAACTGCATATAAGCTGAATAGTCAAGTGATAAAGGATACTAGGCCATTTGTTATTGCAACAGGAAGTGCACTGTTTTCTGTTTTTATTATAGGAGACAATTTCTATACATATAGCATAAAAGCATAATCTGCCTTTCCAAGCAGTTTGATGCCATGACTGTGACAGAGAGGGACAAGGAAATACCCTCTGACAGTGACTAAGAATAGGGAAACTCAGATACTCTTGGAAGTCCTTGAAAATTGTACTATTAATGGATAAATGAAGAATAACTAGCAAAGTAAGCTAAAGATCTCTTAAGATTTAAAACAATCATTTGATAGTAAGGTGCCATTGGCTAGGAAAATAATTTAGACATTGTTGGGTTACCAAGGGTGTTTGGAACAGATATTTGTTCAGAGACTTTTTAAAGCAAATGTGTCAGCAAATGTCTCTAAAAGCAGAACTTTGAAACGTGAGAAGATTATGAGTTTTGTAATTCAACGTACTAGTCACTGACTTCAGCAATTTACTTCATCCATATTTAAGGTCATTTTCCAAAAGTGCAATCCAGTGGATCATTGGAATATTTTCACATAATTCCCTTGTTTGGATTAGTAAATTTCCAAATGAACTGAAGGCAGATGCCCAACCTAGGTCTTACAGCCCTCATCATACTCTGGTGTCAGGTGTGGCAATAAATGCTTATGAAATGAGTGAACAATAAGCTTCTGACCTCACACTGTGTCCTCAATAGCTAAGCTCTCTTAATATTCTGAACTCTTTCTAAACTCTTTCATTCTTCATATTTAACAGCCATCTGATGTCCCTACAAGCTACTCTGTTATTTCAGATACTGTCTTAACAAAAATTCTAAGTGCCAAAGAGTCTTTTTTTTTTCTTAATAACTTAGAAGGGAGATTGAAAATCATAAGTATGCTGCCAGCCCTGGAACGTCTGACTAGTGACCTAATTTCATGGGAATTTGCCAAGCCTGCATTGTGGAAGAAATCCAGGCCTATTCCTTCAGTCCCCATGGGTTATTTAGCTGATACTACACACAATCAGGTTCCTCACATTGTTGTGACCTTCAGGAAACTCTCTCCTTAATGCTACTCTATTCTAACTTTACTATTCAAAATAAATGGTAAGAAATGAAGGTGCAATCATTTACATGGCTATACAAATTCATACAATGCAAAGATCTTATCTCAAATGATATTTCTTACTCTGAATTATGACATGCACACGTTTCTCAGTATTCTAGACTTCTGTCACAAGCATTTGGAATGATGTTTAAAAGCTTACGAGAGTGATTTATCTGATATGCTATCAAGACCTGTTTCATGAGAGACGAGTTACTTAGGGTTCAACATGGATCTTCATAGAACTTATTTTCTCTCTTTATTAACTAGCTCTTTCTAATGTCAAATCTACAGTTATTTTAAACGTCATAGTCAATTTGACATGGTGGTGTATTGATCTGACATTCTCTTCAGAAAACCAACACCACAATATCGTGTGTTGGTAGAGTCAGAATCGCACTTTAATTTTGTTCTGTCTTTAAGCTTATAACCTTTTCTGAAGAACATTCTGTACCATTTTACCCCATCTGGAAGTACTACAATGGCTCTTGGCCAAAAGCAATGAAATTGTGACTTTCTAACTCTTACATAGCCTGCTCAGGGACATTGATGAAAGAAAAGGAAACCTATCCTATTATCTCAGATGGCTTTTTAAATAATTAGAGCATTTTAATCATAGTGCCTGGTTGATGCTCTCAGGTTCCTCACAGACATCCCAGAAGTTTCAAGGCGAGGAAAATAGCACTGATAGAGTAGACCCTGTTCTTACCACAGATGACCTTTAATTCATGCAAATGCTGAAAATATTACTGGACATGCCATGACTGAAATGGATTGTTTGGCATTGATGCCTAGAGTTTTGGAATTAGAGACCATTGTGTGGAGGCACCATTAAGAACAAAAGTGAACCCAATTTTTAAAGCAGTAGTTTTTGTTTTTGTTTTTTACAAAATTAGATTTTTGAATTTGAAGCTGACTCCAAATTCATGGAGTAACCTCTAGTTTCTCTTCTATATTGAAAGTGTTAAAAAAATTTATACCAAGACCCTAGAGTCCTTCAGAGGATTAAAAAGATGATATTCATGTGAAATGAATTTGTATCAAAAACCTTAAAGTGCAGAAACATATCTCATAAGTCTACTACTACAAATTTATTCTCATTAAATATATTCAATAATGCATACCCATATGTTAGTATAAGGACAATCGTCACAATGTTCTTCATAAGACTGAAATTTGGCAACACATCCAGAAATAGGGAAATGATAAACAATAGAAAAAAATACAATGTAAATATAAAAATTTTGTTGAGTATTTTATTAAAATTTTACAATATTTTGCTTGAAATGAAAACAGTTCTACAATACAATTCTATTTTTATCATTTTGTATTAACACATACTAATTATACATATCATTAATGACATTCAACATGAGATGTGCATATGGCATGCACTGATCTAATCTAACCTTCCTTTAACCTCTTTCCACCACACACATTCTTCTAATCCTCTATTAATCACTATTCTACACACAGGTAGACTTTTATCTCATATATATATATGAGATATATATATGAAAATATATATATATATTTTCCACATATGAGAGAGAACATGTAGTACTTGCCTGTGTTTGGCTTATTTCACTTAACACAATGTCCTCCCATTCTATTTATCCGTTGCAAATGAGAGGATTTCGTTTTCCTTTATACATTCCATTGTGTATATGCCACATTTTCTTTAACCATTTGTTGATGAACACCTAGGCTGATTCTATATCTCGACTATTGTGAATAGTGACACAAAAAACAGGTATCTTGTTGGTAGGCTGACCTCATTTCCTTAGCATATGTGTACCCATATGTGCATTAGTTGGATTATATGGTAGCTCTAGTTTTAGTTCTCTGAGGAACCTCCATGCTGTTCTCCACAATAACAATACTAATTTATATCCCACCAACATTTATAGGAGTTCTTTTTCTCTCCACATCCTCACAAGCATATGTTTTGGCTTTGAAAATAGAGTATCTGATGGAGTGAAATGATATCTCATTTAGTTTTGATTTCCATTTTCCTTATGCTAATGATATTCGGAAAAGTGGCATAATTACCATGGTTAATGTAGTGGTATTTTAAAATTTTAATCCATATTTTCTAATGCTTTCATAGGAAGTCTGTAGTATTTTTACAATGAAAATATAAAGGAAAAAAGAAGCCTTAAATTTTGTGTTCAAATATTTTTTTCTCTTTCGAGAATAGAGTAAATTTATTACAAGGATGAATAAGAATATCCTGATGGGACCCTTTTGTCCCAACATGAGAAGATAGGGAAAGAAGGGCTTCTTTGGGAAGAAGAAAGAGGCAAGTGAACAGTCACCTGAAGTTCACAGGCAGAGGTGCAGTACCTCTGCATGTTTGTTCAATCGGAGCCCTACGGAGGCAGAATGACATCTACGTGGGAAGAAATGGCAAAGAACCAAGAAGTTCTGAACACCATCATTAGAGCCAATTTTCAAGACACTGGATTCCAGAAGGTTTCCAGAAGGAATATCACTGGCTCACATTCTCAAGAAAACACGTCCATTCAAACACACACACAGGTGCCCACCTCTGAACTCCTACTCATAGGACAATGAGACAGGAGTTCCATCAGCTTGATTCTTCACCTATTCTTTTGCTCTTCTGTCCTGTACAGAGAGACTTATCTCCCCTTTTGAAGTCTAGTCCCTTCCCCTCTACTCTCTCCCTAATTCTCTCCTACCACTTCAGGAACCTTTTTCTTTAGACTATTTCAGCCATTAAGCAAAAAACAGTGAACTGCCTGGAACTTGTGAACTCTTCAAGGAACTACCAACAGTTTCTCAATCCAGGAAAAAAAAAAAAGGAAAGAAAATTTTTGAATTCCAAATATAAATAATGAAAGTCAAATGTAGTAAATAATAAAACATATATAATGTAATATTATTTCAGCATTGTAAATTTAGCATTCATAAACAATTCAGTACATTTGAAAACAATTTGTGAGTTGGATGTTCTTAATTTCCTCAAATTCCTGAGTATGGACATTGATTGCTGATAAATCATACTAAATTATAAATTAAGTGAGTAACCCATAGCCAACTAATTTTGAAAGCAAACTTGTAGAAATTCTCTTTTTTTTCCCATTGTAAACAATGCAGTTAATGTGAGCTGGGGGTACATTTGAATATATTTAATCAGAGGTCAGGAGGGACTCTAAATTTAAGCATGCAATCAAGTATTATGAGTCCTGCTTGCTCCATAAACTATGTGCTGCCCATCTGATATTTTCCTCTCACTCTCTCTTGGTTCCTTCTCTAAGTATTTGAACATGCTCAATTCTTTAAGATTATAAATTTGCCATCTATCCATCCCCCTCACTGTTTAGCTATTACTCTATTTCTCTCTTCAGTTTCTCAAAAGTGTTCCATATATGTTTTCTTCATTTTTTCCCCTCTGTATCTCAGAGATATATGGTTTCTATTATAACTTCTATTATAACCACTCCAATAAAATGGAATGGGCTCATCAAAGACATCAACAACCATATTCCTGAATTTAATGTAAATGTTGATTTACTTACTCATTTTCTCTTCTAGAAGTATACTTGTCTTGGCTTCTGTGATTTTTTTTTTTTTTTTGTAGCTTTCTTTGTACATCTTTTGGTATTCTTCAGTCTGCCTTTAAAAAAAAATCCTCTTTATCCTTTGGATGATGATGATGTTCTTCAAGGTTTTCCTTGAGGCTTACTCTACACACTCTCCTTGGGCAATTCCCCCTGTTCATCTACCATTTATCTGTTAATGATTTTCAAACCTATATCCCCAATCTATATTCCTCTCCTAGAGTTCAGACAAATATATCCAGCCGTCTACTGGTCACCTCCAAAAAAGACAGTTTAAAATTAAGCTACTAATTGCAAGTTCCATTTCTCATTTTCATTCCTCATTTCTATCTACTCTTCCTTGCATTCCTACTATTTAAAAAAAATGGCACCAACCTCAACCCAGCTGGCAACTGATAGCCAGCTTTGTTTCCTCAACCTCCTTTACATATATTCAACAATTTGGATGTCTTAACTCTTGTTTCCTATATAAATCCATCCCTTTTTCTCCATCCTCACTGCTGCTTACCCATTGTTGGCCCCTATCATTATATACCTGGATTACTACAGAAGCCTCCAAAGCAGCCTCTGTTTGGCCCCCATCCATCATTTCTCCACTCTACTTTTCAAGGGATATATTTCTTAAAAATTATAACAAATAATGATACGCCATCTTAAATCCTCTAGTATTTCCCCCATTACTCTCAGGAGTCCTTAACATGGCCTACCCAACCAGCAAAACCTGATTTCTGTATATCCACATTCTTACCTCCTGCTTCCTCTTCCTACATTGGTCCTGTTAGAGTGAAATTCTTTCATATATCGCATCACTCCACACTCTCCCTTGCTCCTGGGCTCTCATGCTTGCTGTTCCTTTGGCCTGTATCACTCTTCTCCCTGCTTCTACATCTGGCTCCCTTGCCCCTATCCACCTTTCCAATGTCAGCTTAGAAGTCAGTTATTATTCCATGCCTCTCCTGGTGTCTCAAATTGGAATTCAGCAACTTTCCTAAGTATTGTAACGTTCTTGATTCTCCTCAGGTTTTTTATATCATTTGGAATTGCTTGGTTAGTTAGTTATCTCCCATTCTCACTAGGCTGTAAACTCTAGGAAGGCAGGGGTTATGTCTGTTCTGACCTGCATAATAAATATTTGTTGCATATGCAAATGTACAAGTATAAGGCACATACCTGATCAGCTGCTAATTAGTCTGTCCTCAGTAGATTTGCTGAGTCAGTTCTCCCATCTAACAACTTCATTCTTTACCCTCGTGCTGATGACTTCTAAATCCATTCAGAAAGTTCTCTAATGTTTACAAAGCACTTTGAATAGTGGGATAAATGCTAGCAAGGAAGGTGGCCTATTTTAAGTAAGAACTGGGTCTGGCTGCACAGCACAAAATGGACTGCCTTACTGCATCAGTGCTATTAAAGGTCATTTGTTACCAGCATTGAAATTTACAGCTAGTGGGAAAGGAAGCCACCAAGTACATTCAAGGCCAAATTCAGATAAATGCTCACTGCTGATTGCATGAATCAGGGGTTGCCTCTGTTCCACAGCCTTTATTCTTAATAACCTTGGGTACAATTGTTGCCATATTTGTAAAAGTAAGCAAATTAATACAAGAGGTTACTGGATTTCCTTCCTAGTTATAATATAAGCTTATGATTGACCTGGTTAGCAAATACTCTTTGTTGATAATGAAGAGGTTTTATTTATGAACTTTTACACAGGGGCAGTAGCAATATTAGCTTTTCACTTGTGATTGCCAGGTTAATTCATAAAGGAGGCAGCCAAAGTGAAGAATATTCCAAGTTATTAGAGTGAGTTAATTTGGAGACAGGAAAATATTAAATTCTGGCTTAACAAATAAAGGGACCTTTGGAAGAGTTTAATCAAGTACTCACATAGCCCCCATTTCTCACTGTACAAATGATCTGCGTCTAAAGGGATGAGGAAGGCCTACAGCGAGACATCTGGAAGCACAATTATTTTTATACATCTTTTCCCTGACATACTTATGGCCTGTGCATATGATTCTTGTTTTAGCACAAATATTAGAAGCCTCTTTAAAATATGAGGTTAACACTATCGAAGTATGATTCAAAATCTGGAAGTTAATTTTTTAAACAGAAAGGGATATTCAGGGCAAAGCGCAGTAACTTATAAAAAGAAATTCTAGCACTTTAAAGAACCTCATTACTATTGTTCATTTCTTTACAAAAGAAAATAAGTTCATGATTCTGGGAAAATCCTCCAATAGAAGAATGTCACCCAAGCCCATGTGAACATCACAGATTCTAGGTTTGATTCCCACCGTTTCTTGCTTTAATGTAATGAGCTATAAACTTCTCTTTTGTTCTTTGCCCCTCATTTCTAAGATGGAACAGGAATATTTGCTTGAGATGCCCCAGAGGAGGTTCTGGGGGCTAATTTGTTACTGCAATATTTACCAAGTACTTTGAAGATGAAAGCATCTGTATTAAGTACAAGAGTATGACTGTTATTATCACAAAGCTCGGATGAGCTCAGATATTTAGGGGTGATGTTTCAAAAGCATTATGGTGAAATTACTAATGAAAACAGACAAATCAATACTTGCAATGATTCAGACTCTAAGGATTTGTGGGATTCAGCATGACTGTATCCCAAGTCATACATGGCAATAGAAATTAGGCTGCATTCATACTAATCATTTAGAAAACAATTGATAAAGAAATCCCATGGGGATTTACGCCTATGTTGCCTGTAAGGCCAAATCCCAAGACAGTTGGTCTCTTGAGAGACAGCAATCAGTCAACCTAGTTAAGAAAGGTGCCATGAAAACAAAATGGATGCAGACTGTCAGCAGGAAGGAACTGTCAACTACACCAGATAAAGCATTTCACAAATCACTAAGTGAGGAACTAAACAATGTAGTAGAGACAAAACCCAATCAAAAAAACAACCTCAGCTCTCCTTTCTCAAAGATCCTGGGCACCATTGCTCACATTGATCTTGTTAATATTCTAAACACTTATTGAAAAAAGATATTCCCTACAGGTTTCTAATAAATGCCCTCGATTATGTTGAGGAAATTCCGTCTATTCCTAGAAAGTTTGCTTTTCTTTTAAACAGGGATGTCTGCTGATTTTTTTTCAAGTGTTTTTTTCTGTGCCTACTGAGATGATTATATGCCTCATCTTTTATAGTTTATTAACATGATAAGTCATATTGATAGATTTTTTAAATGTCGAATCAACTAAGACTTCCTGAAAGAAACTACACTTGTCATAACATATTATACTTTTATATATAGTTATGTTCAATTTGCTAAAAATTCCATTTCAGATTTTGCATGTATGTTCTTTAGAGATATTACATTGTGCTTACCTTTTCTTGTAATGTTTCCTGTTGGTATTAGAGTAATGCTATCTTCATAAGGTTAGCTGAGAGGTGTTTTCTCCTTTTTCTAAAAGACTCTGTGCAGAATCAGTATTATTTTCTCTTTTAATATTTGATAGAATTAAAAAATGAAATGATCTGAGTCTGGAGCTTCCTTTCTAGTAAAATTTTTAACAACAGTTAATTTACTTAATAGATATCTTTAGTTACTAATATGATTTTTTACAAACATCTGTTGTTATTGGTTTCTAATTTTAGTACATTCAGAAAACATTTATTTAATATTACTTGAATTATTTTTGTGTATAGAGATTTTTTATGCCATAGGATATAATTTACTTTGGTAAATGTTTTGTATACGATTGAAAAGATTGTTTAATCTACATAGGTGGCTGGAGTGTTCTACAGACATCAATTAGACCAGCATGATTATGATGCTGCTCAAATTTTCTAAATTGTAATTTATATTCTGTCTTTTTCTACCAATAATTCAGAGAGAAGTAGCAAATTTCTGACTATAATTGTACACTTATCTTTTTTTCTTTGCAGCTCTATCAGTTTTTCCTTTGTTTATTGTAAGCTCTTTTATTGCATGCAGAAATGTTTAGGATTGTTATATCCTCTATTAATTTGCCTCTTTTTAAAATCCCTGTGAATATCCATTACTAGTTTAATCACTTCAGCTTTTAAAAAATATCAGTTTTAGCAAGACATATTTTTACCAGTTTTCTTTCAGCTATTTGTGCCTTTGAATTTAAAGTATTTGTTGTATTTGGCATGTGGTTGGATTTTGCTATTTTTTTGTTTTTGGTTCAATCTGATGATCTTTGTCTTTTAATTGGGATATTTAAACTATTTACATTTAATATAATTATCAACATGGATGAGTACAATCTATTATCTTCCTATATATTTTCTATTGTCCTATGTTCTATAATCCCTTTCCCTTTCTTGTTGTTTTTTGGGAGGGATACTGGGAATTGAACTCAGAGGTACTCGACCACTGAGCCACATCCCCAGCTCTATTTTGTATTTTATTTAGAGACAGAGACTCACTGAGTTGCTTAGTGCCTCATTTTTTGCTGAAGCTGGCTTTGAACTCATGATCCTCCTGCCTCAGCCTCCCTAGCCTCAGGGATTATATAGGCATGTGCCCCGGCGACCCGTTTATTTCTTATTTTTGATCAACTGAAAAATGTTATAATCTGATTCATAGCTTGTAATCTTTTCTGATGTTTTCTCCTGGTTCCAGGTAGTTTCCTCACATGCATGAAGTGTATAACTTCAAAGTTTGTTCTCTCCCTCTCTCACACAGCTCCCTTTTCTCTATTATGTTCTCTCGTAGACTCTAGCTATTTTGGTCTCTGGACACTAAACTCCATCTCTCAACTCAGTGAGATTTCCAGCCTATGCCTTTGTTCCTCTTCCCTGAACACAGATTATAAATAAACTAGGTTTGTAGCTGGGAGAATCAGAAGCCCTCTCTCGTTTGTTTACCACCTTTCAGGATCGCTGTTTTTCATCATCTGGTGTCCAGTTGTTACTTCACGTTTCATCCATTGGTTTTGAGATTTGATTGTGCTGTTATGAATATGTCCCCTTCCCATTCATATACTGAATCGTAACCCCTAAGATGACACTTTTAGGAGTAGAGACTTTTAGGAGGTGATTTGGTCATTAGAGAAAAGCCCTCATGGATAAGATTAATGGCCCTTTTAAGAAAGGTCTAGCTGGGTGTGGTGACACATACTTATCATCCCAGAGGCTCAGGGGGCTGAGACAGGAAGATCACAAGTCAGACTCAGCAACTTGGCAAGGCCCTAAGCAACTTCACAAGACAAATAAAAAATAAAACAAACAATCAAAAAAAAAAAAGAGCTGGGGGTGTTGCTGAGTGGTTAAGCACCCCTATCTTAAATACCCAATACCAGCTAATAATAATAATAATTATAGTCATTATAATAATCATTATAATAATAAACTTTTAAAAGCCTGAAGGTACTTGTTTACCCTTTCTGCCTTATAAGGATACATACAAAATACTAATCTATGAAGTTTTGAGGAATGGACCCTCATCAGACACCAAATCTGCAGGCACCTTGACCTTGGACTAAGCAGCCTCCAAAAATGTGAGAAATAATGTTTAAAAAAATACTGAGTTGGCTACTTTCTTATAGCAGCCTGAGTGGACTAAAGCAGATTGTTTCAGGAAGGAGGGCAAATCCAACTTCTTTTACTATTTTAGCCAGGAGTGATTCCAAGTGGAATTATGAGTTATTCTGATGAAAGCTTGACATGTTTTAAAGCATGAATCTGAACATTATCTGAAACTATTCATAGAATGTCCTAAAATATTTAAGGAAACTGGGTTGGAATCTTTTTGTATGTTAATTAACTTCAAAATGTATAATGTCATTAAAATATTAAAACAAAGTAAACTAGTTGATTCCTGCTCTAGTTTAACAATCTCTACTTTAAATAGTGTCACCTCTTTTTCAAGGGTTTACTTAAAAGGAATGCGTGTTAGAATTAATTTATTTTCAAAAAAGAAAGGTCGTTGGGTTAACAATTAGTCAACTCTCTCTTTGATTTAATCTTAACCTGTAAACACAGATCTACATTTTGAAGACTATTATGTTGAATAAAGCAAACTTATTATTGATATTAGTAGCTAAATGTTTACCCCAGTGCCTGGAAGATGTAGGTACAAAGCTAACTTGCCTCCAAGCGCTATTATGTGAAAATGTATGTCTTCTATGTAGTGTGGTCTAAAAAATAGTCCCTTATACTCTGAAACTAATGATTTTTGAAGAAAGCCATGTCAATACTCATACATTTTCTATATGTCATTTTTAAAGGGCAATTTTTCCTTCTTTATATGTTTCTCTCATTCTGTGAGATATTTATCATGTATCAGCTATTTTACCTTCCTCTATTTCCCAAACCCTTCACTTTTCAAGAGCATCTGGACATAATGCCCGTGCCCCTATTTTTGTGTTAATGGCTTTCTCTGAGAAAATTGTTTAATGACCATCCAGCTCGTTTTATTTTCCTGGATAGTTCTTGCTTTTGAATTGTTTCATTTTCCTTTCGAAATGTCTTACAGACATACAAACATATGTACATATGTGTATATTTCTTGATTTTGAGAAGAGAAGAAATAATTTCCTTAAGTTTGGAGGAACAAAGAACCTTCCTTACTTCCTAGGAACAAGGGAAACACATAGATTTGTTAGATGTTGGACTTTTTTGTGTGTGTTTCCTCCCTTGGAAGCCGAAAGAAGCACCTTGGAAGTGATGAAGAAGAGGTCTTTCATAAATCACTGTCTCCAGCCTGTTCTTTCTGCAAACCTTAATAGAATATACTCCCTCAAATTAGTCTTTTCTGCTTCAATTTACAATCCCTTCCTGACCTCAGGAATCCCACAGTGCCTCTCTGGTTCTGCTGCATTCTCAGGTCTGGCTATCCTCAGTCTCTGAACTTAGCTCCCCTAGAGATTTGTAGCCCTGTACCCACACTTGGCTTGGCAGGCTCTGTGCTTCAGAGGGCAGACATCAGCTGCTGCCTTGATTTTCACTTTGACCTTTCTCTATGTGTTGACATTGGGAGGGGTAAATCACCATCATGACAATTTGTTCCTCCATTTCCTGAATTCCTCTGCCTAATTTATTTTCAATTTCCCATTTCCTATTCATACTGAGGGGCACTGCTACACAAAGTTATGCCCATTTTTCTTCTAGCTATCACCACCACACTTTGGGAATAGCTGAATAAGAAGATGTAATGAAATGGCTGAAGAAGAAAGGAAAAAAAATTGAAACACATTCATAACATTCAAATAGAAGCTGCCTTCTCACTAGTCTATGTTGTCTTTACTGCAACCTATTGCAAATAAATAGGATGAAAGAGGCATGTGAGAACAGGGAAAACTATGCAAATAAATTAGGGTAGGAATTATGAGAAGTCAAAGAATAGATTATAAACATTTTGCAGAGACATGATAAAAAAATTGAAAAGTTGAGTCAATTGAAAGAGAGGAGATTGGGGAATTAGTGCGGAATGAAAAAAAAGAGTATAAAGAAAGCTGCCACAGGATTTTTCACATATAAAAATTATATTTTACTGAAACCAGATTTTGTCCATGTTGGGAATATTGTGGCACTGAGTGAAATGTCTGGCAGTACTTTTTTTACATTCTTTTTCCGTACAAGTGTTTCTGTAGACATGTAGGTTTGCAGTCAACAGATTTTACCATGCAAACATTTCCTACATAACTTTCCAAGGTACCCACCACATTTCAAAATTCTGTGTATGGAAAAACAGTAAACATGGGGACATTGTTAGAAGATATTTTAACTGGGCAGAGAAGAGAAAGCAAAGACAGGGGCTGGAAGTCAAGCACAGGCATTGCACCCGTTTTATATAAAGCAGAGTCTAAAAGTAATGCCTTTCACAGAGTGTTACGTGCCAACTAAAGGAAGATTCATATGCTGATTATTATAAGAAAACACACCTTCAAGACTGATCTTGCACTTCATATGTATGCAAAACACCCATCAAAATGATGGGAGTTTTGCTACTGTAGACATGGCAATATTGTGCAAAATTGATATTTATTTGCTTCCATAGCTGCCTCATAAATAGAAGGCATTCTAGAATCAACGGTGGCTTCCTATAGCATTTTTCTGATTCCTATATTAAATCTTCTCTGATTGTCTCCCCTCATCCCTGCTTTGCCAATCCACTTACAAGAAAATGGGTAGGTTATGCTCATGCCACTAACTATACCCTTGTTATTTCTTTATATTCTTTATTTTAGGAATCAGCTAAATCACAGTGATATTTATGGCTCACATAATTTGTCAATTTTAATTTCAACTTGTTTCACGAGGAAAATATACATCCATTATTTAATTATTCCATGACAATAATGGAGCTACTTAGATTTTTTTCCCTCAAAAAATAACAAACTAGGAGCTGGGAGTAATGGCACACTCCTGTAAGTCCAGCTGTTAGGAAGGTGAGGCAAGAGGACTGAGCATTCAAGAACAGCCTGAGTAACTTAGTAACACTCTATCTCAAAATAAAATTTAAAAGGGCTGGGGATGCAGCTCAGAGGTAGAGCACTTGTCTAGCGTGTGCAAGACTCTGGGTTCAATTCCTAGTATTACAAAAATAAATGAACTGGAGCTCTTCTACCAGGATGAAGATGACATATCAGCAAGAGTAGAACTCAGTGGCCCTTAGCAAGGGCACATGTCAGTTAACACATTAAACAAAGTTCCATACCTGTAATTTGCCCATCTCTATGTTTCAAGTACAACAGGAAACAAAGTTAAACATAGTTAAAGCCAACTGCATGACTCAGCATCTAAAATATTTCTTTTACTGTCATCCACCATCATTGACAGAGCTGACATCAGGTGCAAAGGAGATTAAGGCTCAGAAGCCAAAAGACAGAATGGGATGGGAATCAGGAAAGTCAACTAAGCCTTTCCGGTTTAGAAAGTCAGGCTGAGGATGAGGAGTGTGACTCTCTTAGCTACACTAGTTGATTGCAGTTTTTAAACATCCTTTAAGATTTCCAAATCATTCCCTTTACACACACACACACACACACACACACACACACACACACACACACACACACACACATTTCTCAAGTATTTCAAAGAAAAGATAAATATTTTCTATATCTTTCACAGAATGTCTAAAACTACTTTTTGGGGGGGCAGGGAGGGGTATCAGGGATTGAATATCACCCACTGAGCCACATCCCCAGCCTATTTTGTGTTTTTTATTTAGAGACAGGGTCTTACTTAGTTGCTTAGTACTTTGCTTTTGTTGAGGCTGGCTTTGAACCCACCATCCTCCTGTCTCAGCTTCCCAAGCCACTGGGATTACAGGCAAGCTGAAACTATTTTTTAAAAAAGTTTGGAATTTTTTTCTTTTTCTAAATCTGGTCCAACTAATTAGAATAGGGTATTAGGAACTTAACTCTTAATCTCATAGTGTGGTTAAAATTTCTTGGTCACTCTTGATGGAGTGTGTGCTCAGATGCACAGATATACACCTTCCCCACTGGCAGGATGATGAAATAAAATAACATTTGAACGTTTGCCCAGAAACATGAACCCAAAGCTTGACTTTGATCAATCAGCAGGTGGTCTTGGCCCACTTCTTCAGACCTTTGTTTCCTGAGCTATTAAATATTGGTAGAGAAGGACTGAGGCTGGAAAGGGGCAATTAGTAACTCTGAATCATCTAAGACCCTTCCCTTCAGGGTCCTTTATGGAAAACTTGCTTATAAATCCTGCCTATGTATCCCCCACACACTTGAAGCATTTCATGGGAGAAAGTAACCATCTCAGAAGGAATATTATTTGGTTTTTATTTGTATTGATCATGCCAGGAAATCCCTTGTTCAGGTCCCAAATATATAACTTTTTCTAATTGGACTTGAAATAAGGAATATCCATATATATTTTGCCCTAAAATTTACAATACTATATTTGCTTTCTGGAAAATGAGAACTGGGAACAAAATAGTTAACTTTCAAAATATTCTTTTCTGAGATATTTTTCTCCCAAATGAGAAATACACATTTTCAGAATATGAAAATCTACAGGAAGAGCTCAAGTATATTTAGTTTTATTCTGTCTTGATCTTGTTACTTTTGTTTTGAATCTCAATGAAAATTAATTTGCAAAGAAATTTGGAGCATAAAATTGATATATTACTGTCATCACTATTATTATATTGTGGTTCTGGGCATCGAACCCAGGCCCTTGCATATGCTAAGCACATGTTCTACCAATGAGCTAAATCCCCAGCCCCCACACATTTTTTAAAAACTCCACTCAGGGAATATGGTTTCTTACCTGAAATGTTGTTGCTGATGTATTATCTCTCATTTTTCTCCTTCCATAGGAGCAGTATCTTCAGTAGAGTCTGTATTTATCTCTCCATGAAGCTAGATTTCACTTTACTTTCTCTTTATGGTCTTATCACATCGTTTACAAACACTTTATCTCTGTTACGGAAAATAAATGAAATTCCAGGCTTTCGATGAAATGTCATGCTGAAATGGATGGTCCAAAAATCTATATTTAGATGACTGACTCCTGTTTGAGGAAGACATGATAAATGTTTTGTGCATATAAACTGAAGGATGATGGATTTAATGATCATACCCTAACTGGGGAGTGCTATTTTGGAATAATTAAATGTTCCATCATTTGCAAGTCTAAATAGTCCATTGTTAGCTCCTGTTTTTGACTGTCAATAGATCCTTCCATTTTCTAAAGGAAATTTATCATTGAAACAATTGAGCTGATAGCAACATACCACTGGAGTTTGTTAGCAATGGCACATTTCATGGAACTCTAATTCGTAGCTACAGTTCAGGAAAACTTAATTTATGTATGAATCTACTTCATAAATGACAAACATGACAAGCATTGTTTAAAAGCTACTGGTAGATATTTATCTTCAGGTATTAAAGAAGTCTGCTTCAAGAAGTGGTTAAGCCTCTTGTCAGAGGAAAAATTTTGTGAGTTGAAAGCATTAAAAAAAGTATTTATAATTAAGTAATAATTTCATAATTTATTTTCTTGTTGATCCTTATATTTTACAGGTTTTTACATACTGAGTTCCTTTTAAAGGCTTTATCACGTTTAAGGTATTATAGTATACAAATACTTTATATATTTTAATATATCCTCCTTCTAGGTCTTGGTCTTTAAGATTGTAATACAGTCGTGGTGAGAATGAGTGGAACTGCTTGTGGCTCAGTAGTAGAATGCTTGCCTAGCATGTGTGAGGAGGCACTGGGTTCGATTCTCTGCACCACATTAAGTAAATAAATAAACAAAGATATTGTAAATGATGGTGGAATGTGATAGACTCATTATCCAAAGCACGTGTATGAAGACATGAGTTGGTGTGAATCTACTTTGTATACAACCAGAGATATAAAAATTTTGTGCTCTATATGTATAATATGAATTGTAATACATTCTGCTGTCATATATAAATAAAAAATTAATAAAAATATTGTGTCCAACTACAACTAAAAAATTCTTTAAAAAAAGAGAAAGACACTGTCTCAAAATAAAAATATATATATAATAAAAAGAGGACTGGGGATTTAATTCAGTGGTAGAGCACCCCTGATTTCAATTCCCAGTAATGCAAAAGAGAATGAATGGAACTGAGGAGTATTCCCTAAATCATATATATATATATATATATATATATATATATATATATATATATATATATATATATATATACACACACACACACACACATATATATTGGTTTTGAATAGCCTAAAGCAGTTTCCCACATTGAACAAGGCCATTTGAAAATGGTAAATTTCTGCATATAAAATGTAATAAAACATGACAATACAAACCCATAAAATCTGACATATATATATATATATATATATATATATATATCCCCACATATATATATACACACACACATACACACACATATATGCATATATAGATAAGTTTAACCTTTTTCTTATGAAGAAATATGTTCTATATTTTTTCTAATTTATAGAACAAAGATATAGAAAATTTTCCCTAGATATTTGTCCTCATATTAAAGATGTTTATATACCACTCTGTATATTTACATAGATAATGAAAATTCATTGTAAGAATGGCATTATGACCACATATGAGCAAATCATTCATTTGTTGAATTAATGGCTTCTCACTCTTATTATTGTCACAGAGTATGTGTTTTTTTTTAATTTGTTTTTTAGTTGTAGATGGACACGATACTCTGTTTTATTTACTTATTTTTATGGGATGCTGAGGATTGAACCCAGTGTCTCACATATGCTAGGCAAGCACTCTAACACTGAACTACAACCCCAACCCACAAATTATGTTTTGATGAACCATTCCACATAGTTGTGTTGTGTGACTATTTTTGAAAACTTAAAATTTCACTCTTTCTGTGCCTGGATCCCAGAAATCAAAATATTAGGCCAATTATCAGGAAAACCTGGTCACATTATGGATCCAAAGGAATCATTGAATTACTGACTCAGATGCTACCCAATTAATTAATTATTAAGGCAGCTGAAAATTATCAGCCAGATCATCCCACGACTAACAGATTTTGATTGCCTTGCGTGTGCTATGTGGTGCATATGTGGAACATTTGCTGATAGGGAGGACTGGCTGAGCATGATGAAAATCATGGGAGGCCATTCACAACTTACTGTGTGTCAGCAAAGTGACAGTGACATGTTGGTGAAGCTGTGACTAAATTGCTTCTGACTTGATTCAAGTAGCAGTAACAATGGAACAAGTAATTCATTAGAAGTGAGAGTCTGCTTTTGAGAACTCTGTATTAAAGATTTTCAAACCATTTGGATAGGGCTTTCTTGGACTCCTTGTTGAATGTTTCAATTAACTCAAGTATAACCAATCATCTTATTGGTTTTCAATGGCCTAAAGCAGTTTCCCACTTTAAACAAGGCCATTTGAAAATGGTAAATTTCTGCATATAAAATGTAATAAAACATGGCAATCCAAACCCATAAAATCTGACCTGGTCAATTTGATATTTTCAGACTCTCTAAGGACCAAATGTACTGAAATTCTCAAATTTATTCTTTGGAATCTTAAACTCAATTCACATGTGATTTCTATCATTAAAGATATATTGAAGCTAAATCATCTGCAATTTAGGAGATTTTATGAAGAGGAGTATCAATAATTTAACCATCTGCCCTCAAAAAGAAAAGGTCGTATGCTAAAAATAAGCTTGTATTAGTGGATAAGATGGATTTTTATGAGTTTTGTTGAAAGAGAAAATATATTAAGGACTATTTTAGTAAAAATCTTTAGTAATAATTTCAATTAAGAGAAAAGAAAGTGTTTAGGCATTAGAAATTAGGATAAGGCATCAAACAACCTATCAATTGTTGATTTGCCATGAGCTTATATGTTAAGTATTTTTCAAAATATTTTATCATCCAAAGTGGTAGCATAAACACTAAAAATTGGAGGAGGCATAAATATCTAAAGTATGTCATGACTAAAAATTTTATAAAGAAAAAAAGTCAATCCCATAGTATCATCAGTGACTCACATGGATTTACTGCAGTGCATGACTGATTAGCCAGAAGTTAGTTATTAAAGAAATAATGAAAGCAAAATGTACTCTAAAAAGTTTTGATTTAGTGAATCAACATAGACATGACTTTATCAGAGATGAATTGCACTTTAATCATAATCCTAACCATAAATGAGCAATAAACTGTAATTCAAAATTATGGGATGTTCACAGAGAAAGTTGATTTAAGGAGGACTAGAGAGACATGGCTGTCTTCATAGAGCAATGCTTTGTTTGGATTGCAGGAAATACTGTGAACACCAATGTAAACTCCTTAGAGGAGAGAGGACATGTCTCATTTGTTTATTTATTCTTTCACAGTAACTTCTTCTATGCCTTCTAATATAATTAATGATTCTTAGACATTTATTTAACTGTTGAAATGTTACACAGAAAAGAAAGGAAAGGAAAAACCACAAGATGATTATTTTTAAAACTGAGTTTTATTGCTGACTCTCTCTTCCTTGTCTGTTGTTAAATCACTTAACTTCTTAATCCCATATAAAATTAAAACTAGATCTTTCTATCTGATTCATAAGGTTGTTGAAATGATAAAACAAACAAAATACATATACAAATACTTTGACTATGACAAGATCCTAAAAAATGAACTAATGGTTTTGCTATCTCTATCTGTAATTAGACAAGTTTGATTGGATATCAGAAAGTTTTGTTAATAGATCACATACTAGTGTTATATAAACTAAATATTTTTCTTATCTACCCTGACCCATGCTTTTACTCTATTGTTCAGAATTTATAACATCATTTGTTTTTGTAGTCATGGAATATTTTTGCTATTAAAAATTGAGAAATTAAAGATAAGAAATGAGGGGAGAAAAAAGAAAAACAATTCCAATCTACCACTCAGAACCAATCTTTTCTTTTTCTTTCTTTCTTTCTTCCTTTCTTTCTTTTTTTAGTTGTACATGGACACATTACCTTTATTTTATGTGGTGCTAAGGATCAAATATGGTGCTTTACACATGGTAGGCAAGTGCTCTACTGCTAAGCTGCAACCTCAGGCCCAGAAACAAGCTTTTTATTGCCATTCTAGATATGCATGAATACAAATAGATGGATGATCAATAGATAAGCTTATATACACATATATACTAAACTAAAAGGGGTAGTTATAAAAACAACTACTAAAGTTGACCAACATTTCGTAGAGGAACAGTGAACTGAAATAAAATAGAAGGAATTGGTGGACTTATAGTCATATTTCTTCATCAAGAGAGTTACTAGTTCTTAAATATTCCACATAGAGTTACATTAAAATAAAAAGATTTTTAAAAGATTAAAAGTCAGGTGTAACACTTACTGTTTGATTTCTTCCTTATTACATTCAGAAACTAACTTATATTCCTCCTTAGTGACATGCTATCACAACACTTATGTTGTGATCCATCTATATCTACAGCTCTCATAGTAGACCAGATGTAGTTCTATACACATAAATTTTTCTCCATAAATGTCTGTATTTTTGTGAGGACAACTCTACTCATCCTTGCCAGTAAATTAATCTCACTTAATGCTATAGTTTTACATTTACCAAATATGCAATTTTCCTTATAATAATTGTTTACTTAATTGATAATAAACACCTAAGGTTATTTGGGGATTTTTTTGTTTTTATTTAATTTTTCTACTGTAGTTTCTTTATTCTCCAATTGCCTATTGGCACATCTCTTTCTTGACTACTGTCCATCTTTCCAGATTTTTCTAGAAGAGCTCCTGCAAGGTGTATTCCTTAAATCCTTACATTCTCAAAGATGTATCTTTCTTGCCTTTATGCTAGAAGGACAACTGTTCTGGGTATAAAATTATTTACTCAGATTACTTTTTTTTTCAAATATTTCTCTGATATTTTCTCCTTTGTTACCATGGTTAAGTGTAATCCAAATTATTTCCTGCCTTATGTATATAACCTGTTTTTTACTCTGATTCTATGCCTTCCCCCTAAAATGTACTCTACTCAAAGGCTCAAATGATCTTTTGAAGACAGATCAGATCATGTCATTCCCTGCTTAAAGTTTTGATACTATTTCCTATCTTATTTAAAATTTCAAATCCCTCCCAGTGGTTTTCAATGCCACTTATGCTTCCATGTGGCCTCCTTGTTTCATCTTACTCACTAATCCCTCAAGACCCATTTTCCAACCACAAGCCACTCAAACTTGCTTTTCTGTCCCTCATGTTTCAACATACCTAACTGTTCCTGTCCTGGGGCCTCAGCCATCTATACAGAATTCATTTCCCCGATATCATTGCCTGGCTGATGTGAATCCTCTCATCATTCACATTTCATGCATGCCATGTCCTCAGAGAGGTCTTCCCTGATCACCTCATCTCTCCTAACCTTCTTGCCCTACCCTCATATTGTCTCATCACCCAGTTTCCTTTGCTTTACTCTGCATCCTGCATCCTGTCAATGCCTAACTCGGGACTGAAGATACATACAATTTATCATGAATTAGTGCTAATTTACCATCAGTAATTTACACATAGGTTTTATTTTATTGTATATTTGTCTCCCTCCTCATCCTTAATTTCTTCATAGAAGATATTGAGATTTTTCTAACTACGCTTTTGAAATTTATCCATGGAGATACATGTAGATGTGGTTTATTCCTGTTGACCCTATGTAGGAGTCTATCATTCATAGGTCTCACAGATTTCTCCATTCTCTTATTCATAATAATCAAAATTTTCTTCTAAATCTATTATGTTAAACAATACTGCAATGAACACCTATGTGAATGCTTCTTTGTGAATTTCTCTGAGGTCTTTATGGAGATAGACACATAAGAGTAGAATTTCTTGGTTAGTAACAATTCCCTGATGCTCTTAAATTTATAAAACATTTTGAAATTGCTCTCCAAAGTGAAGCACTAGTTTGTATCTTACCCAGCAACTGAGCAAATGCTCATCTCTATCTTATTTGTCTTCTCTGTAACACTTTATATTGTCCATCTTATACAATTTTATCAATTTAAGATTTACTGTGTGGATCTTTACTTCATAATAAGGCTGAGTATCTGATTAGCCATTAAGTTTTCTCCTTCTATTTGGTTAAATTATTTTTGTTTTTGACTTAAGAAATTTCATGAATACATTAAATTTTTAGCAATAATCAGCTGGAAACATCTTCTTTCAGTCTGTCTCCTGTTCATTACATTGCTTGAATAGAGGCCTTTTATATTTATTTATGATTTGTGCATGTTATTAAAGAAATTATGCCCAGAAGAATGTCCCAAGAATAGTCCCTACATTGTTTTATAACAGATATACTTGTTTTGCTTTTCATGATTAAAACTGAACCCATCTGGAATTTATTTTAGTATATGGTGTGAGATAGGGAACAAATTTGACTTAAATACATATGGTGAAATAATTTACCTAGGAAAATTTAATTAAAAAATTGATGTTTTTACCACTGTTTATAATCTTTTTACTGTTGTATATCAGTTTTCCACATATATGGATTTGATTCTGACCCATTGTTCACATTGTATGATCATTTCCCAGCACTAAATTAATATTATGTATTTTTAATGTGCCAATATATGACAGAATGTGATCCCCAAGAATACCTCATTTTAAGAATATTCTTAGTTATTTATGGGCCTTCCTTTGCTTACATAAATTTTAAATATTTGCTTTAATTCTATCAAAACTCTAACTATGGTACTAATGGGAATTATATTGAATACATCCATTAATTTCAAGGAAATTAACATCTTTAAAATGTTAAGTCTTCAAACTTGTTAGATTTATTTATTTATTTAGGTATTATTCAATATCCTTCAAGATCAATAAATTTTTCTCCATAAATGTCTGTATTTTTGTGAGGACAACTCTACTCATCCTTGCCAGTAAATTGATCTCACTTAACGCAAGAGTTTTAAATTTACCAAATATGCAATTTTCTTTATAATAATTGTTTACTTAATCAATAATAAACTTGAAAATCTTGTGCATGCCTAGTTGTCAGCATCTCACTCTCTTCTCCTTGATTCATTTCTCTACTTTCTGGTTTAAGCATTTTTCCTAAGTTCTACCAGAGTGGATCTTTATATGAAAAACATTTTGAGTTATAGAATATCTAAATATTTCCTTATGTCATACTTACATTTAAATAAAAGTTCAGCAACCTTATAATATTTTTCAGTTTGAATTATTTTCCTTTACACTCTGAAACATGGCTCTATTTTCCTCTAATGTGGCTGTTGAGATTCTGATGTTAATATGATTCTTGCTGATTTCTAGATAATCCTCTATTTATTTTGAAAACTTAGTTGCTTTCTTTGGATTGAGTTTTCTTAAATTATCGTTCATATTTTTTAAGCATATAACTTTTCTCTCATTTGTCTTTTTCCTCTCATTTTTTTTATTTAATTGATTTTATTTTTTTAAATACATGACATCGGGAATACATTACAATTCTTATTACACATATAGTACAATTTTTCATATCTTTGTATATAAAATGTGTTCACACCAATTCATGTCTTTATACATGTACTTTGGGTTTTTTGCATTACAATTCTTATTACACATATATACCACAATTTTTCATATCTCTGTATATAAAATTGGTTGACACCCAATTTGTGTCTTCATACATGTACTTTGGATAATGATGTCCATCACATTCCACCATCCTTGCTAATTCTCTGCCTCCTCTCTTCCCTCCCACCCCTCTTCCCTATCTATAATTCATCTATTCCTCCCAAGCTCCCCTTACCTACCCCACTATGAGTCAGCCTCCTTATATCAGAGAAAACATTTGGCATTTATGTTTTGGGGATTGGCTAACTTCACTTACCATTATCTTCTCCAATGCCATCCATTTACCTACAAACGACATGATTTTATTCTCTTTTATTGCTGAGTAAAATTCCATTGTGTATATATGCCACATTTTCTTTATGACCTTTTAAAGAGTTTTTATATTTTTCTTTAAATCTGAGAATTCTTAGTAGTTATTTATTTAAAAATCACTAAATTTTTAGGAAAACCTCACTTGCAGTCCCATGTGGGCATAACCTGAGTCCCCTTGGCTCCAGGTGGATGGTTACCATGCAGTTCAGCCCCTTTTTTACCTTAGTTCACAGCAAACACTTAAGTGTCACTTCAAAACCCCCCTCACACATGCATAGGAAAACCCAGTGGTCCAATTCTCCAGGGAGCTGTGGCAGCAGCACAATGTCTGCTCCATGCCCATCAGCAAGGACCATAAGGACCAGTAGGTTGGAGGACACTATAAAGGTCACCAAATAGGCAAATTCATCCATGTGTACAGAAAGCAATATGTCATCCACATGGTGCAGGTACAGTGCGAGTCCAGTGGCATGAATAGCCACATGTACATTCACCCAAGCAAGGTGGTTATCACCAGAGTAAAATGGTACAAAGATTAGGAAAAAATTCTTGAAGGCAAAGCCAAGGCTCAACAGTTGGAAAAAAGAAAGGCCCATATAAGAAAGAATTTACAAAGAAATTGTAGGAATGAATGTAATCCATTGCACAAACACATTTAACTGTAGATTTCTAGCCTGGTGTGAGCTTCTCTGGAAGTTCTGCAGATGTCTGTAGTACAACCCATTACCCCCCTCCCTCCTGTTTTGTTATTGATGTATGGCTCTGTAAATCTACTTTTGCAATTTTGATTAATGATTTTCTGAATAAAACTGGAATTGTTTCCCAGATCTGAGTGTTATTTGTAACATTTAATAAATAAAATCCATCTTATCAAATAAATTACCAGACTGTTGATTAATTTCATTTATCATTTTTCAAAAAACTGAACTCCATACTTATCTTGAAAGTGTTGTGTAACCCATTTTCTTAACTTGGCACTGAAATCTGCCGCTGTTGGTGATATCTGTCTATGGTATCCTGGGTTTATAATACTCAATTTGAGTTTGAAGAACAACTAGGAGATGCCCTCCTCTTCTGCATAATATAAAATGTATCCTATTCATTTATTTGTTTGCTTATTTATTTTATGCTCTCCGTATTAGAATGCAAGCCCCATCAGAAAGAGGACTCTGTCCCCAATTATACGTAATCTTCCAAAAATAAGTTCTGATACCTATTACAAGCCCAAGGAAACATGCATTTTATGAATGAATATATAAACGACTACCTATACAAGTTTAAGCAATTTAGGTTACAGTGTAGAAATTTTTTAAAAAATCCAAAATCTTAGTAGATTATCTATGCACAGGTGAAACATGCCTGTAATTCCAGCGACTTGGGAGGCTGAGGCAGGAGAATTGGGAGTTCAAAGTAAGCCCCAGCAAAAGCAAGGCACTAAGCAACTCAGTGAGACCCTGTCTCTAAATAAAATACAAAATAGGGCAAGAGATAGAGTGGTAGAGTGTCCCTAAGTCCAATCCCCAGTACCCACCTATCCCCCTCCTCCCCCAAAAACTTAGTAGGTTAAATTGTGTCCTTCATGGGGCACTTAGGAGATTTGCCCCATTCCATTCTTACTCATAAACATGGACTAATGCAGCCCTTGTCACAGGAGTTGTTTACACAGAGTTAAGTAACGGGGTCCAAGATGAGTTTAGAAAGGTATACCATGAAGAATCAAAAGATCTTCAAAAATCAAGGCAGACTTTGAAACCTATTTTCAATGTGAGAGAATCCAATGGAGAATTTTAGAGAGTCAGACAAATTTTGCTTATGCTGCTTTCTGTGTACAGCATGGATCCCAGGTCGACAAGAAGAGCATCAGGGCAGCCACTAAAATGACTCCGGCAGCATTTCAGGTGAGAGACAATGATGGCTGGAAGACAAATACAATGACAGACAGAAAGAAGGAGACATGATTGGGATATATGCCCAAAGTAGAGTTGACAGAACTTGTGATGGATAGAAAACAGGGGGTGAGGGAATAGAATGAGTCAAGGGTGATTCTTGGGTTTTGGCTTGAGCAACAGGATAGATTCTAGAACATTTTGCTGACAAGGGACCAAGTGGAATCAAGTTTATGGGAAGATATCAAGAATTCTGTTTTGAACACCAAGTTCCAAGCCTAGGAGTCATTTAAATGTAGAAATCAAACCACCAGTGGAGGTCAGGACAGAAATAATAGATTTGGGATTCATTATGATATAAATGGTACTTATAGCAAGGGGACTTGATAAGATGACCTGAGGAAGAAGCTAAGGTATAGCTGGGAAGAAACCTAGGGTTATGATTTGGATATTGCACAGAGGAAAAGGAGTGAGGAAAAGAGAAAAGGAAGAAGTACCTCTCAAAGTAGCAGCATGAGTAAGGAAACTCAGAGCAGACAGTGTTTTACAAAGTAGTGAGTGTTCAAGTGTTTTGAAAATTACCAAGTCAGGAAAGAAAAGGAAAACTAAATGACCACTGGTACTTTGAAAAGAGCAATTTCAGAGGATGATGGGGATAGGAGGTTGATTGGAGAGGGTTGAGTGCTGAAATGAGGTGAGGACAAGAGATCCACTATAGAAAATTCTTTTAAGAAGTGTTACTGTGAAGAGGAGTGGAGAAATTAGACTGAAATGCTGAATACACTCGGCTTTCTCCTTTTGTGGTGGAGGAAATCAAGAGTTTGGTTCAAGGGAAAGAATGAGAAAGAGAAAAAAGAAATCAATACAAAGTACAATTTTCACAAAATCAGATAAAAGTGACAAAAATAGTTGGTCTTCTTGGAGAGAAATTTTTAGGTATTACTTAATAGTTTATTTGGGGAGCAAATGTTGATCTCTGTTTTCCCTAGGAATTGCATAACCCATAAGGTCTGAACATTCATTTATCATTTTATATCACTACAAGAATGTTATAGGTAATCTCCAATTACGTATGTAACAAAGTAGTGAGATGACTATATCCTTGTAACTTAAAAATTATCACATGCCAATAAAACTATTAAATTATAATTTGAGGTCATGAAAATGAATAATTTAAAGCTATGAGGAAAGCTCTCAGTTTAATAAGTTCATAAGGTATCAGACTTTGCAATTTATTACAGATTCTCTACCTAATTTGCTTTAATTAATTTGAATGAAAAATATTTCATTGCCTAAATATCCTGTTTATGTATTCCTTCCTAATGATGAAACAAAAGGATTAATTTGTTAAAGATGTTCTTTAATTGATTCCAAAGGGAATACTTAGGATATAATTTGCTGACTGGCTTTGTGCAATTTTTTGATTCCTACCACTCAATGACACCCATAATTTTATAACAACAAAACATTATAATCATAAAATAATGTGATTCCCAAGCACCCAAGTTTCTAGTTTATTTTCCCTATTAATTGTGTGGCTTAAAAGAAAGAACCCTGAAATTAAGGGATGCATAGTCTAGGCCTTCCTCAGCTTTTACCAAGTTGTGCAAGCCTGATTGTTTTGTATGGCTAAAAACAATTTTAAAATATATATATATATATTGGGATGAAAACAGGTTTTTCTGGCAAAGTAGAAGCTCCTACCAGGAACAGACCTGGGAGGAAGGAATATATAACAAAGGCTGCCTTTGTTCACCCTTTCTGCATATTTACTGCAAGAGGCGTTGTCATTTACTGCCAAACATTTCGCCAGTTGAAAAGAAGGTCACTTGATTAAAGGACTAGTAAGGCTCCCAGCTCTCTTCATGCAGTAGCAAAAATGATTTGTACTACTAAACATTTAGAGGACAGGATTCATCACCTACGGGGCCTCAGAGAATGGTTGGATTTGTCTGCTCAGGGGAAGACAGCAATTCTGTCAGAAGCCTTCCCTTATGGTAGCCAAGCAGCATTTTGTGTGTAGACCATTGCTGGCTGGGATGCACGCATGCACACACACACACACACACACACACACACACACTAACAAATATTTCACAGATTCTCAGTCATACCCTTATATTCAAATATAGCAGCCATAGCTGTATTTAAGCTAATATAGTACAGTAAAATTACATTTTTCTGATTAGTTCTTTCAATAACTTAGGGAAGAATTTGGAGTTAGAGCATTTGTTTGAAGAGACAGATCCCATGGGGTTTGTTTAGTTTAGATTAGATTTATAGGAGTTTTTTTTTTTCATTTACAATTTACTTTTGTAAATAAATTACCATATCTAAGTCTTAGTTTGTTCAGTGTAAAAGGATAATAGAAGAAGGAACTGCCTGACATTCCCTGGCAGGATGTTTGCAAGACCATCAAAGATAATGTCTATGAAAGTTCTTGGTAAGTTCTTTCTACTTTACCAACAGAAGGCAGCTTTAAGTCTGCTTTGTTTTTTAGCATTTAGATTTTAAATTCTAATCACACTGAATATTTGTTCCAATACAAGCCCTTTGGAGGGTAATAACTCCTAAATTCTGTGATGCAAAGAGAAGTTTAGTGAACTGTTCATAGAACCACGACTTCTTTGTAACTCTGGAAGTCAGGACGGGCAGTATAAATGTGGGCCCAGAACATGATACTTAGCAAACATCATGGGATGTCATGTGCGTGGAATACAAAATGTGAAAGCCAAGTCATTTTTTAACCCTACCTGTCATATGTGAGGCCCTTTATTAATGTGCTCTGCTGAGATGTGGTCTTTACTAGTAAAAATACATAGAAATTTTGGACTAGGTCCAGAGGAGTACATGACAATTATTAATGATTCAGAGAAAGGACTGAGGAAGAAAGTTCAAAGAAATTCAGAATTTTTCAGAGAAGACTTCAGTATTATCATAATTTTAAAGTGGATAATTAATCTAAAATCATGAACACACAATCAAGATGAGAGTACAATGGCTGTTAAAGTTGTCAAATATTAGAAGATTCCAAGGGACAATGTCTTATCTAGACGTGACTAAGAGTCTGATGGTCTTTTGCTTAGATGGTTTCAATCTTATGTTATCTCAAGTTGTGGGATTAAACTTGGAGACTTCTGAAGGTCATTTATAAACAAGGTGGACAGGCTTATCCGAAGGGAGATGTTTATTCTCCATATCAGATTAGCAAAAAAACAAAGACTGTGAGATTGTACTTTTTTGTTCTAGGAACCCCTTAATATACTTGATATGAGTTGTTTAAATAAAAATCCACTCAGTACAAATAAAAATAACTTGTATATTCAATCTTGGTCTCAAAAAGAGACCCCATTTGATGCTTAGCACACACTAATGGAACACACCCTGAGTTCACCTCATCTCCTCCCATCAGAACCATTTTTTTAAGTCTCCTTTCCTCCTAGAGTGCCTTCCTCGTCCTTTCCACTTGTTAAAACACTACTATTTACTATTCCTCAAGGCCAATTCAGTTGGCATTTTCCCCAAGTAAACTTTCTTAATTCTCCCTTTCCGCTGTGTTGGAAGTAATATCTTCCCTATGCACACCTTGAAGTACAACTTCTATAGCAGTTTGTACCTTTATTTGGCTTCTACTTTTGAAAATAGATGTTTAATTATTTATTCGCCTTCTTACCTAGGGGATGAAGTTCCTTGAGGACCAGAGAAATTATTCATTTTTCTACTCCCCATAGTGCAATGCACTTAATAAAATCTCAGGAAATATTCTCTGCAATGATTGACATTTATTATAAGCCCTTGCACATCCTTTTCTTTAGAACTGAAATATGGTCTCTCATCCTGAGAAAAGTGATGTTTGTCTTTTGCAAAACTCTTCACAGGACTTCAAGCCTCAATTATAATTTTCTGGGCTAATCCCATAGAGACATTAGTTCACATTGTTGAGGAGTATAGACTGAAACCTGTATTAGTTATATATGGCTGTATAACCAACTGACCTCAAAATTTAGTGGTTTAAAATTCTTATTCTCATACAGTTTTGTGGGCAGAAATCAGGCTTGGCCTAGTTGGTCTCTTAAATATTGCAATCAAGTTGTCAACCCAGGGTCCATTGCTTTACCTGAGGACAGATCACCAATGTGATTATTGCCAGAATGCAGTCTTTTTGAGGGCTGTTGGCTTAGATCACAGTGCTTTGCTACAAGGGCTTCTCTAATATGGTAGCTTGCTTCATCAAAGCTGATAAATGGGAATTTCTAGAAACTGGAGGTTTTGCCATTCCATTCTGATCCTATTTAATGGTCCTTAAGCCATCTTGGATTACATAAACTTTCTGAGGCTAAGTAAAACCAATTACTTTTCCTCCAGAATTTCTTTTTCTGTAATTTCAGTGCACAATTCATGTTTGACCAAAGATATTGATAAAAAGCAAGTAAGTTTGGGAAATGCATCTAACTATACAATGCTTGAGAAGATTCTCAAAATAAATAAATGTGTTAAATGCTCTTTAATGGTGTTTCCATGACAAGAAAAACTATTTTTCAGGGATTCTCCAATTTATTTGGTAAGAGACTCCTCTGATGGCCTGTGAAATAATGCTGTCCAGAATGCAGAATTCATTTACATAAATGTGTCATTATTAATTAATGTAAAGGTAGTAATGACTTCTAAGAATGTTTCTAAAATGGAGAGAAACTGAAAGTGCCTGAATGCCATCTTCATGGAAGATACTCAGGTGAATGTGACAGAAGGATGGTACACTCTGAAGCAGGCATCACTATGCAAATTCCATGAAGGAGTTGGATATGTAGTGGTTTGTGTGAGATCAGTCCATAGTATGTATAGGCAAGTGAAATCCAGTCAAAAAGAAAAATTATGGGTCTGATTAGTGTTACCTGCTTCAAATAGGTAAATTTATTAACATTCTCTTTCAAACCTGGGACATAATCCCATCTCACTCTTTTCTTTCCTGCCCTTTCTCTCCCATATTTTCCTCCTTAAGAAGGTGGATGAGTATTTTTACAGGGATAGAAAAGAAGAAGAAGGGGTCAGGCTGTAGTTACAACACTGTTTCTTGATATGCCTCTGTCATATGTAGAGAGTCGAAAATCAGGACTGTGTTTCCTTGGTCTAAACAATATCTAGGTAGAAGGGAATGGGAATGAGGTGGGGGGAAATAGTGCCGTAGAGCATTTCTAACACAGGATGGAAATGTGTTTCAGAGAGCTATGAAATCTGCTGAGCCATGACCAACTGCCCAACAACTGCTGATTTTATTCTCTAGTGAGACTTCATCCCTTATTCCTCCAAAGTACAGTATTAATAAATTGTTCTGGAAAACATCAAAGTTATTTGAAAAGGTCCATTATGGCATATTATTTCTTTATGCAAAATGGCTGTTTAACAAGATTGCCTCCTTGAACTTTTCACATGAATAAGAAAGCCAATCTCATTTGCTAATGGAGGCTTTACGGCATTTCCTTTCCCTGCCCTTGTCTCCCTTTACCATTATTTTATGGATAATAATTTACAATTTGTGTTAGCTGTGGGAAAAAAAATACCCTAGAGCATAGGGTGACATTCTCAGAGCTGCCATATGGTGTGAACATCCCAGAGGTACATTTTAAGGAAGTCAGTTCTGGTCATGTTGGCAACATGAAGGGAAAAGGGGAAGGTACCAGGGACACTCGCCACTGAGATACGACCAGGGCTGACTTCACAAGCTCCCAGCCCTTGCTCAAGCAATTCCCCTTAAGAGACAGTTTGCATCAGTTATCATTAAGAACTCAAGGAGTTCATAAGGAAGGAATTGCATCCCTCTTACCCATGATTTGAGCACAGCGAGGACGATGTGGGTAATTAAGTGGCTGCTGCTGCTATTGATTATTCAAGTGAGCAAGGGATCAGCAAGACAAGAGAATGAATGGCAGGAATATCTTAGCAAGAAAAAAAAAACCTCCTTGATAAGAGTTTACACAGCACTTAGACTTCACACACCCAAGTTTGGGTGCTGGGCAAGTTTGCTACCCTTAGAAAACACTCTGTTGACATCATAGGAAATGTTTTATGTTTTGTGGGTTTCTTTATATATGACAGCAGAATGCATTACAATTCTTATTACACATATAGAGCACAATTTTTCATATCTCTAGTTGTATATACAGTATATTCACACCAATTCGCAGCTTCATACATGTACTTTGGATAACAATGATCATCACATTCTACTATCATTAATAACCCCATGCCCCCTCCCTTACCCTCCAATCCCTCTGCCTTATCTAGAATTTGTTTATTCCTCCCATGCTCCCCCTCCCTCTCCCATTATGAATCAGCCTCCTTATATCAGAGAAAACATTTGGCATTTGGTTTTTGGGGATTGGCTAACATTAGCCAATCCCAGAAATGTTTTATGTTTTCTATTTGGAGAATTCCTGTGTACTTTTTCGTGAAATGGATGAATCCCTCTAGGCTGCAGGCAAAGATGCTTTCAATTGTTTTTCAGAGGGAGAAAGAGAGGAGACTGTTAGGAAGCAGTTCAGGTTCCCTGGATAAGAGAAAGAAAAACAAAAACACGGGCATAATAAAACAAAAAGACAACGAAGAAGAAGAGAGTTAAAATATGGAATTAAATTTTTCCAAAAATGATAATTGTTTAAATTATCTTGGACTCAATCTGGAAGAAGGCATATAACACAAAAACTAATTCACTGAGGTTTTATTTGGTTTGGTTTCTTCTAGGCATATGTACCAAGTAAGAGTATCTGCAAACAACATTTGAGAGGAAGAAAGAGTTGCAAATTTACTAATTTGTCAAGTTTTTAATTAGAGTGAAAAAGAGCAATTACTTCTGCAAAACTCACTTTCATTCATGGATGAGCACAAAGCCATTCAAAAGACAAAGTATGTTGACTCCAACTTTGCCTACACTAAAGCAATTGTTATTTAACCTCGCCAAAACCTCACCGGATGCCAGTTTCCTCAACTTTGTTGAATAGACAGTACTTTCCAACAGAGGCCACCCCGCAAGGAATTGTGGGATTTCTGAGACTATGAGTCTTTGGAAGGAGCCAAAAAGACAGATGTTTCTTTGCTACAATTTATTTTGGAGAATTTGATACTTCTTCCAGATTAGCATTATGTACAATGCCGAAATACAAAATCCAAAAGTAAAAAGTAAAAAGAGAACTTTCACTCTCAATCAGCCTTTATCCTGGATACAATTCCTTGATTTAGGAACTGAAATTGAAAATGGACAGTCTTGCAAAATCTTCAATGGCATATATGAGCATCTGTGTATAAATATGTGCACTTAATCAAAAGGAACTTCTTAACTGATAGAAAAAGATGGAATTGGTAAATATACCCTTAGAGAACTTGTGATAAAGGAGACCTCATCCCCAATGGTGATTAAAACTTATAAGAATGCCTGTGTATAGTAGGTACCATCAGATGGGTGGTCAAGGTAATTTGTCATCTGCATCAAAAAGGTCAAGCACAATGTGGTTAACCCAGTAGACTAACATTTACTGAGACTTGGCCAACTACAAAATTCCCATCATCACATTACTTTTGTTCATTTTTTTTTTTGCATTAAGCACATCTATTATTATAATTTAAAAATTACCAAATCACTCATCCCATTGGTTAGTGCAATAGTTCAAATTAACTCAGATATTTATTGAGGGTTTGTATTAAGCAACCACTGTGTTTTCTTAAAAATATAGGTGACTGAGCTCAGTGGCATATGTCCTGTAATCCCAGTGGCTCAGGAGGTGGAGGCAGAAGGATTGCAAGTTCAAAGCCACCCTCAGCAACTTAGTGAGGCCCTAAGCAACTTAGTGAGACCTTGTCTCAAAATAAAAAATTTTAAAAAGGGCTGGAGATGTGGCTCAGTATTTAAGTTCCTCTGAGTTCAATCCCCAGTTTATATACATATATGTACATGTTGTGGAGCACGTTACTCAGAAAACACACCAAATCCCAGTTTTGTCTAATTGAAGAGTCTTTATTTAGCTGGCCAGCCAGCGACTGGTCCCTGCAGGACCCATAACTGTGTCTGCAAGGAACAGCCCCAAACCTGAGCATTTTAGGTTATTTAAAGGCAAAAACTCCATCTGGGTTGACGTAGCTGTAAGCAAGCAGGTCCAGAAGCTGGATTGGGCAGTTAGAGAGACAACGCAATGGGTACATTGTTATTTCCTATAGGACTTTCCACGTTGGCATAGCAGCAAGCAACCAGAAAGGAAGTGGGTCAAAATGACCCTAGTTGAGTACAAGTTACAGAATGGTTACTAATGTCTAGACAATCAATCTCTGACAAGGTACATTGCTCAGGAAAAATGGAAAGCAAAGACAACAATTTTACATTATTTAAGAATTGCTATTTTGTGTTGCCAAGTATGTTATGCTAGGTAACTATTAATGGGTACAGAGGTGGGGCTTTCTCATGGAAGAAGCATTTCTTACATGATATGGAGTCTCAGGATAAAATGGAGTCTGTTTGGTCATTGCCCATATAGCCTGGTCCATAACACACACACACACACACACACACACACACACACACACACACACACACACTCCCCACACACACATAAGTACTATTTCTACTGGATAAGAACATCAAAGTAATTTTTCATGGTGGGAGTACCTTGACTTACACAAGAAGGATAACCCTAAACAGTGTATATGTAAGTGTTCATAAACAGTTATCTTTTGAATGCTCAAAGAAAATTTTGCCTCTTTAAGAAAAATCAAACTGTCTCGTACAAGGCAAAGAAAGGAAGGGCAGAGAATGAAAAATAAGAAAAACTCTTGTTAGTTCTAGCTGTCTATGTGACTTGTAACTTCAATTTTATACTTCTTTAGAAGGCATCTGCTATCATTGAAATGTCATTTTTTTAAACAAACAGCATAAAATGTCCAACCTTTTAAAAAAAATGTGTAACATAAACATTGTCTTTTCACAAATGGCAAAAATGTTCCCTTACAGTGTTTACCACAAAGATACCTCATGAAGAGTGAGAAAGTTCCTTTCACATGAAAGATAATTTGTAGTGCACGATGTTGGAAAGAAAAATTCCACTATTATACCCATTTAAAGAAAATGTCTTTTGTCCATTATGTTGAATACAACTTTTATCCTGTACTGGTTAAAAAAAAATAGGCATCAGAATATATTTACATTCTTATCTTAAGAGAGGATATTTGTTTAATTTTTTTTCCTTATACAATGAATGCTGAGACATTAAAAATGTAATTTAAATTACCTTTCCTTGCAGTAATATAATGTATTTCCTTGACATGATGTTAATTTATACCACTACAGGCTTTAAAACACATACACACACACACACACACACACACACACATAAAAAACATGAAAACATTTACTGGCTGAGGTTAACATATGTGTGTGAGTGTGTGTGTGCATGTGTGTACGGGAGCTATACAGATGCAAAGGCTCTTGTAAAAGTTGTGATGTGAAAAAATATTAGAATGTTTTTCTTTCACTTATTTTGATGGGCTGTGAAGGTCAAATAGAGATCAATCCACAGAGGCCAGTAAAGTTAGGAGTAATTTAATTAGAGTTGTCTAGGTCTGAAATATCATCTAATCCACTTATTGCTGGTGGGGAAATATGTGTATCTGTATCTGTCAGAAGTGATTATGTACTTTTATAACCTGCAAAGAATTATACCACAAATTTTATAAAGAAGTCATCCCTATAGAAAAAAATTAAACTGCCAATATTTAATGTCATGCTCAACTTTTTTTTTTAAAGAATGCTGGTATCTTTTTATTTTTATATGAAAACTATGCATCATAACACTCATGAAAAGACAGTTAAGAAGAGTTTATGCACAGTTCCTTGCTATCTTAAAGAAAACCAACTTGTCACATTCATCCAGATGTCATGGTATGGTCTTTGGGTCCATATCAGCAGGTTGCACTTCAATAACAGGTTGCTTGATGGTGTCATAGGACTCACTATCTTGGTCACCATGAACCATACAACCGAACACCCTGCTCAAGGCAACTCACAAGATAGGATTTTCAAATCAGATGAAATTGACAGGCAGTTAGACTGTATGGAGAACCTGGAGCTCCCAATAAGCTTGCTGGTGTGCTGGAGCAGTTATATAAAACAAAGCTCTCATTTGCTGTTTCCATAGGACCAAATTTGAGTGGCAGCTCTAAAGGACTGTTTAATCCACCTGAGTGTCCCACGCCTGAGGTGCTATACAAATATGGTGGACAAAATGCTTCTGCTTTGCCATTCCATCTGAGATTCCCAAATGCTACTGCTATCAGGGCACTGTTAACAGGCACACCGTCTGCTTCTCCAGAGTCCTTATAATTTTTTTGTCCCTAAGTCTTTCTTTGTAGACACCAAATCCACAGAGAAGCAGATAAGAGAAATTATAATTAACAATTAATAAATAAGACTCTCAAGCAAGATAAGCCCCTTATTCCCAAAGGCTTCTAGATGCATTTAGTGACTAATTGCTTAAGTAGTTCTGTCACCTGTGACCTTGCGTTGAGACCTCTCATTATAAAGAAAGCTTCACAAAGTTGGTCAATTTGTTCCAGGAAAAAAATGGAGTTTACATAAAATCTCATTTCTGCCTGTAAGAATTTTCAAAATACAGGTACACAGTGTCTGCATTCAGCTATAATGAGGTTGAAGGTCTTTATTAAATTGTTCCTATTTCATCCAGTATTTTCCTATGTTCTGCAAACTACTAAGTGAATATATCATCAAGCCCCTCCCTGACATTTTTATAAGACAGGCTTGTGTATGGCAGAGAGGGAAAGGTGGGTGGGAGGACAAGGTTTGGAATTATGAATCAATTGTTATGTTTTGGATCTGGATGTCCCCCAAAGCCTCATATGTTGAAGGCTCAGCCTCCAATGCCTCATGATTGGATCATGAGGGCTCTGAACCGATCTGTGGATTAATCCATTGAGGGATTCACAGCTAAATGGACTTTTAGAAGGTGGTGGAAACTATAGGATATGGGTCCTAGTTGAAGAGAGAGTCCTTGGGGGTGTGCCCTTGGCTATTATATCTTGTCCCTGGCCCTCTTCCTTGTGCCACACCTCTCTGTACTTCACAGCTGCCATGAGGTAAGCAGCTTTCCTCTGCCACATCCTTCTGCTATGATCTTCTGCCTCACCTCAGCCCCAAAGCAACAAAGTCAGCCTTGAACTAAAATCATGAGCCAAAATAGATCCTTCCTCCTTAAAGTTGACTTTCTCAGGTATTTTGTCACAGTAACAACAACAACAAAAAAAAAAACCAGACTGACACAACAACTTTCTGAATGGCTCTTACCATAGAGACTTTTCATCTGTGACAGGGTGGCAAGTGGTCTAACTTCTTCAGATCTGTATTTTCTTTGCTATCCGAATACCTACATGACCAAGGTTTGTCAATGTTTAGAAATTTTGTAAAAGTTTACAACATTTTTTTTCTTTTAATGAGCCATGAGGCAGCATTTAAATGGTGACAAAGAAGGGAAGCTGAAAAACATTTCCCATGATTGGCTTCAAATGGAGAAACCCAGATCTCAGCAGAACTTGGGGCTTTCGTATTGAGTTCCAGATTGCCATATGGGTTCAGATGAAAGTTAAAGTCAATGCATTGGCTACTTTTCAAATCAGATACATGACAATTTGGTAGGAACACAGGGGTGGGTTTAAAAAATATACTTTAATTAAAGATCACCGCATGGTTTCCACAGCTTTTCTGTGTTTGGGATTGGCAAGCCTCGGATGAGTCCACACTAATGACCATGGACAGAAAGAAAAATACTTGTTTCTCATGTTTTTATAACACTATTTATAGACTTCTCTTATGGTGCTTATAATTTTATGGTACAAAACAATCTTGATATTTGGCATCAAATAGATCTAGTTTTGAATACCAGGCCTCAGTCAGAGAGTGGCCAAGTTGATCGACATCTAAGTTTCCTTAGTGTTTCAGCTATCTATTGCTACATAATAAAACAACCCAAAACTTAGAGATACAACTGTCATTTTGTAAAGCTTATGGATTAAGATTAGGAATTTAGTTAGGCTATGATGGAGATGATTTTATTTTTGCTTCATAATACTGGCAGCCTCAGCTGCAAAGATGGCAACTATAAGCTGTTGCAGTCCTCTCTGACACCTGGGTTGGGATGCATCCAACTGAAGTCAGCTCTGTCACCTGGAGCACCTCAATGTGCCCTGGGCTTCCTCACAGCAGGCCATCCTCAAGTAATCCAACCTCTTCCATGATGGCTCACAGCTCCATCAGCAAAAGTTCCTAGAGCAAATATTCAAGGGAGAGATTGGCCTTCTAAGATGCCTGAGAGAGTCATATAGTGACATTTATGCCCTACTCTACTAGTCACAACTGTCACAATCTTACCCAGATTCAGGGAGAGAGGAAATAGGCCTCACCTTTCAAAAGGAGTACCCAAGAATTTGTGATAAGTTTTTAAAGCCACCAATAGGTCCATACAGGAATGTTGTAAGGATTAAATGAGAATATATTCAAAAAGCTATCATAGTGCCAAGAAGCATGGGAGACACATTTAGCAGAACATTTACTGGTCCATGATCAGTTCCAGGTCTTGGATGAAAAATTGATGTCATTTTTAGAATTTTGTAGGGGGCGATAATCCCTAAGGTAGTTTAATAGGGAGCAATGTTATGCCCCAAAGCACTTAAAGAGGTATTTTGGAATCATTGACACATTATACTTTGGACATTGATATTGATAAACATGCCAGAGGAATGATTTAATTTCATGAGGATATAACTGCATGATTCTCTTTTTAAACCCTGGGCCCCCTTATTGTCACTTAACACTGTCATTTACTTAGAATCTTAGGAACACAACTTTTCTTTAATTTTTTTTTTTTAATTGTTGTTTTGTTAAACCCACACTGCCCGAGATTGTGCAAACCAATGAAAAGAGAGGTTAGACAGAAGAACTGTGCAGGCCAAAATGAGTTTGCACAGCTGTGAGCAATAAAACACAGCAGCCATGGCAACCCTCTCCAGCGCCCCGATAACACATCTGAAATGAGGTTATTAGAATTATTAATTCACATTAGTGGCTATTAAAATTACTACCTGCAGATTTGCCGCCTGAAAACCTTTTTTGTGTGTGTCAGAGGAAGTCCATGTTTCCAAAGCGATCCGAACACTTAAATGGATGCCATCTATTGTCTGTGAGGCTTTGGAGGAAGACTAGCAGATAATAAAGCTCCCAGTGAGACTGGAAATGTGCCTTGTGAGGCAAGGAGAACAGATGTAAAGCTTTGTTCTTCTGATGATGGCAAAGGAACAGCCAGGTTCTGATGGCTGGGATAACTGGACGCTGGCTCCTGAATTCCCAGGAAGGTGTTACTTAAAATCCAACTCAGTGTGGGCTGTTTCATGAAATTCCAAGTGGTGTATAAAATATTCTACCTTGGTGAGGCATAAACAAAATCAAAAGAAATCAGCTGAAGATGTGAGCTATTTGTAAGGGAGTAAGGGGGAATTCTCAGAAAGCCCACAGAGACTTGAGTAACTCCCTTCCATCCCCCATTAACTCAACTCAAAAAACAGATGCCTGCTGTTTTAAGCAAAAGAAGAAACACCATTCCAGAGAGGCCATGGTAGGAATTAATCAGAGGAAGCAACCATAGAGCTGAGAAAGAACATTTTATTTATGGAAATGAGCCGAAAACACACACACACACACACACACACACACACACACACACACAAGGGAAAGAAAACATACAGGTATTAAAAAAAACTAACGATGCTGCAAGACCCAAGCTATTCTAGCTCGGGAGTTGTCCTGTGGTGTGTGAAGAACCTCAGGAGCATCCTCCTGGCGACAATAGTACCCCATTTGATTTGAGCAGGAAGGAACACTATGAGTCACACACAGGGTGAGAGAAATGGGAGACACAAATAAGAAAACCTGGCTCCATTTTGGATTTTCTGGAGTGAGAGTATAAGAGGAGACTACTCTGGTCTATTTGAACCAACTCCTAAGTTCTTTGGCTGCTCAAAGGCAGTCTGACACAGTGATCACCAGCCAGAAGCAGCTACCTTGTTGCATACTACCAAAACAGGGACACTTATAATTTCTGACCAAAGCACCCATGTCAATTGCAAGGGCCCTATCTAACCCTGGTCTGAGTTCAGAGGAAGCCCGTGTGGGAGCTTGGCTGACTAGCCAAGTGTCAATCCAGCCACCACATTCTCCAACCAGAACTTCAAACACCCAATCCCAGAGGACTGGGGTGTTGTTTCAAAATTCTCAGAGCAATCTGAGTCACTGTACATAAGTCAAAAATGCTGAACTTGCTGGACATTCCAATGGTTTGTGGGAGGACTGGATATTATATTTGAAATTGAGTGGGATCCAGAAAACCAGAAGGTATGTGCCCAAAGATGTCACACACAGAGACCTTCCTGAATAGGCTTTTGTTGGGGAGATAATCCTCAAATAATGGTTAATTTCTACCCAAAGAAAGGAGCTGCCTTGAGCTTTTTTAGTAGTACCAAATCTTTCTTCTGTGTAGAGGGATGTACCTATACAGTATAACTCCATTCACAATCTACTCTACCCAGCCGGTCTCTGCTGAGTACTTTCTTTGTTTCAGAACTATGCTGCCTATGATGGAGGGGAAAATTTAAATGGCAACAATTCTTAGTGTTTTGAAATAACAATGCCTTAAGTTTCTTACCTCCTTGGCAAAAATGCCACATTTCTTATGGAATTACATTTTTAAAAAACAGATTTTTAAAAAAGGATAAGCTGCTTAAATATTTGGACATATTAAGGGAGCTTACCCTTTGTTTGGTTTAACTTTCAAAGTTAGCTGGCTTTCTTAAAGACTTTAAAATGAAAGAGGTTTTTTTTTTCCTAATTACAAAGTCATTAAAATTTTAAATAATGTAAAATCATGAAAGTAGAAAATGAATACTATTTAAGAAATCACCATCTGCAAGTAGCCACCTTCAAGCCTCTCTCTCTCTCTCTCTCTCTCTCTCTCTCTCTCTCTCTCTCTCTCTCTCTCGCTCTCACTCTGTGTGTGTGTGTGTGTGTGTGTGTGTGTGTGTAAGAAAGGGAAGTTGATAGAGGTAAGAAGATTTGTATACCTTGATGATCTTCAAATCTTGCTTCTCTGTTTCTGGATAAGTATCCACAGCATCTGTTGAGATTCCAGATTCCCCAAGGCCTCACCATGCATGGTTCTCTCCTTGAATCACAAAAATCCTGGATCCAGCTTCAACTGTTGCTTTGTATACTTTGATTTCTTAAACGAATATATTGTGTTTACCATTAGATGACTGATCCCTTACTTATCAATTTCCACTTTGTTTGAACCTTTAACCCTACTACAAAAACCAAAGTTGTTGTTTTTTTTTAAAAAATCCCTTCTTTTATGGATTTCTTGTCTGCTGATTCTGTTTTTAGCTGTTCAGAGGTATAGGCTGAAGGTTACTATTGGTTCTCTTGGAAACAGACAGGTGGCCCTGGCCTTTTGGATGTCATTTACTCTATACGTTTGCCTCATTTTTTTAAAGACATTTCCCCCAGTTTCTTCCAGAGCATTTTTCCATCTCTTCTCAGGCTTTTTTCCTCTGCCACACTGCTCTCCCCACTTCTTCTGTCCTTTCAAATTCACTCTTTGTGTCTGTCTTGTCAAAATCTCGTCTACCCTGCATTCTACTCTTCTACTAGTAAGTTTTCTTCAATTTGGTACATGAAAATTCTGACATTTGTTCTTTGTTTTGTTCATAATCTCCTTTTTTCTCCTCATCCTCTTCTTGCCCTAATCACCAAAGATTCATTCTTTCAGTTTACAAAAAAAAAAAAAAAAAAAGCAGATTCTACAAGTTTCCTCAGTCGGCCAAATGCATCAAAAGGTACACAGATGTCCATCCACAGAAAATAAAATCTAGATGACTAGATGACGTAGTGTATACTCTCAGGCAAGTGTGTATCCTGTTCTTGGTGTTTTCCCTCCTGTCAAACTTGGCCCTTAAGACATTTACTCTACATTTGTGGAGTAAACAGAGTCATCCCCTGGGGGTTGCTATCCCCTTTGCTTTCTACTTCCTATACACATCCTCCCTCAAGTCTTCTTTTAAATATTTCTCCTCGTACATCAAATAACCAACCTAAAAATGAACCCTGTTTGTTTCCTTTTCAGGACACCCTCTGTCCCTTCTTGGCTGTCAATAACACCTCCCGCCTCCCAAACTCAGGAGCTTGCAATCATCTATTATTCCTCCATTTCCTTCTCCGGCCACATTCATTCCCATGGGACCCTCACTCCACTTCCTGAACAGAATTCAGACAAATTGAACGTTTTCTTTCTCACTTCCACTCTGTCTCTCGTTTAGGCTGAAATAATTTCCTGCTGAACTCACACAGAATCCCACCTTTCTCCTCCTAACTCTCTTGCTTGTCTCTTTTTATTCCTAGGACTCTAAAAATTTACTACCAAAATATTTTATTTTCTCAGTTTCCTCATGATCCCTATCCCCCGATGTAGTCCACATTCATGTTCTTTTATTCTTTCCGATTTCCAGATTGATCTTTGTTTCTCAATATAAAGGTGATCACTTCACAAAATTTGTGTGACTCCCTTTTTATCCAAAATTCAACATTTCATAATATATGTATGACCTTCCTTTTAATCTCATCTTCTGCACTCAGTAGCTTCCAAGCCCACCCTGCCACTGGTATTTGGCTGTCATAGACAGCCAAAATATAGCATTCTTCGAATTTGGAGATTCATTTTCATTCTAACATTTGACTTAAAGTTTAAGCTCCGTGTTATACTTCTCTTATGTATCATGTCCCCTTCCAGAACAGTATGGTTACAAATAAGAAATGAATGTTATCCTTTATTGCTACACAGTAAATGATTTCTAAGCACATTTTATTTTGAGTCATAACAAGCTGTGTCACAAGGCATGATTGTTGCTATTTCTTTAAGAATACTTCCCGAACTTGGACAGGAAATGGGAAGTGGGACTGCCTTAGAATAGCCTTGAGGAAATGTTGTGTTGTAGAAACTGCTAGGGGACATCTCCTAAGACCCAGGTAAAAGCAGAAACAAGAGAAAAAAATCTGTCTCAGCTGCTTCCTGGGGAATTTTCATGCACTGAAAACTGCGAAAGTGTCTCTATGCTCACTCAACAGAGAAGGCATTTGAAACCTTGGCACTGATTTGTTTGAGGTTGACGGAGTTGGATTGGTGCCCAATATAAGCACAGGAAAGTGGACTTTGTAACCTACTTTCTAAATTTCTTTGCCTGGTCCTGGATATCTCCTCTGTGGTCTTTGCAGTAACATTGCAGCTGGAAGATGGTTTTGGATACTATTGCTATTAAAAACCCACGTTTCGGGGCTGGGGATGTGGCTCAAGCGGTAGCGCACTCACCTGGCATGCGTGCGGCCCGGGTTCGATCCTCAGCACCACATACCAACAAAGATGTTGTGTCTGCCGAGAACTAAAAAATAAATATTAAAAATTCTCTCTCTCTCTCTCTCTCTCTCTCTCTCTCTCTCTCCTCTCTCACTCTCTCTTTAAAAAAAAAAAAAAAAACCCACGTTTCTTCCAGTGTAACTTAAACCTACTTGTAAATATGATGCTATTAGTCAGCTTTCTGTTTCTGTAACACATACCTGAAATAACCAACTCAAAAATAGAAAAGGTTTATTTGACTCACAGTTTTGTAGGTTTCAGCCCTCTGTAGCTTGGCCCTATTGCTTTTGGTCTGTAACAAGTCAATATGTCTTGGCAGGGGAGGCTTGGTTGAGCAAAGCAGCTCACCCCATGACCAGGAAGTGAGAGAGTGGAGAGAAAAGGACTGAGATCCCATTATTTGTTTCAAGGAGACACCCTCAATAACAGGATGACCTCCCACTAGGCTCCACCTCTTAAAATTTCCACTACCTCCCTATTGCACCAAACTGGAGACTTAGCCTTTAATACATGGGCCTTTGGGGACATCCCAGATCCAAACTATAACAGACGCACTGACTTTCTCTCTAACTCTTAGGCGTCACTCAGAACCCTTCAGTTCAAAGGTGCATTGGAGTGGCTGATGCTGTACACTGGCCCGATTCCACACTTGTTCTAAATGCTACTTGCTGGCATGGTTCTCTATTGTTCTCAGGCTGCCCCAAGCTGGTCTCCCTCAGACCACTCCTGGGAACTCTGTCACAGTTGCTTGCGCTGTTTCACCTCTTAGATTTTAATACATATTAGAAAAAATCTAAATGAGATTTTTCATTGAGGTAATTTCAATTTCTTCTCAAAGTTAGGCAGGGAAAGCAGCAGGATGCTTTGCCAGCTGCAGCTTTAGCACTTTGATGGAAAGATGCAAGCTTACACTTTATCTCTTTATGGATCACAAAGGCCTGAACTAATTAGTACTTATTAGAAAGCCAATTAGAAATACATTTTATTTCTCCATGTGGTGTAAATGGAGTATACCGAGGTGGATTGTGGACAGAGAGATGCTCTCCAGCACTATTGCAGACACAGGGTCTGGAGAGCACTGAACATAAAGTAAAGAGAACTTTGCCTATAAGTCTGGGAGCATGAAATTCTCTTTCCTGGATGCTAACAGGGCTCAAGGCTCTGAAAACACTGGTATCTATATGTGTTGGGTAATCTAATTTAGATCTAATATTCCTAGCATTCCGATGGGTTCCTCTCCTATAACATTTTCTTTTTATTCTCATTTTATTCCTTCTCAAACTTGCATTTTTGAATTTTGATAAATTGGGGTTAGACACCAACATTTTTATCATCTGTTTTTGAGAACTCTCTATCCTCTTCTCAGACTCTCCCCCTATTCAGCGGAACACAATCAAGGTGGATATCTCTCACCCACCCCTCCAAACATTATGTACCATATGTACCATTATGTACCATTGTGTTCCTGATTTTTCCCTAAGAGGTCTGCTGCCAATTAACATAACTAGTGAATGCAAAGTATACAATTCCGTATTCTTTGGCAAATTTCCCATTCACTCAGTTGAGATTAGAAGGCTAATGACTATTAAACATAAAATTAATTCTATATTATATAAATAAAGTGAGATAGATATATTTCCATGCATCCATCTGTCCACTGACCCATCCATTCATTCATCCATCCACTATTTTATCTGATGAACAATCTTTAATAACAACCCACATGCTTACATGACTTGGCAGGTTAGAAGGAAGACACCTCTTCCTGTCCTATGCTTTCTTCTGATTCAGGCTCAATAAGTCAGTCATTTCTGGCCCTCCACTCACACCCCAAATCTGCATGCATTTATGTTATGGGTCACCTCGCCTCTCATTTGACTAAATGCTCCTTACTAGCCGGCATTATGTTCATTTTGAAATGAGTATCATAAGCTCTGTAATCTCCATGTGGACAAAAGATATTTGCTAATTATCAGAAGTCCTTACTCAGGAACTCAATTTTGTCCCACTGTTAACTGCTGAGCTGACTAAGCCATCTGCTAGCCTGCTTTCTTATACAGTACAGTTTGGGGCCTCTCGTGTGTCATTCTGAAAGCTGCCATTGCTTCTCCCTGAACTGCTTTCCACAGCTTATATTCTTTATTGCCACTGCTTATTTTTAGAATCTAACATTGTTCTTATCCTTCACTTGCTTCTGAGCTTAGACAAAATTGACCTCATTGTATGGGTCACCCTTTAAGCTTATTCAAAATTAAATGATATATTTAACACAGAAAATTCTAATAAAGACATTTGCTTATTTTATCCTATAGCATTGCTACTTTTTGTGTTGATATGGTAGGGACACAATTTCAAGGTTTGTGACTCGAAACAAAAATGACCAAGAAGTTCCATTACCCATAAAGTACAAAATAAATAGATGTCCAGAGAAAGGGCACATCCCTGACGCTCCTAATATTGCCTTCAATGCACTGGCTACTTGAATGACATTTACACTGGTATTTTCTTCTAGTTTTTCCACGAGATTTGCTTCATCCCCCCCCCCTTTTTTTAATAAGCATCTTCCCAGTATCAATTTACTATAAGTAAAATTCATCACTTGCTTTTTCTTATATAAGGTGCCAAATAACATCATTTGTCCTTAAAACTAACTCTTCCTTTCTATCCCAGGACATACAATGTGCTTTTTAAAAAATCTTCAAATAGCTAACTTTTGGTCAATCAAGTTAATTGTCCAAATTCTGGGTTGATTTTTATGAAAAAAAAATCTGGAACTAGATTTTTGAGTCTTTCCTAACCCAGGGATGCTTCTAGCAGTGTATTCTCAAAACCTTATTGATTATAAAAAAGGTTCCAACAGAATCTGTGTTTGTTTGTCACAACTAAAAGTGGAATTCTTTCTGTTTTCAAAGAACTTTAGATCTTTGAGTATTAGGATGCTCAACAATCAGATCTCCAAACTTACAACGTATTTCACATCATGCTTTAGTATTGCTACTAATTCATTCTTCATAAAGATTCTTGGCCAAGTTCTCTGTCATTACAAAGTTTGCTGATGCTATGCTTTTCATTTATATTTCTCTAGCTCCATCATCAACTTTAGTCTGGTAGGTTAAATTCCTGCCTACCTCCTTGAGTCCCCTTTAGTCGCTTTTGCGCATACACAATTGACCACTTTTCTTGTTCCAGAGGCTTCCAGAAAGATCTTCGAATGCTGGTCCTCTTCCCCACTTTCCTCTATTGGGTGATTGGAAGGGTGTTACAAGATTTTTTTTTTTTTTACCAGCTCCAATGAATCCTGCCTGGACCAAAGAGGTTTAAGCTGCTTGTGCTGTTGGGATCAGAGTTAGATCCTGAGATAAACATGGCTCTTGCACAACTTATCTAGAGGCAGGGGGACAGATTGTCAGAGACTTGAATAGCACTCCTGGGAACTCTAACTTCTGGCCCGCTATCATTGTCTGAGTAACTGATAATGCATTTCTGTTACTTATCGGATAACAGGACATAATTTAAAATCCCTCAGTTATAGTTTTGATACCTAGAAATTCTGTATATATATATATATATATATATATATATATATATATATATATATACACACATTTTAATAGTCACTAGTGGATACACACTTTTTAGAATTTGATAATCCTGAGGACACACACTCATTTCCCAGAAAGATCCCTTTTAGTTGGTCCTCCTGTCTCCGGTTTCTTCCTCACATTCTTGTCTTCTGACTGTTCAACAGAAGTGAAGACAGCTTTCTGCATGGGCATCACATTGGAAACTTGTGAATCGGAGGAAATTAATAATAAGATGTGACTTAAAATGCTCGTGGCTCTCAATGTGCAGTTATGCAACCTATCTGCAGATATTTCCCTCAACATCATTTCAGAATAAAGACCTATTCCAGCTTTCCTTTGTCATTCACATTCCCAATTTCACCCCCCACATCCGTTCAGTAATATACAACAAAACCTTCCTCCTGTCCATCCAACTGTGTCCCCTCCAGCCAAGGTGATTACTCATTGGCAGGCTAACGGCTTTCCTCCTTGGCCTACGTATCAGGGATGTTGCCAAATCAACCCTCATCTGAGGATCAGAATAAGCCAGAAACTGCTCCATTTCGAATGCTTACCCTCTACTCTCTCAACTGTGGAATCTGAATCACAACTGAAATGTTTGTGAGTCACAGCCAGAGTTTAAATATCGAAAGTTCCCACAACTGATGTGCCAATGTGGGCAGTCACTGACTTCATTGAACCTCGTCCTGATGATGAATCAGCCTTCAGCGTCCGCGTGACTTGCCCTCTTCCTTCCTCTTGATCCCTCACAGATCTGTCCTTCCCTCAGACAGTCAGTTTCTCCTTGGAGGAATTAACTCGTCAATTCTCCTCACACGGGATGCTTCAGCCTTTTAACGTTTTTTCATCCTTGTTCACTCTCCTTTCTCCATCTTTTAACTTCAAGCAGTAGTTGCCCTTTCTTACACATCTTTTTTTCCTGGCATTAATGCGCTTTTAGCATCCCCCATTCTGTTAGTGTGTGCACTCCTCTAGAACATTCTTTATAATCCCTGACTTCCTCTGTGACTTTTACCGTCTTCTCTTACCCACTCCAACATTACTCTGTAATTATTTATTGCTCTTTCTTACAGAGAGTACCCAACCAGGCTTACCCCTTGCATTTCTCAGGTTTGCAGGTGTTTATCCAGAAGTATAAATCCCAATGTCATATCAACTTTTTGGGAACAATATTCACCTCCCAAACAAAAGCATCACTTTCTAGAATGGGCAGAGAAACTAAAAAGTAGCAAATATGGGTAACAAAAAATATTTAGGACAATATACACAAGAAATCCTATAGTTATGACTACAATGTCAGAGAAGAGTATCAGTGCACTGAAAGCTATCAACCATCTCTTCCAGGTAGATGGATGTGCAAGGGCTTGAACTACCCTCTTATCTTCTCCTGCACAGGTGCTAGAATGTTCTGAGAAGAAGGCATGAGCCATGGAAATCTCGCTGTTTGTTTCCTGACCAGTTTTTGCACTGCTATTTATTTAAATAAGGGTGGATAAGAATTTCTGCCTCTGTAAAACCCTAGAAGGACACCCTAGAGATAGGAGAAGGAAGCAGAGCAACAAATTTCTAAGGTGTGCATCACAGAAACACATCACCATGAACAATAATCTCATGGATATTACCTTTCCCACAACAGATGGATGATAATCTCATGGATATTACCAAAACTCGATAAATCAAAAGCTCAGTGTATTCACTTCCCCTAAAACCAGCTCACACTTAAGCATCCTGTCCCCAGAGGTACCACCATCCTTTGGTTTACTGAGAACTTTGAATTGATATGCCTTCTTCTTTATCCATGATATCCAGCCTGTCAATGATTTTTTTATTCCCTCCTCAGTTTTTTTAAAATTATTTTGCCTCTTGCCACCTTAGACTGGGGTCTCATCAACTTACTCCTAAATTGTCATACCTTGTAGAGGTAGTTTTCCCCATGCCTGCCTATATTACATAGGTCATCATGTTAATTGTCCCTAAAACTTGCTCCTAATACATCCTGTCTTTTCTCTATTATTCTAAAAGTAAACTGCTCTTTCTAAATTCCAAGGTGAACCACTATTTCTTTTGCTTTTCCAGGTTGTTTTGTTAAATGTGTATAGGTGCACTTGGCTCTAACTCTTGTTCTTTTTTAGTATTGTGCAAAGTCCTATTTTATACTTATTGTTTCTACCTGAAGTTCTAATTTGTATGATCACATGGCCAAACTAAACATTTTTGAGTGACTTGTTTATGATGTATCTTTTTTTACTTCTTTTTGTCTTTAATACCTCAGTCTACATTTATATTGCCTCTTTTAAATAACTATACTCAGATTTTTATATTATTTTGCAATTAAATGATCTCTCCCTTTCAATAGATGAGTTTAATTAATTACTTTAAGGTTAACGTTATATGGGGACTAATTTCTGCCATCTTGATTATCATTCTCTTTGACTTTTGTTATACCTTTGCCTTTTGCTGTGGTGAAATGTTTCTACATTCTTATTTGTATGTTTGTCTTACTCTGCTGCTTTGGTAATTATAGATTTTTCTTACATTTAAAAAAATTTTTTAAATATATGCTTAGCTTTTAAATTTATATTAAAATTTTATATTAAATTGTCCTCTTGACCATGACAACAATATCAACATGGTTTAGAAACCCACTGAAGAATGACCCCCCCATCAACTTATGAATTTTGTTGAGAGTTTGTTTCATGCTTTTCACAGTAATTTTTTTTAAGGAGGGGGGGAGAGAGAGAATTTTTTAATATTTTATTTTTTAGTTTTCAGTGGACACAACATCTTTATTTTATTTTTATGTGGTGCTGAGGATCGAACCCAGCGCCCAACACATGCCAGGCGAGCGTGCTACCGCTTGAGCCACATCCACAGCCCCACAGTAATTTTTATCAAGAAGAATCAAATTTACTATCTTTTCATCAAATTCTGTATTATAATGACTTTTAACTTACCTGTTTCATTTATCCCTTCCATACTGGATTAATCATTTATTGTTTTTCTTAGTTTTTAATGTATTTTTAAATGTCTTTATCTTGCTCTGACTCTTGAATGATAGTTTAGCTGATTTTGAAAAATCACATTGACAACTATTGTCCTTCAGCTATTTGTTTAGCTGCTATTCTATTCCAGATAACCTATATTTTATGGGTTCTGGGATTTAAAATTGATTCTTTATCTTTGACATTGTGAAGTCAATAGATCTGGCTTTTGTTTTTATGTCCTTTCCTAGACATCCAGATTGCAGTCCACTAAAGTACTAATGTAGTTCCTTCTTCTTGCTCCTCTCATGGGACTCTAGTTAGATGTGGGCTGGAACTCTCAAAACTGTCTTCCACATCTCTTAATTGCTCTTACATAAATATTTTTAATCTCTGATATCTCTATTTTAATTGTAGGGTTTATTTTGACAACATCATACAGTTTTTAGTTTTGCACATATATAGCTTTAAGTTTTGAATGTGATGATTGCACTTTTTATTATATTATACTGAATTTTAAAAAGAAAAATAAATGCATTTCATAAGAAATGAAAATCAGCCTGTCACTGATTTTCAATTTTCAAATTTGGGAGATTTAAGATGATATGGAGATATCATTTTAAAAGATTAAGAATCTAGTTATACATCATATAAGAATCTAGTTATACATTCAGTACTCATAGCTTAGCTCTTGATTTTACTTAAGAGTTTTATTCATAGTTTTGATCCTTCCAGATGGATCCCTTGGTAGCACTAATGTCCTACAGGGTTGTGAAGACAGAAACCTTGTACAATTCACCCACACAAATCCAGGATCTCAGCAAGGTGTGGCATACAGAAAAAAAAAATAAATGTTTTCTTTGTTTGTGTTGCTCTAGTATTCACGTAATTTATTTTTATTTTCTTCAATCTTATTTATAGCAGATAATGTACAATTGGACAACAAATAACTGTTATCTGAAGATGATTATGTTCAATTGTGTACATAAACTAAAAGCAAGTTGATATTGTGAACCACTATTATTTGGATTGCTGCAACGAGCTTTCAGGAACAGAATCTCTACTTATTTTCTGCATGTCACTTAGTGGCTAATACAGTAATATAAAACTACTTAGACATTCGACAAATTCTTGTTGCATGGATGCCTCTTTCAGAGACTCCCATATGGTGAATTTGAGACCTTAAATAACACCCTGAAACGGAATTGGGGGACCTAGCATCAGGAGAAGGCGATACTCTATTATCAGGTGTTAGACTTAAGACCTATCACTTTTTGCCAGTTGGATTGGCAGTGTGTCAAGTCCCATTTCCAGTGCTAATATTAAATTTTCTGTGTCTATGTGTCTCTCCTCCCCCAGATCCCCTAGGTCCAAAGCCTTGACAGTTTGGGATAATATAAAACAATGGTGGTGTTGGGTCTTTGTCTGATTTGTGATTAGTTTTTCTTGGTTATTCTTGTACTTTAGCATTTCGTCTGCCTACTGGAACTGATCAGCAGATGAAGAGGGAATTACCTACTCAGCATGTGGTCCATTTTACCTCAGATGGCTCTACTGCGGGATGGGAGGTGTTTTACAAAATAGTTCTTCCCCAGATATCCTTGATAAAGTGAATCCAGACAGATTTCAATACCGAATGCACCCGGGGACCCTCATCTACACAATTAAGGTAAAAAATATGCACCTTACAGAGCTGTTGAAAGAATTAGAGATCCCAGTATAATACAGTGACATGTATTAGTCACTCACCGAAGGATAGTAGGCCCAATAGTTTTTATGGTGAACCAAGTCAATTTTTCATATAGGTTTTTACAACTGGACAATTTATACTTTATGACCATCTAGAAAAAGTAAAATCCCTTCTCTTACATATAAAACCCTTCAAATATTTTAAAACAGCAGTGTCACCTGTGAAACTTTATCCATCCCAACTAAATCTTCCCAGATTTTTCAGCCTTCATTCATATATCATAGTTTAAAACTCTTTCATTATTTTCTGCAGTCTCTGTTAGTACAGTGGGGAATATCCCCAACTGTCACTATTTTACAATCTCAGGCTATATCCTACCCTTAGCATAGAAATAAGAGATGTGAATGCAAACAGGATTCATTCAAGGAGTCCACAGCATTTGTGAATGGGAAGGACAAATATCAGCACCCATATTTCTCTATCTAGCTGCCATGCCCCAGGTTTAGGACATGGACCTATAGGAAGTAATGTGCCCAGTGATAACCTCTGTCCAATGACATTTAAAGGACATTCTCTTTTTAGCTCTATACTCAAAAAAAAAAAAAAAAGGCTGGGCTCAAGAGAAGCAATACACAAACACACACACACACACACACACACACACACACACACACACGCATGCACCAATGACCTCCCCTGATTTCGCTTTTTGCTTTCTTGGGATTGCAAGTAAATAGTCTCAGCATGCAATAAAACTTCTGTAATTCTGCCTGTATCATCATGTCACTATCCTGCATCAAATCTTTAAATAACTGTCTTTATTTGGCTCTGCCCACCTGTGCAGCCTTCACCTCCTGCCTCTTTCTAGACATCCCCAACTACTTCCTCCACAGCCAACTACTAGCAGTCTTCAAAGTGCTGCATACACACTCACACCTTTACCTGTCCCTTCTATATATCTGCTGAGCAAATTTTTATTTCACCTTCATGATGTATCTAAATATTCACCTAATTCAGGATCTTTTCCTTTACCCCTCCTACCCTATTACCATCATTGCAATGAATCAGACCTCCTCTGCACTTGAGTAATACCATACACTTTCTGCCACAATAATTCTTATTTACATCCATTGTATTCAATGATCTTTTTTTCTCCCATGTGAGTTTGTGAACTATTTGAAAGCAGGTATTTTTCATTTCTGTATTGCAGTACTTGGCACAGAGCTAGACTGTGGAAGGAGCTCAATGAGTACATACTATGGAGATCTCTGGTACTGAATGTGCCTTCCCCAGCCTCTCACAGCCTGAGTATCTTCATCATGCCACCAACAAGGCTTGTTACACATGTTCATGAGCATTCAACAATGGCTGTTAGAATACCAACCTGTTCCAGGTGTTTGGATTCATTCCAGGATGACTTTTTCTGTTAGCAAATGATCAAATGACCCAGCAACACTAGTGCTTCCCAAACCAGAAATGATTTACCTAGAAAAAAAAACAACCAAGAACAATCCTTTGAGCTCTTTAAACCAGTTTGCACCTCACAAGCTAAAAATTCAGTCTCTGATTGATGTCGGGTGATTGAATTACTTAACCCTGTCTGCCCTTTAATCAATGAATCATTTACAAAAAAAGTGAAATAATATAAATGATTATTTATTTATTGCTTTTGTTATTTTCTTGAAGCATTCTCTAAAGTAGTCCATATTTCAGTGCATGTCAGTTCTCTTTAATCATTTGTTCTTGACACAAACAGATTTCTGAATTTGATATTTATTGCCACCTATTTAATGTATTGTTTTATGAGGCCGTTTTTCTGACAGTATTTAAAAATATGTTTTTATTCTTCCACAATAAGAATATTAGCCTTATGATGTATATGTATTTGATTGTTTAAGTTTCAAAACAGTAAGTTGCAAAGTCTTACAGAATTTTTTTTAAATATTTATTTTTTAGTTTTAGGTAGACCACAATATCTCTTTTTTATTTTTATGTGGTGCTGAGGATCAAACTCAGTGCCTCATGTGTGCTAAACAAACACTCTACCACTGAGCCACAACCCCAACCCCTTACAGAATTCTTTTGAAAATATTCTATTCAGGAAAAAAAAAATCCACACAAAAGGATATTATTTCAAGTTGACATAGAGAAAATGGGGAATTTCTAGCATGAGTCTTAGTAACTCCCCCCTGCTCCTCTAAATTAACTAATTACTAAGGCTTGAATGTATTGATGTAGGACAGATGAGATTGGATGCCCAGGGAATTCTCAGGAATCAGGTTTATTTAACCTGCAGCAGTCCAGAGGAGCTAATGCCTAAAAATCTTTGAACCCTGGGTCTGAAAATTCTTTGAGATTTATACCCAGTGTGTGTGGAGGCGGGGAGTTACATAACAGTGGGTGGTAACATGGCAGGTACTCTTTGTCCTACTCTTAGGCTAGACAGAGGTTCCACAAGTTTTTACTGAAGAGTCTGTCATGTCATTGGTTTGCAAACCTGGCATTTACAGGAAAGAGGAAGCTTCAAACTATGTTGAACTCTCTGAGGAAATCCTTTGAAATCCTGATCACACTCTTTGTAAAAATCTTTCTGACAAGAAGAGAAGCTTAATTATGGTAGGGGTTCTTGAAGAAGCTTAATTATGGTAGGGTCTCTAATTGGGGGAGGGATAGTACCTGGTGGCTGCATCAGTATTGCTCAACACTTTGTATAAATGTTGATTCAGCTGTTATGATTTACTAAGGAGATAAAACTAATGTCTGTTTCTTGAACTCATTAGATAAAAAACACAAGTTATAAGTCTAAGACACATTTAACTATAAACACTAGAGGAGATGAAGAGAATCAAAAGCTGAAATTTGCTTTTTTCTAAGTGAGGAGATTTTTCCAGTTACAAATCCAACACAAATAACTGCACCATTATTGTACTTTGGCCCTTACCTGCCTGCCACCTAAGTGCCTGGCCAACAGTTTCCTTTAGAGATGCATGAATAACAAGCTTTAGTTGGGCCTAAGACCAAACTTGTTTGCTTAAGTACAAGTGCAATTACAAGTGCCAGCTTAAGCAAATAGTTATTCTTCAGCACCTGTATGCTGCACAAGAGACTAGCAACTATCATGGGCAGGGCCAGTTCCATTTACTTATATGAAAAAAGTTTTTATCATGCATGGTCTGCGTAATCTCTCTGAATAAAATGTATTGGAAATTTAATGACTTCATTCTCTTATGTGGAAAATACTCTTTAGAGATTTTTATAAGATATTTTATAGATAAGTTTGAAAAAATGCTAGAACATAATCAAATTAGAAAATGGTCAAAAGACATAAGCACACTTTACTGAAGAGGATATACAGATGGCAAATAAGCATGCAAAAAGATATTTCATTTTTTCTAAGCCACTGGGGACATGCAAATTAAAACTATGTTAGACAAACTGCATACTAGTTAGAAGGGCTGAAATAAAAATATTAAATGCTGACAAGAATGCTGAGAAATTGGATTTCTCCTCCAGTGCTGATGAAAATACGAAATGATACAGCCATTCTGAAAAATTATACCCCTGGAACTTTGTTTCAGGTAAATCAAAAGCTATATTCACACAAAAACTGAACATGGATGTTTGTTGCAGCTTTACTTCTAATCAGTAAAACCTGGGAATAGTCACGATGCCCTTCAGTGAAGGAATGTTTAAACAAACTGTGATACATCTATGCCATAGATTACTACTCAGCAGTAAAAAGAAATTTTAAGCTATTGACACATATAACAACTTTGATGGAACTCAAGGGAATTATTTAAAATTTAAAAAATCTGATATTAACTGGTCACATGCTACATGAATCCATTTAAAAGACATTCTTGAAATAACCAGATTATGGAATTAAAGAACATATTGTAAAAATAAGAAGGATCCTTGGGATGCAGCTCAGTGGTAGAGAACTTGCTAGTATTCTCAAAGTCCTAGGCTCTATCCCATGCACACACAAAAAAAATTAAAATTAATTGCCAGAATCTAGGAAGCAGGAAAGAGAAGGAAGTAGCTGTGACTATAGATTGTAGTCCAACATGTCCTTGCAATAGAACCATTCTATGTCTTCACTATGGTGGTGGGCACATAAATGCATCCTGAATATACTGGTGAATTTGTAATATTGGTTAGTACTTGGCTTACATGTCTGTTTTCTTTGTATAGACTATAAACTCCATAGAGAAAGTTTCCACTGCATTTCTCGGTATCACATGCAGTGCTTAGCAAATAGTAGGTACTTAATAACAGTTTGCTGAGTTAAATTAGGAAAAAAAATTGGAACTCCAATAGTCATTGAATTGGCTGTGGCTATTTGGTGTCAGTAATTTAAATACAGCTATAATTGATTGCACTGATGGTTCTGGTTAAGGACTTCCCTTTACAATATAAATTTGTAGCTCCTCCCATTGAGAGGGGAATCTATTCCCCACCACTTGATTCTGGGATGGCCTGCAATTTGCTTTGGCAAACTGTCAGTGAGTCAGTTCTAAGCCTAAGCCTTGGAGAGGACTCATGTGCTTATTCTTCCTCTCCTGGAACCCTGCCCAGCCACTGTGAGAAAGAGCCAGGCTAGTCTGCTGAAGGACAGAGACCGCATGAAGGAGAGCCCAGTTGTCCTGAGAGGCCATGCCAGATAATCAAATGGTGAGCCAATGCCTAAAAGACGCCAACAAAACTGTTTGACACATAGTGGATAGCAGCTACGCATATGATTCAGTCACAACCAGACCTGAAGACCCATGAATAAAACTGGTTATTTTTGCATACCACTGAAGTTTGGTTGTTTTTTATATAACATGATTTTGGTAATAAATAATGATGTGGAAATTGGTACCAGGAGTGGAATGATCATCTAACCCAAATCTAAAATATGCAGCACTGATTTTAGTGTGGAAGATGGAAAACCAAAAGTATACTATTAGCAAAGTCTATAGAAATGGTGGGGAAGTTGTACTCAAAACTAGTAAAAAAGGCAACTGTTGTTATGTAACAGCAAAACTCTTAACAAAACTATTGCCTCTGCAGTTTACAACAAATGAAAGAACTCTGTTCCAGAAGGACACATATTTGTACAATTATAGCTCCATTTATAAGAAAAGACCAGAATAGGCCAATCCAAAGAAAAAGAAATTAGATTAATGCCTACCAGAAACTGGAAGAAGGGAACAATATTCATTAACTGATAGTGAGTGCAAGGGATTTGAGGAGGCACAAAAATGTTCTAAAATTAGAGAGTGGTAGTTGTTGAACAACCACAAAATTACACAATTTATAAAGAGTGAACTTTATAGTATGTGAATTTTTTCTCAATAGTGTTGTTATGTTTTTAAACTCGAATCTGCAGCAAGATGAATAGGTAGGTAGGAAGGTAGGTAGATAAATAGATACATACATACATACATACATATGTACATAATACATAGAAAAGAAGATTAAAATGCATCTAAAACTGTTTGGATTTGAATCCAACCTCAGTCCAAATAGTGAAGGTGTTGGCTAGCTACTTCTATATGACAAGGGACATTAAGAGAGAGATGAGATAAAGAAAGAACTGGCCAGTTTATAAGAAAAATGATTTGCTGGATTATAAAATATAACAATCACTCATTTCTATTCTCTTCTACCAGCAAACAGTTTGTAAAATTAAATGCAGAATGAGGGCATAGATTAAATCAAGGGTGTGGTTGCCTGACCTCTTATCAAACCTCTAAAATGATCACAGTAGACCATTTTGTCTGGACAAAAGAATTCAGGAATATTGTCTTAATCTCACAAAAACCTATTTCCAAACTAGTAGTAAGTAAATCTGTGTTTAGAAAATAATGGTGATGTTGACATCTATCTAATTAGGTGGATAATATAATCAAATAAGTAAAAACCCACTACATTTTTAAGAGATTACACTGGCAAAGTGTTGACAACCCAAACTAAAAGAACTGAAAGTATTCAAAATGTGCAAAGGGTTTTGAGTCGTTTACTATGTATAAGTAAAAGTAGTCTAAGAAAGTCATTTATACCTTATTATCTTATATTATTTATATTATATTGCCCAATGTGAGCTATTTCTTTAAACACTGCCAAAGAGAGTAATATGAAAAGAAATATATCTCAGAGGTTAGAGCACAGACAACCAGAGAATAGAATAAGAACTTCATAGAAAAATGGACAGGGAACTACTCATAAGGACAAAAACCAAGTTCTAATCAGGATCCCACCTCCAGAGTTGGGGGGACATGGCAGCATTTTACCAGTAAGCTTTCGGAACTGCTATGGACCAGTTCCCATTAGTATCTCCCCTTCTCTCTTTTTCAATAGGAGTATTTATGGCAGTTACCCTGCCCATTGCGTCATTATCATATATTGATTCTCTAGGGATAAGTAACTCAGGTGTATTTCATATGCTTCCAGATTAAGAAAAGCCACAACCAAAGAGTCATGTGCAGAACTCATATTGAGTTTGATGCCATGATTATGCACATTATTCCTGAGATCTTGAGAGGTCTTATGAGGATGTGAACATATTTTGCATATAGGAGGTCTATGAGTAAGTGGGACCAGAGGACAGAATGCAACAAATTGATTGCATGGATAGCTCTAATTAATGGCTTCCCTCTATCCACAACCTTTTCATCGTCATTTTGCTAATCCTATAGAGAAATAGAGGTTGGTTAGCCACCTCTTAGATTTGATTGAATTGATATTTGCTCTGACCAACAGAATATGGTAGAGTAATTCTGTGCTAGCTTAATGCCTAATCCCCAGAAATAGAGCTATCCAATCAACCTGTAACTGCATAAGATGAACCACACAGTAAAGTCCCATCTAAACCCCCAAACTGAAGAATTATGAACTAAGTAAATGTTGGTTGCTTTAATCTGCCAGGTTTGGAGTGGTTCATCATGCAGTGATAGTTAACTGATACAACAGCTAACATAAATTGAACTCAGTTCTCACAGCTCTGTGAAGTATTTTATCCCTACTTATACATGAGCATAGGTACATTATTGTTTAGGATACAAGTGTAGTTAGAGTAACAAAATGAACCGAAATGTCAGTGACTTAAACAATAAAGAAATTTATTTCTCTTGTATTTTACAATCCAAACCATAAGCTGTTTAGGGGAAGTTGGAAGATCAGGAAGGTAACAGATTCAGGCAATTTCTGTCTTTTTGCTACATTATTCTCAAACTTCATCTTTTACTTGCTGTGCAGCCCAAGGTAGCTGAATCAGTTGCAACCATCACATCTGGATTCCAGCCATCAAGAAGGGGAAAGATAAATGGTAAATAGAACTTGTCCATACACCTTTTTTTTTTCTATATTCCATAAGCCAGAACTTGGTCATATGCCCATACCTACCAGCAAGGGAGGCAGAGAATTACAATCTTAAGCAGAGCAGCTGTGTTCCCAATTTAAACTTTTTGTGTATATGATGTGTGAGTCATAGAGTAAGTATCAGGGCCCACTTGTAGTCTGTATCACCTGTAGGTCACAGAGAGTGATAGAATGGAGATTTTAATCAGTACTAGCCTGATTGTGATGCTAAGCTTGGTCACTGTGCTGTGGGGCTACCCTTTCCTTTCTTGCTCCCTTAACAAGTTGTTTATGTTTCTATCGGAACACTGTACTGTCCTATGTTACAGTCACTCAAGTCTGCATATTTATCACAATCACCAAACTGCAGGGCTTCCTGGGAGCACAAAGATGCTTTACTTACCATTCTTGCTCTCAACCCTCAGTACCATGCTGAAAATTACAGTATATTCTCCTTGCATTCACCAAATCCTCATGTGAATAATATCTTATTGATATGCTCATTTCAGAAGCCAAGAAACTGGAAGTTAGAGATATCAGGTAACTTTCTTACATAATTAAGGAATTATGCAACTAGAAAGTGTCCAAAAGATTTGAATCTTGATTCTTTGCCTCCAAAGCGTCTCATTATGTTGTCCATCCCACACTGACCTCAGCCAAAGTCACAATGTACATTCAGCCCTCCATTCACTCAGTAAGGCATTTAATCATGCCACTGAAACTAGACCTTTGGAGATTATGATTAGTAATTAGTTTCTTGTTCTCATTCTCCAGGATTCTCTGGGTTCTTAGGTTGCATGCACCTGCTAACAGTTCTCTCCTCTCTTAGCCTCATGCTGGCTCCTCTCTGCTGACCTTGCTCTCTCCCTGGGAACCTCTTTCTTGTTGTCCTTTAAAGGCAGGTACAGGGTGAGCCCATTGTCTGCTCTGGGTCTGCCCCTCACGGTTCTTCTCTCTGAGTCGATTCTGGAGGAGTCTCTATCTCAGCCCTTTTTCTCCCAAGCTCTCTGCTGTGCATCCCCCTGCCAGTGGGATACCTCCCAGTAGGAATTGTGCTCTCAACCTAAACTTGGTTGTATAAAATGGAATTACCTTGGCCCCTCCTCCAATTCTACCCCTAAGACCAAAATTAAAACTTACATAAATTGACTTCTGCTTTTCATGTCAGAGCATCATTGTTTGCCCTCTGACCCCAGTTCTAAACTCAATTGTTGGCTCCAACTTACCACTGTCCTTAGTTCCCTCCTCTGCCTTATAAGGTTTCCCCTTCTTCTTCACCTTATATGGTTCCTTCCTTTCCCATACTATTGTTAACCCTAAGTCAAACCAGGCCATTGACAAGGCCTTGACCCCTCACAGGACCAACTGGGGTCTCCATGTACAGCCAGTTAAGCCACACATGATGTCAAACAGAAGCATCTGTGTTTAACTCTGTGTGATGCCTATCTGGGAATTCCTAGTCGTGTTACTTCTACCCAGTTTTGTGACTGAAGTCCAATGAGACAGCAAGGCACTGGCTGGAACTTAGAGCCTCAGTTCACATGCAGTCCTTCCTCCCTGCAGCTTTCAGTCTCCCCCATGGTTTCCCAGACACCCTGTTCCCTGGCTCCCTGGATCCCATTAGGCTCTTTCTCCTTACTCCTTCCCAGGGATTGATGATGCCCTCCACTCCAGGCAGAGGCAAGTTATGACTCTGGGAAGGACAGGTCTAGGTACATGCACCCACCCAGATCCAGGTACCTAACCCAACCAGGTGAGTCTTCTTGAGGTCACATCTCTGCTATGGTTAGGGCATTGGGCCGTGGGGAGGGAAGAGGGCTGGCTCAACTTTCCCAATGCCAGTCAGGAAAAAGCACATTGGCCCAAAGGCTAGCACCAGGAAGACTCTCTGTGCATTGTGAGCTAGGATCCCCAGGCTCCTGTGGAAGACTGAACTTTCCCTGTAAGTATCCAAGTCCAAGGAAGCTGGCACTAAGTAGCAACAATGAAACAATAACAACAACAAAAAGATAGAAATGGGGGAGAGAGAGAGAGAGATTACAAATACCAAAAATTAGCTTTCTATTTTTGAAATTTAATGTAATTTGCTTCCCTGCTTTTTGAACAACAGATCCCACTTTCCATTCTGCACTATGCTCTGAGAATCATCCCTAAGATATTCTGCATTCTAATAGCTCCTCTCTAGTGGTCTCGAAACAGCCCAACAAAATGTAAAAGTGCTAGTGCTTTGCCCAGAAAAAAAAGCTGATCCCTGCTCCGACCATCAGAACCACTCTGACATCACCTCTCCCTGGTCTCTTTCCTTGGCTCTTCTTGCCTGCCAGTGTCAATGTATGAAAACAGCACCCACACCACCAACCCATCCTATCCTGCCTACCTGAATCCTGCTTGCCCCTCAGGGCCAACTTAAATCTCACCTCCATGAAGTCTCAGTGGTTTCCAGGGTGATGATCTCCTTCCTCCAAATTCCCAAATCACTACCATGCATTTGATGATTTTTATTTATCCATTTTATTTTTATACTATATTTTCTTATAATTTTAAGGAGATTTTTAAACTCCTAGAGAGAAGTGCCTGGGTCTTAAAGATCTTTGAATTCTAAATTCAAGCAGTGAGGCTGCAGAGCATCAGAGTGTAGTGCATAGCTGTTAATTGTTGGGGTTGTGTGCATAGGTCTCAGGACAGGTAACCTGGGGGTGGGGGGAGGGGCAAAGGCATGGAGGTGGGAATGGGCATGAAGGAGAAAAGGATCACAGAAGCCCGAAGAGGTGACTTCTTGATGACAGTTGAGGTTTCTGAAGTGGCAGCATTAAAAAAAAAAAAAAAAAAAAAGTTACATTTCACTGCTAAAACCGTGTCCAAATGCTTCTTGAATCCTCAGCACAATTTTGCATTCCCACTCCAGGAGACCCAGGTGCTGTTTTCATACATTGATCTCCCTAATTGTATCTTCTTGCTTGTTTGAAAATATGATTTGCAAATCCAGCCCATCGTTTCAGAGCCCTAATCTGGATGACCTCCTGTTAGAAAACCAGCCCAGCACCAGCAGAAGGAGCCACTCCTTCCCCCACCTTGCTGATAGTCGTCAAGAGCTGTCCCTTGAAAAGGGCCTTTGTGCCACTGGTTTACAATAATATTTTGCATGAAGTCTTCAGTTTCCTCTTTGTGATTCCAATCAGACAGAGAAGATTGGACCCCCTTGTGTGAGAAAGGGCAGAGTATCTGTAATCTTCCTTAAAACCGTTCTTGGCCAGAACCCTCGGCTAATTTGTATGATGCATTGCTCCACGATGTTACGAAACACCGCGCTGGCCTACAAAGCTAATTTATGGAAATTACAAGCATACGTGGATTGGATTTCTTTTTTACATTATAAAGTGGTTTGAGGGTTTGAATTTTTTGGTGTCTTTTTAAGTCTCTGAGGGATGAGTGAACCCAGAAACTTCCTCACATTCCTATATGTTAGAATTTTGCTAATCTTTTGGTGGGCTGTGATTCAAAGGCAGCAAAGCCTTTGAACAATGCCTCCTGCATCCTGTTCCACATGCCATTTCATAGTTGCTTTTTGACAATTTTATGTTGGTGAGAACTTCAGAATAGTTTTTTGGAGTTGACCACTTTGTTCACCTTGCTTGGTATTTCACTAACACCCCAACTGGTAGTACATTCAGTCCAAAGAATACTGATCTTGTACGTCAATGAAATCCTTAATAAAGGTACATTGAAATCAGCCTTTCTGGTCTAACTTAAATCATTTGAAACACATTTATACCATAACAAAAAATTGATTGAAAGGGTTTTTTTTTTTCTTTTTCCAAACATACATGCTGTCAACTGATCCTGTGGTCTAAATACATTCAACTCTGTTAGACCCAAGGTTATGTTTTTAACAAAGCAAATGTCTACTGATTTTTTTTTTTTTTAGATTCTATGATAAATTCCATTTTGTCTAGGTGTAACATAAACTACTCAGGATTTATCTAGAAGAAATAAGGATGCTACAGTGGGTTTGTATTGATTTGATATACAATTGCCATTTGAGATCATCTTTAAATGAGACTGAGATATTCTTTTATTCCAAGAACAGTAGCCTATCATCATTTTTTGTCTAAATCAAGATGATTATTAAATAATATAATTATAATTAAAATATAATATTTGCCTTTTTACTAAATTCTTTTTCCCATATTAGAGACTATACAAAGCAAGAAACAAAAGTACAACTGTTTCCTAAAATTGCCTATTACTCAGTCATCGTCTTCTTAAAAACTTTAATCAATTCCTTTCCTGAAATCTTCCTATAATTAAGGTGTGGAATATCTTCTGTTTATTCATTAATTCACACAACAGTCACTTTCTCTACGAATTTTTATTTTTCCATTCCAATTTGGGCTTTGCAAGCAAGCCTGCTATTTATTTCTGGGACTGATCAATGTCTCTCGGTTTAATCCTCAAATAATTATATTCAAACATCTAAAGAGCACAAAATGTAGCAGCCTAACTATTTAACTCAAATTCTAAATCACTAGTTATTCATGCTAATGGTTATAATGAGTTTTTAAAGCATATATTATCATTATTTAACGTGTCAGAAATGGAGTTCAAGCATTGCCTTTCCTTGCTAAATTTCAAAAATCACTGAGATTAAAATCATATCAGACCCTTTTGGTTGGCCTATAAGTATTACAAAGAAACTGCCCTCTCTTTTTATACCTTTTTGTCTCCTTTCTCCTTTAAAGCAAGACAGGATTGAATGAAAAGTGTCTTCTCCATTTTTTATCTATTGCTCACATACTTATGTAAGTTTCACTGGCAAGAATAAGGATGGTTGTTTTCTGAGAAAAAAGCATGTGACAGCATGGATATTTACTCTCTGTGCCTTTTCCACACATACACACACAGGTACAGTTTCCACTTCCTAGTCTCACACCCTTTTTAAGTTGCTCCAGGTGTTTATTCTGGAAAAACTGAGGATACCTATGAGGTTTTGCTATAGCAAAGCAGCTCATTCAGATAACAGACATGTGCCTCCCAACAAAAGAATGCAAACAGTCACCAGATTTTGCACCCTCCTAATACCTCTCCCACTAATCCTGCCTTATTCAGGTCACTGTCAAACCCAAGAAAGCAGAAAATGAAGTAGAGAAGCCACCAACCCTGGGACATTGGTTCAAACCAAGCAGGACTTGTCTCACCTACTGCTTCCCCAAATTTTGTCAATTCTTTCCCAGAAGGAAATATAATGGGTTATTAGATATAATATAATCTGTTATCTACATCAGCCTCCTGTCCTAGATCGATAGTTTGTGGGGTGGTAACCATACCTGGGATTCTTGAAATAACCCCTTGTTTGGTGTACCCTCATTAACTCTCAGTGGTAGACAATAGTAGTAGAAGACTGTTTGATAAAGGAGTCTTTGCAAGGATTACCTGGCTGTGACAACTAGCCAAATGGATGTACCCTTCTGTCTGACTCTAGTGAGACTGAGGGACAACCTGAATAAATCCTCTAGCTTCTCTTAGCTTTTAGTTACTTGTTTATAGTTGACTTTAAATATCACTAATTTTGGAGGTTACATAGCTGAGCAAAATATTATTAATCTCTCACTAGCTTTGTTTTGGAAAACACCCCTGATATGTGAGTTATGACAGTCATGTTTTTCTCAGAGACTTGAAGACCATTTTGATTGAAAACACAAACTCTTCACATGGGCCTGATGAGTGCATATCTTAAGGGTGACTTTTAGGAAGGCCAAAGACTACCCTGATAGTACGCTGTCACCGCCATTTTCTGAACATGTGTAAGAAGATCCATTACGCATGTGCAAATCACTGATTGCCTCAGGTCCAATCATTTTTACCCCGTGCCTTAAATCACCCCACTTCTTTATCTCATGAATATCCCCAACCCCTAACTTCAGGGAGATAGATGTTGGGTCTACAACCTCCACACTTGGATACCTTGTAAATAAACCTTTTCTCTCTGAAAAATTGATTGTTTTGATGATTGGTGTACTGTACAGAAGACAAAAAAAAAAAAAAAAAAAAGATTCAGTAACAATAGCACGACATTTAAAGTAAGTCAAAAAGAGCAATCTTTTTAATCAAAACTCTGGCCATATCAGGCTTTTCCTTTGACTTTGGTTGTCTTCTAAAACACATTACCTAAGCTGAACACCATCAATGACATTTTTATTCATTCAGAATAAGGAAGGTGCCCTGCCGGCCTGGTCACCAATGATTCAGTCAGAAGTTTTCTCCATCAATGCCAAAAGGTCTTTGGGTTGTTCTTTGGCTGTTTCCAATGTCACTCCAAAAAGCTTTCCTCCAGCTCTCTAATAGAGGCCAGATTTGGTATTCAACAGTACAGACTTCCCTTCCTTCCTGCCAACTGGAGAAATCTCCAAAGTTGCAAAGGACAAGAAGATTAAGTAACTGCCAAGACTAAATGAATCCATCCCCAAAATCTATCATAAAAAAATATGAGGGAAATAGAAGGCCAAGATTAGCCATTGCAAAAACAATGGTCACTTTTTATGTTACAAAAGGAAAACAAACAAACAAACAAATTTGTAGAGACCTTAGGCCCAAAGAAATTAGTCTGGAATTTAGAATGAAAGTGTGGCAAATATGTTTAAATTTTTTTAAACAAAAATTGGCATTTTCATCCAAAGCACAAGTCTTGAATTTCATAAAACTTCTTTTTAGAAGATCATAAAATACTCCATTATGAATACAGTGGAAACTTGATGAACTATTGTTTTTGGCTTGTTTGCAAGAAAGCAATAATGTTGCCTTTTCTTGGCTGTTATCTAGATTCTTGTCATTATCCATGACATTGCATGCACCTATATTATCTTTAATTTTATTTTTGCAAAGTGATAGTCCTAAGAAAATCTCTTTTCCACTTAAAGAATTACTTTATTTTCAGTCTCTCCTTTGGTATGATCTCAGCTCCTAGGGAAAGTAAGTTGAAAAACTCATAAATTGACAAGGACAAGTGGTCACAGTCAGCAGAGAGGCACAATAAAGTCTAATAAATCTATAACAGTTATTTTTTTAAATGTCTTAAGCATTATTATCATTCACAATCTGACCCAAGATAAGTGCTAGTAATGAAGGAATTCCAAATTGCTGGACAGTTTTGTAGGAATTCTCCTTCCTCTGGTCACTCAGCCCTGCAGGGCGGCCATGCCTAGGAAGCTGAATTACCCACAAAATAAACTATTGTAGCTGATGGGTGTGTGATGGCTAGTCTGTCATGTGAAAGGAAGGGCTCAGGCCAATGTGGCTATATGGGTTCACATTAATAGAGCACCATTAGGCTAGAGTTGTGGCAAAGAGCTAACCTAGCATGCATAAGGCCCTGGATTCAATCCTGAGCATCATACACACATACAAAAATATAAAATACCAATTATGAAACAAACCCTGTGGTGTTATCACATTTGCCTGGCATTCCTAAGCCCAATCACTCAGAGTCTTGCCACTCAGTGATATACCTGTGAAGGGTATATCATTCACAGAACAAAGTAAAGGTTCAAGATAGCAATAAAAGGAGGGGGAAAAAATTGAGAATTCCAACCCCTTGCAAGCTCAGATGATAGCTGCAGAGCAGGCAAAAGGAGCATGTTTCCATGTCTGTGTGCAAAGGTTTTCTCATGGAGGAGAAACCAGAAATCTTAACAAACTGAGGCAAAAAAAAAAAAAAAAAGAGAGAGAGAGAGAGACCAGAACTGCTGGTGCTGCCAATCAAGAAAAGACACAGAAAAAAAAGAATGAGGGGGAGGGGGCTATTGCCAACATGGAGAGAGAGTGGCCTAGGTGTTCAAGGTCCTTCCAGGTTAAAGGATAACTTTCCTCCCATCAGTTGTGAACCTCTTGCTTAAAATTCACTTAGTTAAAACTTAAAAGCATCTAGGATAAAACCCAGAGACCCATCATGAAAACCATCCACATGCAAACAAGATTCAACCCCTTCCTGCCAAGGACATGAGTGATAGGACCTGAGAAAGTAGAACTGCTCTTCTGAGAAGTTGGGGTATCTCAGAAATCATGCAATTTGTTTCTAATTTTACAAATTAGAAATGAAGGAGATTTATTCAAAATGGCACAGTTACCCGTAGACGCCAAGTCTTCTGATTCCTTCCATTATGTAGCCCTACCTCTCCAGGACTCGAATTTCTAAGGAATAATGAGGCTAATGGAATTAGGTAAGTTGTAACCCAATTTCTCATTTCTCAATGAGATCAGGAAAGGAAATATGAAGTCAGGATGTGCGTGACAAAAAGATAGGGCAGCTCAGAGGAGACCAAGTGTAGACAGGGTTTGCATTGATATCCATCAGGGAGGCGACTTTTGTCCCCAGTCTGGGAAGACTGCAGAGGTGCAGAAAAAGCTGAGAATTGCAGGCAGGTGTGCCAGGGACGATGCTAAGGTCAACAATAGCAGGTGGGAGCAATCTGTTCAGAAATGGTGCTAATGGGTGAATTATTTACTCATCCTAAGGCTCCTCATCGCCCCAGTTTCACATTGTTCCTGCTATGAAGAAACTCAAAACTGTTCTAACTTGGAGTTTATCCCAGGGAAAGGCAGTGCCTCACAGGTGCTGATAGGTGCTACCCAACAACAATTGGGTATAGGTTTCTATGGATGGGAATTGGAAAAATCTATAGATTTTGTCTAAAAAAAACAATTAAAACTATGTTTAATTATTGAGAAGAATATATATTCATATTCACTCGGCCTCTGGATACAAGTAACAAAACTAATTAGAGCTACTTTTCATCCAAAAAATGAGGAAAAAGGAAATTTATTATCTGTATACAAGCTGCCCTATGGAATTCAAGGTTAGGAAATCCTCAGAAGAACCAGGAATTGCCACAACTCTCTACTTGCCACATGGCCTCTGCTCTGTAGATGGCTTTCTCTCTCTCTCTCTCTCTCTCTCTCTCTCCATTCTGATGGCCTCTCTCTAGCTGTCCACACTGGGCAGGGGCAGTCAACCCATGGTTCCCAAGTCCACAGGTTATGACCCAACCATAAGCAGATTGTAATTGTCAGGTCCTCAAGCCTAACACCAAATACCTGGGAGAAGCAATGTGCTCATTCCAGCTAGATTCCAGAATCCACCTCTGGCCTAAATGGCTAGGGTACAGGGAAAGTTGCAATGTCAGATGGAATTGAGAGTTGAGCAGACAGTTCCCAGGAAAGAGGTGATGGGAGAGTCCTGGGGCATCTAATATATCTTCGTTTATGGAATTTAAGGCTGAGGACCTTGGACAGCTTCCAGACCAAACCAACCATTTTGCAAATAAAGAATTTGAGGCTCCAAGATGAAGAATGCTGGTCCAAGCTTAACAATCTTATAAATTTCGAAAACAGAATTAATCGAAGTCTTCCTGTTTCATCACTTATTTATTAAATTCATGTGGACCTACTATCTCTCAGCTTGCCACTTATCAGGTTCCTGGAAAGAGGCCAAGAATATGGCAGCATTCAGTCCGGACATGAGTTCCACCCTTTGGGAATGCATAGACGTTTGTCAGAAAAGTCACACAAAGAAGCATAAAGTTTTAACTCTGATCAGAACTAAGAAAGCTAAATGGTGCCGATTCCTTTGGCCGTTTGGTGTCATTGGCCTACTCAAAAGAGTAGCTTCCAGTGTTGGGCACTAAGAACAAAGAGGGATTGCATCCAAAACATACGTTGACACTTTATAATTGCATTAGTAAACATAGCTTGTGTGGACACAGTATGCCCTTTTTAGGGTCCTGAGAAATGGTTTGGAAGCACCCATAACTCTGGCACAGCCCTCAAACTGTGTGAGGTTTACCAACTTACAGCATTTTATTACTCAAACTTTATTGTTTAATTGGCAATGGCTGCACATTTGAAAACAATGCAGTTACTTTTTCAACTCCAAATACACTGTCTTTTTCAAAGACTCTCACAGTACAACCATCCTAGATATTTCTTTTTCAAACATTTGTGACTCCTCAACTAAGATGCTGTCATCAAAAATGTAAAAGCCTATGAAAAATTAAAATGACTTTGGTTTGGCTGAGGCCCTCAGCTGGAATAATATCATCACATGTCTTCACTTTTCTTGTATGTATGGAATTGTACTTCAGGGATTTTATTCTTTTTCCTTTTCTTTTCTTCTTTTTGCTAAAATCATGTCAATTTCAAAGTATCCAGCTGACTTTCTTCTTAAGGAAGTACTCTTGATTCTCGTGTGTCATTATTCTCTCCTATTATAATACAGCTCTTTCTCTAAACAAGCAGCATTCCAAATCTTTTCTTATATTCCATGAAACACAAACTGAATTGGAAAAAAAAAAAAACAACCACCAAAATAGCATCCTTCTATTTTTGCCATTTTATATGATTATAACATGCTAGAAATGTCACTATAATTATAGCAACAAATTATTTCAACAATCCTCACAAGTGATGCTATTTATAGACCATCGAGAAAGTATAGAAAGAATGAATCCACCCTGGCAGAAAACCTGCTAATGCCTGTGCTTGAACCTAGGTCTGGGACTTCCTGGCACTGCATGATTCAATGTGAAGATGAAGGGTACCATGGGTCTTTATTCAAAAACAGAACATGAGAAATGGAATAAGCAAAAGAAAACATTTAAATGATTATAGCTTGGCATTTACTCTGCATTCCCAGTATGTTAGGGACTATGTACAAAAAAATTGTGATCACTGTGTACTTCTCCCTTTAAGTCTTAACACTGATGGTCCCATCAAAGAGACTTGCAGGTTTGGAAGACATAAGTGACAGACAGGAATGCAATGTTTAGGTCAGGGGGAAAAAATAGCCATTTTCTGTGATCATGTATAGTCCATTGAAGCTGAGAAAATACAGTCAGTTATCATGTGCTGTGCTTACTTCCTTCATTTCATCTTGAGCAGGGGAAGAGAGTTGGCTGCAATTGCTTGTTCGTTATTGGTTTTCCCTCTTTTTATTTTTAGCCTCTTTAGTTTTATGGGTTTTATATCATTTTGCTTAACAAAGTTGTAAATTCAGGGGTGAAATAAATTTCACAGTGCCTCTTTAACCTCCACTGTACAGATGCATTTGTAGAAACTTCAACGGCTCAGAGAATTCCGCTCAGGATGGGGTTCAGAAAGGATTTTAAAAAGCATTTAACCAAAAGAAATCCCTCAGTAAATCATAATTGGCTCAAAATTATCTGTGTCTTTTGCATATTGGTTAATGTAGCTCTTTCCCTGGGTCACTGCGGAGAGCTGATGGTGCTGTCATTCTGAGGGTATGGGTAAGTAGCTTACCATCGCTGCCCAGGAACCTGACCATGACAATCTGGGATGCCTCCCAGGGAAGTATGAACACCAGCTGCAGTTGCTGATAATGACAACCCTGTGCTGACTCTTTTTAGCAAACAAAAAATATGTCCCTAATTTTCCTAACCTCTTCATGGGTTTCTGCCTTTGTGTCATTAAATGTTCACCTGGCATATTTCAGATTCCATCAAAGATTGCTTTATTCCCCATCAGTATTTTTCTGGTGTGCATTATTGCCTTGAGTCTCTAAGGGTAAATTTGCCATTAGTTGGCTGTCATTATGTACTGGGAGCATACATAACGGAGTGAAGCTTAATGCAGGGCACAAAGCAGAACTTCCAATGACTATCGCCTGGCATCCAGACAGCGATCTGAGAACTCACCTCACGGGTAAATGGCAAGAGCAGAGCAGTGTCTTAAAGACAGAGGACAAAGATCTCAGGAGTTAATTGAGGGTTGCTTTCTCTGATCCATGTGAAGAACCAACCTAGAGAAGAAAAATAATAACAAGGAAACAACCACACTAACATGTGTGCAGCAAGGACTGCAGCCACAGCTCCTTTTGGAATGAATAAACATGTGTTAATCATTAGAGTTTGAAACTGATCCCAGAGAATGTTGCATTATAACTACAGACGTGAAAAATGAATCATTGCACAGACAATAGCTATGCATGCTTAGATGGCGATAAAGCCACCCCTTGTAATGCAGAGCTCAGGATGGGCTGGGGAGGACAATGTGATGTCATGGGTCATATTCAAGGAAAAAGGAGATGGATTTTCTTCGGAGGCAGCAAGATGTTCTCTGGCACACAACCTACCAGCTTTGTAAGAGAGCTCCAGATGGATGCTGAGAATAAGATACTAAACACAGCAACAACATGCTAGTTGGACAGCTACCTGACAGCATTGGGTGACGCCTGCAAAAAGGGTCCCTTCATTAAGCTAATAATACACCGGCTTATGTGGTTAACTGAAGCCAAGGGCTGGGGATAATTTCACAAAAAGGAAAAAATTTAGCTGCCATGGTAACCTGGACAACGACAGATCTTCTGGATGTGACAAGATTCCAGGCTGAATTACACAAAGTCACCATAAGCCCAGAAAGCAAAGTGGATTTAATTAGTTGGTTAAGTCTGCAGCACAGGAAGGATGGCAACATTTGTCCTTTATTCTCTTTCCAAACTAACAACGCGTCACTAGCCTGAGCGTTCCTAGAAAAGGAACATTTTTAGCTGAGCACATGATTGCAAAATGATGCTGCACATGGGAAATCCCCAAATTTAAATTCCGTCAAAATTCCACGTCCAAATTAGCCGTGACTACTTGAAGGATGCACCGAGAACAGGCTCCATTATATGTCATTTCTAAACATTGAGTCTTCAAATGTTTCTCCCAATAGTCACAGATGCCAAGATTAGCACCTTCTAATTTTAACAGTCTATTAAGATAACTTTAGCACAGGAACCTTCTTCATCTTATTAATCAAAATATATTTGGTGAGTACATATGGCATTCTATTGAGTATTAAAAAAAGCAAATTTTAACAGAGCAGATTCCCATGGACCAGGATTTTACTATCCAAGATAACATCCATGTTATCCTAGACAGATTCTAGGGAGGCATATTAAGGACACGGAAAAATTTTCTAAAATGGAAGGATTGGTAAGACTGTTGCATATGTGTCCTGCCTTTCTGTATGTCTCATTTACATGTTGCCTTGGCTGTATTTTAGACTATTATTAATTTCTTTTTTTAAAAAACTTTTTAGGCTGGGAGTGCAGCTCAATCGTAGGGTGTTTCCTTAGCATGCCCACAGTCACTGGTTTGATCCTACTGCAAACAAAAAAAAAAAGGGAAAAAAAAGGAAAAAAAAATTTACCACCTCTGTCTTGGACCACTTATGGTCTCATTCTTGGCTTTTCTTCATTGAATCCTCTCTTTTTTTTCCCTAACATTATTGCAGGCACCTGTGCTCATCATTCTGCAACATACCATTTCGTGTTTACATTTCCCAGTCTTCTCACTTATCTTTTCCTCTTTTTTTTTTTTTGTTTTCATTTTCCTGGTATCGTTATTATTTCAGGACTTTCTAGCTTGGAACTCCAGATTTAGTTATTTTTATGTCTCATATCTAACCAGTCACCAACTCTTGTCAATTATTCCTTCAGACTTTTCCTCCACCCTATCCACCTATTTTATACTTGTCAATAGCAAATAAATTATAGCTCTGTAAACAGACCAGAGTCTCTCAGGTCTGTATGCCTTGGAATAGATGCTTTATTCAAACATCATTAGGTAATAAGCAATAGAGATTCAGAGTAGTTCATAATAGAGGGATATTGATTGTCAAGGTTCAGAGAAACCTCCACACACCTCCAGGTAAGAAGCAAAGTTCAGCTCATAGAATTAAAACTGAGAACAGAAAAGTGGCAAGCAAGGTGGTATCTCTCTCTTTACCCAGAAGAGGCTTTGTTCCTTCACTCTTCTTAAGATCAACTTCTGTATTTATTCATCATTATGCAACTGGTCATCAGGCATCAAGTCCTACCAGATCCACTGTCTGGGACCACCTGGCAACACAAGGGGTCTCTTGGATGAGGCTCTCAAGGGGGACAATAAACTGGCTAACTCACCTGTTTATCTCAAACTGCACATGTGGGTGGTTGCTGGGCCATTGACTGGAGTTTTCTTTGTATCAGGTAACAGGTGTTCAAACTTACTTACAAAACCATCCATGTCTCAGGAAACAGGTAGGTAAACAATGCTATTGTTTTAAGAGAGTGTAGGTGGAGATGGCCTTCAGCTGTGTCCCTGTGGAGGACAGAGGATGCAACAATTCTTGTCAAAAGTGCTGTTTCCTAGAATACTCTTTCCTCATCCAGCCACTCAAAATATCCCTCCTATTCATTCTTCGAAACCCTGAAAAGGTCATTGTTTTGTTCTACGGTTCACTAATCTTGCTCACCACCGCAGCAGAAACCATCAACCCCTGCTCTGTACTGGAACTTTTGCCTAAGCCTGTATCTATTATTGCACATAAATCACTAAATTATAATTATTAATTTGCATGATTGGGTCTACCATTGGTCTGGGAGACTCTTATGGTTGTATTTTGAACCTTACTTATTTCAGTATTCCCAGCATTAAACATGATGTCTGGTAGTAAGTGCTCAACAAATGTTTTGTTGACTCAGTTGCTTTTAATATGGTAATTGCTTAATTAATATTTATAAATGATGTCTCCCAAGCCTGTCCCTTGCTTTACAGAATTAATTGTATAAAATTGAAAGGGCAGAAGTTGGAGTTAGAAGCAATGAATTAGAATCATCCACAGAAATATGGATGAGTCTTTAAGAAAATACAGTCTTTAGAGAAAAAAAGTAAGGAGAAGATTCATAATTAATATCTTTTCCATAAATTAAAAATATATGCACACAAAATAACAATAATTTTTCAAAAACACATAAAAAAATAAATATACTTCAAACACACTGAAATTGTTGCCTATGGAAAGATGGTAATGGGAACAAGGCATAGAGATTTTTTTAAAGGTATCCTTTAATAAATAAGTATAAAATAATAAAAGAGTTTTGCACAGATTAAAGAGAATAATGTATTTTGAACTGAGGAGAATGATTAACTCAACCATATGCCTTTGGCTTAAAAATAAAGAATAAAAAAAGGGATAAACTTTAATATTACAAAGATTTAGGTTTATATCCTAGCTATTACTCATGAGTAAATTGATAGTAGGAAATATATTTAAATCTTACTGTACCTTAGTTTCCCTGTTTATAAAATTGTGATAGTAGTATCAATTTCATGGAGTTGTCTTAAAAGTAAATTAAAAAATACATAGAGAATACATTTCAAAAAGTATCTAAAGCAATGTCCAAACATAAACTCCTATCCTTATTGCTTGCACTTGTCTGTGGATTATTCTAGATCAAATATATCCGGCAATAATTCTATCTTCGAGGTTATCATATTCCTTCTCAAAATATGCCTCCTATATTATCTATTTCCCAGTTTATTGGGAGTAGTATAGACAGTGGTGGCAAGAAAGAGGAGTTACAATTGATGTCTTGAGCATTGTTTAATCAGAAAGTTCCATATGGTTGGGGAAGAGATGACTGACGTAGCTGGCATAAGAGGACAGAGAAAGATTGTCCCTGGACCATAACTTTGAATCATGGAGTTGGCTACTAGATCACCTCTCCCTCTTCAATCATATGAGTGGCCTTGGCTGTCAACCTGATGATCCATTAGTTCATGCTTACTGATTCAAGGCCTCATGCACTTTCTTTTCATAAACCTTTTGCTCTAGGTAAGCTGACTTTGCTATCATTCATTCTGCAGGATCCATGAGATTTCCTAGGGCTGTAGTTTTACCGAAGATATTCCACATTTGCAATGTCTTGTTTTCTTGCCTCCTTTTTCAATTCTTTGGGAACTAGGAAAAAAAAAAACTCCATGGGTTGGGGATGTGGCTCAAGCGGTAGCATGCTCGCCTGGCATGCGTGTGGCCCGAGTTCGATCCTCAGCACCACATACAAACAAAGATGTTGTGTCCACCGAAAACTAATAAATAAATAAATAAATATTTTTAAAAAAAAAACACTCCAACTTTTGTATAAAACTTTCCTGTATCTCCCCGAACTTTTGAGTAATTTCTGAGTGCAAGATGACCACACTTGTTTGACGTTATCTATGGCCTTCTCATAAATTTGAGTCACTTATTCAATTTGAATTAGGTCTGTATTGAGTAGAGAGAGAGTTTTATCCTGATGGTATCTCTGTGCTCAGATATTGAATTATATGTAGCACATCTTTTAAAATATTCTGTAATAAATAAGCTCCTTCAGTAGTTTACAAAAACGCCATGTTAAGGTAAGTTAACTAAGGATTAAATCTCAATGTATTCAGTCAGGAGAGGGTAGGCAGAGGAAATCTACCATATCTATGAGTCAATGAACCTGTGAGTCAACTTTTTTTGCTTTGAGCTTTTAGTTTCCCTCCCCATGTTTTTTTTCCAACCTGTAAAGGTTTATAGGTTTATTACTTTAGGATAAGTCACACCATGGCCCTCAGTTTTGCCATTTATAAAATGAAAGTGTTCAACTAGATCTTTCTTTGATTGAAATCCTAACATGGAAACCCAACCTATAATACAAAAAAAAAAAAAAGAAAAAGAAAAAGAAAATGTAGCTCTGGTGATTGAAGTTGAGGGTGGCACTGAAACCCCCATCTTCTTGTCCGGGCTATATTCCCTGATCTCTTTAAAGCTCAGTTTGAAAACCCAGGGTGAAATACTCTGCAAAAGCTCTCAGATACCTCTCAGTTGCTGACTCTGTGAAAGCAGGCAACTGAACACCCTCTTGCTTCTTCTGTATCACCTTTCCATTAGGCTGGCTTTCAGGGTACTACAAATTATAGAGTAGGCTCTCAGAGGTAGGTGCCTCACTATTCTCCCAAGAGTCTATGAAGATCACTTTGACAGAGGTCAAAGTATTTGCCAACCGTAAATCTTAGCAGAAAGGCATAATGTCATTATTCACACCATTGTTGTGTTTACTCTTTTTATTACTACTTGGCCATACTATATAGAGATAGTTATCCTTGTTTTACTGAAAGATGAGAAAATGAGGGTCTCAAAGAAGCTAAATACATCAAGTCAAGCAAAATAAAAAGTAATAAAGCACTGAATCTAGTTGCAGAATTATTTTTTACTCCCAAGTCCATGATGTTTTCAAAACACCATACTGACGCAAGCTGACTTGAGAAAGGACACCAGAAATAAAAGATGACTTTTGAAAAAAAAAATATGTTAAAGGAACACAACTTATAGGTTCTACCAGAACCCTGACTGATATCTCTGACAAGTTTAGAGAAAGCTCTGTTTGGATCTCAGAACAATGCTGAGACAAAGGCAATGGCATAAGGGCCTCCTATGATCTGGATGAGGGACCCCAAAATGGTCATAAGGGCTGGTCCCCAGAGTGGCGCTATTAAGAGGTGGTGGAACATTTAGGATGTGGGGCCTAGTGAGAGATCCTTACATCATGAAGGGTGTGCTCTTAAAAATAATTGAGGAACCATACTGGTGATCTCAGTCTCTCTTTGCTTTCTGGCTCATCCTGTAAGCACTTAGTCCTACCATGTGCTCCCACCATGATGTTCTACACTTACCAAAGACCCCAAATCACAGGGCTGCCTGATCTTTGGAAACTCTGGAACCATGGGTCAAAATAAACCTGTTTTTATAAGCTAATTATCACAGGTACTTAGTAATAGAAATGTGAAGCTGACTGTGACAGAGTGTCTTCATGAGCTTGGTTACCATAAAATATACTACAGGCCATCAAAGATCTACCTGTAAAATTCAATCAGCATGGGTATATTCTATTATTGGCTCTTTCTCTGGGTCCTGATCTTTATCTCATGTTCTTGTCAACAACTTGACATATTTCCATGTTTGGTTTCTAGTCATTCCTTTCGTTTAAATCTCAGACTAATATCTCTCAGGGTACAGATAAGACCTGCACATAGCATACATTTCTGTGTGCTATATTTTCCACTTTGGGGTATCAAACTTATGTACTTGATTTTATTTTGCCAGCTCAGGGCCCATTAGCAATGACAGGTGGGGCAGAGATGCCACCTCCATTACTGAGATGAAGCAACTCATCCAAGATCATGCAGATATGACAAACTGAGAAGCCAAACCCCAAATCTACTGCAGAGCTTGTGGATGGAACATTAAAAACTGGCCTGTCTGTATAACCATCTGATGCCATTAGGGACATAAGTTATGTGAAATTCAGCATTTTTTTGTCCTCAGGAAGCCATTTAATTCTCACATAATCAAACACTAAAAATGTTATGTTTCATACACTTGGAATCAATATGTACTATGATAGAAATATAGCATGATTTTTTTTCCTGTTCTAAGAAATGTCTATATGAGGAGTGAGAGGGAGCAGCTGCTAGCTTCTATTCGTTTGCTGGACCCCCTCCTATTTGCTTTCTTTTTAAGTGCTTTTTAAATTATTAATAATGCCCCACAAATGATCCTTTCTTTTCTCTTTATTTATTTTCCCTCTTTCCATTGCCCAAAAGATTTTCATTCAAAGAAGAGAAGCCCAGAGTCATAGAGGGGTATAGGTTTCAGAAAGGCCTTCAGTACATACATGCCTTCTCATAGGGAACTGAAAAGTTCACTACCCTTGTGCCATAAGTTGGATTTTAAATATCTCCTAAAAACCCACATGCTAAAATCTTGGTCACTAACCTGTGATACTATTGGGAGGTGGTGTAACCTTTAGGAGGTGAGACCTAGTGAAAAAACAAATTAAATCATTAGGGGTATACCTTGAAGGAGATTTGGGGGTTCCTATCCCTCTCCCTCTCCACCATCACCTCTCTCTCTCTCTCTCTTTTCTTTCTGGTGCCCTGAGGAGATCAGGCCTGCTCTGCCATTCACTCCTGCCATGATGCATTGTGCTGCCACAAACCCAAAGGCACAGGGCTGGGTGACCACTGTCTGAAACCTTTCCTCTTTATATAAAAACTGTTTATCTCAAGTATTGTTTACAATGATGCAAAGTGAAGTGTGATTTCAGGAAATGCTGGGACTGGAATTCAGATCCAGGACAGAAAGCAGAAGCCTCCACTTACAACCTCTGCTCTGCTTCCAGTAAGTCTAGGTCCTCCATCTAAGTTTCATTCTCAGACTTAATACTTACACTTTCAAAGAAGTATGTATCTTAATAGAATTCATAAAAGCCAATTACCTTTGGTAAATTGTTACTAAAACCTAAATAACTAAACTTAAGTTCAACAACATTTGAACCCAATATCACTAAATGCTTTCCATTTAGAATGTATTTTCATTACCCTGATTAAGGATCAAACTAACACCAAATGTAACTATAGCTCATCAAATTAAATCTTGCATTTTAATTTTGTAGGAGAAACGGGGATTAAAGAATGAAATAAAATAATTACAGTTCCAAACCTCTAAAAATATCCAGTCCTAGTTTGTTTTGTTTGAAAAAAAAATCTTGATTTTTCAGTTCATTCAAATCAGTGTAGGCACTGCAAATAAAATTTTAGAATGTAGACAGAAGGTCTGTGAAGCATAAATTATAGGTGTTTTCCCAAATGGTTTGTATGAAGGACTTGCTAGATCATAAAAGTTTAATTCACTAAGACTCAGTTCTTCTGCACAGTAGAACTTAACTTGAAGAATCATGTTCATTCATTTAAGGAACATATACTGGGTGCCTAGGAGGTGTCAAACATTGTGATTGGCACCATGAAAGACACAAAAAAAACAAACAAACAAAAAACAAAAAAACAAAAAAAACCACCCACAGATCTCTAACATGAGAAAGTATAAGGCTTATAAAGTTGGTTTCAATTATTTGAAGTAAAGGAAAAGGACAGAATGATACCATCCACTACATTCGAAATATTGGAAAATCCAGTTTTTGTAAAGAGTGATTACATGTTGAATTCCCTTGTGCTGTCTTGGTTGTGTGTACTCTATTTACAAAAGAATAGCTCTCCAGTGCTTACCCACAAGTGAAGATAAAATGATGGATAACCCATAATCACTACCCTCAAAGAGTTTACAGTTTTTAATCATGTGATGTCCATCCAGGAAAAGGGAAAGTTCTCCTGTCCTCCCAGTGAAAGAATAGACAGTTCTGCCTACAGGGACTGGGGAGATGAAGGCACAAGACAAAATCTGAGCTGGAGTTTGTAGAAAGGGAGTGATGTTTAAGAGGATGAAAAATGACTTTTGAGAGCGAAACTTAGCACAAAAGAAAAAATAAACTTCAGGAAGCCAATTCAAATTCTTGGGCCAAGAACTGACTGTGGTTTAGAGAGATGATCAAGACCAAAAGGAATCTGTAAGAATGGCCTGTATTGATAACAATGCTGGAATCTTGTCTATACTGTGTACCTGCATGTTCCTATTAACAACGAATTGGTACCTATGTCTAACTATAATAAGAGATGCAAGATTGGGGTCTCAGAAGCAAGAACTGCAGGATACACACCCTTTTCACCTGCTTCCCCCCTTGAGCTAAGCAGCATTAGTGCCTCTCTTAGGAGAGAAAGCAGTAAAGCTAGGTCATTGGAAAGACTACATCATTCTCAACAGTAACTGAAACAACCAATTTAGACCCTTATGACTGTCATTCTGCCCTTTTTCACTATGCAGAATATAGATGAAATAACAAGTACATCACAGATGAGGTAAGTGAGAAACTGACATCATAAACTTGGACATTAACATTACATCTTCGTGCAACTTTTAAACTTTAGTATTAGACATTGTCTTTCTATCCATAAGATAACACTAAGTAAGATACAAGGAAATCTTTTTAAGTTTTGGAATGAAAATATTTCATATGAAGTAGCATTGACGGAATTGAAATAGAATCTGTGACAAAGTTCGATCCCTAAAACCCTTGAAATACTTAAGAATCCTATACAACTATAGGAACTGAAATTTGAAAGAACTTGGGAAGTAACATCTGTAATTGGTTAATGGATTCTCATGAGAATTCTCTATTTGGAAGTGCCCAGGATATTGGTGATTTTGTACTTGAAGCTAAAGGTTACTCATTCTTTGATATTCTCCCATTATTCTTGATAAATCTGCCTATGTAAAAACTGTACTACTCATATTTTTTAAACTGATTTCCAAAAGGGATTATCTGCTTGCCTCCAAAAGATAGGGCAACGTAACTTTCACAAAACCAAAGTAAACAAATTTGAATTCGAATGAAGAAACACATGAAGAAATCTTGCTATTCAAAGCCATAAAAGGAATGTTGGAAAAGAAGATTTCTCTTTTCTTTGTTTTTCTCAGAAACTTGAACTTCTGGAATGACTTTGTCCTTTTTTTTCACTTCTCATCGCCCATATTCTCTGTTTCCAACTATTATCTTTTTCTTAATGTCCTTATCTCCTTATTTAGATCCAAATATGGAATTATTTATAAGATGTATTTTAACAGAGAAAATTTGGAGGGTATATACAACAATAAATCTAACATATTATAAATTATAAAAGTGGGGCATAAGAAATTTAGTGACTTAATTAAGATCAGATAGTGAATTTATATTTAAAAAATAGGGTTCCAACTTCTAGGGAGATCATAGTCAGATATATGTGGACGCTGGGGACAGAATAATAATGAAGTAATGCTTACAATGCACTTCCTCCAAACACAGCATATAGCAAATGCCTAATAAAGATCATTATCACAAGTTTCTCTCTTCAGCAATTTGAGGGTGATAAGTGCAATGGGAAAAAGATGGAGGGTAAAGAGAAAGCTGAGCACAGAAGCACTGGCAGTTTTATTTGGGGGATCTCATCCATACATTCACAATAACCTGCCTCCTGCTACCTTAACAAGGTGCCTTTTTATCATGGCTCTTTGATGTAAGTTCATTTGGGCTCTTATTTCTTTTGCTTTCTCTGAAGGCTCAACTTTGAGTGTCCCTTAACATAAAATATCAGCTGTGCAGTCAATAACATGGAGTTCAATGATGTAGATACAAAAACTTCTTCGGCAGACTTCCTAGAATAGAAGTTCATTGGATTAGACAAAGGGGAATGGAGGGGGTGGTAATACAAAAGACAGTAGAATAAATCAGACATAACTTTCCTATGTTCATATATAACTACACAAAGAGTGAAACTCCACATTGTGTTCAATCTCAAGAATGGAATCTTATCTGGAATGGGTTGTACTCCTAGTACACATAATATTTTGAAGTACACTCTACTGTCATATATATCTAAAAACAACAAATAATATATATATATATATATATATATATATATATGTGTGTGTATGTGTGTATATATATATATATATATTAGCTTAATTTTTGTCAATGCAAAGCCATGTTTTCAAGTTTCAAAAAGACAACCAAAATATGCAGAACAGCCTAATTTTGTTGAAAGTTCCATCCCAGATCTTTATTTTATTGGGGGTTGAGTTTCAGAATGACAAAATCCTCTCAAAGACACAGAGGTCCCTACAGCTCTATTTTCATGGAAGCTCTTCCTCCTCCAAGCCTCTATGCCAATTCTTTCCTCTCCTTTCTTGCTTTCTTAAGTGTTTATTGTTTATGATCCTCTATAGGCTAAAACAAAAAAGAATTAAAGTCAAATATCAAAATAACCTACTAAGAAATCCTTAAGTATATGGCAACTGCTAATTTCCTCTGTAGGATAAAACTAAAGTGATTCATGGGCATCTACTATCTCCAAACCTCTGCTTTCTTTTTGAAATAACAGCTCATTTTTTATAATCTCTCTTTCAAACTACTCTTCTATGAAAAGAGAATAGATGTACAATACTTTTCAATTCTCAGTCAGGAGAATAATGGTGGAATCAAACCTTTAAAGGGGACTTTAATACCATTCAGGAAGCGATTTCATCAAACATAAAATGGCAGCATGAAGTACTGAGAACATCTTTGCCCTGAGACATTGGAGGAAAAAAACAAACAAGCCAGGGTTTCTAGAACCAAATCTGCTGAAATTTCAATTTCCTGTATGTCTTTTTAAAAAAAAGAAATTCCTTCATGTTTCCAGGTCCCAAGTTACCTCATCTATAAAATGATGAAGTTACATCTGCTGCTTCTAAGTTCAGCTTTAGCATTCTGTGAGACAAGGTGGTTGATTTTATTTCCAAAATATTTTCTCTTCATTGCTTTCTTCCCTAACCCAACCAATGTCATCTATCTCATAATGGAAACATAACTCACTCAGGCAGTCAAACCAATAACCAAGAAAGCATTCATCTTGCCTTTCTTTCTCTCACAACCTACATTCAATCCATTACCAGTACCCTCCCTGGTTTCAAAATACCCCAAGTCTGACTCTCTCCACCTACACTGTTATTGTATTCCAAACCACCTCACTTTCTCTTTCTTCTTATTTTCTGGCTCCCACTTCTGCTCTTACAAGGTTTACTTTCTACCCAGCAGCCAAAATGATCCTTTAAAACATCAGTCAAATCCTGTCCCTTCCCAGAACAAAGTCATCTTAGAACACTTGTGAAATCCTCACTGTGGTCTGCAGGGGCCTACATGGTTTATCTCACCAACTACATCAACACACTTCTATTGTTTATCATCCTCCAGCCACCACAGTGACCCCTTTTTCCCACTCAGGACCTTTGCGTGTACTTCTCTCTGGCTGGAACACTCTCTCTGGATACCCACGTGGCCCCTTTCCCTACTTCATAGCTCTCTGTTCCAATATCATCTTTTTTCAGAGATGCTTGTCCTGACCTCTTTATCTGAAATAACTACCCATTACTGCCCATTATCCACTCCCTCATTCTTCCTTTTTAAAGTACCTCCTACCACCAATATGCTATGTTGTTTCCTTTGATCCCCAATGAATCATGCCTTCTCTCATCCATCCCTGTACAGAGTTCCCTCACTCCTTGTCTCTAGGCATTGTTGTGACTTTGTCTAATCCGTGGGGCATCAGCAAACATGATGCACACAGAAACTCAACAAGAACTTGCTCATTTGCCCTTGTTCCCATGGAACCTTAAGACCACCCAGAGAAAAAGACCATGTGGACACAGGAACCCAGCCCTTCCATCTCTCCCAGCTGAGCCATGCCAACAGGTTGACCTTCTAGTTCAAAGAAACGGCAGGTGTGAACCCTGATGGGGTAGCAGAAAGTCGTTCAACTCATCCACAAAACTGTGGGAAAAAAAAAAAAACTCGTGTTGTTTTAAGACACTCGGTTTGGAGTGGTTTTTTATCTACCAAAATATAAGCAATTCAGTTCCCGTGGCATATCATTATTTTTTAAAAATCATTTCCTCATTGGAATGTAAACTCCATGAGGATAGGGTTTTTGTCATGCTGTAATCCCACCATTTAGATCCTTGCATTGGGTATACACTCAATGGTGTGGAATAGATTCTTAGTGAAAACTTATCAAAGTGAATGACTGTATAAATGAATGAACAATTTCATATTTTGGAGGAATATGCTGCTCAGCCCAAGCAAACTTTGTGGAACATTTTGTTTTAAAAAAAAATACCTTATTACAACAAGAAGAACAAAGATGACGTTTCAGAGAATTTTTTCTCTCATTATTAAACCTTTTTGAAAATGGAAGTTCACTTCTTGGAACCACTTGTAACTGGGGTTTAAAAAATCGGATTTCAGTCAAACCTTTTGCACTACGCACTTCTGTCTGTCAGGGACTCCTCCAGTGGATTTACAGCTTCAAAGTGTTAGCTGCCCTTATATGGCTAATACACCACTGCAACAAGCTAGAAAACTCTTGGCCATATTCTGTAAGTGACAGAGTGAGCTACTCTGGACAAGCGCCTGTGGGAGCAGGAAAGGTACCTTCAAAGGTAAACCAGACCAGAATGAGTGCAGGGCATCTGGAAAGTCACACAGTAAGTACCTATCATTCAAACCATTATGGTGTCCACCTGTCTTCCTGGTGAATCCAAATCATTGGGAGCTTGGGACTCATGAGCTGAATGTTTAGCTCACTGCACTATTGATTTCTAAACATACCATCGCTAGAACAGTGTACAAAGAACAAGTAGCAGTTATTTTCTGTAGGGCATAATTGTAGGTGTAGACCTGCCATTGTTCCCACCACATTAGAAAAATGCCTTCCCTCTGCACTAGCAGCCTCGGGCCCTGATAAATGAAGAAGGCTCGATATGCATAAGAGCTCAATAAATTCTATAGATGACAGATTGAGAGGCCAGATCTAACATCCTGTCCCCTTCACAGTAGGCTGGCTCTGCTTCCTCCCAATTAGACCAAGACTGAAGAAACCAAACAGAATATAATGTGAAACTTTAAGTAGAACTTCAGTTGAGTTGAGAAGTGAGTTGAATCTGTGTAGACAGTAGATAGAAGAAATCATATGACCTGGTGTTCGGGGGTCATGCCCCTTCAGGACAACCTGGTGTCCTAGAAGGCAGACCTGTGAACTCAGTGCCACCTGCTTATGGGCTGCTCTTGGGGCTGTCTCATTGATTGAGTGGCTTGGATAAAAGTTTATTCTACTCCCGGAGTTGCAATGATTTTTGCTTATTTGCCTGGTTTGTTTTAGTTTTTTTTTTTTTTTTTTTTTGGGGGGGGAGCATAGGCACAGTTCTTGTTTTTGTTTGTCTGTTTATGTTTTGTCTGAAAGAGGAAAAATTTGTACTATATGAGCCTCAGGCTCTTTTAAGCTTAGAATCTTATGGGCTTAAATCAGTGAAGCCCAAAACATGCCATCTTATCCCACTGCAAGAGGCAAATGGTAAAAATCAATATTTTTACCAATTGTTAAGCACAAACGACTAGTTCTATGAAACAACAGAAACTTTTTCAAATGAAACTGCTTCCTAGATGTTGTGTTGTATTTGTCTCTAAAACAAACATCATGCATTAATTTATTCTGCAAATACGCCTTGAATACTACTGCTCATAGGAATGTGTACCACACACTGGGACTAGCCTAGATGTCAAAACTCAGGTCCCAGAAGCTCATAGAAGGCTGTGGCCATGTTATAAAGGCTGTTACATTGCAAGCCAAGGAGTTTGGATTTGAGTCCATAGAGCATAGGCCTCTAAATTCTTTTAAGTAGGAATTCCTTGTCCATGTGCTTCAAAGGATGATCATTTTGGCAACAGGGTCCCTGGACAAGGAAGAGGTAAGTGGCAGTGAGGTCATCAAGAAAGCTGCTACAATAGTGGAAATGGAAAATGGGAAGATCCCTCTGCATTTTCTGCTGCAAGCTAGCTGTTGTTACCAACAGACCAAATATATCAAAGCTCAACACAAGGGGTTTTGCTCCAGGTAGGCAGTCAGGACTGTGGGGACCTGTCCTTCAACACAAGCTCTGCAGCTAATGAGCTGCTCCATTATTCCACAGGCACCGTCACTAGGAACATTCAGCCAGCAGAAGATGCGAGAGCTTGGAAGACAAAGTGGTAGGTTGTTAGGGGCCAGGCCTGGACAGGACACATGCCATTCCTACTCTCATTCTATTGACATGGCCAGGCTGATATTTTGCAAAGCTTGGAACTGATGCACTCCTTGAGATGCCCAGAAAGTCAAGAAGAAACAGACTTTGGAGAACTTCTGAAAGTTTCTGCTATGTGACATGAACTAAGAGAAATAGACTAAGAGGATGAAGATGGCAGGGTAGAATTAGGAGACAATTTCTGTGACATAATTACAGAATAAGGTGACAGTTTGGAAGAAAGCTGGGAAATGAAAGGGATAACTTTGGTGATGACCCATAAGTTTCTAGAAAACTGAAATGAAAAGTACTGCAAGTATTATAACCTTTTCAAGGGCAAGATGATTTTTTTTTCTATCAAAATTTTTATTGGAGCATACCTTTCACACAAACATTCCACTTTAGGAATTTATCTTTTGGAAAAAAATGATATAATATGTATGCCAAAACATTACTTGCATTAGCCAAAATAGAAAAACTATATAAATATCCATAAAGAGGATGAGTTATAATAAATTATAACATGGCCACATAAGTGTGCAGCCATTAAAAATAGCAGGAGTGATCTGTATGTATTGACATCAAAAGATATGTGAATTATACTGTCACATTTAAGAAGCAAGTTGCAAAATGATATATATGACTGTTTTGGGATAAAAATATATGTATGTATATTCATTTAAGAAAAGCTCTAAAAAAGAGTATACCAAAATCATTAGTGGCTATTTTGAGAGTTATATATTCCTTAAATTTCCTAAAGTTTCTATCTTCACTGGGGTAGCCAGGAAAATGTATAATTTTGCTTTTTGCTTTTTTAAAAAAAAAACTGATTTTTAAAAAATAAACAAGGTCACGCATGTTTACGCTTAGGAAAAGGAGCAGAATTTGAGTTTCTAATACTGTATATGTGTTTTATTTCTGTTGTTCCTCCAAAGCTCTTTGTAATGTCTTCAGTTTTCCCATTTTAGAAGAGAGAAAATAGGCTCAGAGAAGCTAATATCTTCCCCAAGATCACAAATATCTGAAGGCTTCATGTACAATATGAATAAGCCTCACTTGGCCTTCTGCTCAGCAGAGGTCCCTGCAAGCAGACATGCTGGTGGGTGGGGTGGGGGCAGGAGGAGAAAGTCAATGAGCAAAATAAAGAAAGCTGCATGTTCTTCCCAGTGCACACGGGGAATGTCAACTAAAACCACTTCTACTTTCACTTTGCCCAATCCTGTCTTCCTTCTCCTTTGACTTTCCTACTTTTCATTTCTTCTGGCTCCTAACCAAAGAAATAAGAACAAAGACAGATACTGAAGAGAGGAGATGTGAAAAATCAACAGATCTTTCCACTGTTTTCCATATTTTGCAAATATACCCATAGGATTTTGTTGGGGTTTTTTTGCATTTGTTTTATTTTTGTCTCTAATCATAATCCCCTTGGGAGACAGGGGCAATGTAATTCAGAGTAGTTAATACTCTGCTTCCGATTGTGACATATTCACGGCTATAAAGTTCTTATTATTAAGTTCTGAATCACAGGTGCCATTTGAGAAATAACTAGCAATTGTTGATTTTTTAAATTATATATCAATGTTAGCAATGAATCATTTTTTCTTTTTGTTTCAATTCAGTCATCTTTCTCAAATGTGTCTAAATAAAATAAATAACAAGGGTACCTATGTTTTAAAAGTCTTTTTGTCTTGATTTTGACTTACAAGTGAATTCATATTAAAGAATATTCTATATGTAAAATATTTCATTAAGAGTAAACCTAAAATGCCGTACATATTTGTATGTGCTCACAGAGGCTTATTTCCCTATAAGAAGACATTCTATTAGCTATACATGAAATCTGTTTTTTACCTTTATAGTCACGACATACAAAAAGGTCGGGGAGGAGAAACAAGGAAAGGGAGACACTGAGAAGTACTTGGCTTAGTATATATCACTAACTAATCAGCATCATTACAACTTCATCCCTATTGTTTTATTTGCACAAATAAATTTAACCATAAATTTAAGTAAAAATGGATGTTTTTACATTTAATGAAAAATAAGTTTGTTTTAAATATAATCATTAGAATACAGATGATGATGTTTCATTTTTAAATAAAGTTAGCAATAATTACTGAAAAAGGCTCATTAGGTTCTTTTTTTAATAAATGGAAATAATAACCTTCACCATGCAGGTTTTACTTGAGTATAATAATGGAAGACTACTTCAAAGTTATTGAAGAGGTTTTCAGATGAGAAAAAAATAGGTACATTGTTTTAATTTGTAATAAAAAGCCATGTAATATGCTTTTCAAAAAACATCATTACATGTGAATATTTTAAACAGTTATTCTTCCTAGACATTGTCTTCAGCTTTCTCTGCCCTAAAGAAAATCAAATAAATTAGACCAGACCAAGCATTAATTGGTTGCCAAGATTCATTTTTGTAAAAATCATTTTGGAGTTGTAGATGTTCACAAAAAGACTAATTGCAAAGTGGTTTAAATTATGATTGTTGTGATTTAATTGTTCAAAACAATTTCCCCTTAGGATTATTTTTTCCAAGTCATTTATTTCACTTTACCAAATGACCTTTTAAGAAATTTCATAACAGGCATACTCTGTCAAGTCAAAATAGAAAATATGCAGATACACAGATATATGGGCATTGTAAACTCTCCTTCCTCCTCCTTCTCTTCCTTCTCCTCCTCCATCTTCATCCTGATTTTTGTCTTCTTACTCTTCTTTCTCTTCTGCCTCTTCCTCTTCTTCCCTTTCACCTTATTAATCTTTTCTTCCTCTTCCTCTCTTCCTCCTCACTCCCCCGCCACAAAACCATGCAAAACCATGTATCATTTTAAATAATTTTAATAAAAAAAGACACATAAAAAGTAAATAGCAGAAGTGCCACCTAAATTCCATCATGTTACCTTAGCTTCATATGAAAAAAATAGTGTATCTTAAAATAGTATCCTCAGTATTTAATATGCAAAAAAATAGTGTATTTTAAAATTGTATCCTCAGTACTTAATATGCAAAAAAGTCAAGGGATTTAAACATATATTATATATAATACTAAAATGTAATTTTAAATGCAATATATATATATATATATATGAATAATATACCTTTATGTTTCTTTTGCATAAATCTTTATTTTCCATTAGGCAGATCATTTTGTTTTTAAATTTTTTTAATTTTTATTTTTTAGGTGTAGATGGACACAACACAATGCCTTTATTTTTATGTGGTGCTGAGGATCGAACCTGGGTCCTGCCCATGCTAGGCGAGCGCTCTACAGCTAAGCCACAATCCCATCCCTTTTTTTAAAATTTTTATTTTCAGTTAAGCATAGGATTTTGTCTTTAATCTCCCTTATTGGGAATCTTTAAAATCCCTGGAAGTTTTTTCTTTCCTTAAAGTACAACTTGGTAAAGTTCCTTTGTGTACAGACTGGTACCAAAGTGTATCAATAATCAAAATAAATATAGAGAAAAGAGAATTTAATCTAATATATTTACATATGTCTCATGTAAAAAGTTATGTTATTGATGTCTGAGTCCCTAAAATAGAGATGAGACTTGAAGACTTAGACTGGCTTGTTGCTTTATCTTCATAATCCAACAAGGGTCCACAGTTTTAACACAAAAATATGGATTATCTGGCTTTCCAATCTTAAATAAGCATTTTAAAAATGTAACAATCATCACATTCCCCCATCCTTACCAATATATGTATGAAGATTTGAATTTGGTGTCAACATACCTTGTGTACAAAAGAGAGATATGAAAAACTTTGGTATATATGTGTATTAAGAATTGTAATGCAAAAAAATAAAAGGAATACATGTATAATGGCAAAAAAAGTAATGATATTATCTGGAAAACAAATAATCTAAAACTGAGCTCATTAAACATTCTTTAATGGCCAGAAACTGGATGTATTTAAACATAATTTACTCTCACTAATATTTGTTTTGTCTATATAATAGAAACAAAGTCTTATCTTTTAAATCCAGTCTTGTCTTGCTCTCTGGCCTTCAGGTGGTATAAGAGGGTGGTGACCAATACATAAAAGGACTCTTCTACCAAAGAAATAGAAATAAAGCATAGTAGCTGGGCATGGTGGTACACAACTGTAATTCCAGAAAGTTAGAAGACTAAGGCAGGAGGACCACAAGTTTCTCGGCAACTTAGCAAGACCCTGTCTCAAAATAAAAAATAAAAAGGCCTGGGGATATAGCTAGGTGGTAAGTGCCCCTGAGTTTATTCCCTGGTACCACAAAAAAAGAAGAGAAGAGATGGTAAACAGGTTAGCATGCTGCTGTGGACTGAATGTTTGAAATCCATGCCACAGGCCCCATCACCACAGTTCATTTGTTAAAGCCGTAGTCCCCAATATGATTTGAGCACTGTCATCATATTATAGTGGAAAATTCCAAACCTGACTTCATGTGACAGGTCACAGTCAAAATACAGATGCGCTAAAAATATGAAATAACCTTTGGAGTATGTGTATAAGATACATATGAAACAAATGAATTTTGTCTTTAGACTTGAGTCCCATCCCCAATTTGAGTCCCATCCCCAAAATATCTCATATCATATATGCAAATGTTCCTAAATCAGAAAAATCTGAAATTCAAAACATTTGGCTGATCTTAAGCATTTCAGAGAAAGGGGATTCAACCTTCTCTGTATTTGGAGATGAAGCCTTTGAGAGGTAATTAAGTCATGAGAGGGGAGTCCTCTTGATGGAATTCATAACCTCAGACAAAGAGAGAGGAGAGAACTTGCTTCCTCTCTGCCCTCAGTCATGTAAGGATATGAGGAGATGTCTGTTTATAAACCAGAAGGAAGGACTTCAATAAGAACCAATCATTCTGGCACTCTGATCTCAGAACTCCAGCATCCTAAACTATGAAAAATAAATATTTGTTGTTTGAGGTACCCAGTCCATGGCATTTGTTAGAGCAGTCCAAACTACAATGTATGTATTAGCTACTTTTCCAAAATATGTGGCCATTATGAGAATATGGAGGAAAAGGTGAAAACACATGAGATGGAAGGGTGTTGTTACGGATTCAATTGTACCTCCCCCATTCATATGTTGAAGTTCTAACCCCTCAATGTGACTGTATTTGGCAATAGGGAGGAAATGACGGTTAAATGAGAACCTAAGAACACATTTCTAGTCTGATAAGGCTGCTTTTTTCATAAGAAGTAGAATAGATACCAGAGATGCCTCACGCTATGCATGGAGGAAAGGCCACAAGAAGACACAGTGAGAAAATGCCAGTCTACAAGCCAGGAGGAGAGTCCCCACCAGAGACCAACTTTTACATACTTTGATCTTGGATTTTTTGCCTGGAGGACTGTGAGAAAATTAATTTCTCTTGTGTGAAGCCACCCCGCCTGTGGTATTTTGTTAAGGCAGCATGAGCAAATAAATCAGGCTTAAAAAGTGTCTTCATCCACATGCTAGTGGAAGGTAAATGGGAAAAAAATAGATGAAACACATAGAGGGGAACAATAACTCACGAACAAGGTCCTAGAGGAGATGAGAGGTAATGGAGTCCGTACAAAAGTGGCTTCCACGAAATACACCTATCATTCTCGCATCCTTGAGACAGGGACTCAGAGGGCTTCATGAGCATTCTGACTTTTTGTATGCACAGTGTTTAAAAGACATTCCAAAGCTGTACCTTTCCCCTTTTTTCAAAAGAAGAAAAGATTCATCTTCTAAAACTAAGCCTTCCACTTGTGCTCACAGTTTCAAAACTTCCAACAGGTTATACATCAGAACAATCACTATAGAGAGCGTTAGGGAGGTTCCTCAAAAACACTAAAAATAGATCCACCATATGATCCAACGATCCCATGTCTGGGTATATATCCAAAGGAGATGAATCAGCATATTGAGGAGATATCTGTTGTCCCATTTTTATTGTGGCACTATTCACAATTTCTAAGATAGGGGATCAACCTAAGCATCCATCAGTGGGTGAATGGACAAGAAAACTGTGGTAGATATAAACTGTGGAATATTCTTCAGCCAGGAGGAAAGAAGGACATCTTATCATCTGCAATAAAATGATGGATGAAAAGATATAATGTTAAGTGGAATAAGTAAGGCACATAGTGGCAAATACCCCATATTCTTTCTCCTATGGGAATATAGCCTGAATGTAGAATAGTGATAACTAGAGATTGGGAAGGAGGGTGGATAAAGGAAGGTTGGATCGCGTGCCAAAACACAATTAGATAAAAGAAGTAAGTTCTGGTATTCTGGAGCACAGTGGGATGACTGTAGTTCACAATAACTTATTCTATATTTTATGAAGATCTAGAAGAAAGGAGTTTGAAACCTCCAAATATAAATGATAAGAAGATGGAAACACTAACTATTGGTTCAGTCCATGTTGTCCACATGTGTTGGAATATTACACTGAACCCCATTGACATGTATGATTAATAAATGTTAATTAAAAGTGTGCTTTAATATACTTTCCATAACCCAAAGATTTCTCGCTCTTATCATTACCTTTCCAATCAGACCACTCCTCTCTATTTCCCCCCCAGCACCCAGTTCCAAAGACCCTAGTTTCAAGTCCAGCATTTTCCAGCCTCTGGTGACTTTCTATTATCATATCTTGCAAACAATTTCCCCTAGGATTTTTCATGGCATGAAAAAAATTAATTTAAACTAAGAAGGGTTTTTTAAAAGTTTAGATCAACATATTATGAAAGATCATATTATAAAATTTATTGAATATAATCTTCCATAATATCTATTCTATGTATTAAAAGGTTTAGCTTTTTCCCATTTATTATGTGACACATAATGTTTGATTTACTTTAATTATGTAAGAAAAGGGATGGTTTATTAATAAATTTCAAAATGATACTGTATGTGATTTGGGAGCTGATGTATATTAAAATGTAGATTAAAATTTAATTGCATGTGACATCATAAGGACTTGGCAACTTGAGTAGATGATGTTTAGAATTCTTGTGTTTTGAAGTTTTAAAAAAATCAACTGATTCATTTTTATACTTGTTAAGTCTAATGATGATATGAAAGGGTTTTTTAGGCTGTTATTTTGCAAGCACTTTCCAAACAACATATTTTTATTAGATGAAAGCCAAATAAGATAAGATTAGTACTATATTTTTGTTCTTTTTTCCTGCTTATTTTTTAAGCATTTAAGACAACTTGATGAGCTTTATAAGAATTTTGATATCTGAGTTGTGGAGCTGATGAAAATGATCTTGAACTAAATTTCTAGAAATTTAAATATCATTTACTTAATACTTTTTAATATCAGTGTCCCTTACATTCTGTGTTAAAACAAAGTCCCTCTTTTTAGCCCCAATATGTGGCTGGAAAAAAATTCACTAAAGGCTATATAAAGGTGGCAGCCAGTAACATTTGTCCAAGTAATTCTGATGTCCACAACTGTTGCATCTGCCCATTGGGGATGGGGTGGGAGACTCATGAATTGTTCTATCATTGCTCCCCTGGGACACCTTTTTCAATGATGGGTGTTTACAGATCACTGGTGAGAACACTGTGTCCTGGAGCAATGGACTTAAGCCAGAATTGAAGTCAACTGAAGGGATTGTTGAGACACAAGTCACTGGGCCACACCTCCTGAATTCTCTGATTCAGTGGATCTGGGGAAGGGCCCAACAATTGCATCTCTAATACTTCTCAAGAGCTTCTGATATTCCTGGTCTCAGAACCACACTCAGAGAACAGTACCACTCTCCTAAACTGTATTCCCCATTCATTTTCCAAGCTCCATGACTTCAATTTTTCTTTCATTTTACCACTCCTCACTCCATACTCCGAGTTCTACCTATTGAAATCCTACCTGTCCTTTAAGGCAAAATTCAATGCCACTTCACCTGCCTAGCTCTTTATCCTCTCTAGAACTCCCCATCCTCTCTGCTGCAAGATGGCTAGTTTGCTGATTGCTTAGTGTGCATACTTGGAACTCAAGCTATAAGATAAACTCAAAGGAAAATGCTCAGAGAACAGAATGTACAAAATGCAGATCTTCTCTTTAAAGAGATTAATTTGCATATTTCACTCTTATTTGCTGACTTGGAAACTCCTTGATTGTAAAAACTATATTTTATTAATTTCTAGATCCCCCCAAAGAGCCCAGAGCATATCTATATATTTAATAGAGTTGCCTCTAGTTTTAATTGACTCATGAAAAATATTATTTACATATTCAGCAAATACTTATTGGATGTGCTATGATGAAGGCAGACCTAATCCCAGCCCTCATAATACTACTGATAATCATGATGATTTATTGAGTATTTATTATGTGCCAGGTGCTATACTAAGTGTTTTATATTGGCTTACTCATTTAAACCTTAAACAATTCTATATGGCAGGTATCATAATTACCATAATTTTGTATTGAGAAAGTCTAAATCATCATTCCAATTCACATACCTAGGGAAGAAAAGAAACCAGGATTTGAAGCCAAGGAAATCTGGTCCCAGAGTCATTTACCATGATGTTATAGCTGCAGAAATACAGTCTAGAAAGGGAGATGGCATTGAAGATAAATGAATTAAACATAATACCAATATGTACTGTGTGTGAGAAGCACAGGATGCTGTGAACACTGTGTCATAGAAGGGGCAAATCCGGTTTGGGTGCAAAGTTTGGAAGAGCAGGATAGAGTATCAGAAAAAAATATTTTTAAAAATGATTTCTAAGCTAAAACATAAAGGATAGGCAGGAGTTCAAGTAGAGGAAAGAGTAAATTCAGAAAAAAAGCACATTTAGTTGAAAAATATTGTGAAATGTTTAAGGAATTCAATGATCACTTAAGTGCAGCAAAAAAGAAACACCAGGGCCACAACATTGAGGGACTTGGAGATGCTGTTAACAATTCTGAAATTCATCCTAAAAGCAATGAGAAGCTACTAAAGTTACCGGAGTAAGACAGTTGTTTTATTGGAAGGGTACAGATTGGAAAGAAACAAATATAAATGTGGGAGGTGGCTGATAGGCTACTACTCTAGCCCAAGCAAAAGTGGAAAGTCTCTCCTGTTAGGATTATGGCAGTGTAAACAGAGAGGAAATGAATGGACTTCAGTCAGATTTAAGAAAAAAAACAAAACTCACTTTTAACTGCATATGAATGAAGTCTAAGCACCAACAAGGATGTAAATTTCTGTCTCACAGAGGGATGTGATGCAGAATGAATGAAAGAGTGGTTTTTAAATTGAAAACTGAAAGATGAAAAAGAATCAGCCCTGTAGGAATCTAAGAGAGAAATTCGTAGGCAAAGTTAAGCAGCACATTCCAAAGCCCTGCTGTGGCAATGAGCTTGGGGAATATAAAGAAGAGATATCAGGCAGAATGGCTTGGGGATCGCCAGAGAGAGTGTGGAGGATGGCAGGAATGGGAGTCAGAGAGACAGGGCCTGGATTACCAGAGTCTCATAAGCCAAGGCAAAGGGCAGAATTATTGTACGTGCAATGGGGATGTGTTCACTGCCCATTGCTGTAACTAAGTGCCTGAGAAAACCAACTTAAAGGAGGATGGATGTATTGGGGCTCATGGTTTCAGAGGTTTCAGTTCATTTCAGCTGGCTCTATTGATTTTGGGTCTACAGTGAGCAAGCACATCACAATGGAGAGAGGCATGGCAGAGCAAAGCTGCTCACCTTATGGCTATAGATCTTTGGGGATCCAGATAAGAGCAATATCAGTGGTATGGTGGTGACTTCGATGAGGAGAGAATGTGGAGGAAGAGATGTTGACACGTTCTGTCCTAAAATGTGTGTGGTGAAAGCAAAAGAAGGAGCCTGAGAGTTGGAAAGGATATGGGAAATACTATGGCATGTTTTGGTGCCAGAGGAAATGGATGATGTAGGTTGGGCAGAGAGACAGCATAACTGTAGGACTGAAGCCTTTAAGAAGGCCAGGCTGGGTGACAGAATTAGAGGGAATGGCTTTAGATAGGAGCAAAGGTAGTCCAACTGAGATTGGAGGTAAAGAACCACACATGGTTACAGATGCCATTGGGTTGTTCAGATTTCGTGGATGGAAGATGAATTAATCATTTTTACTTCCTATTTTTATTTTTACAGTGAAGTATGAATTGAATAATCTGAGCAAGACAGGTACCTGAATATAGACAAGACAGAGAGTAAGAAGATTCACCATAGTCATATAAATTTGAAAGCAACAACAATAACAACAACAGAGAAGTAAAACAGTAAAGCATAACAATGTCCAGTAAAGACTGTGGTTATTAATTTACGCGAAACCAGCCGGCACAATTATGTGATGTTTCTCAAAATATACTCAGCAGTTTGGGTGACAGCATGGGATAGACAGAGAATTGGTTGAAATGGGGATGGAGATACGCCAGGCAAGTGAAAAGAAGGGAGGAGGGGCAAAAAAATGATGGAAGTGAAATTGATGATGAGCTATGGAAATTAAGGAGTGTTTTGTTAGCTCTTTCATCACTGTGACCAAAATATCTAACAAGAGTTACAGTAGAGGAAGAAAAGTTTATTTGGGGCTCAATTTCAGAGGTTCAGTTCACAGATGGCTGACTCCAGTGCTTTGAACCCAAGGTGAGGCAGCGTCATGGGTGAAGGGCCCACAACTGCTCAGCTCATGGGGAGGTCAGGAAGCAGAGATAAAGACAAGGGGCAAGGGGACACAGGGAAGATGCACCTTCAGGGCATGCCCCTAGTGACCCTACCTCCTTCAACCACTTAATCTGCAGTTACCACCCAATTAGTCCACTCAAACTAGGATTGACTAATTTATAGATCTCAGAATCTAACCATTTCACCCCTGAATAGTCCTGCACTAAGAGGAGCTTTTGGGGGACACCTCATATCCAAACCATAGCAGAGATAATGAGGAAAGAAGGAAGGGAATTAATAGATTTAAAATCTTGATAACATTTAAAAATTGCTGGTGTAGGGCCAGGCACAGTACGTGCATGCCTGTAATCCCAATAGCTTGCAAGGCTGAGGCAGGAGGATCATGAATTCAAAACCAGCCTCAGCAAAAGCAAAGCGCTAAGCAACTCAGTGAGACCCTGTCTCTTAAATAAAATACAAAAAAAAAAAAACCCAAAAAATTGGGCTGGTAATGTGGCTCAGTGGTTGAGTGCCCCTGAGTTCAATCTCTGATACTTGACCCCCATTCTGGCCCCCACTAAAAACAAAGAATTGCTGGCCTGGGATTCTAGAGTTAGATCACTTATCCTGCATTTTAGGACAGAAGCAGTTTTCAAAGTTTATGTGGCCAAATGTATTCACTAGTCAGAATTTTTTACATTTCAAAAAATAAATATGGTGCCTATGCCTTTTTTTACATAACACTCTGGTGAGGTTCAGGGTACTGCCTTCTAATCAAACAAATTAGTATTCCTATAGCAACATCATGCATTTCCACACTGAGTAGGATAAATAAAGGCTAGTAATAGACTCACAATAAAATCAGGTCAGTTGCTGTGCCAAACATGTTCAGATATGGTCAGGCTTAGCTTCTGAATGACTGGTCCATAAATATATAAACAAATGAATAAATAAATACAAGTGTCAGAGAGCTTTGAATGTAGAGAGTGTAGACAGGTCATGAATATGACAACTCTCTTTACCCTGACTCATTTTATTTTCATTTTTAAATTTCCCCTTCTTTTCTCTTTTTCTCCTTCAAGAGATTTCACACACTCCCTAAGGAAGAGACCCATAATGTTCAAACAATAGGCATAATTTTAATGTGCTCTTTCTCTGAATGTCACACGTTTATTGTGGCTCATCCAGAGGAATCAAAACCCACTTCCAAGTTTTACACACAACTTGTGAAAGACTTAACCTTCTGGAAAATATGTGAACAAATGTAGATTCACTGAGGTGGGAAGGAATGGAGGACATTCTCTCAGAGAATGGCAGCACTGGACTGGTCCTGAGGTCAGCCCCAATCCTCTGGTTTATATTTTTAGGGAGCATCCACCCAACAGCTGTGCCTCAATCATCTTAGAGATGCTCTCTCCCACTTACTGCCCTAAGTTAGTGAATCATAATCAAAAATTAGAGTTGAATGTGCTGGGAAATGTACATTATACTCCATTGTGCAGCTCTGTGATTACTGTACTGTGTATGCCAGTCCACAGATTGACTGAAAACTGGGTTAAACAGAGTTGTGGCTAATCCTGGACTCCATCCAGCATGCAGATGAATGGGATGAGCCTGATATTTTGGCAAGACCAGGGCTATCACTAACTACACTGGGCAAGTGAACTGAGGGGTAAGTAGAAGAATCAGTTGAGTGAAACTTTAGATTAGCAAGTTAATGAATGTGGCAAGATTGTTTGGAACAATTCCTTAGGATGGGCTATTTAAAAAGAAAGAAAGAACAAACACCAGAAAACTAACTCTCTACATCCTTAAGTTTTAGCAATGTTTCCAAGGAACTGATGAAAGTGTTAGCCTTCTTTTTAATTTACTGAAGTGAATATATTTTTCTTTGAGAATTATTTTAGCTTAAGATTCTGCCATAAAGATGAAGCTCAATGGTAGAACATCTGCCTAGTATGTGTGAGTATCTGGTTCAAGTCCCAGCACTGCAAAATAATAATAATAATAATAACAACAACAACAATAACAAAACTCTTGAGCCACCAGAGAACCAGTCTTTGCAATGATGGTCCAGTTAGAGTTTAATTTTTCACAAATATGGCATAATAAATTCCATTATATGTAATTATAATTCACCAATTAAAATAATTCAAAAGAAAGAAAATATAAAACAACAAAAAATTAATTTTCCAGGTTGGGGCATATCTCAGTTGTAGAGTAAATATTCATCATGTGTGAGTTCTTGGGTTAAATCCCCAGCATCAAAACAAAACAAACAACTGTATTTCAAAAATTTTATAATTTACCAGGCACGGTAGTGCAGCAGCTTGGGAGGGTAAGGCAGGAGGATCAAAAATTCAAAGCCAGCCTCAGCAACTTGTGTGATATCCTCAGCAACATAGTGAGATTATACATCTAAATAAAAAATTTAAAAGGGCTGAGCATGTGGCTCACTGGTGAAGCACCCCTAAGTTCAATCTCTGATACAAAAAATAATAATATTTTTTTGAAAAGCGTAAGGAAACCATACACTTAATTATGATAAGCCTAAGTAGTTAGTTAGCATTGCAATTATATTCCTGACAAAGTACCTCCCCGATGGGAGAGAGTAAACAAAGATAGAAAGACAGAAGACAGGGACATCCAGAGTGAAGTGCAACTGGACACAACATTTAGGTAGAAGTAATGGGAGAAAAGAACAGAAATGCCTAGCACTGCCCAGTTTTGAGGCTCTTAAATGCAAGCCTGAGGAATTAGAATTTAGCTGGTGTGCAAAAGCAATGCTATTGAACAGGTTTTGACTAGGAGAATGGCATTACATATTTACATAGCTTTTCCATAAAACTCAAACCACTTCACATTCTTTTCTCATTAAATATGTCTATGGCTGTAGGGTAACATCAAGTTAATTTGAGTGTTTGTCCTAGTGTTCATTGAATTCCACGACCTGGAATCTATAAATTAGTGTGCCGGTGACTCAAATTCTCTGAACTTCATTTATGAGTAATATGTAAGTGGGGATAATAATGCTAATCTTATAAAGTCCCTGCAAGGATCAAATGAGAGAATATATAAAACACATTTAGTAGTAGATGGCACAAAGTAGATGCTTATTATAAATCAGCTCTCCTCCCAGGCCTTCCAATAATTAGGATGATACTATCAGAAATGAAATATCCTCCTTTTTATTTCTTTTTTTTTTTTCTACTGAGGATTGAACACAGGGTCTCACACTTACTAGGCAAGTACTTTAAAAGCACCTTCTTTTATTTTAAGACAGGATCTTGCTAAGTTGCCCAGGCTGAATTCAAATTTGTGATCCTCTGCCCCAACTTCCCAAATATCTGATATTACAGGCAAGCACCACCACACCCAATCCTTCCCCTTATTTCTTTATTCAAGGTAACAAATTTATACATAGCACCTGGCTAGGGTCTAGGATGTAGAGACAGGAAGATTAGGCCTATTTTCTCAAAAATTCTGCAATGTCATAAAGGGAGTAGAAATCATATCAATCATCAGAACACCAATTAAGAAGGAGAATTAACCAAATACTGGAGAGCAGAGAGTTGGGGGACTAAGCCCAGCCAGTGGGTCTGGGAAGATTTGGCAGGAGAGCTGATAGTGTAGTTGGTCTTTAAAGAATGAAGAGTCTCGATTTGTGAACACAGAACAAAGGCATGTTCCTAAAAGAAAAGGAGGCTCAGGGTGAGTGAGCACTGGATGGTTCCCGAAAGAACACAAGACCAGGCTGTTCAAGAATGCATTTGTCCCACAGTGGGTGTGAAGTTTATCCTGTACCCAGGGATAAACCACTAAAGATGTTCCAGGAGATTTGTGAAACAAAGGTAGGAGAAGAGAGGAGACAGTGAAGAAAACAGGGACATCCACAGACATTTCCACATTTTCAGCTTTGATTACAATTTTAGTGAAAATTATAATCAACATGAAGATACCAAGAATAAAAGTTAGGACAAGTGGATTGAAGAATGAGGGGAGATTATTTGTGACCCTTTGGATTTGAATAGACTGAGGTCCATTGAAATAAAAATATGAAATGGGAGTTCAGTTGAAAGATCATGATGATTTGAGGAATCAGAGAGAGTAGGTGGGAGTTGAAGCCCAGGAAATGAACAAGTTCAACCAGGAGAATTTAGAGGGGTAAGAAAAGAGGGCTAAAGGTGGAATTACAGAGATCACTGTGAAACATAAAATGAAAATGAGAGATAGAGGGAGAGAGAGAGAGAGAGAAATGGAGAGAAAGGCATGATATCAATAATACAGTTAGAAAAAAGAACTAGGAAAAAGAATGTCTGGGAAGCCAGAAAAGACCAGCTGTGCTTTAAGCAGAAAGAAGGTCAAAACATATTTAGGGGAAAAAATAAAACTCACTATATTCCTTTTATAGTCACTTAAAAAACAAGACAAAATGTCTTTTTGAATTTTTTCTTTATGTCTTATTATGTATTGGTTCCAAATAGAAAAACAATTCCTGAAGAGAATATTAGCCTCCCTCACTCTTAGTTCTAAAGGCACCAGCTAGTCTTTCTGTGTCTCCTGTTTTATAACATAATCAATCTCATTTAATGACATAAGATACATTTTCCTGAAACTCTAAAGAACCCTAGGTTACTCCTTGTTGCTTATAGGACAAAGTATAAAAATTTTTTGGCATTAATGATCATTCTTATGCAAGTTACAATCTCATATTCTCTTCTAGAAATATTTCTATTGTCTATTCACGGTCACCAAACAAACCCTAAGCATCTATGCCTAAAATAGTTTACTGACATTTGACATAATTCTCACTAGCCTACAAATGGAAGCAAACCAACTCTGCCATGTCAATTCCCACACATCCTGGAAGCCTCTTTCCTACTAACAGTATACTCTGCTTTTCTAGGCCCAACCATGGCTTCTAGCCTGATAGTAACTCCTAAATAACCTTTGGAAACATTTCTGAACCTCAGTTTTCTCATCAGCAAGTTGAGATAATTTTTACAGTTCTCAGATTCCAACATGGTTTTATCTTATATGCTACAGTACATTCATAGCTGAAGAGATAGGACTTTCTAAAGCAGAACAGAACCATGACATTGTGTTTCTACACGGATGTGCATGCACACACCCACACTGACACAGCATTCCAGTAAGGAATGAAACTGAATATGTTCCAAAGAACTTGATGTGCTAACACTAGGAATTCACCAATGACCATGGATTTGTGAAAGAGCACACATGGGGGGCGGAATGATGGTTACAGTTGTGGGTCAACTGAAGAGTTTCACAAAATTAGAAGCCAAATTTCAGAACAAACTTGAACTTTGGAAAAACACTACCAATAAAATGACCACCTATTGTCTGACATAGGTGACCTCTTGAGACTCAGGTCATGTTGCTCCCTCTCTTGTATACTTCTCCATCCTGAGGTACAGTATCTGCTCAAGTGTTTCTGAGTGTGTCCACTACAGTTTCTGTTTCACCCCCTGAATTCTCTCTTTTCCTGGGGGATCATTATCCTTTCTGTTGTTTTTCTTTCAACAGCAGGTTTCTCTCAAATGTGTGTCAATCCACATTTTCCCCTTCACACTTAGTAAATAAGAAAGTCCTTTATGTGTCTGTCTTTCATATAACAAAATCTTTGATGGGGTATGGCAGTCTTTTATTTGCCTTTTTTTGACTGGAACATCTCACAAACGTGGGAATATTTAGAACATAATAATCGAGTCACTTTTTCAATTTGGAGTAAAGGTAACATTAAAAAATGAGGAGGACTGAGTCAGTTATGAAATCCTATTTTGTGACCAATAGTTGAACAGTTCTATCATTAATCACACAAATGGAAAGGTTTCACCTGAAAAAGAGCAAGCAGAAGGAAGTAGGGGAATGGAGACTTTAAGTGTAAAAGTCAAATAGTGATTGACTGTTGAAAATACCATTAACATGAGATGCACTTGTTCCATATCAAGCATCATTCTGAAAATTCAACATGTAATTCTCCCAACCCAAAAGGTAGATAACAATTTTGTTTTGCCATTTTACACACATGAAATTAAAAGTAAAAAACATTTAAATAACTTACTTGAGACCACACTGTTGTAATTGGTAAAGCCAAATGTGTTATCCAGACTATTTCTAAAATAATCATTTAGCCCCTGCAGACCTAACAATTATGCATTAGAGACTTTAGAATTTAGAACTGGGAGGAATTTATTAGCAATTAGAATTTTCCTATGATGACTTATAAGATTAAATGGCAAGAATGTCAGGAATGCATATTTTCAATGGTCAAGAAGTTACTCCATCAAGATCTCCAAATTCAGGAATGTTTGACAGTGGCTTTGAATTCATTTGTGTATCTGTTCTTTTCAAAAGAAATGTAAAATTCTTGGAGGTATTGAGAATGTCATAGAGTTTTTCATGTTCTTTCCATATTGTTCCATGTACATAGTAAGCAAAATATTTGTTGGTTAATTTTGAAATACTTTCCACTGGCAAGCCTTTTAGAACAGGGTCGATTATCTCTCCTCTGTGATGTTGAGCATGAAGGCAACGGAACAGATTGATGACTTCTAAAGCTCCCTTCTAGGGCTGTGATTTGGTAGGGAACAAAAATAGACAGGAAAAAGCACCAACATCCTTATGTCCTTCTGTGGCACAGTTGGAAAGTGCTATGCCAGGATTTCTGATTTTAAAGGTTGTTTAAAAAAAAAAAAAGAAAGAGAGAAAGATAAAATGAAGTTCTGAGCAATTCTCAAAATGGCTTATTGATCATGTCATCCGGGTCTTCTAAACTCCATCCTGGACATAAGAAATATCAACTTGGTGTTTGGCAAAGGAGCTGGCCTTTCTGATGGCCTCAAGGAAGGATATAAAAGTCATAAAAGCAAGCTGTCTAAATATTTCTAAACTATAGCATTCAAAGATAAGACAAGAGAAGCAATCATAAAGATTTCACTAAACAGTTGTCAGTAATAACACAACTGAAAAATTAAAGCAGGATTGGGGGTAATAGATTCCAAATATCTGCTAGAGTGTTGAGAATACTTTGAAATGATGATTTTTGCCTCCAAATAATGGTGATTTGATATTATAAACAGCACAATATAATAATTTTCAAGCAAAAACTATATGGGTCACTTAGCAATTGACTTTATACTTGAATGCATTATTGTTCTATTTTTTAAGGCTAAGTGAAATATTTCTGAGTCATGAAAGGAAGCACATAGGATAATGATAATAGCCCTCCAAATCTATGCTTGACAATTTAAAAAGAGTTTGTTGTACATAACCATTTTCATCCAAAAGCAAAAACACGAAAACATGATTTGAAGAAAAGAGATATATGTGCCCTTATTTTTAGGGGAAAGTGATGAGAGTACATCAAGTCTTTGAAAGCATCAAATGATCCAATAATATGAAATGTGGTTGATTTAAAAGTCATAATTTTGACCTCATTGAATAAGACAGGCCCTAACTTCTAAATAAGCCATGTATAAATTAGAATCAATTGCTCCTTAACAACTGCCCTCCCTAGTCTCCAAAACCTTTTCACACCCATTACAGATACCCAGTGCCTATGACCCTCTTCAAATCAATGAGCTAGGGCCGCTCCCGTCAGGAGTTATGCACACTGTTGGCCCCCTATCTAGCTATCACTTTATAGCCCAACTATTGAGGACATTCCTCCTTGAAATCTCATGAGAGCAAGCCAGTTGACAAAGACAAAAAAAAAAAAAAACCAACTAGGGTCAAGGTCATAAGAGATCTGACAGCTCAGAGCTGTCAATAATTAAAGGTCAGCTATGTGTGAGTCTAAAATATCTTAATAAACTGTCCTATTTGGCCTATCCTTTGTGATGTCATTGCTGTGGGAAACCATATACAGGTCTAACTATCTGATTTTGGAACAGATATCTAAATTCCTAGGCCAGGGACCAGGCATAATAATCATCTACCAAAATAAGCAGCAGAAGCTTAAATTATGGAATTGAAAATATTCCACTGGGAAAGAAGAAAAACTAAAATATTGAGAGTGTATATTTAATAGTTGTAGTTATAGAAAGAGAAAATCTATGGGCCAAAGAAAAAAGAAAAAGAAATTAAGAAGGCTTTTAGGTGAAACTAGTAGCAAATAATGACGTCCTGAGAACTCCTATAACATAATTATATTTCAGTCAGTTGATCCCAGAATCCTCCAGGCTTCAGAAATCAAGTTATTGAGAGTAGAGTATCTTTTGTATTGAGAATGTCCTCTTTGTTTTAGGCTAAAACTAATGTCAACACAGCATGTTGACAACAAACAAAAAGAAAAGAAAAGCAAGCAAGCAAACAAACAAACAAACAAATACCTATTTTAGTCCATCCTTTAAAAGAAAAATGCTGGGGGTGGGGATTGAGGGGGTGGGGAATAATGAGGCCTAGTCTCAATACTGATCTGGCTGGAATTGAAAAGGACATAATAAAGGTCACAATTGTATAGAACATGTGAACTCAACACTGAAGGATTTGGAAGCTGTGTGACTTTAACTTAATACTGTAAAATGCTTGTGCTTAATTATGAAAGCCTTTGGGGGTTCTTCCTGTTCCCCCCTTCAAATGCAGGGAGTCATTGGTAATAAAAATTACCTGGTCGTGATTAAGAAAGACATGCGTTAGAGGCCAACCAAGGTCCAACATGGTTCTAACAAATTACAACTGAGCCTCTATTTTAGGGCAGCAGGATATCACTCTGGGGGATTTTTCCATCAGCCAAAGTACACCTACCTGGACCTTTGTAGATGTGACCTTCAATTAAGGCAACGATTTCCTCATTACCCATTTTCTACAGGTTTATTTTACAGAGATACTCCCACGGAGCATGAAATGGGAAAACTCAGAAAGAATAAGAAAAGGGATCTTAAAACCAGAATAATCATTATAGCCCCAGGAGGAAGAGGTGGAATGTTTGGGAGTCTTTATAAAACTTTATTTTATTTATGCTGTTTTCCAAGGACAGCTTCTACTAACTGATGTGGTTGTCAAAATTACAGCTAATATATCTTTTGTCAGATAGATGAAGAAGCTCCACTCTGGCTCTCCTCTTGTGTGTTAGAACAGCATGTGGCTGAGGAATATTTTCATGTTAGCAACAAGATCCACCTGCTGGATTTCATAATATTGAGAATGTTTGCTATGGCCACAGCTTAATCAGTATGAGCCCATCCAATATCTGTGTGAAGAATCAAAAATTGCCCCAAAGCCTTCTTTATCAAAAGCAGGGTACTCTCTATGGAGAGCTTCCAACCTCATGAGCAAGTTGGCTATTAAGTCTAAGATTGGTCTGAAAAATACTCTGAAAAAAATAATAGACCTCTGCTACCAAAGCTAGAGATAATATAAAATGAGGACCACCACCAAAACGTGTTATTCTTTGTCTGCTGTTTAATCTAACACCAACAGTGCTTTGTTCCTGGTCTTCTGATCAAACTTGGGAGTGAAGAAGCAGAAACCTAGATCATGGCACATTCTATTTTCATTAACAGTATTCACAGAGGCATGATGCTCCCAGTAACACAACAGCACATGATCAGAGAAACAAAGAGCAATGTCTGTGGTTTGACCTATATCTTTTCAATAAATCTTTTTCTTAAAAGTTTCAATTTAGTTAATTTCCAAAGATTCTTCATGAAATAAATGCTCCTATTTCTCTGTTGAATAGTAAACTTCCTGACTTACCTTATACTTAAAAGTAATCAGGCAGGGAAGAGTTCTGGTGAGGGTTTCTGCATGTTCTCTGTAGATTCTTTGTTTCTTTTATGGTCTTGGTCATTCTCTGTCACTCCTCTAATAGTGCTTTATTTTGTTATCATATTTTTTGACATACTGTCAACTCTCAGTATATTGGACACGGTCTCCATGTTCACTTCAGAACTTCATGGTCTGTGTTAGAAACACATACAATTCAGAAAGAAAATATACTTAGAAGATTTCAAATATCAGAGAGAGTCAGTGTTGGTGAGAGCTATCTCATGTACATCCTGGTATTGTACTCCACAATATTGGATTTTTTTTTAACTGCTCACCAAACAGTGGAATTATTCAATTTTACATCTGAAAAGGTTCTGAAAGATCATTTAATTCAACACCTGTATTTTATAGATGAAAACACTGGAAGCCCAACAGAATGAAGTAAATTGCAAATCTATAGTTTTATGTTGCTTCCACATCCACTTGGAATGTAAGTTGGATTTCTCATACCAGAAGCAGGGCTTAGTCACTTTGACTTAATTTCCAGCTCTCTGCTTACTCCTTGTTCTTCAAGGTGATTGATCCAGAGATCTACTTTATGCATCCACCTCCTAGTGACCACCTTTCCATAGAATAGTTAAATGCAACCTACGATATTATCCTACAGATTCTCTCATCCCAAATAGACTGCACATATATGCTACAGTGACCTCCTCTCAGTCACTGTGGGCCTACACGGAACTCGTGCCTCCCAATCTACACCTGACAGTTGAAATACCTTGTGGGAAACCTGATCGAGTAATGCCCTGGACTTCAATAAAGGCTGTGGCATGCAGGCCTCTCCTCTTGTTCTCTGCCTACTGGTGGAGCATGCATTTGTATCCTTGACATTTTTCTCCTTCCCAATTGTCTTATGAGTCATGCTGCCCTCTTCCCTCTGGGACCTGTGAGTAATAAAATTCTTCTGTTATTTCATGCATTTTGTTGAGTCGTCCTCTCTGTGTCTCATCTGACTCTCACTCCAGAACCTAACATTCTCTCTAATCAGGGTCCTTCCAGAAAAACGATTATTCTTGGAAGGAATAAACTGAACATAGAACAAATAATAGCCATGGGAACATCTACCAGGATAAACCAGTTTTCTATGAGAGAGAAGAATGCTTAAAGGTCAGATATTTAGACCTTAGGCTGTCTACCAGATAACGAAATATCTTGTGAAAACCACATATAAATATTCAGAAGCACCACCCCTGGAACCCTACCAAGGGCAGGCCTGCTCCAGGAGATTCTGCAAAACCAAATTAGAGGAAATACAACAAAACAACATGATCAGAATTGCATGGTCAGAGTTGCAGGAGGGCAGGAAGTGGACTCCCAGCACAGTGCTCTGAAAGTAGGTTGTGCTTTCTGCTCTCCATTTTCATAGATGAGATTCCTTGATAATGTTCCCATCCCCATTGAAGCATGCATTTTAAAATTTCAAAAAGGTCACATTTGCAAAAGAATAAACTACACCACAGATGTGTGTGGGCCTATTTCAAATATATCTCAATATAGTCAAGTAATTCTTTTGTTTCAATAGTTAACATATCTCAAGAAAACATATCTCATTGGCTGAAAAACAGGTCATTTGAAGTCTTTACTTCTACAGTTTTGATTTCTGCTATTTGGTGAACTTCACACTGGGAGTCCACCAATTGTGGTCCATACAAAACACTTGTTGAAGAAAATTTAACTATTTTATAAATGATTATTAAGCCATAACTGTGTAGAAGTCTCCCCAATCTTCATTTTTCCTTTAAAGATAGTTTAAAATTTCAGAGTTCAATGGTATGCTCCAACATGAGTATTTATAATTGTAATCCAGTATCCTTATAAAAATTTTCTAGAAATCTCCTTGCCTCTAAAAATGGGCTACGTATTGCACTTTCCGGAGATAAATTTCTTCAAAGGCCTTTGTGAGAAGACAGAGAGAATAATAATGAAGACTATACACCAAAAAGAAAATGAAGTTTTAAAAATGTACTGCTGTCTGCTTTATAATTTTACTGACAATTGATCCTGAATGAAGTACTAGCTTCAAATATCATAGGTTCATACTATTTGGATTTTTTTTTAATTTTAAAAAACACTAAAAGCAAAGCAAAATCAAACTCAGCCTATGAATGCCAACCATAATAAAAACTAAGAACCAAAAGTTTTATGTATTCTCACTTGAAAAAAAAAACAACTAATGATAATAAAGAGAGGGGCCATTGAATTGTGGACTATTGTGTCTATTGACAGTCCGGCATCCCTTCCCATTTCTTCTGGTAACAAAATTCAAATTTTATTTTTTTCTTGGTTGCCTCTCTGCAGTCTGTCTACCATGCATTCTCATGGCCACATCCAGGTGGGCTGATCAGAGTAACCCCCATCTATCTGAACAACTGACTGGTCCAGGAACAGACACATAATCCATAACTCAAGTGGAGTAAGTCAGAATTTTATTAAAGGTAATTACATATTCTGGGGAAGAAACCATCTTGTCCCCCTAATCCTTTCTTCATGATCATGACTTTGAAGGACCACTTAAGCATGGAGCTGTCCTTAACCCTTTGACATGGTCCCGGAGAGCATGTCCTTGAGAAGGAAACCAACTCAGAAGAAAACACGAATGATGTTGTGCTGACTGGCATCAGTTGAACCTTTGGCTCTAGCTATGCATGAAGCCAGTCTATTCATGACCATTAAACCACTTCACTGTTTAAGCTAATCCAGGTTATGCCTCCTGATGTGCAGCCAACAAACCCTGACACTACTCAATCACGTATCCTGGAATTTTTAAGACACTTCCTCTGAAATGTGAAAGTTGCTCCACATATTTGCATAATAATAGGAATTCACTTGACATGATCAGAACAAATATCAAATACAGAAAATCAGATTTGATGAACCTAAGATGAATAACTGTTTTGAAACTCAAAGTGGATATTCTCAAACGAAGGTCCTAAGAGTCTTAGAAATCAATGAGACAGGAGTTTGTTTTGGCAGACAACATTAAATTTGAGTACGTTTGAGTAAATTTGAGTTTGAGTTAAATTTGAGTATGTTTGGCTACATCTAGTCCATGCCTCAACATAATTACTAAACTTGTGAAATCACAAAGGGGTTTATATTTGCAGAAAAAAAGAGCTACATTGGAGAATGTGATTTTGTACAACAGGCTAGACAAAATAACACCATATGAATTTAAGGATGCCATCTGACCTCATAAAGTACAAACTAATTGAAATTCCTGTAAATTTTCAAGAAGATAAACCAATTGTATTATTTAGCTTTATTTTATCATAGTTTTAACGTCACCTACAGACCCAAATTCAAAACATACATTTCTCATATTTTATTCCATCACAGAATTGCTGCATTGGAACTCTCCATAAGCCTCAGTTCTCACACTTGTGGCATGAGGGGAAGAAACAATGACTTCAGAGGATAGTAAACCCCAGGTCTGTTTCGAACTCTGTGAATGAAAATTAAAATTCAAAAGTCCCAATATGTGCTTGCTTTTTTTTTTTTTTGCTGTGCATTTAAGAATGCAAACTGATATATTTTGCTTTATCACTTGTCACATTACAACTTTACTATCTCAACTTTACATTTCTGTTCTTTTCAGTAGCTGCAAGTAATATTTATACTGGAAAAAATCAAGAAAAAAATGTTCATGAGTATTTTTTTTACCAAACATTTTTCCTTGCTGTCTGCATTACGATGTATCATCCCTGCTGGACTGTTTATATCATTTAAGCAAGAGGAAAATGTGCCTGCCAAAAAGTAACCTACTGTATTAACAGGCTGAAGGCTTCTTAAAATATAAAAGCTCCAAAAAGAAACTTCTTGAAATATAAAATTCCTGTTCTGTTATGTATGGCTTCCTTGGTATAATTTGAATATGAGGTATCCACCCCCAAAGTTCCTGTATTACAGAACTGTTCAGAGGTGAAAAGATTAGATTATGAGAATATTAACCTAATCAGTGGATTAATCTGTGTGATGGATTAATAATTTGAAAAGTCTACTGTAGTCGGCAGTAACTGTAGGCAGGTGGGTTGTAGCTAGAGGAAGTGGATCACTGGGAGTGTGCCCTGGGGATTATCTTCCTTGTTCCCCTAGTTCCTCCCCTCACCCTCTGCTTCCTGGCCACCATGAGCAGAGCACTATTTCTCTGTCTTCTCTTCTGCCACAATGTTCTGCCTTACCTTGGGCCTGCAGCAACCAAGTAGGTGAACTAAGAACTGAATCTCTGAACCTGTTAGCCAAAATACACTTTCCTTCTCTACATTGTTCTTTTCAGGTCTTTTGGTCACAGAGATAAAAAGGCTGATTAAAATAGGGGCTACATAGAAATTAGTACCAAGAAGCGAGGTTGTTGCTGTGACTAACCTGACCATGTGTCTCAGAAGCTTTTGGAACTAGTTTGTGGGAAGAGTTTGGAAAAGTTTGGATATATAGGCCTGAGAAGTCTTAGAATGTTGCAAGCAGAGCTTAATAGATAATTCTTGTGGGAGTTCAGAAGACTAAAATGCCAATAGGAATGTAGATAGTAAAGACAGTCCTCATGAAGGTTCAGATGGGAAGGGACTTTATTGGGAATTGGACTAGAGGCCATTTATGTTATATTCTGGCAAAACTTATCTTTTTTATATAGTAATTAATCTGGCAGAGGAAATTTCAAAGCAGCACAACATTTAGTCAGTGGCATGGATATTGTCATCAACTTTCAGCCAGATTTACTGTGATAACCAGAAGCAAAGAGCAAATAAGAAGGATTTTTAAAACTTGCTGCTTGGCAAAAAAAAAAAAAAAAAAAAAGCAGCAAGTAAATTGGGAACAAAGAAGGTATGGTTGTTAAAGTGATCACAGCCACTAAAGAGATAACAAGTACTTTTCACAGAGATAATATGAAAGACTGAGGGATCTCAAGAACTGGTAAGACCAAAACCTTTCGGTCTCAATGGGTAAAAGTAAAATTTCTTTCAGAAAAGACTATGGGGGCACCCTGCTCCCATGGGTGGGAGTGTCCTAGGAAGTTGTTTCACTGTGCTCAGCCACCAAAACATTCAGAAGCCATTGCTACCATACTCCCAGGGAACCCAGCTGCTGCTCAAGCTGGTGACAGAAATTGGCTTCATCCACATGGTACTGGTTCTGCAGGAATGCAAGATGTTGGAACTGGGTCATGGAGCCTTCCACCAATATTTAAAAGGAAAGTTTGGGAAGCCAGACAAAGAATAACAGGATCAGCATCCCTGCAGACTGCCCCTGAGAGTGTGGTGCATGAATTTGTAAAGGTGCAAGAGAAGCTAGAATGGAAGCCCCAAGAATTAAGAGATGCCAGTAATGTGCACTATCTGCTGAGGAAAGCTGTGGGCTCTGAAGAAAGGCCGGCTAAGAGAGAGGCCAGGTGTGCTACAATGGCAAGGCTAAAGTATGGACTGACTGTGGAGATGACATCTTACCACTGTGTGTTCCAGGAGCTATAAGATGGATTAATAATTTGAAAGGACAATTATATTGGGTAGTAACTCTAAACCGATGGGTGAGGCTAGAAGAGGTTGGTCACTGGGGGCATTTCCTTGGGGATTTATCTTGTTTGCCCAGCTGGTTTTCAGTCTCCTTTTAGTATCATCCTTTCTTCTATACCCCTGTTTCTCACTTTTGGAATGGAAATGTTTACTCTGTGCTATTTATATTCGGATATATGTAAATAACTTTTGATTTTTACAGAGTCTCATAGCCAAGAGTTTACATTGAGTCTCACATGAGACTTTGGACCTGGACTTTGGGGCAATGATGGAACAGTTAAGGCTGTGTGAATTCTTGGAGATGGCCTAAATGCATTTTGCATTGTGAGATTAGACATGAGCTTTTTGAAACTGGGTGGAATGTTATGTTTTAGATATGAGGTGCCCCTCCCCAAAGCTCCTGTATTAATACAGAAACATTCAGAGGTGAGGTGATTAGATTATAAGATCTGTGATTATAAGATCAATGGCTTAGTCCATTTGATGGATTAATAATTTGAAAGGGCAATTATATTGGGTAGTAACTCTAGGTACATGGGTGAGGCTAGAAGAGGTTGGTCACTGCGGGTATTTCCTTGGGATTTTATCTTGTGTCCCTTGCTGCTCTCTCCCCACCCCACTTCCTGGCCACATTGTGTGCAGCAGCACTCCTCTACCATTCTTCACCATGATTAGACCCAGAGCAATGGAGCAAGGCTGATCATGATGTAATCCCCCAAAACTGTGAGCCAAACTAAACTTCTCCTCTAAGTTGTTCTTGTGAGGTGTTTTGGTTACAGCAAGTCCATTGAAACAATGTATTGTGTGGATGAAATCAACCAACTTTAATTTGTCACCTCTTACATAGGAGGAAAGCACTGTGAAAATCTGATGGTTTAACATAATTAATTGAAGGAAAAAAAGCTTTATTGAAAAGAATGCCCACTGAAAACCTAACCAAATCCTTAGACTGAATCATCAGGGCCAGAAATCATATAACAATTTTTAAAAAGTCATATGTACCCATGAAAATGCGTGCAATAATGATGCTGAATCTAGACTTTACACCACTGGAGAAGTACTTTAGTCCTATTTTGCATCAATTGTACAAATAAAATTAATGTATGGATGTCTGGTATAGGTTATAGAGAAAGAAATTTCTCCCTTGAATATTTCTGGGCAGATAAAGAACAAGGAAAAGAATGGGGAGAGAAAGACATTTTTATTGCAAAGAGTTATTTGGCAGACACTTTCCCTGTACATCAATTGATATGTTCATTAATTTGTTGTAAATAATTGTTAGAGAAATTCCTTGTCTAAAAAATACGTTTCCTGAAACTCTAATTTGAAGCCTTAAAGCTGAAATAATACCATTAATATTATTATTCCTGCTTCATTATGAGTTAAGCAGATGTTTGTGAATTGCATGAAAAACTAGTCAACTTTTCTAGGAAGATATGTTCTACCCGAAATGTGCCACAAACTCAACTTTAAACTTAGAAAATTGACTGGACTGGACAGCTTCTACTCAGTTGGTAGAGTGCTTGCCTTGCATGCACAAGGTCTGGGGTTCAATCCCCAGCATCACCAAAAAAAAAAAAAAAAAAAAATTGACAACTGTTTCTGTGGCGAGCCTGGTCTTCCCTGTCAATATCCATTGCCCACTGGAGACCTTCAGCATCTTTCCTCTACCCTTCCTTTCATACATGATGTACTTCACTGGGAAAATGGAAGAGTATAGAGAAATTGCCCTCAACTAAAATAACAAACCTACTTAGAATTATACCCATCAGCTTCTCCTTTCCTATTGCTGCAACAGAGAGATGCTTGTATCTTTTTGCATTCATTCATCTGGGCTTCAGATTGCATACACTCTTGCCTTCTCAGGCTATTTACACCCTGATTATCTTTACTGTGCTTTAATCTCAACATTTCCCTAAACTGGACTCTACCCATCAATGTTTAAGAATGTTCAAAAGGACCCCATCTTAAAAACAAGCAAAAAATTAACCTCCCTTCACATTTATTCTTCCCAAAACTACTGTCTATTTCCTCCGTAGAAACTTCCAGAGCAAATTTTCTCCGTGCATTGTCTTTATTTCTTTGCTTTCCACTGATTCCTTAGTGCGTTCTAATCTGGTCTCTAATCTTGCTCCTCCTTCACTCTGCTGAAATGATTCTTGGTAAAATCAGCTCTCAGTAACCATCACACCATTAAGTACAATTGCATTTTAGTCCTCATCCAGCCAGAACTCTCAATGTTATTTTATGATTTAGATCCAAAATATCCTCCACAGGCCCATTTGCTAAAGGCTTGGTCACCAGCTGTGGCACTACCAGCAGGTAGTAGAACCTTGGAGGTGAGGCCCAGTAGGAGGAAGTTAGATGTGCCCTAAAGAAGATATTGAGACTCCAGCCCCTTCCTGTCTCTCTTTTTGCTACCGTGTACCAGGAGGTAAAAGGTCTCCTCCCTCATCCACCCATGATATACTGTGCCACCAAAGCAATGCAGCCAAGTGACCATGGACTTAAACTATCAGCTTAAATAAAACTTTACTCCCTTTAAGTTGACTGATTCAGGTATTTTTATCACAAGGATGGAAAGCTGATCAGCACAGTACTCAATTTTTGTCCAGTACTTCCTTTTGGAAATTCCCCTTCCAAAACCTTCTTCCACTGTACCTTGTCTATGTGAAAGTTATCACTACACATCCAGTTACAAAAACTTGAATCTTAAGGGTCATCTTTGACAATCCCCTTTCATTGACATGTTCACCTTTATCCTATTACTTCTATTTCCTAAATGCACATAGAATGCACCCTTTTCTAATCTGCACTGCCATAGTCCTTGTTCAAGCTCTTATTTAGTTTCTACTGTTGCTACTTCATAATTAGTCTCCTCACTTCTTCCCTTGATTCACTCATAACCCATTCTCTACACAATAGCCAGACTCATCTAATAAAAATACAACAAAATTAAATTATTTTAGGATAAATTAAAGAGTTCTTAACTGTGCTTTTGAAGACTTCGTTTGATATATATATTCCTAATTTTCAATTCACTGGAGCTCCTGGGCTCTGAAACAAATATATATATATATATAGTGTGTGTGTATACATACATATATATATATGTATATATATATATATATACATATATATATATATATATGTATATTGGTGCTGGGGATTGAACCCAGGGCCTTTTGTATGGGAGGCAAGCACTCTACCAACTTAGCTACATCCCCAGCCCCTTCATTTGATATTTTAAAAATTATTTTATTAACTTCTTTCAAGACTCCTTAAAATCTAGTTCTCAATTTACATAAAACTATGGTTAAATTTTAAGAGAGTAGCCACTTCCCTTTTTTAATTGCTCAGCTTACATTTAAAGATCATTCTACAAAAAGATAATTCTTTAGAAAATCAGAATATGTTGTTTCTAATGATATTTTTAACCTTGCTGTTTCTGTTACTATTATTTTAGTTTTCCTAATTTAAAGGTCAATGAAAGCAGAATAATCTAAGATAATTCTTCCAAATAGTATACTGTTTAAAAACCTAGCCTTAACTTCTGCCACCAACATTTTGAACCCACCAACATGATACAAAATTTAGCATTATCTCCCTTCCTTCCTCTTGTTTGTTATTGAATACACTGTATTACAAAAACTTCACATTTGTTTTAAAATTTTAGATGGTAGTTTTTTTGTTCAGTATTTGAAAACTTTTGAAGATAAGTTTTAAAAGTCTAAAAATGAAGAATCAGAAATGAAAGATTCATGTTTATTGTCTTCCTTCTCTGCTAATACAAATTAAAGAGATAGCTGTGAGACCCCAAAAGACACCTTTTGCATTATAAAGGAAGACAGAAGGGCCAGTTTTTACCTTTTCCTTGTTTCACTTCTCCTGTTCCGTTCCTTCATTTCAAATGTTGGTTAGCTCCTCCTAAAAATATGTTACTGTACTGTTTTTTTGAAATGCCTGAGCTTCGTTTACAAAGCAAACAAAAAATTCGACTATACTTGATTCACTTTTGAGCTACCAACATGAATCTCCATATTGCATCAATCTAAAGTACTTTGAGGAAGTTAGTGGCTCAAGTGGCCTTCTGGGAGCAATGGATCTCATCTTATTTCTGACAAATCAATGAGAACCTGATGAAAGAAAGGGAGCATTTACCATTCAGCCCATTCTTATAAAGGGCCACGGTTCCAGCCCTCCTCAGATGTGCCTTACTTCTGTAGCAGTCCCTAAACTGGAGGCAATAAGGCTGGGTATTCACCACTAAGGGCCTCTGCTGGGCACACTGTGGGGGAGAGGGGTAGATCAATCTTCCCTTCAGTGAAACTAGGTCCTATCTAGTATGAGGAACCGTGATATTAAAAAGAAGTGATGTTTTCGGGAGACCAAAATAAATTCAATTTGGGTATACTGCCAAATTCTTCCTTTGTCTATCACTTATTCTTATGTAAAGTCGGCCTGTCTCCCTTGCTGGGGAATTGCAGAAATCTAAAACTGACCCTTTTCACCAGTTACTGGAATCCAAAAGCAAAAGAAAGATGTTAGCAAGGACAATTTGCTCTGTACCAACGCAACAAGCCAGCAATTATCAATCAGTGCTGTAGGGTTTCATTACTGTGTGTGGAAACCAAAGCGTCCAGGAAAGCCGCAGATAACTTAAGACCAGACAATCAGAGGAAGAATTTAAATATACCTCTCGGAAAGCACATAGTGTATGTCTTATTAGTTGGTTGCCGAAGGACTGGCTAAAATATTCAGCTGGGGAGTCGGAAAGACAGACGTTTTCTGAGAGTTAACCCGCTGGAGCAGCCGGCCCTTCCTTAGAGCGAACCGCGGGAGGAAGCCAGAGGGGCGAGGTCAGAGGATGTTGGGGCTGGGGGTCTGTCCCTCCCGGAGTGCGCGGTCCGTGGATGTATTTGTTGGCCTGGCAGGTCTAGGCTGGGAAATGCACACTCAGCAGGGAAAAGGGAAGAGAGATCGGAGGCAGTTTTCTAAAAACAACGCAGCTCAAGTCTCCCGCTTGTGTCCCCTCGCTCACCCCATCCAGTCACAGACCGGAGGAAACACTCTCCCCGGAGCGAGCGCGTACCAGCGGTAAGATAGAGAGTATCTGCGACTCCCAGACGCCCTGGCCGCTGCTCCCGCCCGGTTCCCCTTCACTGTCAACCTGCCAGGTCCAGAGAGGCGCCTGTTCCTCCGAGCCCAGGACTTAGGTCGCTCGGGTCACCCGAAATGTGATGATGCCCCTCGACCCGCACAGCTGGAACTGGCGGGGCTGCGCCAGGTTAAGCAGGACAGCCGGAAGGCTGTTAATGCGTGCGGGTCGTAACCAGGCGCCCGGGCTTTACTCCGCCGCGCTGGCTCCCCCGGGTCTGTGCTGGGCGCGGCTGGAGTCCCCGCCTTGCTTCCAATTAGCCCTCCAGCTCCAGCCCAGAACTGCCAGGGACCCGGCTACGATCCCTTCCACTCGCCCGGGGCATTTGACCCCCAGCCTTTCTGTGAGCCCTTCCCACCCGCTCCTCTCCCGAGTGAAAGCTCTTGAGGAGGAAAGTGCTGAGGGAAAGGAGGCGCTCTCGGGGACTAGACAGGCTCGTGGCGCCCGGAGGGCTGAGTCTCCAGCTTTGCAGGTTGGCGGCAGGGTATCAGGGACTCGGGCGTTAGAGAAAGAAGGCTCCACCCGCAGCAGAAGAGCGGCAAGTGCGGACGCCAAGAGTGCAACTCGGCACCGCCCGGAACCCTCCTGCACCCTGAAGGGCACGCGTCACCACGCCCAGCCGCGATAGGACAGTGCCTGGCCAGAGGCCTGCGCGCCTTGGGCGTCCTTTCTCCCTGCATGACCCTAGTTCTTTCCGCCAAAACCTTTGACCAGTCTCCTTGCCAACATTCCTAAATCTCCTTTGCCAGCTCTTTGCACCAGGTAGGATGTAGGCTCTGCTTTAGGGGTGTGTACATAAACGCCATTTCCCAGAAGACGTATGACCTTTTCACCTCCCCAAAACTCCTTCAGAGGGGGGTCCGTGGGCATTTAGCCCTGTTAGTGCCTGATCAGTGCCCACAACCTGTTTGTTCCCTGAATTATCCTTGCTATTCATATCTGCATACGCCTTCAGTAGCAGTTCCCGGAAAGCCCTCGGGGATGGAACTGGGGGGCGTCCAGCAGTAACGGAGGACTCACGGCAGTGGGAGGTGGGGGTGGGCCAGAGCTTTGAGGCCAGCATATGTAATTGCCTGTGGCAGGGAGAAGGCACTGTGAGGATCCTGTAAAGATCACCTCTCTGTGTCACTCTTCTCCCTCCCTTGGGATGCACAGAAAAGCTCCACCGGATTCCTAATTTCCAATTCCCTGGAACTCCTGGGCTCTGAAACAAGCAAGGCTGGACAGTGCCTGGTGGCGGCTGCCCCCTAGTTAAAAAGTCCAACACCTCCCACCCTCTCGAGTTCCCTCTGACCCAGAGAGAAGAGCACCAGATCTCGGGGAACAATGAAGTCCGCAGCGTGCGGAGGGCACCCGGGCGCTATTGACACCCAGCCGGGAGCTCGTTTTCGGGCAGAGAGGCAGAGGAGGCTGAAGCTGGGCTTCGCCTGGCGGGGCGGTCTGACACGGCTTTACGTGGCAGAGACACTGCCTCCGCTCTTTCAACTCAGTGGTGCGTCTCTCGGTCTAACCAGGTTTCTCCTTTTGGCCCTGTAATCCCGACCTGAGGTGGCCAGGGGCGCGGGCTGCTTTCTACCATAAGTCTCAGGTTGGCACGGTGGGGAGTGACAGGGGTTTGGCACCACTGTCCTCACCGCCACGGCCACCAGCCCGGATTTAGAGTTTCAAGAAGCAGCCGCCACCTCCCGGGCACTCCTCTCTTCACGGCCGCAAGATCCTCGCCTCCCAGAGCTGCCCAGCTCTCCCCCCGGGGTTCCAGAGCAAGTACGCCAAGGTAGGCCAGCCTGAGGCTGGCATCGATCTCGACACCCCTTACTGAAACACACACATCCTCACGCCCTGGGCGCAGACTCCTAGAGCCTTTCTTCCCGTGGAGATCCCTGCAGGGCCTCCAGAGAGACAGACAGACGGACAGGGAAAGCACACCGAGAGAAACTTGTTCCTCCTAGTCTCCTGTCAGGCAATTACTGGCGAGCCTGTGCGGGGAGAGGGGAGGGAGGAAGCGAGGGAAGGGCTCCAGAAGGGGAGGGGGAGGACGGAGGAGTGGGGGAGGCGGGGGTGCAGTTGGTGAAACTCCTCTGTCTCCCGCTCATCTTTTCATTGCTTGCTCCTCTCCTTCCCGCAGACAACCCGGACCTCCCCTGGGCGCCAGCTCCTCGGCTCCAACCGGTCCAGAAAGAAACCGGATTTTTTTTTTCCTTCTGGAAATTGGCTTTGGTGTACGTCGCCCTACCTCCCTCCTTCCTCCCCCTCCCAGCTCCTTTTTTTTTTTTTTTTTTTTTTGAGACATGGCCCGGGCAGTGGCTCCTGGAAGAGGAACAAGTGTGGGAAAAGGGAGAGGAAACCGGAGCTAAATGACAGGATGCAGGCGACTTGAGACACAAAAAGAGACGCGCTTCTCTGGAATCAAGGCATTGCCTCGCTGCTTTCCTTTCCCCAGGACGGACTGAGGATTTTACGGCTCTAGGAGGAGTTGGAGCGCTTCGGATTGTTTAGATTCCCCTCTTTGCTGTGTATTTCCCCTGCACGTTCTCGTTCTCCCGCGTTTGCCTGGGGATCCGGCGAAGGGAGGATGGAGAGGGGGCTGCCGCTCCTCTGCGCAGCGCTTGCCCTCGCCCTCGCCCTGACCAGCGCTTTTCGCAACGGTAAGTGACAGGCGGAGGCGCGTGTGACAGCGCGGTGCCCCGGGCTTCCCAGCTGCCCGCGTCCTGCCTGGATTCGGCTTCCCGCCTCAGCTACGCGACTCTCACAGAGCTGCTGCGAGCGTCCAGGAATAACCACCTCCCGGGCGTAGGAAACTTTTATCTGGGCGGAGAAATAAAGAAATAAGATCAGTCGGTTTAGGGCAGGAGGATTTCAAGTCCTCTGGCTTCCTCCTGAACTTGGTTGTTTGGCTGTGGGGGTTTTCCTGCAGAGCTGGAGGTAGGCAGAGCTGCCTACCTTCCCAGATCAGCACACCAATTATCTTAATAATGTTTCCTCCCAAAGGCAATTAAATGAGACTCCTTTAAAAAATCTGATAGCTGTTGAAAGTTAATGAACACTTTTCCCCGAGAACTTCCTGGTTCTCTTTCAGTTTCCTTATACTGTTTCCTCTGGTGGGCGACTGCAAGAGATAGCGGTTTGTCTTGTCTGTTGCTGGAACTCCCCCGCCTTTGTAAATCGTCCCTGGTCGGTCTGGAGTATGAATGAAAGTTACATAGTGTCAATAAAGGGATCTGATATATACCGTGTAAGTCACCAGCATATCTGAAAATCCCCAACCTAGTTGCAGCTTTCACTTCGCTTTTAAAACCACTCATTGTTAAGTAAATGAAAGACTAGGGTATAAGCAGTACCATGTAACCTAAATAATGTGTTTTAAAATATGATCTGGTTGTAAGCATGTTCGATTTACACTGTAAAGTAGGTGAGAGAGCATGAAATGTCTTTACAGTAAATCTTCAGCAATTATTATTAACTAATGATCAAATATTTACTTTTGTCTGGCTTAGATTTCAATCAAAGTAATTAGAAGCAAAGAACATCCACTATTTACTATGGTATATTGTTTTAATAAGAGACTGCAAGTGGAGAGGCTCATAGCAAGAGGAATTTAAATCACGCCTTTATGATGGAAGTTAATCTCTCTAATGTGCTTTTTCCTTGAGGTTTTGTGATTTAAGCAATAGATTCCCCCCTGCACCCAGAGGTAACAAGCAGTGTTCTGATAGATAAGCAAAAAAAAAAAAAAAAAATGTGAAAGGGATGGAGCTCAATTTATTAATGAACCTAAGTTGGAGGCATCTTTGTGTAATCTGGCAGGGAAGCAAACACTCAAAAAATTGTGAATGTGGAGTTCGATTTATTAATGAACCTGAGTTTGGCATCTTTGTATAATGTGGAGGGAAGAAAATAACATTCCCTTCCAACTGAACGAACTCAATGGTTAAACTTTTAAAATTATAGCAATCTACCCTATATCCTTCACAATTCCTGATATTACATTTATAGTGGGGGTGGTTCACAAGATGGATTTGAAAGCTTGTTCAAAGAGATTTTACATTCTGAACTCCACAAATACACACACACACACACACACACACTTCTTAATTTCCTTAGCAGAAATCTGGGGAATGCTGAGAATCTGGGCTTCAGTCAGTAAGCTTGACTAGCTAAAGCCATATTGCTCTGCTTGAAGTGACCAGAGCCAGTAAATGCCTCAGTAAGTTAGCAGTCCTCCTAAAGCCATGTCCACCTCCTCCGAGTACCAGTGACTGCTAAATTAATTCATTAACCTTATTTAGGACTAATGGTCTACAGTCATTAGAAATTGCTCTTTCTTAATCAACTGTTAGAGAGATTTAACAGAGCCAGGGAGTCTAGCAGTCCACATTATCTTATTACACTGTCACTTTCTCAGAAGTCACAGATTAAAGAGCTCTGGTGTGGTACCAAGTCCACCTAAATGTCTTCTGAAGTGACTCTGTCGAGTGACTAGAAGCAGTGCTGTTTTATGTCACTCTTCTAACAGATGCCAGACACTGCCATGATGTTTGTACAGAGCTGGAGGAGACTTAATGAGACAGGTTCACTTTCCAAGTTTTCTGCACATTTGAAATAATGCACGAGTCTCAGTAGAATCACGTAACAGAGTCCAGTATGATCATTAGCTGAGATTCTGAATGCCAGTTGCAACATCATTTCTTCTTGGCAGACCTAAAGCTTTTAAAAGCCAATGCAAAGGAAACCAGTATAAGACTATGCCCAATCTAAGAAAGTCAGAAACATCTAGCAAATGAAGAAAACAATATAATTTATATTGTCTTCTTTTTAATTTATGGGAAATGACTTCTGTAATGCATGTAGCTTTATGCATTTTTGATGTGCACTTCATCTTTCATTTCCATTTGACCTGGTTTTCCTGTAATAAAATTCTGTAGATTTATAAATTCATGCTGAGAGCAAAGAATGCCATTCTCTTTCCACAGGGAATCTATTAGATGCAATATTAAAATCTATATATACCATTACTGAATATTTGTGATTGATAGGCTTATATATTTCACTGCTTTCATACCTGTTCCTCTTACATAGTTTATGCACCAAATTTTTATTGCTTAAAATTAAGCATCAATAAATGTGGCAGCATTCCAGGCCGAGGCTCTCCAGTATGAAATTCATCATAAAAAGTGACAATAGGGATCTATGCTGAACAATAAACCAACCCAGAGACTGGTTTATTTGACTTTCAGTGAATCACTTCAGCATTTTTTTAAAATGAGGGCTCAAAACTAGTTAGCTCACCTTTTCCAGAAATGAGAATGTGGAGACATCAGTGTGGTGGGGATTTTTTTCCCCCTCCAACATTTAGGTAATTAGAATTAATGCTTTGTGGCTATTTATTTTTCTTTCTGCCCCATTGCTTTGATCTGGCCTCTGAGCCTGAGCAACTTGGAGAAGTAAAGCAGAATTATTTCTGCTTCACCAACTATACTTTGTTCTCTGTTGATTTGGATCTCAGGAGGAGAGATAACTCAAAATCACTCAGATTTATGGGCAGATAAAACAACAACAAAAAGGGGTTTGGCTTTAAGCCAATCAAAGTCTTGGAGGACAATCCCCACTGATCAATGACATAGACCAGGCTTATCATCAAAAAGCAACACAAGGGGTCGAACAGCTTCTTTTAGTCACCTTCCACTTAGAACTTGCTACTTAATGTGATTACACTTCTTGGGGGATAATTAGGTCTAGCAGAAGCTCCCAGGGGACCATGTTAACATCAATTGAGGGGATTTAATGTTTTTAATGCTAGAAGACCTTTTTCTTGGGCAGAAACTTTGGGGGTGGAGAGAGTCTTCTCAAATCTCAATTTGCTTCTGCCAGAGCCAACCTCCCAGAGATCAAAGAGTGTTCCTTAGTGGAGTGTTGCTCTCAGGCCCACCTGAGGACTTGTGGGGACCTCTTGGAGTTCCCTTGAAAAAGTTATGGAATGTTTATTAACTGTTAATGTATATATAAAACTAAAATACCTAACTGATTGTCAGGGAGAGCTCTACTAAAATGTTATATTTATTACAGATAAATGTGGCGGTACTATAAAAATTGAAAGCCCGGGCTACCTTACGTCTCCCGGTTATCCTCATTCTTATCACCCGAGTGAAAAATGTGAATGGCTGATTCAGGCACCGGACCAATACCAGAGAATTATGATCAACTTCAATCCTCACTTCGATTTGGAGGACAGAGACTGCAAGTGAGTGAAACCATATTTGAACAGGGCACCACAGCACCATCTAGTGGTCATGCATGTCCACGGGGGAAATCCTGTGCAGTAAATTGTAGGATATAAATGGATCCAGAAGGGATTCCAATCTAGGCCAGATCATTTGTCTATGGTATAGAAAATAAATTACGTTTCTGAGTTCCAAAAACTAGGAAGATGATGTTTAAACGTCTAATCGCTCATACTATTTCCTGTTAACAGTTTTGTTTTGGGGAATCTTATAAGAAATGTGTATGTGTGGATCTCTTCTTTCTGGAAAGGACTTGGAGAACTAGAAAGCTAAACTTCTGCTCACATTTATATTAAACATCATGGGTCACCAGGACACATTTTCCACAGATGGTGGGGTTGCATATTTTTAAAACAAATTTGTGACACTTGATACAATGTAAGAACTGTATTATCTTATTGAATTTGACATGGAAAAAAGCAAATTGTCATTGAATCAAAGTCAAAGTGTATAGGATCAGTAAAATGAGTTTTTTTTTTAAAAAAATGGTAGATTAATGACTGAAAGACTTCATGAAATTCTAGAAAATAATTAAGGTACAGTGAATATAATGAGAACCCAAATATACCTATTTTCATCTATTATCCTCTCTGCTTCTATTGTTAAATTACTAGGCATCACTTTGTCATATTTTGCTATTACAAATACACTTTTCTATAGAGAAGCCCAAATTATATTTTTTCACTTTACTTGAAAATACTAGTGTGTTGATGTTGCTTTCCACAGTATGGAAATTATGTTTCCACATTGCATGTGTAAGTCCGCTCAGATCCATTTTTGCCAGTCTCTCTTGTTGTACAGTACACCAGCTGTCCATCTTGTCCACGTAAATCCATTCTGCTACACTAAACATGGTGTAGTCCCCAGAAACTTGAACCTGAAGTTTATATGTGTATATATGAGCAGTATTATCAAAGGAAAATAATTTCTTTAAATCTCAATTCTAAAATATTCCTCAGGGACTTGTTTTTGCAAGTTTTAAAATGGGTCACTTTGGTTTAATCATATAACAGTGTCTATAAGCTACTACTTCCATTGAACACAAACATTATCATGGAGACATATTCATTATTAAAAATATTCTCTCTGCACATACTTCATTTTAGGAAAGAATAGAATAATGTGAAAATATTCCCACCTGTAGGAAGTATCCAACAACCTGTTGAGTTAGTAAACTAACTCTTTATGGTCAATGAAATTAGATCATCTGGTTAATTCAACATTTTGGTGTCTGGAGAATTAGTATACAAGCATAGACTGATAATCGGTTTCTAAATAATCAGCATATATTAGAATGCAATAGAATTATGCTGATTCCAATTTAATCTTTATTTTGTGATTCAAAAATGCTTCAGGGCCTAGTGTTGATTTTTTCATTTTGTGTGGAAATTGCCATTAATAGAGTGTTCCAGTGACTACTAGGAAACAAGGGGTCTGTCGTATTTTCTTTTTCTTTTCCACGAATTCTGTGTGTGTGTGTGTGTGTGTATGTGTGTTGCTTGAGATTGAACCCAGAGCCTCACACATGTTAGGAAAGCACTCTGCCACTGAGTTATACCCCTTTGCCAACCACATATACAACCTGGAGACTTGTCTTCTATTTTAATTAATTAATTTTTGCTTTTTGACCATGCTTTAACTGCTATAGGAGATACTTTTAAGAAACTCTGATAAAACATATTTTTTAGAAGACTTGGGTAAAACAAAAAAATGAGGTCCTACTAGATTTCAATAAACTTATGTTTACTAATTCCTGGTCAAGAAATATGGCCATGTATATGTGTAATATAATAAAGAATTTAAAATAATCACTATAGTTATAAGTAGTGGTGTGCTGGTCAATGTTTAGCACCTGGCTCTTGGAAGGAGTTGACTCAAATTCTAAGTTATAACATTTGCTTCTTTCCAAGGTCTAAATTCCCACCATGTGAACTCCCCTTGTATTGTCATCATGCACATACTTGAAAAGAGACATTCACAACTGGTTCTCGTGACCTAGTGCAAACCAGGTCAAGCACATAACTGGAGTAGAAGTTATAGAAGGCAAGCCAGTTGCATGAGTTAATTATGTAAAGTGCTTACAACAGTGTCTGGTGCACAGTAAACCATAAATCATGATTTGTCATAGAATGGTATGGGACAGGGGAGGGTGGGATTGGAGGATCATTGTTTTCATTTTAAAGATAACATAAAGGATGATGGTAATTTATAGAAAGACAATTTTAATGATATCAACAAGGTATTAGAGAATGTAGCATAACTAAGAAGATTGTTTCTATAACAATCGAACGATGGTGAGGTTTGCTTCGTGTTTTCTTTTTGGTTTTTTTTCCGAAGTTTTATTTGTTTGCTTGCTGTGGAGTAAAGTGGTTTCTTAATTGTCCTAACAGAGGCTCTGTTCTCTGTGAAGCTGCCATCTCCTGGCCAGGGGTGAAAGATGGATACGTTTAGTCTGATGAAGTCAATAGAGATGATGCTCAAGGAAAATGTTTTGTGTCATATTTTGAAGTATAACTACCTGATCTTTTTAATCAAGAAAAATTCCAAGAGGATATAGGAAGACCGACTTTAGGCATTACCTCCACTGTCTTTCCAGGCAGATCCACATGACTCCTGGTCATTGTTGAGGTTGCAGTTGAGATTCTTCAAATGTGGCCCCCTACTTACCTCCTTTTGTAAGGCTGTGAGAGAAGTATCACAGCTTTCAAACCTACAGGTGATTAAAATTCCATAGAAAAATGGAAAAATAACAGAACCTCTTTAAGTGACAAGTTTATAGAGTCCAATGTTTATTTTAGATGCCACAAAACATAGCTTTTGTTTTCCCCTACTATTTTATTGGGGTGTTTGTTGTTTTTGATTTGGAATTTGTTTGTAGTGTAAATTAGGTGATTTACAAAAATAAATGGCACTGACACAAAACTTGACTCAGTATATCACATTTAGAGAGCCACATTGAGAGAGCTGGTAAGCGTTTAGTGACCACTCCTATTAAGAAGAAGCTGTTTATCTTATTTGAGACATTTTACAGATTTACCCTGTTGCAGCTACAGTGTATGTCTAATAGTAGCAGAGAGTACTTGCCATACTGATGTCCCTAGGTTACTGGTAGGATAAAAGGAAGTAACAGATACAAAAGTCCTTTGAAAAGTGAAAATCCATCCACCAAGTAAGTTTTCATCATCACTCTGATGTCTTTAACAACTTGGTTATTGTTAGAACATTTGAAAATGTGAAACTAAGCATATGTCAAACTGAATATATTGATCCTTTAATGGGATGATTGCCATAGAATACACTCTTCATTTTCTCTTGAAATTGTCAGTATTTGTTCAGTCAACTTTCACTGTGAGAAAGCTCAAGAAATCAATTTCTTAGCACATTTGCTTATTGAGAAACATTCTTGAGATACAAATAAGTGATTTTCTTTTCCAGGGTGTAGAATGGCTAACATTATTAGACTAGCTGAATAATTCTGGAAGAAGAATATTTTTATTTAAAATTTTATTGTTTTGGTAATAATTATGAAAAGAAATCTTTTCGTGACTTCAACAATATAGTGTATAGTTAGAGTTTTTCATGTGAATAGTTTTAAGACCAACCCAGTTCATAGGTAAACTATAAGCCCTACTTTACAAAATGAGTGTTAAATTTTCATGGTTGCTACGAAGGTGGGACATTTCCTCATGGAAAGTAAATGTGTGAGTTATGTAGGATAGTTTGAAAATACAATAATTGGTGTTGATGTCACCACTTAATCAGGCTCATCCTAAATAAACATAAAAACCAAGATAATGTGACCCCTTCAGTTTTTTTTTAATTGAACAAGGTGTGCTGTTAGTCAATCAATCAGTAGAACAACAGAGTATCTGTCCATAGGGCCAAACTAGGGTGAGGATTTCTATAGATATTGTTTTGTTGATGTAGGAGAAAACACTGGGGAATGTTCAGGGAGGACAAGGTGTTGAAGAAATGGATGATTTCTGTTTTTTGTATCAGCAAAATCCTGCATGCTCGTGAAGTACCATGATAAGTCCAAAAGAAAGAAAAATGCAGAACAACTGAGTGTTTCTCAGAAAGAAATATCCATTGTACACTGTAGATGGTTTCCAGTATTTACATGGAACTCGTTAGCTCTTACTTCACTAAAGTTTTCTTCAGTGGTGAGGCAGACATCTTGATTCTCATAAAACTTTATATCTGTATAATAAACAAGAATGTCATTGATACAGTAGTTAGAATTTATGAAACTTTTCCGGTTTCCCAGCCATGCAAACTATCAGCATGATAATTTATAATGGTTTGTGACAAATACTGCTGAGCAAAGAGGTGTGTGGTTACATTCAGATCATATGTCGTCATCTGGGGAGCAATAAAAATTTCACAGACATTGGGTTAAAAACATTAAGAAAATAAATGTGAAGCTCCAAAATTATTTTTTTAAAAGTCAAAAAAGGTAAGTAAAAAAAACCTAATAATGTTTTTTTTTTTAAATAACCTAAAAATAACCATTATCAGGGTTTTTTTCCTATTGACAAGACTCTGACTTCAATGTGATTTGACAGTGTTAGTTAATAACATAGTGGAGGTGCTTTTCTTTCCATAATTTAAGATTTATAATCTCATCTTTGTGTAGACCAATAATAGGTGTGTTTTTCTTAATTCAGCGTATTCAAAGGAAGATTTCACTCTTGTAACTTCAAATGAAGTCTAATCACTGAGAAATTATAATTAAATAGAGATGATAGTCAAGTTTGGGAATTTTATTGAAATAAATCACACATTGTCTCTTAATGCTATTTTTCAAATTGCCTAAATTATCACAAACATTAAAATACTACTAATCTTCTTCATTTTTGTGGAATAGAAGTCACTGAACGAAAATTAATCTGCCATTCATTTCTCAAATCTGATTATTCCTGCAAGTTTCATTTTATAATGGTCACATAGTTATTTAATTGGTCATTTTGAGGCTCTGCATTCCTTTTTGTTATTGTTTCTTTGAGTAATATTTTCTAATTTGACCCTTTTTCCCCTTCTTTTGTTCAGCATGAAGGTTTTTGTACACTTATTTTTAAAATATTGCATTAAAATACTGTTTATCTTGATTTTTGAAGTTTTTGGATTTTGTGTTGAAGGCAAGCGTCTCACTTTAGTCTTATATTTTAGAGCATCACTTAGAATTTTTCTAAAAAAACTCTTTGTTTCATGGCAAACATTGGGTAGTTTAAGACAAAGTATTTCTTCATTTTCTATATAAAATATAGAAGTGCATGTACTTATGATTAAAGTATAATATATTTAGAAAAAAATATATATATAAAATATACAACCTAAATGTACAAGTTCATATAAAGTTGAAAGGTAGCAAATGCACATAACCAATACAGAAACAGACTTTTCCATCTTCCAAAAAACCCCTGGAGTCTACTTTAGTCACTAACCTTTACCCGTCGGGGCAAGCCTAACTTGTGTAATTGCATTTGTATGAATTTCAAAATTGAACAAAACTCAACCATAGTCTTAGGAGTCTGTGTGTGCTATTCTCTGAATATAGACTGTGACATATTTTTTTGGAGTAGAGAAAGAAAAATATATACTGTTCCCCTTCTGACAAAAGAGCAGAGTCCTACTGAAGCATTTTCTAATTCATTTCAGTGGCTTCTGTAGGAATTCCTTGTGTTTGTTTCGTATACCACTGTTATGTTTAAATAGACAAAATGTTTTACCTGCTTTATATGCAAGGCAAATCCAGAAAACTCTTTCCTTATATTTTTCCTCATCTCTTCATTCCTGGTTTTGATATTGGAAGACTTTGCTCTGTGGGCAAGCTAGGGGTACTATCACCAAGCTCAATTCAATTGAACAAAGTATTGCGTGGGTAAGAATAAACCCTTCTAGAATAACTGCTGGCCAATGTCGTTATCACTTGCAACATCCTTGATTATTACTCAAGCAGATTATTATCTACTTTCTTCCTTTGGATTTTTTTCATTAACACTGATTTAATTTGAACAGAATCCTATGTGTTTAATAAAATTATTTTTTTTTATTATTCTTTAGTCTAAGTAGTCACATTTGATCATGATAAATTTTGAGTATGACAAGGTCACTTTGTCTTAGGCACTTCTGTCATTTAAATGAAGCAACCTTTATGAGAAGCTCAAAGGAGAAAGTTATTTGATATTTTATCAAATTGAATCAACATGTGTATGACATTTCAAACCAGACTTCTTTTGGGGGTGCAAGTACTTAAGAATTGATCCAAGTGAGACATATGCCTTCAGCTGACATGCATATTCTCAGCTCCTTTCTTTCCAGCATAAAACTTAATATTCATGTGCATGATAACATGCTTCAGCAAGAAGCACACACACCAATTCATATGTGCATGTAGAGGAGGCTAAGAAATAAACTTAACTAATTGCACTTGTAGTATCCATCAAACCTGATAAGTAAGCACCCCGCCCCCCCCCCCAAAAAAAAGACAAAATCAGTGTTCAGATCAGGTTCCAAATGTCCCTTAATTGGATATTTGTAATTAATCCTGACTGTAAGAATCAGTGATTTGGCAGTGTATAGCACTTCAAAGAAAGGTTTGTCCTGCTATTCTGTGTTTGATTAGCATGTGTCTAATATCTAGGTCAATAACTACCGTCTTATGATTGAAATAATCCAGAGTCTTTGCAGATAGTTTAAAAAATGGAGTGCATTTTTTCAGAGCTCTACTAAATTCTAGGATGAGTAGATGGAAAAACCAACCAACTTCTGGCTTCTGTCCACTTAGTTGCTTAAAGAGGTTCAAGTTCATTGGGGAGAACTTTTGCCTTACAACATGTTTTTCCTCATTTTCAAGCCTAAGTCTGTATTGCTGTATCTTATTTGGTCATTGTGGTTTTATTCCCCTTTAATTTAAATAATTATAGAATGTTTGGAAAGGAATGATGTTGAAGGGTTCTTACCACTGGGTCCTCAATATGTCCCCGCCATGGTGCTAAGCACAGGGGCACATGATGTCACTTGATCTTCCTGTCATACCTATTTTAGTGATGACAGCTCTGAGGTTTGAAAGACTTAAATTAAATGCCCAAATTCTCAGCTTCTGAACCTTTCCACCTTTGTGGCCAAAGACATACTTGGAATGTGCCTTTTGAATGAGAGAATTTTCATGAAACGTTGCTGGCTTATTTTTTTATTCAAATAGCCATCTTCTTCCATGAACTACCTTACATGAAAATTTAAACACAAACCAGCCACTTCTGAGGCAGAACTTAATTATACAACTTTTGTTCAGATTAAGTAAGTACTTGTGTAAACGGTGCACAAAAATTTCCAACCAATTGGTGGTGATTTTCCACTCAATCAAAATTTGCATCAACTTAGAAATGGAAACCCCAGGTGAGAAATATCTAAATTCTAGTCCCTCTGGTTGATGGAGCTTGAAAACACAAAGCACATATAAATACGCTATTTATTTAAAACCTGAAAACCAAGCAGCACATGGGTTGAATTATACAATTGGTTAAAAGGACATATGAGATGCCAGCTGCATCCAGCACCTAGTTCCAGACCCAGAAGTAAGGTGTATTCCCTTCCAAAAGCTGCTCATTTTCTTAATCTCAGGAAAGTATGGCTTCCCTATTCCCCAAATTTTGATGCTGGTACTCTCTGCTGTGGTTCTGTAAGGGTTAAGAGGGAATGTTCGCTCAGGCACTGGGTTCCTATGAGAAGCAGAGGAGTGTTTTTTGAGAAAAAACAGATGCTGCGAAGTATTTTGTTTTTATCTGGGTAGATACTTTGTACAAGCAGCCAGACCAGGTTGGAGGTGATTACTTATAGCTTCTGTGATGGACTGGCATGTCACCAAGACAGCTTCCAGTCCCGGCCTGAAAGAGGATGCTAAATGTCTCATGATTCAAGTTCTTGAATTTCTTTAGAATAGCCTGTGATGGCAAAGGCCAATCTAGTCACAATTCCAAATCCTTGTCTGATTCTCCAACCAGTGGATACTATGTGCAAAGCAACTATTATGCAGGATACAAGCTAACTGGGAAATAATGTGGAAAAAAAATAAAATGTGAGCAAATATTTTAGTCTGAGGAAAATAAATGTAAACATTTTTAAAGCATGAAACTCCCCCAAATAAAGAAAGAATATACTTTTAATGCTAAGATAAAAGGTCCCCACATCCTCCACAAGCTTGGTAGCATTTAAGCTCACTTTGTCTTGTAAGGAGTTGTGTTGGTTTTAGCTGGATAAATTAGATTGATATTTTACCTTTTTTTTTTTTTTTAAAAAAAAAGATCTTTCAGTACTAGGAATTGAACACAGGATCTCACTCAGGCAAGGCAAGTGCTCTACCATGGAGTTATGTTCCCAGTCATTTTTAAGATTTTATTTTGAGAAAGGGTATAAATTGCCCAGATTTATATCAAACTTACAATCCTCCTGCCTCAGCCTCCTGATAGCTGGGGTTGCAGGAAACTGCTGTTACTCTTTTCTCTTTATTTTACTCTTTTCTCTTTTATTATCTTAGTTCATACTTGTCTATCCATTCTTGAATAAATTAAGAAGTATACACTTAGTTGTTAAATGTTGTTATAGAAAAGATAATTAAAGTAAAAGAAAATTAAAATTTCCGGATGATCCACTCTTTTGGAAAAATGGCAGCCAGTAAAAATGACAAATACCAATTAATTTGATAGTCTGACATCCCCCTCCCCCATAGCACTGTATTTGCACATCTGGACTAACACCCATCTCCGGAGGTTCTCCATTCTAACTGTACCCAGTAAGCATTTGTTTCCTCATTGGTAGAATTCCACAAAGACAGTAGCTATGTCTTCCGTATGTCTCCACCCTTCACAATCCCAACAGAATGCTTTGCATACGCTAGGCACCAGTGTAATTCAACTAAACTACTGGCACTTTTACTGACATGGAAACCTGGTATATGAAGAGTAGAAGTGAAAAAAAAGACCCCACATATTTCACTGAGAAGAGTCTGTGGTTCACAGTAGGCAATATGGAGAAGAGATCAGCAAAATTCCACAGAGAGGGTTAAAGGGGAAATTTTGGTAACTGTTCAAGGGTTGAGTGACAATCTTTCAGGTAGGACTAATGGAGGCTACTCCCTGGACCTAAAGGCAGTAGCTGCATTTCTGCATCCAGAAAAATATGGTCACATCCATCCCTAGCAGCTTCTTTTCTTCCAAAGTAGGTAGCTCAGAATTGTATTTTTCACTAAGGGGTTCACTAAGTAGGCTGAGAGAAGGTTGAGGGTTTTGTTGTTTTGTTTTGTTAATCACTGATTAAAATTCCACCCCACCACCCGCAGGAAAAGTTTTGCATTTTCCTTACCCTTTATTCCAATGCCAATTTCTTTGTCCATGAGGCTGGGAACACTGCTGATTAATAATTAGGATGTATTGGTTCAGTCCTCCACGGCACACCTGCCTTTCCTACTGTCCTAGCATCATATCTGATGTGTATGTTAGTTCATTAACGCGAGCTGGGGATTCCTGATTATCAGGGGACTGTGTTTCCAGCTCCCTAGGAAAACGTGTTCTGGTGAAAATTAGGGACAAGGGTTATAATTGCACCTCTGCCATTCATTCCCATCTGTGAGACAGGAGATAGGTCATATGGACTAGGTCACAATTATATGAATGGCATAATTATGGCATAGTTAATGCTGCCACTCTGAGAAAGTCAACAAGTGCAGCTTGGCAAGGTGACACAAAGACCAGGCTGCCTACTTCAAGATCTGGCAGAGAAACACTACCTGCATGCAGCTTTTATTTCACCTTTTCTCCTTCTTTGTTTTTGAAGCAGTGCTGCTTTTCTGGTCCTGTCTACCTCAGTAATTCAGTGTTGCTGAGATGCTATAGGTGGAAGTGTCTTATGAATACAAGACAAATACGTGAAACAAAGCCTAGGTATCACAGGAAGTGCATCCGCAGGGTTTGTTCCTTAAAATAAATTTAGACTGTAAACAATAACATCTGCATCCTCAGGAGTAGACACAAATATTTCAAAAGCACCATACATGCCCACAGTAAAGATAGCATCTAATGCTCAGCATGTGTTCAACCAACAAGAATTTCTGAATGTCCTTGCAATAAGTTGACTGTGTTATAATCACCATCTTCTAAAAATCTGGATGGGTGGAGTTTCTGGGAAATCTCATGGAAGATACTATCTCAGTGTCGCAAACTTGATGATAATAGCATGAATGACTTTAAAAAAAAAAATCATTCTTTTCCCATGTACTTGTAAATATGCTCAGCACACTCCGAAAGTGAACCACCCTGTGCTTGAACAGCAAAGCAGTAGCCAATAGCATGGTGATTACTCCAGAGGAAGATCAGTCTAAGTCGTATAACCAAATAGCAGCATTATGTCTGTTTCCAAGAAAGAGGAAACACATGGATTTTTGTAGCATCCATTCATTGGGAAAGGCAACTGGGAAATAAGTATTTTTAAACTGATGGTACGTAACATTCTATCCCTTTCCCTCTTCTTTTTGTATCCCCAGTTCTTCTAGCCTTTTTATCTCTTTCTCCCATTTCTGGGTATGACAGACTGGACAACAGTGGTGGGGGGAATTCCCAGTGGTGACGAGCACGTTTTCAGGAAGGACCTTGGAATTATAACAGAGAAGAGATTACTATTTTAGTCCCTTCTCCCTGTTTCACCCTCATGAATAACCTTTGATGACATCAATGATATCTGCAGCCCTTCAAAAGTACTCTGAGCTCTGTTTTCATTTGATGACTACAGGTGTGCCTGGGATATCCAGCAAAAGGGATTTGTTTTCCTTTTGGGGGAACCACTGTGAGCCTCCATGGGTCAAATGGATTCTGTAGGTCTTTCCTGTTCATGAGGAAAAGAATTCCTCCTTTGGCATTGTTAACCCTGCAATAAGTATTTCATCTCTCTCTCTCTCTCTTTCCTCTCACTGCCAAGAGTAACCTTATGGTGCTCCAAACCATTGGCCATAACTTGGCCCTCATTTCTTCAGCATTTGTGCAACTCTGGGCATAGATGACTGTTTGCCATGTATCAGAACTGCTGCTCTCCTACATCTCACAGCACTGCACTTTCCCCCATCTCTCTGACTGCTTTTGTTTTGCCTGGGCTTCTCTTCCAACACCAAAATACAGGCTTTTCCCAAGATTTTGCCTTTGCCCTGAATTTCTCCTCCTTGAATAACTTTTTTGATCTTAGTCTCTTGGCTCAGATAACACCTGAAATTTCTGGCCAGCCCCATATCTGACCTAGTGGTTGGACTCAAATTTCCAAATACTTTCTGGATGATGTGGACTACCTAAATGATCGACCCCATCTACAACTGAAAACAATCACACTCTGCAGCTGCCCTTGCAAATGTTTTCTCTTTTGCTTTTTCTCTTATTGATTCTTTCATTTCCTACTTATCTGAATTTGAGACTCTGGAACGTCTCCTGGTTCCTGTTTGTCCCCACAGTGTAGTCAGTTTAAAGGCCTTTAAATTACATATCGGCAATCTTTCTCCTGCCTATTCTGTTCCATTTCTGCTGTAACCATCTGAATTCGAATGCGACTTAATCTATCTCTGGTGCTATTGCATCAGCTTCCTCAAAGGGCTTTTTTCTTTCTTGTCCTCTGCTTAGAAACATCCAGGGCCCCACACTTTGTCTTACTTTAGCCTTCGCTTCTCAGTCTTCCCCAATGTAGCTCCCACCTGTCTCTCGGACCTTATTTCCTAGGGTTTCCCTGGGTTCCCTGTACATTCTAGCCCAAACAGTCATCCTGTAGCTTTTCACACTCACCTACGCTTTTCCAAGGCTTAGACTGTTTTCTTCACAGGTATTTAAAGGCTACATGCCCTTTTTCAATAGAGTAGAATGGAACTAGGATGGTGCGTAGTGTTTCGGCAGGGAGACACAGGTGTGTAGCAACGTTTTGAGGGGGAGACACAGGTGTATAAAGGACCACACACCTTTGTTTCCCTGTCAATGTCGCACAACGTCCTAGTTTCATCTGAAATTAATGCTTTCTTCCTAAAGCCATTTTTTAAAAAAAAAAATAATGTTGAAACTAGTCTCTAGATCTTTTAAAATATTTATTTAGTTGTAGATGAACACACAGTATCTATGTTTATTTTTATGTGATGCTGAGTATTGAACCCAGTGCCTCACACATGCGAGTTAAGGGCTTTACCACTGAGCTACAGCCCAGTCCCTCATAAAGCCATTTTTGATGACCACCTGCAGATTAAATGTTCCATCTCTTTCTCTCTCTTCCTACAACCTTTAAGAATTGCACTTATGTGAGATTTTTTTCCCTTGATTTTCTGTTTTGTGTTATAATCACTGATATTCTTCTAATGTTCACTCAATTATATTAGATGATACAAACAGGGATGGATATTGCTTTCTACCACTCTCAGGGCATATCATAGTGCTTTACTATAGTAACTGCTCACTTAATATTTGCCTAATTGAATGACCAGCTGATGTTCCCCGAGTCTTTTCCAGCTTGTTCATGTAGCACAGGATGATCAAGTCACATCTCTTTGTGCAAGGTTTAACTTAGAATATAAATATGCATAGAATAGTTCTCATTGATATGGTAAGCCCTTAATTTTCTTGGGTACGAAAGTCAGATTTTTATTTTGCCTTTTAAAACCTCTATTTCTGAAAGCCTGAATTTCTATCTATGAGTAACTAGTTATATTTCCAAAATTTTCCCTGCAAAGGTAGTGCTTAACTGAGAGCTTTTCTTTCTCTCACAGTTATCTCCATAATCTGTTTTGGAGTTAGAGAGATAAAATGTATTGACATTGTAAGCACATACCTTGATTGCTGAGTATTTTTTGACATCCCCACAACTCTTGGAACTTTGTGTCACAATCCTATAAACTTAGTCTATTGTATATTCATATCTGGGCTCACATCCAAACCACCTTTACATAAATTTAACACAAATAAAATTGAGAGCCTTCTTCCGTTCCAGCTGGCAACCTCAGTCAATGCACATGTGAACTTTGGAGCAGGCTTGCCAGAGAAGATGTACAAAGTGACCTTCTCTGTTAGAAAAGGTAGCCTGGACTGTATTTCTTGCAAAAAGGTGTAAATATGTCAATTCATACCACCAGGAAAATACCAAGACCCATGTCCCAGGGAAAGATTCTTCCCAGAGAGGTGGTGACTTAGCTTGCCCCGGGTGGCTGCAGTGGGGTGTCTGAAGTGGACAGCAGTGGGGTTCACCTGCCCACCTGGCTCACACCCTTCCCACCGCAGCAAGTCCTAAGGCCAGGAGATACTGCAGGTGATGTCAGCCCAGGAGGAAGATGTGAAGCATTGGCACATGCACCACCACGCCTACAAGAGCGAGTAATCTTGTCATTATAGTATTTTTATCTCTCTTGCTGGTTCCCCCAGGTCTTTCTCTCACACGTAGTTTTCTGGAATATTTCCAGATGTTTCTGTTAGACTCAAACAACAACAAAAAGGAAGAGTGCTGCCTCATTCTCTTAGCCCTTGTAGGTCTGCAACCCCAGAACAGAATGACTTAGGGATAAACTTTTCTGTTTCTATGGAGATAAAAGATTAGCCAGGGTAGCAGCAGACACATGGCCTAAACAGACCCTTAGCTTATTCTGCCCTGGACCATTTCTCGGTTGACCATGTTCATAGTTCTCTTGCGTGGTTAATGGTTTAGCCTATGGCGACGCGGCAGATAGTCACTGTGACCCTGAGTTCTGGAACTCGTTCAGCCTCTGTGGGCTGTGTGGCTCGTTCATGTGTTTCCTCTTTTCTGGCCTCTGTATTTTTATCTGTGAAATAAGAGAAATGGGCTCTGTTCTGTTAACTCTTTTTGGCTTTTACGAAGGAGAATCCTGTTGCCATAAAGCAATCTTCCAAAGGTGTCTTCATGGCAGTGTAGCCTGGGTCGTCTTTGGCTTTTGTTAAGCCCTGTCTCACCACCACCAGACAACCACGCACACACCCTGAGTTCTCTTTCTTCTTCTCTGGATCTACTACTACTTTATCCCTGCCTTTTCTACCTCCTCCTCTACTCTTTCCTATTCTCTTCTGTTTTCTTAAACTCTTTAATCTTAAACTTATACACTAAAAACAAAAGACTTGCACATATTAATGGGGTACCATGTGATGTTTTGATACATGGATATATTGTATAATCTTCAAATCATGGCAAACATATCTTTCTTTTCAAATATTTACCATTTCCTTGTGTGAAAACATTTCAGAATTCTTTCTTCTAGCTTTTTGAAATATAGGATGCCTAATTGTGGAATTGAAGAGTTACCCTCCTGTTCAGTAGTGCACCAGGACTTCTTAACCCCCATCTAGCTATAACTTAGTAGCCATCCACCAACCTTTCTCCATTTTTCCCACCCCCTTCCTATTATTTCACCTGGACACTTTTTTTCCCCACTAGAGATTGAAATCAGAGGTACTTTACCACTGAGCTACATCCCCAGGCCTTAGTTTTTATATTGAGACAGTGTCTTGCAAAGTTACATAGGGCCTTGCAAGTTGCTGAGACTGTCGTTGAACTTGCAATTCTCTGGCCTCAGCCTCCTTGGGATTGCAGATGTGCAATCTTTTATGCAATCCATTTATGTCAATTTTCTACTCCTGAATTGTATCAGTTATTGTACACTGTATTTTGTCAAGATCTATTTAAAGGCATCATCCACTCTTTCACTTAGAACTTAATCTTATACATGAACAGATACATTGTACCTAATCAGTTATTCAGAAGAACAGAGAATGTGGCTCTTAGACATCCTTGTTCAGCTGTTGTGGAATATGACATTTTCAGTCTGGAGAGTCTATGTAGGAATGAGGGGTTTGGTCTTGAAACATGATAAGCTGCGAGCCAAATTTTAGGTGTAATTTAATATAATATGCAGTTGATAACCTGAGTATTAACCTAAACTCAGATTTGATCACTAACACAAAAGTAGCTTTTACTGTGTCTTTTTGTGCAACAAAACATTAAAATTAGATTGTAAAGAACAGAAATTACATTGGAAAAAAATATAAAGGTATGACAACAGGGATTTTGTTAATGAATCCCACCTCACTCTTTATGTCTCCAAGGCAGCGTACACCATGTAATAAGCTGTGTATCTATTTGTAAAACAGCCTCAAATTAAGGAGCTTATTCAGATGCCATTGTAAAAATAATTTTCCGAAATTGTGGTCTATCAACAGGAGATAAGATGGCACTTTGTTGTCGCCTGCCGAGGCCCATTATGAATATTGCATTTCAGAGGCAAATCACACTGTAAATACAATGTTCAGATTCATTTATTCCCACAATAGCATTTTTGCAAAGGTGCAATTTCATAATTTGACTTAGCATTGATAGCACATCATCATTTCAAAGCTCTTTATAACCACTGGTTAATTCACACTTCCATGGGAAATAGTTTATTTGTTCCAAACCCATTTCTAAATGAAATATCTAAAATGTATAAAGATAAAGCAACTTTCTAAAGGCTAACCAAGGACAGAGAAGTGTTTAAAACTTGGTATCTTTCTAAGCTGATCCTGATCTGACTGGGCACTCCTAAACAATTGAACATAGATGTGTTACCAATCAAGATTAAAAAGTCCTATTAATCATTCAATTACAGATACATGCAGATAGATGCAAAAATAAAAAGACTGTGAAATGAGTAAACATATTAATTGTACTTCCTTCTCTTTGGTCCTCCTGAGCCATGTTTTCATTAAAGCAAATGATCAACCATGGACTTACAGCTAAAGTTATTTGGGTTATTCCCAGCATTAATTGGAAAATGTCTAGTATTTCCAAACACCAGGATAAAAAAAAAAAAAAGAACTTGAACTGTCAACCCACATTATTCTTGTTATTACATCATTCCTGAGACTAACCTTGGGATTTAAACTATTCATGTTTCTTATCAATGTTGTTTTAGGGATTGCTTTATGTACTGAATATTATACAAACCCTGAGATTGATGGATGGTGAACATGAGTTCACTGTTAAACATTCATCACAGAATATACTTAGAAAAAAAATATATGCAGTAATAAATTCAGAACTCATGAACTTGGAACTTGGAGGAGACTTCAGGAATTCTCCCAAATGTTTTTGCTTGGGTCACCAAAATTTTTTCTCTGAAAATTTCAGCAGCTGCCTCCTATCTCATTCATTCATTCAACAAGTATTTATTGACCACCAACGTTGTACTAATCACTATATTCATGATAGAGCAGCGAACAAAACAGACATTATTCCTTGCCCTCCTGGTCTTTCTGTTCTAGAAAGACAGTGATAAACAAAATAAATCTATTATTCAGGGTCTCTTCTCTGGGCTTCTCCCATGCCCTTCCAGCTTGCCGATCCTCATTATCTTCACCTGCAGGTGCCGAGTCAGGCCCTCTTGGGACCTGGATCTTGGTCTAAACAAGATGTATAAAGAATGTCTGGCTGAGGCAATTGCAAACTGGGCATCCAGTTGGCTCCTGGTTGCTGGTGCTCTCTGTGTAATCCTTTACTGGGGTTCTACCCCTCGGCCAGGCTACTTCTGTTTCCCAAGTTCATTTTATCCCCAAACCCTGAATACTGGACTAGCATATGCTTATTCCCCACATCTGACACTCACTGAAGAGGTCTAACTTCAGTTAGTAATTGCAAGTCCCAGTTAACCCTCTTTCACCTTCCCACCATTTACTGTGTGCTCAGCCCTCATCTCTCAGTGGGGAACTGAACGGCCAGCTGTCACTTTTCAGCTTTGGTTTGTAGTCTTGGCGGCCATGTTACTGACTTTTAAGTGGCATAAATCATACCGAAAGGTTAAAAGAAACCATGGAAATATTTTCTTCCTCATATCCCCAGCCAGGGTCCAAGGATAATAATTATTCAATAAATACTAATAACTAAAGGAAGGAGTAGGATGCTTTATTTTTATCAATCCATCTTCATCTGCTCCCACTGAAGACCCCCAGCCACTCTCTAAAGGTTCCTGAATCTACCATGGTGGTTTCACTCAGATCTTGGGGCAATATGTGCTAACACAAAGCACGCAATAGGACCAAAAAGAAAGAAACATCTCAAGGAGACATGGAAGAACTGACCCAATGATAGCATTTGAGAAGAGACATGGAGACAAGGATGTTAATGACTATATGGTGTCTCATCTTTGAGTCGGAAAGAACAGTTTTACCAGTCACATAGACAGCAAAAAAGCAAGACAAGCAGGTCTGATTTCAGACATTTTGAGATGCTTTGGGGCATTTTAGAAATGTCCAAAAAGAGCCTGGTGCAGGGGCACACACCTGTAATCCCAGCAGCTCAGGAAGCTGAGGCAGGAGGATCTCGAGTTCAAAATCAGCTTCAGCAATGGCGAGGTGCTAAGCCACTCAGTGAGACCCTGTCTCTAAATAAAATACAAAATAGGGCTGGGGATGTGGCTCAGTGGTCGAGTGCCCCTGAGTTCAATACCCAGTAACAAAAAAAAAAAAAAAAAAAAAGAAGGAAAAAGAAGGAGGAGGAGGAGGAGGAGGAGAAATATCCAAAAAGAAACTTGAGCAATGGAAAACTGGACACAGTTGACTGTATAGATTTGGGGCCCGTATATTTAAAAGTTGAAAAAAATGGATAGCATTTCTTAGAATGGCAAGAGCAGAAAAATAAAAGAAATAAGGGCCTTGAGAAAAAGTTACCCTCCGGAGATGGGTGTCCAAAGAAGAATGGTAGGGAGTTAAGAGAAAGGTGTCAGAGCCAGAATAGTGACTGGCTAAAATGAGCATTTCAAAAAGGGAGACATACTTTACCATATCAGACTGTAAAAATAAATTGTAGACATGGTAGATTCAGGAACTGGACTCATGGGACTCTTGAGAAGGTGGTTTCACTCAGCTCTTGGGGCAATATTGCTAACACAAAGCATCAGGTATTGAATGCATGTGAAAAAAAACACAGACCATGACAGTAAACCCTTCTTTTTTACTTTGTATTTGGAAGAAATACACTTAAAACATTTTACTGTTTTCAAAGCAACCTGATCAAGTTCAAATATGTTTCACAGACCTGGGCATAGTGGTATACACTTGTAATCCCCGCTACTTAGGAGGCTAAGATAGGAGGATCACAATTTAGAGGTCAGCCTCAGCAATTTAATAAGACACTGTCTCAAAATAAAAAATAAAAAAGGGCTGAGATGCATGCAGCTCAATGGTAAAATATTTGCCTAGTGTGTGCAAGGCCATAAGTTCAATCTTAGTACCACAAAGAAAAAAAATGTATACGGTTAACCCTTTATTTTTGAGACAAGGAGGAAAACTAGAATCAATTTACATATCTAGGTTTGGTACCACAAATGTTTGCTGTCACATGGTACCCTTGATTTCTTAGCAGTACCCATTTGTAGTACCTTTGAGAGAATTGCTCAGAAAGGAGGTTCATAATGGATTGCAATGCCTGCTATGAACCTGAGGGGAAAATCACAGCATAAGCATCTCAAATCTACCATCTCTAATTCATATGCAGAAGTGACCTCTTTTGGAAATAGGCACATCACAGAATGGTAAGGAAGATGTTTATTTGGAATAAATATATTTGTAAATTAAATAAAAATGCATCTCTTTTTTCTAGAGCATGGAGTCATCAGACATAAATTTTAAAATATATTGTTATCTAAGTCCAATGACAATTTGTTTCCTTGTATTAAAACAAAGTCTGAAGTACATATTCTGTCCCATCACTTTTTAAACATTTAAAAAGTTACTATTTTTTTAGGTTCTAAATAAAAATCTTCCCTGTGCTTTTGCAAATTCCTTATTTTGCACCATAACCATTTTATAGAGACATATACACACACCAAGATTGCATATGTGCAATGGAACTATGCTGCATTTGTTCCCTTACATAAATATTTGAAAACTATAAGAAAATAAATTACCCACAACCCTACCACTCAAAGACAACTATGTATATTGTGTACAACAGTTTGTTTTCTTTACATTTGGAAATAAGCATATATTTAAAAGACTGAGATAATTCCCTTACTAGATAGACAGCTTTTACCCTACCATTGTCTCTTAAAATGACATATTGAGCATTATATTAGACTCATAAATATTTTTCAAACTTGTCTTTTATAAATCACAAAATAGTTATTTTTATTCAAGCTTCTTAGGGTCATTAGAGTGTTTTCAATTATTTAAAAAGTACAAACATGTCAATGATGGGATGAACATCTGTATGCATCAGTCTTTATGTATTTTGGAATTTCTTCAAAAGAATGTTCTAGAAGAATAGTGAGGGCCAAAGAATAGGACAGATGCAAATCACTCACTTGCTTTAGACGGCAACTCCTGGGGGTAGGAGAGGTTGGTAAAGTATATGTTAAAGCTACATTTATGTTTTCAAAATAATCATAAAATTTTAGTGGTATAAACTGATATTTTAAATCAGGAATTAGCACACTTTTTGAAATAAGCTAGGGTCTACATATTTTAGGCTTTGCTGGCAAGACGATCTCTACCTCAGGTGTTCAATGCCACCATTAAAGGATGAGAATACCCATAAACAAGAGGCACATAGATGAACACAGTTATGTTCCAGTAAACTTTTATTTACACATAAAATCAGTCAGGTTTGGTCCTCTGGTTTTCATTTGCTGACCTCTATCTTGATTGAAATTTCTGCTGTTTTGTAAAAACATCTGAATTTGTGGGTGTTGAGAATTGGGAACCAGGTTTACAGTGTTCCCTTTATAAAGGTTTGAGCTTGTGGAAGTCTGAATGCCAGTTATAATGTAGGGAAGGGAGGAAACCTGCTTTTGTTACAAAGTGATTTGGAAACTGAGCAAGGAAGCTATGAATCAGCCTGTTGTTTGAACATATGTAGAGTACAGAGAAGTCTATAAAGTCAGACTTCTGTCTGCCTCTGGCAGGCAGCTGCAGCTCTGTCCCAGTCTTCTTGTGCTTTGAGAAATTCACTCCAACTCCCACAAAATTGGCTGCATCCATGTATGCAAATTAATCTTATCTAATATTGATTCAGTCAAAGCCTCAGTCACTCATTAATCCCAGAATCTCCACACAATTCCTAGGAACACAAAGCTACTCTGAGAAAGAACTTTGTTCTCATGTAACCATCCCAACAGGAACTATTTTTCCCAGATGTTAAGCATGCAATTGCTTTTCCTCAGGTGACCCTTTATAGAACAGCTAAAACTCATCATTGACTACCTTTAGCAAACATGTGAAACACAAAGGAAATTTTTTAAAAAGTTATACTTTTCTAAACAATGCCCACCAAATTGTCAATAATTGGCAATTATCTCTCAAGGATATGTGTAACCTAACCATGGGCATAAAACATGTTTTACCATATGAATTTAATGATTGCTTGCCCCCCTGATCCTTGTTCTGTTGTTGCTTCCAAAAGAACATGGAATTCACACTCTTTATATCAAAATAGAGGGTGAGGAAAATTGCTTCCAATGACTACAAGCTGAATGGACACACACACAGGCACACACACAAACACCCTTCTAAACCCAGAATACAAAGGCAGCTGCCTTAGTAAATACTATATTTGAGTTCAGCAGTGATTTTTATGCTTACTGTTCTAGCTTGATTTATTTATGTTGGATAAACAATGTGAACTGGAGGTAGACAGCTCTCTGCCAATAATAGAAGTGTGTTGGTGGACTAGCCCAAGCAAGCAACAAAGAGTTGGGAAAAGATGAATTTAACCTTTGCAAATTAATACAAACAACAATTTTCCTTCACATACACACACACACACACACACACACACACACACACACTGCTGGAGTTAAAATTTTGATTAGAAATATGTTGTTACTAAAAGATCTAAAATTATGTTCCCATCGTCATAAGCTTTTAGCCATGATGTACATTTTTTAAATGTATAGAATTTTATAAACACACATACTCTTTGGTAGTAGCTAGCAGAGAAAATAGCTCCAGATTTGTACTCTGATCTCTGCATTTGAAGGATCCAGAAGCAAGTCTGGGCAGTGAGGGACTTATCCAGTGAGTGGATCTATAGTGAGAACTTGATTCTCAGGGTTCCCAGGACCCTGATCCTCCTCCTCAAATCACACTTCCTCTTCAACCACGCTCCTCTTCCTGCGTGTTGTTTTTTCCAGGTAGTGTATATTCATGATCTGGAATTTTGGGATGCATGCACCTTTTTTGTAACTAGTCCTCCAGAGGGTTTATAACTTATTCTGTATCATCCTTAGGGTACAGAAAGGGACCAAAGGGTAGAAATTATAGTTCTAATATATCATGACAAACCTTCTAACTTTCTTAAAATATTATTTCCCTGGTATGTTCAGGTTCAGTGTCAAGGTATTTCCACTTGAGAGGGACCGAAATTTCTTAAAAATGTTTTCAGTAGATGATAAATGTTTGTGCAAATGCAGTTCAGCTCATTATAGTACTTGTTATCCACCTAAACACATGAGAACAAACCTTCAAAACTGAGTTACAGCAGATCACCCTGCCTATGGACTCACACTGCCCTTTCTGGGTGCTATGGATTGGTCCACTGTAATAGCACAGGGTGCTCTTATGTAGCCAGAGCACACAGTCACAGAGCACATCATTCTGTAGAAAATCATTCTTCAAAAAGAACTGATTTGACTGTTTATGTTACTTTAGGTCAATCTAGTTGTACACATGCTTTTGCTTTTGGGGTTTCATTGCGTACACTTAAGGCATGTGGTTTTCTACTCAATTTCTACCCTATCAATGGACTGCCTCAAAAAGCAATGTGTTCCCTTCTCTCAGAAGCTTTCAAGCGGTGGCCAGATGCCATCTAAGCAGAGTACCATGCATTGTTGTGAAGACTTAGACCTAGATGGAATTGGATCCATAAATAAAAGGGAACAAGTAGATTATTGAGTACCAACCACATGGCCATTGGTCTAGACGGAATAATTTTCATTTCATTCCCCAGGGTACCTAATGAAAGACACAGCTTATCTCAAGGCTAGGTTTGAATTGGATAATATTATAGGGATAGCTGCTAGGGGACCATCATTGTGCCCTGGGTTTCTGGTACCCCTGGGTACTAAAGACAAAAGGGTCCATGAGGTAATAACTGGTAGCCAATGAAGCAAGTGCACCTCCCAGCCTGTAGGGTCTTGTAGAGCAGGGCACAGATGGCTGACAGAGGACCCATAGAAGGCAAATGTGTCCCAGATTCTCTTCTGGTGTTCGTTTTCTTCCCGGCTGTCTCCTTAGCTTTATCCAGTTTGTTTTTTTTTTCTTTTTGCAATGATGATATGTTATTTCTAGGGTTGGGAGTTGCATTCAAAGAAAGAAAAGTAAATCAGAACAAGAAGAGGGAACTGAGACCAAAAATAGGAAGAATTTTAATGAGAACATATCTTGGGTCAACTCCTAAACTAATTACTGTAATGTGTTTCAGTTATTTTCAAATGCTTGGCTTTGTTTATGTGTTAATCAAATTACATATAGTTATTTCCCAAGAACAGCTAAGTACCTCATAGGAAATACTTGCTCCCTCATGTGATTTGAATCCCCCATTTGGATCTTGAAGGAAACACAGACGCTCAAGATTTAGAAAAATTAGAATCTGCATTTTTTTTCTTTCTAATCATCATGCCAGTATTATTTAACATTATTCAGAAAATCATTTTTGAATTTATATTATATGCCAGTGCCATGGTGGGTGCTGAGCATAGAAAGAAGGACAATGCCTTGTTTGTTGTCCCCGAGGGCGTTTCAGTCAATGAGGAGACAGACTAGTGAACGGATCCTTCACAGCTTATGGTGGTAATTATTATAATGGAAATATAAATAAAATGTTTCATAAATGGTACCCAGTTTGGTTGTGTGTGCCAAACACATCTTAACATTTATTTTGTTCTCATTAATCACCAATTTGTGACTTGGAAACACTAAAAGTAAACATCCATTCACACCATCAAGAGTTGACCTCATTATTTCATTTTTCTTTTATGATGAATTAAGACCCCTATCACTGTCAACTGGAAATGAACTAAGGTAGAGTTTAACCATGAAACTCACAGGGATCTGTTAGTACTTATGGAATGTGGAAGGGAAAAGACAAAGAACTCTACTGCAATTTGTGGAATTTTAAAATATACTATTTTTTTAAAAGGTGGAGTTCATTCCAATGATACGCGAGCCAATGAAAGAAGCCAGTCTTTTAAGTGCCTGCTGATTGGTGCCCCAAATCTTGAGTGAGATATGAATTTGGGACTGGGGATAAAGTTCAGTGGTAGAGTGCCTACCTAGCATGCACAATGCTCTGGGTTCAATTCCCAGCACTGAATTACAAAGAAAAAAAAAATTCAAAGTAGCCCTTTTTCTTGTCAGGTAATTAAAAAAAAAAAAAGGATGAATTTCCAAGAGAAGGATATCTATACAGGAAATTTCCTTTTAAAATTTGTTTGTTTGTTTTGCTGTACTTTGATCTATTTGCATAGTTTAGAAAGAAGATAAAGGATAAGCTTTGATGGCTCTTGCTTGTTTCACTCTTACAAGCTCAGGTTCTCAGACAGGTGTGACTAATTAGAAAAGAATGACAGATTTTCCCTGAATTTGATAGTGCTAATGAAATCTCATGAAGAATATTAGCTGCCTTGGACAAATAAGCACCCAACTTTAAAAGCATGAGCTGTAACTATATCATAAAAAAAAAAAAATCAACCTTGAAACAGACATACCTAGTACTTTTAATGGAATGATGTCTTCAACTAAGGAATCATTGACTATGCTCCCTTTAGTCAAAATAGGCTATTCACTAATCATGGGGAGAAAACCAGTCCTATTGTTCAGGGTCATTAATCTTATTTTCAAACCCTGGTGTCCTCAAAGTTGCCAGAGAACCTCATGTAGTTCTCCTATCCCCCTGTCAGACTCTGAACTGAAGTCCTATCTACTTACCTTCCCTGACTGTTAACAAGGAGGGGACCTCAGCCTGGGCCATGGCTCAGAGGCAATCTTTGTGTTTCTTCAGCCCTACCTCCTCATTAACAAAGCTCCAACTTATTCCTACAACTTCTGTGTGGCCCTCAGACTCCTGGCAAGATGTGGAGCACCTCTGCCATAGATACCTGGTGATGTGCCCTCCAAGAGAGAATCTGACCTGGAAAATCTAGTGGCTGACAACTGGGGGAAGTCCTTATCCGAGAGCCATCTTTTGATCAAGGAGGGGCCCACAACCTCAGAGGAAATCTTTCCTGTTTACAGACTTCTGGCTTTGAAAAGCCCTGGCAGGCTAGGGGCCAGGCTCCTTAGCTTTTATGCAAAGAGGCCAAACAGGATGAAACCAGGATGGAAACTGCATATCATAGGAACCCAGAAGGACAGGAAGTAACCATGTTAGAAGGAATTCTTGATTAAAAGTATAATTGGAAGGTTTGTGTTGGGTGGGGAGAAGATAATGACATTAAAATATGACTCCTTTTTGTACATGTTGCTATAATAAAGCCTTTAGTCCACCTTTTCTCCTTCAGTTAAGTTCCCCATATCACATTATTCTCCAGTTTGAAAAACCTAGAATATTTTTTTCGGTATAGAGATTTGTCCTAGATCTGTTTGGAAGAAAAAACAATCAAAACTTCCTTCTTCTTCACAGGAAATAAAACCTGGGGAAAAACCTTGTTATCCTTTGTAGGATTAACTGTTCTAGAACTAGTAATTAGAAAATTGAAAATAAGAGAAAGGGGTAAAGAATAAAGTTGCTCTTTAGTATGCCTTTTCTACACTTAGTCCCCAAGAATGACACAGATGTTTGTGAATCTTATTTTTTTTAAATGATCAAAAATTAGGCATTGCTATGAAAAGAACAATTTTTCTTACTTCAAAAACTTTTGGATGTGTATGTGCGTGTGTGTGTGTGTGTGTGTGTGTGTGTGTGTTGCCTGCTTTACATATCTCACTTGTGGAATGGGGATTTCCATAAAACACCCTCTCTTTTATTTTATTTTTGGTGCTAGGAGTTGAACCCAGAGCGTCATGCTTGCCAAACATGTGTTCTACCACTGAATCACATCCTCAGCGCCATCCTCTTAATCCCACTCCTGACCTCACCCAGGCTTATGTAAATGGCTGAGCCTCACCCACCAGCTCTACATCCACATTACAGTGTGAGCTCTGCTCATCTGTTTCCAGACAGAAGTCAGTAGTGGCATGCTTTATAATTGTAGCCCTGTGCCAACTAGAGGATAAATTGTCATTACCAGATGGTTCAGTGTTTCAAAAAACGTGTTAGTACAGAATTCCACATCAGCCTCCTTGACTTCCACCCAGCAGGTGATATTTATGGACTGTTTACAAGTTGCTCACATATGGCATTCTAAGAGGTTTGTAACTTTTATATGCAGTCATCCAGTTTATTTATTTTATGAAAATCCCACTTGAAAGGTCAGCCTCATTCTACCTATCTCCTAAACATAAGACTGAAGGGAAAATCCTGAATGAAATCTTAGGTCAGAGGAGCTAAACAAAAATGCTCCAAACTCTCCAAACGTAGTGCTCCCCATGCACATATCCCTGACAACCTTGCTTGTTCCAGCTGCAGGCGTTAACTCAAATAAGAATGGTGTGGAGCCTCTTCTCTATGCCAGTAATGCAACATTCATGTTCTTTCTTGTCCAATGCCTCCTGCATTGGACTCTCTGCTCAGCTCATGTAGGGGAGAGAATGACAAGGCGTGTAAGGCCACACAGTTCATACACAAAAGCTGGCTGTCGTATCCTCCTGTTGGATGTGTGTGTTAGCTTTCTATTACTGTAACAAACACCTGAGAAAATCAGCTTGTGAAGAGAATGGGGTTTTTTTTTAGGCTCACAGTTTTGGAGATTTCAGTTCATGGTCAGTTGGTCCCGTGACTTTTGCCTGATGAGAGGCAGAGCATCATAGAGGAAGCTGAACTGCTACTCATTTTGTGGCCAGAGAGACAAAAAGAAGGGAAGAGGTTAGGGTCCCCTAATAACCTCCAAGGACACTTCAGTGACCTGAAGACTTCCCACTACTCCAGCTCTTAAAGGTTCCACCATCTCGTTTATTTTCTTCGGATACCTTGGACTAAAATCCTGGGATGGTGCTCAGGCAAGGATCAGAGGCAATTCTGGTGAGCAGAACAGATTGAGGCAGGTGTCTGATTCCATTGGCTAGTGTGTTGCACCATGTCTGCAGGGCTGATAGACCTCTGCTTGACAGCTGGGGGTTCTGAAGGGTTGATGGAGACTACTTTGTGGAGGGAGGTGGGACAGGCTTGACATATTCTCTAGAAAAAGAATAATAAGGTTTTCAGAGTCCTAGCTTTGGGGTAGACAAGACCCATGGCCAGCCACTTGTTCTGTGACCTTGGCCAATGTAACTTCATTTCTCTCAACTATAAAGTGGATCTAAAAATAATGCCCAATTTATGGGGTTATTGAAATGTGAAAATGAGATTTTGCAGCAGAAATGCCTAGTAAACTTTCTGGCACAAATAAGTGCTCAATGAACAGCCGATGGTAGTAGTACTAGTTGTGGTAGGGGGAGTATTTTGATTAGTGGGAAGAAAATGGAATTTACATTCTGGCAGATTTCCAGCGAAGACCTAGAAAAAATAATAGCTACAATTTGTGTAGTGTGTACAGTGTGTCTAGTGGAATGTTTATAAATATAATCTTTAATACTCATAAGCTCACTGCAAGATTTGATCATCTTATTTTGCAAGAGAGGAAGCAAAGAATAAAAAGATTAAAGATCTGCCTAAGAATGCAGAACTTGATATGGCAGAAAAAGAGCTTGAAAACAGGTCCTTGTGATATACCAAAACCATCCCACTTCAGAATGGTGTCCAGCCAGCAAAATGAAAATTATAGCCCCTGTCTACATAACTGAAACTATTGTGATTCTTTTCAGAGAGTAAGTGAACAGCACCTGGAAATCTGGGGAATTCAGGTATTATATACAGTTAGGACATTACACGGGCCTTTCAACTTCAAGGCTGAAAATTCATGAGACGTTTCTCCTGGCAGAATAACTGTGAAGAATGAAACAGGCTACATGGAGGGGTGGGACCCAACTGTGTAGACAGCGCATCCTTCACATCCATGAGACTTTCTTCAGCCTAGGCACTAAGTCCCTGTGAAGCAGAGACTATATAGGTCCACTTGCATCTCTGATTGCCCCCAGAGTGTTCAGTCACTGGAGGTGGATATAAGTTTAATGTGACTTTCACACACTGCTCCCGGGACCAGTGCCGAAAAATATCATGCCCTCTTATAAATTCCCTTTTACCAACTGGTAAAATATTCCCAAAGGATCCTAAGATCTTGAAAAGCTTCTTGGTTTCATACAAGTGGATGTTCATGCTTGCCAAAATGAGCAAAATTAACAGGATAACTGAATTTCAACTGTGATGTGTAGCTGATAGAGTGTGTTATCAACAGAAAACATGGCACTTGTTTTCAAGGGATAACATAATTCCAAGGAATTTTTTTTCTTAGAATAGCACCTCAGAGTTTGATTTCCTAGGGTTGTGAGGACATATCCCATCTGACTGCGGGATCTCAGCAAATCTCCAAGGTGGGTGGCAGTAATCCTACCTTTTAGCCCCAAAGGGTTTAAAGAAAAAGCAGTTTCCTTGGAAGTAGGTGTGCTTTGACCGCAGAACACATACAGTGGGGACTAAAATTTGCAGAGGCCCCAGCAAGGTTCTGGGATCCTTTATTTGAGTTAAGTCCAAAGAAAGGACTGGGGTTGTGGCTCAGTGGTAGAGCGCTTGCCTAGCATGTGTGAGGCACTGGTTTGGTTCTCAGCACCACATGTAAATAAATAAAGTCCATTGACGACTAAAATAAATAAATAAATAAATCTAAAGAAACTGAGAAATTCCTAGTAAATGACTTCTTGGAACATCCTTGGAGAAAACCACTTGACTCATAGGTTATGAATTAAATATACCCCCTCAGAAATGTGCTGCTGCTTATAGTCAAGCACGTGGTCCATGGCCTTACTGAATTTGCCATAAATTATTTGGCATCAAGAAGAGAAATGAGTGTTTTGTATTCGGTTTGTTTTAGAGCTTGTGTTGGCTTCCAACTTGTGATTTATAATCAGTTTGTAATTATTCAAGTACTAAATGAAATATTTTTTGTTTAAATTGGATTATTAAGATGAAAATGCTAATCCTGTCTGGGTTTGGTGGCCCAGTGAATTCACTGAATCTCTTAAGCCAACCTCTGTGTGAAGCCCTTAGCACATAGCTGTCAATTATCTGTTTCCTTCCCACCCTTCAAATTCACAGTTCTTACTCAGGATCCACCCTTCCAAGTGCTCTGTCTGCACCCAGACCTCCTGTGAGGACCCAGAAACATCTTGTCCTTTTTTTCATCAAAGAACAAGTCGATTCTGAGGATTCTAGATGAATATAGGCTGCCTTGGGTGTAAGGAGCAGGATTAAGATGAAAGGGCCATTTTTCATAAATCCACTTAAAGTAACTCAAAGCAAAGGAGACCACGGAGGAGTTCCAGAACAATCAAACTTGTTAGCAAGGTCAGTGGACCAGGAGGCAACCCAGCTTCAAACAGTCTCTTCCTATCTTGCTGCTGGTTTTTTCCTCACTGATGGGCCTGAGGATAGAACCAAAAGAAAAGAAAATGCTTCTTAGATTTAAGGACTGTACAGTGCTCTTTGAAAGGAAAACATTTCCAAGGACCTGTAATGTTGAAAATCATTTTTTTTACAATCTTATTTATTTCATGTCCACAAAGAAATTCTCAAATTCACTTATGCCTTATTTTAGTATTCCCATAAAACAAATAAAGCAAAGCATATTTGCATGTTGATACCAACATAAATACCAATCCAAAATAGATAACACCAATTTGATAGGCTGAATGATGGCATTTTGTAGACACAAAATTCCTGTTGCTTTATTTCCTTGAGTTTTAGCAGAATTGGCAACCCTTTTAGCAATTATCATTGTCTTTGCTGTTTTTTTTTAGTTTATTATTGTCATTTTAGCCATTGATGGGTCAATCTAATGGTATATTTCCAAAATATAATATTGGAAAAAAATTATTTTCATGAAAACTTCTTCACTGCCTACTTCTGCCTAAAGTTACTATTAGTGAATTGCTGCTTATCAGTTTCCCCAAATACTTGAACATGGTAACAATAGCCAGGATGCTGATTCTTCTGAGTGTAGTTTTCTATTACTCCTGTGTTCCCAGGTGACGACTCATCTTCTCCCACCACTTTTTTCCATTTCAACAACTGGGAAACTTTTCTTCATCAGATTCATGCATTCCTATAACCTTCACTTGGCACTTATTGAATCCTAAACACAAATCCACTTGTGACTATAAAAGTCACAGCAGTGTTCTGTGTATCTAGGGAGTCCACAATGTATTTACATTGTTGTGTCTTGAAGAGAATCGTCAAGATGAAAAGCTAAAACATTTTAATGCTTTTATAACCACTGATCACTTAAAGAATGCCTGGCTTGAGTTCTACTGCCCAAAGTATCAGGGCTTGTCAAAAACTCTGGGCTATGAGGAGCAGCCATGATGAGATCAAAGCTCAATGTGACTTTTTGAATCATGATGTGTTCTTAATGGAAAGGACCTCAGAGATCTTCTAGGACAATCCTCTCAGGTGGCAGATGAGGAGACAAAGGCCCAGAGAGGTAGGGTGATGCCAGCATTATCCACCTGTTACAGTGGTAGAGTCTGATTTAGATCTCTGCTCTCCTGATTTCTTAGTCACGGTTACATATCATATCACAGTCATATGCTTCCACTGGGCAGTGAACCCTGCAGCTTTGCAGATTGGTAGCAATGGCTCTAAGGAAATAGTACTTGTTTAATGCTATTGTTGCTGTTCAGATACAAAATGAAGATCATGAAGATCAATTCTCTCCCAGGTTCATTTATGCAGGGTGAGCCCTTGAGGATTTCACAAAAATGACATATTCGTTCTTTTCTTCCTCATTAACATTCAAATACTTACTCTTCTGGCCCCTTTGTATCTCTCAGTACAGTGATTAGACATAAGCTTTGCTGAGCATTATTCTGTAAAAATACCAAGTCCCTGATGAGGAACCATGAAAGTTAGTAGGAAGCCAAATGTCACACTAGACTTGCCACATTCTTACATTGTAAAGGCTCATCCCAGCTCCAACACTCTCCAAAGAATTTGAGGTCTGTGGAAACTTCCACTGAATAAAACTGTATGTACACATAAAAATCAATAAGGGATCACTGTTTTAGTTTGAAGAAAATGCATTGATTTTAACTAAGATTGCAAACCCCTACGTTCTACTTAGGTGAATTTGCTCTCACATGGCATTGTTTGGTGGTAACATGAAATCAAGAGCATATTTAATTGCTGTCGGTGACTTCCTTGGGTTCTTCTACAGTGAATTTTGAAGGAAGAAGATTATTAAAACTATGATTGACCAAAACAAAGCGGGGAGTGTGGGGCAGGGGAGGGGGGAGGAGAGCATGCACATTAGGAATGGAAAAGTAAAATCCATTTATTCACATGGCCATGCAAAAGTTATAAGTCCACCGTGTGGTAATAGTGCCACATCTTTCATTTGTTTAATTAATTATTAATTAATTCATTTGAATTTATTTTTAACTGATACACAGAAACATAAAATTTTACGGATCGATGGGTTGATGTTATCAAAACTATGTAATATTTTGATACTCGTATACACTGTGTGGCATTTAAATCAGGTAAAGTATATATCTATGTTCTCAAACATTTAATCATTTCTTTATGGTGAAAACTTTCAAAACCCTTTCTTCCAGTTTTATAAAATGTACAGAAATTATTATCTATAGTCACTCTACTATGCAATAGCACACCAGAACTTCTTATTCCTGTTTAACTATATCTTAGTACCCACTGACCAGCCTCAAATGCAAGTGCTTTACCACTGAGCTGCTCCCCCAGCCCCGAGATCAACATTTTTAGATTTCATGTGAGTAAGATCACAAGATACTTGTCTCTCCGTGCCAGAATGCCACATCCTTATTATGCAGATAAGCTAAGAGCGTTATGGGTTATGAGCATGTGAGTGTGCCCCTATAGATGCAAGCATTCTTCCCTCAGTGATAACATGTTTTCCGTTTTCTCCTCTTTTTGCTGATTATTGAGTGAACATGTTTTAATTTAAACTCAGGATTCAGAACAGAGATTCCCGAAGTCTGTACTGACTTTGCTGCAGACTGCTGGTTGTCCACAGAACTCACCAGGGGTTCTGCTTCTTTATTGGTAACAATTAGGCATCAGAGAAGATGCCTTTCAAATTCCCCTCTGTAACTCTAGTTCATGATAGTTTTGTTTTTTCTACTACTATGGAATTAATTGTATGCTTTGAATTCTTGAAAAGAAAGCCCTGGACTGTTCCTATTTTAAAGACGTAATAGTGCAAATAGTAGGATCCTCAGGAAGCATCCTGTTTCTGTTTTCCTCTGCCTTGGATGCCAAGATATGTCTTAAAGACATTACCAATTATGTCTGTTGGACCTGAAACATTTCAGGGAAGGAAAGGCCTGGAAAGAGTCCCTGCTGGATTATTGTGTTGAAGTTAATATGCAATAAACATCTCTTACTTTGTCTGAGAGAAATAGGTAATCTAAATATTCTGGGGCAAAAATAGATGATGCTGTGTTAGCATACATGTATACATGCCTTTTGACAAATGGAAAGAAACAGAAAATGGTCTCAAATTGAAACAAGACACAGATTGGAACTGTCTTCTAAAATCTTCTTGAAAGTAGGGTTACAGAATATAGGAATGTTACCAGAGAGGCTCTGGAATTTCTTTCTTTGGCGGGTTTTAAAAACAAAACAGACACAGTCTGCTCATCTGCCCGAACTGGATTAGGATGTACAAGTGAACTCTCAAGGACCTTTAGGGCCTGCTGATACCATGATTCCTCTCAAAATGCTCAGGATCCTCTCTTTTGCCTGTCAGTGTCCAGTGTCAAGGTCAGCTTAAGGGCTCCCACACACACACAAAAAAACCTTACTTTCTTTAGTACCTTTACTTGAGCCAAATCCATCAGAACCTCCTGATGAGTGTGTTTTGTTTATCAAAGATTTTAAAAATCACTTTGTTTAGCATTCATAATAGATCAGAAAGACAAGAAGACCCAACAATCAAGAGTTTGACATTGTTGAATTCTGATTTTCAATTAAAACTAAAAAGTAAGTAAATTAGCATAGAGGTATTGCATTTTTAACTCATACATATGGGAAAATATGTTTTGGGAAGTCCATGGAAAAGTATTAGGTTAGGGAAGTTAGAAGATCTGGACCTTTTGACATTAAAACTAATTCTTGGGCCACTTGACCTCTCTAAGCCTCAGATTCCATATTTAAAAATAAGCATATTGAACATTAGTGCATTTCAAGGCACATGCCTCTTCTAAATTTTCCCTCATTTAAACGATTCTCTGCGTCCAGGAAATGCTTAATCTTTGCTTTAAATGTTTATTATAAATAAGTTTACCATCTCTTGAGTTTGTGTGTTTTATTTGTGATAATTGTGTATTTGTATCCACTTTATGGGTGCCTACTTATTTATTAACTGCAGTCTAGATTTCCACAACACATTTCTGGTTCAGTATGGACTGTATACTTGGTTGCTGTATATGTAGTTGTCTGGAAAAGTCTTGTCTCCAAATATAGTGGCTTTCTTTTTCTTGCCTTAAGGCAACAAATGATGAGAGAAATATGTGTTTGTTTCTATTCTTCAGAGTCAGAGCTGCCTCAGGCATAAAATTCTTGACCCTCCGGATTAATCCAAATGCAGTGAGTCACAAAGTAAATATGAACCATGGCTGAATTGCATGGAGATTGTGCAGGTTAAATTAATTGTTAGGACCAGATTTGTACTAGTTAAACCTGGGATCCTAATTCGTGCTGACAAAAATGTCAAATCAGCCTACCAAGGTGCCTGAGACTTACTGCCCAGATAATAGCAGAAAATTTGAACTTGGTAGTTTTATGGATTGGTTTGCATCTAAAATGCAGGCAGCTTTTAAAAGCCCCAAATAAAGGTTTCTTTCTGTGGATACCTACAGCGGGACGATTTATAAAAGTACCCAGTCATTTTCCCCTCCTACAAGTGCTATTGGCACAATGAGGCTTGGTATTTAATCCATAACCCGCTATGCGCTGCACCCTACGGTGGCAAAGAACACACAGAGCCAAAAGAAAGAAATCAAGAAAGCATTAAAAATGTCAGGCCACAAGACCATGTTTAAATTATTAGGTGAGATGCTGTCTTGCATTTAACAATGGCCCAGTACACCTCGAGGCCAACTTCCTCTCCACTTGGATGTTTTGACGGGTTATTGCAATCTGTTCTAAAATTGAATTTCAGTTTGTTTCAATAGCATTTTCCAGTAAATAGGAGTGACTCTGGTATCTTGTTTGTGAATCTTGATGTAATAATCAGAGGTAATTGAAGCATGCACAAGCCACAGAGACTTATGACATGTTTTTAAACAAGTATTGACTGATATGAAACTAATTTAACAAAAACTGGAAATTGGACTCCTCTGAGAAGCTGAGCACAGAATACAGAATCCATCACAAGTGCACAGAGTTTGGCTTTAAAAATGGTGCATACAAGTTTCTTTACCATTCCTGAAAGCATTTAGGTGCAAGTTACTGACAAGCAGGGTTGTGACCAGATGACTACAGCTAATGATCTGATGGCTGGAATTAATCACTTATCCGTCCTGTGTTTTGGATTAACCAAGGTCGGTCATTGCCTTGTGCCTTGATGGCCTGTAGGGATCAGAAAATCTCTTAGAAATAAAGGCACACAAAATGAACTTCAAATAGCAAAATTTTATGCAAACGAGCACATTTTGGAATTTTTGTATATTGTAAATTAACCTTCTTTTGACAGAAAAGATTGTAATATTCTGCATTAATGTGCAGGTATGCATAAATATTTATAGAGAGAGACATATCCCACATAGGTATTGTATATCCTCAGGTTGCAATGTAACTGCTGGATTTATATCCCATTTAATGGAAGCTAAATACTAAAAAAAGGAGAAATGAAAGAGTGAAACCTGTAATTCACATCTCTAAACTATACAAAAGACAAAGATTAGTAGAGCAGTATGCACAATTTTCCATAAGCTTTGGATTTTCCGAAGAAGTAAAAATCATTCATGGAAAAGAATTTGAAATTTAAATGATGAAACAAGTAGTCAGTCTAAAATGTTGGCCTCTGTAGATACTGACCTTAAGTACAAATGGTGGTTTATTTTTATTTTCATGCACTCAGGAAAAGAATGAATTGTATGTAGCACGCTCAGAAGATGAGGGATAAAGATAAAGCAAAGGAAACTGGCTGATGCTTTTTGCCTAATTGGAGGAAGTAGAGGAGAGTGATAATGCAGACAGCACACATTAAGGGGAAAATAATTAACAGCTTCATTAGGCAAAATTTACCATTTGTATGTGTTTCTAGCACACACTAATGTCGGTTAGACTGAGACTCCAACATGGACCAAATTTCTATAAGAGATAATGAATTGCAGTTCTTCAACATACAATTATGTATAAATGTCTCCTGTATCTATAATCCTGCCAGAAATGAACAGAAAAGTTGAGATCTAAACATTTTATTTTCTAAGCACAAATCTTGAGGACATGGACCTCATTAGAACTATCATTCCACCTGTGGAAACTGAAACAGATAGCATTGACATAAGCATCTAGGGATTTATAGACGTAATACTTATTATCACTAATAGGCTTTCAGTACCTAAATCCCAGGACATCTAGCTGAGACTATGCCCCTAAGTATTTGGCGTGCTCTTCTGACGAGATGTTGTTGTCATGATGGCTATTTTAATAAGTTTAATGTAATTGGAACAAAAGCAGCACACACAGTGTGCCTTGAGTTTTCCCAAAAGTGATTTACATGATTTCTAGAAAAAAAAATAAAAATTCTGAAGGTACAAAGGGTTGTCTTCCATAACTACTTACTAAACAATTTAGAAGATTTGGTTTAAATGTTTTTAAAAGTATGAATATAAAATAGTTTGACTCCCCAGGTTATGAGATATCTGGTCCAGTTTTTTCTTGTAGATTCATTTTTTTTCCATAAGTATAAATGCATCTCCAGGGAAACAGTATTGGTTTTGATTCTCAGAAAAATACAAGGTAAATGTAGAGAGATATATTCTATCAACTAGAAAAATGAATTTTGTCAGGACAATAAGTAAGTTATGGCAGTACCTAAGTTAATTCCAGAGCAATATTTGGCAAATGTAAACAGTCCTGAGCTGCCTAATGCCCACACATGTTCTGGGAAATACATCGTTAGGTGATTTCATCTTGGTGTGAGCACCACAGAGTTTACTCTCACCAAACTAAGGTACCGTGGTGTCATCAGGCAGTAGAATCTTTTGGATCTGCCATCGTACACGAATGTTGTTGTCTGGAACATTGCTACGTGGTGCATGACTGTAATTGTTCCGTTTGTACTGACTGAGAGCTTCACAAGGTCAAGAGGAGGTACATTTAGAAGGGATTAAGTACAAGAGAAACTTCACAGAACAAATGAACCTTGAGTTGAGCTTTGAAAGAACAGGATTGGAACCAGCAGGAAAAAAAAAAAGAAAGAAAAGAAAGAAACTTCTAGGAAAGAGATGCCAGGAAAAAAAAAAATCTGTGCAGTTACCCTTAGTTGAGGGACATAAAGACAGTTGCCTCTGTCCCTCAGAAGTACTAATTCTATCCTAAGGATGGTAAGATGGTAACTGGTCAAGGACTTGGCACAAAACACGTGACTTCCCAGAGGATGGCTTCTTATTTGTGCTTTAAAATTAAAATCCGTTAGCTAACTACTGGACAGACATTTGACTCTAAACCGCTCTTTCTAATTTTCTTTACTCTTTCATGTACACACTAGGAACCATATTTTATCTTTTTTTTTTAAACTCTGTCCATCAAAGCTCACTTCAAATTTAAAATTCCATTTTGTTAAAGTCTGAGCTAAAATAAGAAAGAAATTCTCTGTGTTGTAAGCAACCCAGAAAAGCTTAGCTTACACCCACATTGAAACAGTTCTGCAGTTGTGAATGAGCAGAGGATGCTCAGTAGACCACAGGCAGACACGTTGCTAGAGAAATGTCCTAAATTCATCTTCAGATGGCACAACTTCTACTTTTTTTAACCTTCTTTGTTGCATCCCTGCTGTTGACTCACTTCCTAGACACTGACAGGGACATCCAGACCCAAAGATGAGGAGTCAGCTCTATAATCGCTCAGGCCATTCATTCCAGTCCAGGCACCTGTAGGAGACTCTGGGTGAGAAATTCAGGAATTAATTTAGTCCTGTATAGAAGTGCCTGTGGAACCAGTGGTTTTACAAAATTGACTAGCCATTCCAGTAGCAGTGTGGACACAGCTACAATAAAGATATTGTCAATGAAACAGGATACTACCTGTCTGTCCTCTTCAAGCATGAAGCTCTCCCAGCTTTTCAGAAGAGACTGCTGCATAAATATAATTTATTACTCTTTTTTCACAGAAAATTATACATATAATCCAACACATGCTAGGAATATTTTCCTTCTTAATTGCAAACCATAATGGGAGCAAAAAATCAAAGCTTTTGCTAATGATCTTCTTCCATTTGTCCAGAGAATTTCCACAGAAGAGATCAATATTATTACTGTTCCAACATTTGCACGGCCTGTGTTTAACATGTCTGTCACACATTAAGGAGAAAGTAGTTTTTTGAAGATATTGGATGTTAAAGAAGAAAAATTAGAAAAACATCAAGTTGAGGTTATTATTTTTAATGACTGCCAAATCCAACATTACTTCTGCTTCAGTAGTATTTAAACTATTAATCTGTTTCTGAGTGTATATTCATCCGTAAATAATTAAGGGGATTCTTTAGCAAGTAATTGATATGAAGGCCATATGACTTCTAAATTTACAAAAGCCTATTTTAAGATTTTAAAAATTATGAAGGTTATGTGTGCATTTAATTAGTGAAAATGGGTATTTTGCCTGTGTCTGGGAAGGAGGATTATTATAATCTGAGTCATTTAAAAAGATATCCTGAGTCAATGACATTTTTACAGTGCAGCAATAATCTTAACTATATTACACACAGAAAGAAATGTTAAAGGGACTATAGGATTTGGCATGAGATTTTATAGTAGCATGAGGAGGGAGACAGCAAGAGAAAATTCAACATACAAATTAAAGTTACAAAAATAAAAATGTTCTCCATCCATATTTTGAAGTTCTTGGCTACCATGCCTATTTTGTAAAAGAAGTCAGCAGAATAAGTTAAATTCTTTCTTTGGCATCAGAAGGACAAACCTCACGATAGACATGGAAAATGTTTATGTTAAAATTGTCACCCAGGCATTTCTTTGGCCCTCTGCCTCCTGGGCCCATCTATGGAAGACATGGACACAAACCTTTGCTTCTACCCTGTGTCTCTCTCCATTTCTTAGGTCCTTGCTCCAAAGAGTGAGGAGAATTGATTGCTTGTATATAGATTTATTAGTTCAAAAATAACAAGAAGGGCAGAGACTGGAGGGTATAGGAATGGAGGGAGAAGGAAGGTCCAGAAGTGTTTAGAACACAAAGCAGAACAGGATTCCAACTATTTAGCTGCTTTTCATGGCAAATTCTCAACACAGATTAAAGAGCATTTTGAAATACTTACACTCTTTTTAAAAGTGCCCTCCATCCCTGTCTTGGTAAAATAATGATACCTCAGCAATCTTTGAGCAAACTAGAGGAACAATTCCTTTACTGATCCATGTTTGTGCCTGTTTTTTTAGGTGTCATTCTAATAAATTCATGATTTAGTTTTTTTCTTTTTTCACAATACCAAAAAAGAGACTTACCAGGCTGGGGATGTGGCTCAAGTGGTAATGTGCTAGTCTGGCATGCGTGGGGCGCTGGGTTTGATCCTCAGCACCACATAAAAATAAAATAAAGATGTTGTGTCCACGGAAAACTAAACAATAAATTAAAAAAAGAGACTTACCAAGGGGAAGTAAAAATGTAGATGCAGTTAACAGAAGGGCTGTCAGATGGAAGAGGAATTACAAGTGGTCCTAGGATCCATGATTGGAAGTTTCACTAAACACTGAAGAAATCTTTACTGAAGGAACAAACTCAAGGCAAATAAAGAAGACTTGGAATTATGACCAGGGCATCAAAGGGAATGATTCCCTGTCTGGATTCAGGGCTATTTCCATTTCTTGTAGGTTTCTGAACAAGGCTGAGCAATCCCTTGGTAGTAATCTCAAATTAGAAGTGAATCCCAGTGACAACAAAGATTCTCCATACTGTCTTCTAAAAATGAGCTGTAATGGTTGATCTTTCATGTGAGCAGTGGATAGTGCTGGTTTTTCTAGTAACTGGATTTGAAATATTGTTTCAGTCCCTTAAAGTGTTTTAGGCTTCCGTTTTCTCAGCTATAAAACACAATGTGGGTCTATTATATCTTCCCAGTGTGAAATGTTGCTTAGTTCTCTTCACAGTGGTCGCCTTGACTCTAAGTGGTATAACCAAGGCATTCTTTAATTCCTGCCCTGAAAGAGACAAATGAGAGGAAGCATGCAAACTGCATTTGTCAGCCGTGATTGAACCATTTGACCAAGTATATAGGCAGTCTTAGGTATCAGCATCATGTTTGTTTAGCCAGAAACAGTTGCTTTTTAAAACAGTTTCTAAAAGCACTGATTGAAATTAAATTCCTAACATTTAAGGCCAAATAGGAGAAGAAAGTAGGTTCCTAAATTTATCTCTATTTTCCGAAATTTATGTCATCATTTGCTAAGTTGATTCCCTCCTTAAGCTATTTTTTATTGCTTCTCATCTGTGCTAGTGAAAAATAATTGACTTTTCAAAAGAGTACATAGAAAGTCCCCTATGATGCACACTAATTCCATGAGTATTATGTAATAAAATGGCCTTTGATCAATGGGATTGACATATGTTGAGTTAAACCAAGTTGAATAGAGATATCATAGCTGTGAGACTTTTTTAGAGTCTTTAATATGCTGATATAAATTGTGAATATTCATGAAAAGAACATTATATGCAGAATTTCTCAAATTATTTTGCAAAATAAATAAATTTTCCTTGAAGCGTTTTATAAGATTGGTATTCTGGGGAACACATTTTAGGAAATCTAGTTCTGCATTATTTCTCCTTCCTACTTAAAAAAGAAGGGAGGGGCCGGAGTTGTGGCTCAGGGGTAGACTGCTTGCCTAGCATGTATGAGGCATTGGGTTTAATCCCTGGCACGATATAAAAATAAAAATAAAATAAAGTTATTGTGTCCATCTACAACTAAAAAAACTTAAAAAAAAAGAAGGGAATAAACTCAACTGATTAGGAAGTGTCTAAAATGATAATAATATGATCTACATTATTTTCCATAACTAGATGAAAAGAGAATCAAAGTTAATGAAAAATCTGAAATAGGGCCTATTTTTAAAATTAATATGACAATTCCAAGAACCTAAATTGTTTTAATAATTTTCCACTGAAGGGATTCCCAAAAGATCTGGTTTCCTGTATAATTGTAAGTAAGTGCTCATTTGTCCCTAAATAATTCAAGAACTAAAATGCCAAAAAGCCAGCTTATTCCTATTTCTCCCTGTGATTTTTTATCAACCCTATCAATTTTTTTATTCAGAGATGAAATACAATCACCTATAGCCTTCCACATTAAAAGAGTTCAAAGAAATCAATTCACTAAGTAGAGGGAAAGGTTAAATCATTTTATATATTCTGTTCTAGTAAAATAAAACAACAACAAAAATAAAAGAAAGTTTCCCCTTTCATTATGGAACAATTGGTCAAAGCACAGTGTTCCCTCTCCTTTTAGCCTGTGTTGCTTTTATAGTGGGGCCTTCAGTATGATGGAGGGAGATTTTTATACTTTCTTCTAACTTACATTGTGCTTCCTAGAAGAGTGCATTTGGAAAAACTCATATTTTAGCTGAATTGACCATATTTTCTTCTCCCTTATTTATTTATTTATTTGAGGCACTGGAGATGGAACCAGGAGTGCCCTACTACTGAGCTACCTCCCCAACCCTTTTTGTTTGTTTGTTTTGTTTTGAGACAGGTTCTCACCAAGTTGCCAAAGCTGGCCTCTAACTTGTGATCCTTCTGCCTCAGCGACTATGCCTGGCTTCCTTTTTTTTTTTTTTTTCTAGTAATCTTGCCATAAAGATCTTGGGACTGATGAGTGCTTTAGATAGTAGGATAAGGGGTCTGTGTTCTCATCCTTGAGTTGAATCCATGCTCTGATCACAGAGCTGACCTAGCATGTAGTCATATGGTTAAACTTAGCTAGGAAGGTGCCCCCATTTGGAGGCTCCCCGGTAAGGTTTATGGCCACTGCTTGCCTTTCTTCTAAACACACAATTACTCCTTAAGTTCCATATAAATCATGAGGCCACCTAGGTCATTAAAATTCTTTCTTCTCTAGCTTGTTCCTTAGACAAGAGAGAGTTAAAGGTTTGCTGTACACCAATTAAGTACTCAGTCTGAAGTCAGTGAAAAGAAAAACATCACATAAACTAGTGGTTAAAGGATAACCCATGATTCTCTATTTTGTCTTCAACTAGTTTTATTCTATTATATGGGGGAAAAAGACATTTCTGACATTTGAAATATATCTGTCCACAGAGATACTTCTCATATAAATTATTCACCACATTATGAATTGACTTAGAGCATGGATGATTTGGAGCATATGAAAAATGTTTGCCTGGGTGGTAATTAGACTAATAGTGGACCCTTTGTCTACCAGATACACCCACCTTCTGACTACAGAAAATTTCAAATAAGGTTAAAATGAAAAAGCAAAAAGATACTGTAAGCATGAATGCATGAAACTCTAAAGATGATTTACAGCAAACGGTATGCTGCTTTCAATAAACATTAGGGATTAAAGAAAAAGAAAATCTCTCTATGACATGATCTATTTTGCTCATGTGCATTTCATTCTAGCATCATAAATACATTAGGCCCATATCTAAAAGATCACTGTTCCTTGGCTGTGGTTAGCTCAGTGGCTTTTACTTTAAGTAAACCTGAAGGATCTGCTGAACAGAAAGACACAGTTTTGGCTTGACTCAGTGCTCACTGCCCAAACCTAAAATGCAGCTTAACCTTTTCTATTTATTTATTTTCTAATACTGGTGTCACTGAAAGGAAGAGGCCTCTAAGCTATGTCAGTAGACCTATTTTTCTTCAGCAGTTTCTGCCTTCCTCTTTTTCAGGAAAGATGGCTGGTATTTCAAGGTAAGGAACTCCTCCCCCCAAATCCCCCCCCCAACCCCAACAGAATGAATAATCTCACCTACTTGGCTCTGAAAAGGTTCTGAGGTAATTACAGGGGGTGGGGGAGTGGAGGGGAAACCCTAAGAAAACAAGTATTTGCCAACTTTAGTTCCTGAAGCTCTGATTAGCAAACTACCTAGATCCCCACTGAATAATTACTAATTAATCAGAAGGATTTTTTTTAAGCTCTTAAAATTAGCTCCTATAGCACATTAGCTCCTATAGTCTGGAACAGAATTATAGCTTTATTTCTTCTTTCCAAAGAATTAGAAAGAAAATTTGAGGATTATGATTTCGTGATGCTGTAAGCCAGAGTCCCTGCCTCTCCAGAACTGGAAGTTGCACCCTGGTGTTTCCACCCATACCAATTAAGGGGCTTTGTGAGCAAATTCAGCCCTGCACTCTAATAGCACTAGTGCAACTGCAGATCATTAAATCAGTTGGGTTCATGAATGGAAACACTTAACGGATTTAGTGATTTTTTTTTAAATTTAAAAACCAACATACTGTGGTATACATAAATTGCTTTTTTTAACTCCATTACTGATGATGGCTGTAATTGATTTCTGGCAGTAGTATTGAGGCAAGACCACTATCATATTCCAAGTGATATTTTTCAGAATACCAAGTTAAGGTCATCTTCTAAGAGTGAGTCATCTAGAATTGACAGATGTCCATGGGAGATAACAACAGCTAAATATCCTGGACTAACTAAAGTGTTAGTATAGTACACATTTTGGAAAACAGGGTAGTATAGTACACATTTTGGAAAACAAACATCTGCTCCATTTAGTTTTCTGTGTATTTATCTCTTCTTCTTTCCATATTCCAACATTACTTGGAAAGGGAATTTCAAATCCAGACAAAGGTTATTGCATATATTATTTGATTTTCCCTATGATTCTGCAAGTTAATTATTATTTTGCCCATTTTACAGATTAGCAACCTAGAGTTAAGTGACTTGGTCAGGGTTCCCTAGTATTCAGTGGCAGAGTGTGAGGAAGAATTGACTCACATCACAGTCGTCCAGTTTCATCTAAATTGACCACCTGATGCCAGGCAAGTGTCATTTTCTTGCCTCATTGTTCCCTTTGACATGTTGTGGGACATTAGAGATGATGACAGTTAATCAGTTTTCTGTAACTGTAACAAATACCTAAGATAATAAACTTAAAAGAAAAAAAAAGGCTTATTTTGTCTCACGGTTGTAAAGATTTTAGTCCATGATCTATTGGGCCTGTTGCTTTGGGCCTATTGAGAGGCAGCACATCATGGTGAGAAGGTGTGATGAAGCAAAACCATTCACCTTATAGTAGGAAATGAAAAAAAAAAAAAAAGAAGAAGAAGTGTCCAGGGCTCCACTATGCCCTTCAAGGATATACTACCAATAACCTAAAGACCTCCCACTAGGCCACACCTCTTAAAGGTTCTATCTCCCAATAGCACCAGGCTGGGGACCAAGATTTTACACATAGTCATCTGGGGGAAATTCCAGATGTCCAAACTATAGCAGTGACAATTCTTGATAGAGAAAACTCCTTTTTAATCAAAGGTGCAGGAATGGCTCCCAAACTTCAGAAAAGGAAGCAGAATTCAGTTCATACTGCCTCATCTGTCCCTTCAAGGACCATGTTAAAAGCAGCTCAGTTTTCTTAAAAGAAAAATCACTTTGGAAGGTTGCACAGAAAGTAGCAGACAGAAGAGAATATTCTTCATAGAAAAAAAAAAAAGTCAAGACTTAAAGTAAATAAGAAGTAAAAGTGTCCAAAATGCCCCACTGTCCTTTCTTGATGGCTTTTTAACCAGTATCTAAACCCAACTTGAGGCAACCTATGAAAACTTTTTTTTTTCTTTTTTTCCTGGAGAACAGTGGAAAATTGGCAAGAAGTAAAAATTCTCTATGAAACAGGGAGGTGAACAAGTTGTAAATGATGTTAATATATTCCAGATGGTACAGTTTTCCTTGGGAACTGAATTCATTGTAATTAAAGGCATGTGAATTTTCTATAAATACTGAACCTTGTACAGTGGACACTGGAAGACTCCATCACTTCTAGAGCACAGTTGTTTTAAGGGAAATGTTCTTTCCCTTCCATTTAAAATGTATCTTTGGGTTTTATAATCTAAATTGGATCAGAGGAATAGTTTCCCATGTGAAGGGCTTTTTTGTTTTGTATTTTAAAAACTTTTAGCTGTGGTTGGACACAATACCTTATTTTATTTATTTTTATGTGGTACTGGGGATCGAACCCAGTACCTCTCACATGCCAGGCAAGCACTCTACCACTGAGCCCCAGCCCCAGCCCTAGCCCCAATGTGAAGGTTTTTTTTTTTTTGAACCTTTCTTGTCAGTAAGGTGTAATTATGAATTGAAATTCCTCAGAAACAATAAATCAAAACTCCAAATATTCCCTATTAAAATTATATAGTTTGATTAGTATTTTTCACCATATGCTTTGAATTCTTATATACCTGTTTTTGAATTGTTATCATTACTTTTTAGTTTCTAGATATGTATCTTGGACAGATTTTGGAATTTCTGCTTTTACTTCAATTCGGGAAAGTCTGAGTCAATAAGGAACCTGCTTTCCCTTTTACTTTGAGTGACTCCTGTGGGCTCGGAGGTCCCCAAACCCACAGCCTGAATGACACAAGAACATCCAATGGCCTCCACCATCCCTTCCCTTCCGACTTCTGCGCTTGGCCTTACCCTAGATCCTACTATCTCTGCTCTGTCAGGATGATCCCTCCTGCCTCGGGCACCAATTGCAATGTCCTATCCTGATGTTTCTACTAGAGCTTGTCCTATTTGGAAGGCAAAATTCTAAGTAAGATCCACAGCCCCTGATCCCCTTTCCCTGGTGTGCACACACCTTCTCCCAGTTACTCAGATTAGTCAGATACTAATCTCGGTGCGGCTTTAAAGGGATCTTATAGGTTTAATTAAGGAACCAACTGAGTGGACTTTAAGAGTAGGAAATTGTCCTGGGTGAACAGGACTTAATCAGGTAACCATGAAAAGGGACTAAGCTTTTCCTGAAAATGTTTGAAATGAGATGGGAAGAATTTAACGTGAGTGTCTCTGTCACTGGCTTTGAATATGATGAGCCCACATGGAAGGATCACAGGTAGTTCCTAGGATCAGAGAGCAGTCCCCATTGGCAGCCAGCAAGGAAATGGAGACCAAAGTCCTACAACTGCCAAAAAATGAATTCTGTCCCAACAGGGAGAGTTCTGATAAGGACACCATGCTCCAATGAGATGCAGCCATATGACACCCTGAGCAGAGATAGAGTTGTGCCACACCAGACTTCTGACCCATAGAACTGTGAGCTCATAATTGTGGGTTGCTTTAAGTCACTAAGTTGGTGATAGTTTGTCCCTCCACAGTAGAAAATAATAGTCTATCACTTGCTAGATGTTTATTGTCTCAATTTCTTTCCTTCTTGACAGGTTACGACCCATGGTAGCCCTCGTAGTCCCTCACACAGCCAATATTATCTCTTTTAATTTTATTCCAGTCAAACTTTTTTCTTTCACATTTTCTTTCTTCAATTTTGTAAGAGCTTATTTCCTGGGACTGTAAACTCATGTACCTACTGTGTTCCTATCTAAACTATTAATCATCAGTCTTCTATAGCTGCAATGAAATTATAGATAGTCATTATGACCCTGAGGCATTACAGAGCTTAAAGATTAAATTTTTAGTGTGTGAAATTAGCTTTGTGAGCTTCACTGTGTTTTGATTATTAGAGAACTAGTCATTTGAGTATGAAACATGTGGAAATCTTTCCTAAGCTTCCTCAGAGGGCCTATATTGTAAGAACAACCTCAGGTGGACTATATGGTATTAGAATTTCTTGGAGGAAAATTATCTGGAAGCTTTTGGACAAACTCAAGAATAACACTGTGTGGTCTTTTAATAAGGACAATGACATTAAAAAATGACATTAAATGTTTCTACAAACTTTTTTTTTAATGTTCCAAGACAAGTGAGGGGTTAGCCTCCCTATTACAATCAGTGAAGCTGGTTGGGGGTGAGAAGATTTGGCTTAGGTGTATCGAGCAGCCACTGATGAATGCAAAGTTCCCTGATCTGTTTAGCACTGTGTGCTTCACAGCTCAGCCAGTCCAGAAGATCATCCCTGAACTAAGAATTTTTGCTCATTCTGGAGTTATACAAATAACACAAACCTTAGACCCTCAGGCTGCTCATGGATGGAACCTGAGTTTGGTTGATAAGAGTGCTAGGAGTTTAGTGATAAAGAAGTGAAAAATGCTACTAAAATAATCATTGTCTACTCAAATGAATGAGGTTATCAATGTGTGATAATTAGTTACCCCAACAGAAAAAAAATACATAGACATCAAATTACTTAGTATAAATATGCATAAACACATAACAGGTGTAGAGATAATAATGCAATGGTTGAAAATTTAGATTTGTGGCATGTATGGAAAGTACCACTAGAAAAGAAATAAGAAAAAGTGTCATAAGTAAAAATGATCTGCAAATTAGAGATTAATGTCCCACAATTCAGATTATAACACACAGAGCGTATATAGGAACATAGGAGTTTAAGAAAAAGAAATGAATAAAACACACAAGGAAACACCCAACTTTAAAGGAGAAAAATGCTTTCTAAATATAGAAACAAACTATAAAGGGGACTATGACAATATGATAAATGAGACTAGATTCTGTAATTAACATGAAGTTCAAATTTTGTACAGATTTAGAATGGTTTTCATAGAAATGTGGCCACAGGCTAAAAGCTGAGAAGACAGCAGCCAGGTCACACCCCAGCCTCTGTTTTGCTGAAGAAGGTTCAGGAAATTACAGTCAGGGCTCCCAGGTGCCGCTCCCCTTGGTGCTCCAAATCTGGGGCATTGCTACCCTGGCTGGCTTCTGACCTGTTGGTGGTCAGAGGGTCCAGCCTTTCCCACTTAGTTAATTATTGTGGATGGAGCATTGGTCTGTGTGGTCCAGGCTCACCTCTGCTCTGCCTGTGCTGGGGATTAGGCAGCTGGAAGCAGGAAGAAAACTCAATTGTATCTGCCATTCAGTTCTCCCCTGGCACCTACCCTGGTTTCATCTCTATTGCTCAGGTATCATGTGGTCCCTGAATATCCAGCCTGAGCAAGAGGACCAGGACAGCTGGAACCCCATTCAGTGACTACCATCAGTTCCACTTAAACTTTCAGTCAGGAGTCTCCCCGAAGGGCAAGAGGTCTCTGTCTCTCCCTCTTTTTTCCCTCTCATACACACGTGCATATCCACCTTTGTACACACCGAGATTGCTATGATCCACATCTTGTGTGTGTCCCAGACACCTATTTGATAAAAGACTTGCTCTGCAGGATGGTGCTGTTGGGAGGGAGCACAACTTTTAAAAGGCGGGGCACAGTGAGAGGTCTTGTTGTTGTGCCCCAATGTGGGATAGTGGCAGGACTTTAGCCCTTTCCTCTTCCTCTCTTTTGCATCCTGTCTTTGAGGGGAGCAACTTTGTTGTACCATACACTCCTGCCATGATGTGCTGCCTCGCCACGGGCCCAAAAGCAAAGGGGCCAACCCACCATGTGGTGACACCTCTAAAACTGTGAACCAAGATAAACATTTTCTCTTTATAAGTTGATTGTCTCAGGTATTTGTTACAGTACTGAAAAGCTCACACAAAGAGGTTTGCTTAGAAAATTCTAAGAGTCATGAAAAAAACAGTGAACTATTATTTAATGGGGGTACTCTCCTAGCAACAATAACCAACCGCACAAAAGACAACAAATTAGTCATTGTTCATGACTACTATTTTTAAAAGCCATCCCACAAGACATGCAAGAAAGGTAATAACAAGAGTGCCTATTGGATGGAGCTGGAGAATATCATGATAAGTGAAATAAGATAATCCCAAAGAACCAAAGGATGAATGTTTTCTCTGATTTGTGGATGGTAATTCACAATAATGGAGGAGGTGGCCTAGGGAAGAATAGAGGTATTTTGGATTAGGCAGAGGGGAGTGAAGGGAGGGGGGAATATGGGGGCAGGAAGGACAATTGGAAGAATTGGACATTAGTACCCTATGTGAAAGGAAGGGAAGGCAGGGGATGTGGGGATAAGAAAAATAGTAGAATAAAACAGACATTATTACTGTATGTATGTATGTGACTGTATGTATGACCAATGTGATTCTACAGTATGTATCCTCAGAAAAATGAGAAATTATATCCCATCTATGTATGAAACATCAAAGTAAAAAAAAAATACCCTATGTGCATATATGATTACTTGCCCATGTCATTCTCCATCATGTACAACCAGAAGAATGAGAAGTTATACTCCATTTGTGATGTGTCAAAATGCATTCTACTGTCATGTGTCACTAATTAGAACAAATGAAAAAAAAAAGAGTGAATATCGGAGTCAGGTTTGCTCCAAAGTAAGCAATATGGAGAGGATACAAACTCCCTCTTCTATGTGTCTCCCTCAGGTCAGCTCCCCAGCTCTGGGCTCCTTCTGAAATGATATACCTGCCTTCCTGGGATCCCTGTCAAGACTAAATTAGATAATATATATGAGAAAATTTTGTAACATGGAAAATACTGTATAATGTGAATTATTTTTTTTTAAGAGAGAGAGAGAGAGAATTTTTTAATGTTAATTTTTTTAGTTTTCGGTGGACACAAGATCTTTATTTTATTTTTATGTGGTGCTGACAATCAAACCCAGCGCTCCACGCATGCCAGGCGAGCTTGCTACCGCTTGAGCCACATCCCCAGCCCCAATGTCAATTATTATTGCCAGCCTTTCAGAAGGTATATGATCAAATCCAATTCATTTTAACTTTCTGGAACATAAGAAAAATATATTACATAGAGAGTCTCATTGATTCAGTGGTTTAAAAAAAAGGCAGAGTCTTTGATTTACTTTCATATAAAACATCATAAAGATAGCGCTTTCTGATCAAGAAATACAAAATTGTTAGCAAGGCAAATAGATATTGATTTGCCACTTCATAGCCTGGTAGTTAGTGCTTTTCAAAATAACTTTTATCTGATTATATAAAAAAAAAACATTTGTCCATTGTAAAAGTTTTTGAAAAATACAGAAATAAAATAGGAACATAACGTCGCTACCCCAGAGATCACCATTTGTAACAGCTTGGCATATTCCAGTTCTTTTTTTTCAGGCTATACTGTATATAGGGGATTATATTCTGATGTTTTACTTATAATATAAACATTTTTCCTATGTTATAAAGAAAACCTTTTGTTGAACATGCTTTTTAATGGCTACATATTATTCTATGTTGTGATTGTATACAAAGATTTAATATTATTGATTATTTACTTAGAATAGATTTCTAAAAAATGTTTTTACTAAGTAAACCACTGTTAGGTTTTTCATATATCTTGATTAGAGGAATTGCAAGCAAGCCAGAACTGTTAGGGGATAAATCTCATATAAAACTGCTCAAAGCACACATGCAGACAAATTGATTCTTCCTACATCCATCATTATGCATTTTTATTTTCAAATCCTTTTTCTAATACTTTGGGAAAGATCTAAGACAATTCTTAGCAGCACAGCAATTGTTTACAGGCATTTAGTTGGTATCACTATTAAATGCCTTGTGCAGAATAAACCAAAGAAATACTTTTTTGCAGGTGATAATTATGTCAGTCAATATCATTTCTTACTCTGGTGTATGATGTCAGGTATCAAATTTCTCCATTATGAATGTTCATGTGTTGATGGGGGTGTATCCCCTTGGAAGGAGATTAAAAAAACAGCATCACCTAAAAACCCCCTTCCTAATAATTTGAGAATGTCCAGAAGCCTTGGAGGGGCTTGGTACGGTAGCTCACTGTCTCAGACAACACCCTGTAGAGGATTAGCTTTCTTAACATTTCATCCTCTCCACCAAGAGAGTCAGAGGTCATTCGTACTCACAAGAGAAACCTAACTTAAGTAAAGTACGCTATTCATCTATTCAGCACCACATACCTATAAAGTGTCCAAAATGGCTCTTTAGTGACTAAATACATTTCCATTTTCCCATCACTTTTTCCCCTACTTGGCCATTTTCCTAAAACCATAATTCAAACTTTCCAAAAGGAAAAAAAAAATAATAATCTCTGGGTAATCCTTTCAAGAATTCTTAGAAGGAAACTTTTATTATTTGATGACTCTTATGGGAATCCTAACTTGTGATTATTATTAGGATTTAAAATGTTTCAGCACCAACATCCACCTAGGTACGGTGGGGGCGGAGAAGCAATGTGAGCAAAAGGCCACCTGTTTTGCCAAGGCTGCTACACAATGAAAAAACTTGAACGCAGAAGACTTAAGAAATGGGAGGATGTCTAAGGGAAGAGGGTTGGTTACCTCCCGAATATTTTTACTACCCACATTCTATTTACTTCCCAGGATAAGTGGGGAGCATTTTTCCCTGGATGGGGTCCATCTGTACTATGAGTAGGGACAGGAAGAGGCCCAGCTTCTAGGCTCCTGCCTAGAAGGGTGACGATGCTCTTTGGACCCAGGCAGGCACCTTTGTCACCCAGAGCATTCTTTTTCCAGAGCAGGATCCAAAATGGAAGGAGAACTCCTCAATTTTATAAGCCCTCCTACTGTAGCTCTTATGAATTAGATTCCTTGAATGCAGTTCCTGAGTCTCCTCTAGCAACTGGAGCAGGGCTGTTTCCAATGAGTCAGACAGGTGCCTTCACTTTCACCTTTGCAGGCCTCTGTTGTCGCCTCTGGGGATCTTCACATTGCAAGCAATGCGGTGTTTGCCACACTGGCAGCAGCAACAGAGCAATGTGCAGCAGGCTGGGGGATCGAAATTTGCAAACTCAGTATCCTGGGCCTCAGGCCAATGCAGGCTGGGTGCGTTGCTGTGGTGACACGTTTAGTCTCTGGGGAGGGATGCTGGCACACCAGCTGCATTCTTGGCACTGTGTTTGCCAGTGAGAAACTTGTGGAGTGGAACTGGTATCAACTCCAGAGGGAGATGCAAGCTGCTTCCTTAACTTCTTTGGCAATACTATCCTTTGCAACTTGTGCGTAGTACACCCTCCTGAATATTTACAAGAACTACTATTCGTGATACTCTTTGGGGTCTGGTTGGATGATACTTTGAAGGCAAGTGCTAAAATGATAGCAGACTTCCAGTTTACAAATGTAACTATAGCATCCCTGAATAATTCAATTTCCTAAAATTGGCACCCAACTATGCAATGAATTATCTTTTGCTGGGAAGGGATTCTAATCCCCCTCTCACTTTTTAAAAATAGCTTTTTACTGTTGCCAAGAGGAGAGCCTAGTATTTACTATCAGAGGAGGATATGTGAATTAAAATACTCGCTTTTTTTCCCTCTTACATTTCATTGGCATTACATTCGCCGAGCTTGCTAATACCTGAGAGAAAGAAATGCCCTTAGTTCTTCAGAATGCCTGACCCACCTCTCTTATTTGTGCCTGTAAGGCAACATGCACTAAGATTTGGCCACTTAGTATTCAGACCATGTCAAGATTCAAGTAAAAAGCCTATATTGCAAAGCTGGATGCACAGTTGCCAGACCAAACACAGTCAACAGTTCAAATCACAGTTAGATTATAAGAAAGCGTGGGGCAAGGCATGCAGACCTGTCTTGTCAATGAAGCAGTAGAGATAAAAGGAATTACTCTATAAATGCCAACTTGGGAGGCTTTAATGAATACAGAGATGGTGTTCTTTCCAGCTGCCCCCAGTTGACTGTAAAAGCTGGTTAAGATTTTGACCATAAAGCTTTCTTCTTCTTCCTCCTCCTCCTCCTCCTCCTCTTCCTCCCTCTCTTTCTTTGTCTTCTTTTAAATGCAAAACATCTAAGTATTGAGAAAGGAACAATTCCTCTGTGTATTCCCATAGTTTTGCAAATGGACAGCCATGTTAGCAGGCCAAGTGATTACTACTGGAAATATCAGATGTAATAGAGGAAATGCAGTTTAGACAATAATTCACATATGTTAATGCTTAGTTCCATCAATGTCAGCTTTATTTTCTTCTTGATATACACAAAGCTGGCACACAATTTTAACTGATGAGGTAATGTCATTTTTAATTTAGAAAGCCTTAAGCTGTCCACTCAAACCAGTGATATCATCTTTGCAGTTGTCTCCTGAGACTTTATGTAAACGTAAGTAATGTGTCCTGGGCAGTTTGAAAGAGATTGTTAAGGATGACATCGGTCATCATAAAGATTTCTCCCCACTTTGATTTCTTTTAAATTGCTAGATAAAGTTGATATGACTGCCATATTTTAGCCATACCTGAAATTAATATATACCAGGATTTTTGAACCAAGGGAAACATAGAAATAAAATAAAGGTTTGAAGTGAATGAATTGTAATGTGTTCATGTTAGTTCTAGGAGAAAAAAAATGGAAACAAATCAGATCCTCTAGCTCCTATGTGACTTGGCAAATAAAAAGAAAGAAAACAGCAAGATACTAAGAAACAGATAACACCAAATAAACAAAAATCTCTTTATTTCCCTCAAGGACACTAGTGATGGTTTCTACCTTTTAAAGATAAATAAGTTGCAAGCATATCAGTTATCTCAGTGTAATCTTTAGAATAATATTTTATTGCTGCTCTATCATTTGTCTCTTCAATGTATCATTATTAAACCAGATTTTTTTTTTAATCATATCACTTTGGTGATTTCAAGTGTGTCATATTTCCTTTTCAAATGCTATTTCTTGAATCCTTCGGCCTGGTGATTATAGACAAGGTTATTTTCCAGTTTTGAATAAATTTATTTTCTGTGAATAAATTATGTTCTATGATCCACATGTAGAGTGGGGAAGATAATCTGTGTTTGAACCATTGAATGTGTCCACTGAGAGAATTTTTTTTCTAAGAAGTCTGGAGTTTGACAGAACTGAGTCAAATAGTAAAGAATCTGTTTATTATTCCGCGGCCATATGTTTAGAGGGTTGCTCACAGAAATCAAAGTATTGTTCATGGAGAGCTCCAGCTAAGGGGACATTTTGAATTCATAAAAGAACTTCACAGTTTGAAAAGAATGCATAGCATTATGTATTGACACCCCACCACCATAGACAAAGGAACACAATTTAATAATAGAGAATTGTGCTCATGAGATTTTTCTTTTTCTTGTTAATTGGTTACTTTAACTGACATTGTCTGCAAGTATAATGGACACCATTATTCTTAATAGTTCTGCATTGCCAGATGATGTATACAGACATGATGTAGTCCATTTTAATTATTTCATTTTGCTAGATATTTTTTTTTCCTCCATGAAAAATAGTAGTGAATGCAGGAAGCACTTTTTCTCTTGACAGACTGTGCTGCATAATGTTACTTTCTGAATTATTGAAATTAAAAGGGCATTTCTCGCCAACCTAATGTTTCCTTCCCTGTTTTTTTTTTGTTTTTTCTTTTTGTGCCAGGTATGACTATGTGGAAGTCATTGATGGAGAAAATGAAAATGGACGTCCATGGGGAAAGTTTTGTGGAAAGATTGCCCCTTCTCCTGTGGTGTCTTCAGGGCCGTTTCTTTTTATCAAATTTGTCTCTGACTATGAGACGCACGGTGCAGGATTCTCCATACGTTATGAAATTTTCAAGAGAGGTGAGTGAGTATCTGACAGAACAAGTATGACTAAAAGTTGATTTAACATTGATTTTACAAAAGGCAAAGTCAAAAGAAAGACGGGGGCGATGCTGTTATTCTTTCCTAAAGAATATATTTGCTCCTTACAACATGTTGAAAAATGCATTAAATAAAACTACCCATTGTGCGGAAGAAGTTTGTTTAAAATTGAACAGAAGCATTTTAAGAATCAAAATTGCATTATTCTGATGTATTCACCAGTGTGTATAAGGAATACACTCCATAAAATTCTTTAAAGAGTATTCTTTTTACTCTTAGAGTTTGATTTTTTTAATGTGTGAAAAAATGTATTATTCTCTCTTATCTTAAAGCCATCTACATCCTGTTCCCTTTATTTTATTACAAAATTCAAAACTGATAGTTCTCAGGAAAAACATAACTGCCCACCAGCCTCATAGTTTCCATCACTACTTGGGGAGGGGGTATAGGAAGAGGCTTTCTACTCATGGGAGGTTCGTTGGGTGAGGAACCTATTATAGAAAACAAAAGAACAATGCGTTCAGTGGCATTCCCCCAGGAATGAGATCTCAGTTACCCTCTCTATTGCAAGCATTTACTTATCTTCTGTTGCAGTAGTGTGTATTGGACTTTTTGGGGGATAGAATCTGACTATTCATAGGCTCCCAGACTTGAGGTATTGTTAGTTAGCCTTCTGTTACTGTAACAAAACACCTGAAATAAATCAACTTAAAAAGAGATTTTATTTGGCTTACAGTTTTCGAGGTTTTAGTCCATGGTCAAGAGACCCCATTGCTTTTGGGCCTGGGGTGAGGCAGTACATCCTGATGGCACAGTGCACAATAGAATCAACTGTTCACCTATTGGCTGGGACATGAAAAAGAGAGAGGAAGGGTTGGGGTCCCATAATCCCCCAATGACTGGAAGACCTCGCATTAGGCCCCATTTCTTAATGTTTCCACACCTTCAATAGTGCCAGACTGAGGACTAAACGTTTGTCATATGGACTTTTGGAGGACACTCCAAATCCAAACTCTAGCAAGACAAGGTAACTTTATTTGAAAGTCACTGTAGATTCTTCTTCTGTATTAAGTTCAGCCTTTTCTATTACATGCATTTTAAAGTTAGTGTTAATGTGTTGGCAATCTAGGGATAGATGCCCAGGTTTTGAATATATTATCCTGAAGTATAATAGGAAGTGCCGAAGTATAACTGAAAGTTGGTCTAATAGAAAAAATTCAGCCATACCAGTTTGAACATCTCAGGTCCTTTGGGTCAGTGTCAACTGAAAATAATGAAAAGTTGAGTCATTGGGAGTTTGGGGGAATACTGGTACCACCTTGTTAAATTTCTGATATCTGTTTTTGCCCCCATAGAGATAGAACTTTCTTCAGAAATTTCCTTAGAACAAATTCCATTAGTACAAATGATAGTAAACATATAACATCAGTATAAGCATATGTTTATATATGTACATATTTTCTTGTGTTGAAAGCTGTTTGATTTATTACATGAATCATATTACACATATATGTATATGTATAAACACATGCATGTCTACATCCTCTTGCCTTCTTGCCTGGAGAACTACCAAAGACAAAAGATTTCAGAAAGTCTTCAGTTTTTCTCATGAAGATGCTCAAAAGAAAAAAATTAAAAAAAAAAAAAAGAGAGAGATCTTTCAAAACCGATATCCCTGAAATTTGAAAAAAATACCACTATTTCCAGAAACTCCTAATGACTCTACTTTTCTTTATTCTGCTCCTCAAGAATTCTTCACTTATGCTCCAGATGAACTCAGTTTCTTATATTCTTTAGTCTCAGATGACCATAATTTCACTGTCGAGCTATCCAACAGCATCCTTGGGAATCAAAGCCTTCCTTTCTTTCTCTTCTGGACTCTCTACATCTAGCATGACTTTTAGTTCTTACTTTTTATCCAAATGTCTCAACAAATCACAGCTTCCTATATGTCCCACTGTCGTTAACCAAATAGGCACAGATTGTGGTTCTCCCATGTTACTTAGTGCTGACACACAGACATCAAGTGCAGTCCTCAGAACACCTATAATGGGTTTCCATCACCTATTAGGTTAACACTCAGTTCCTGCTTGAGGCTGGATGCCAACTACACCTGTACTTGGACTTGTCCACCTGTGACTCTTCCAGATCTGCAACCTATCTTCCTCCTTCAGGACAAAGCACTGGTTAGTCTCAGCAGAACAGAATGTGAATTTGAATTTTGCTGCTGGCTATCTGTGTGAATGCACAGAGCCTTAGTTTCCTGATCTGAAAAAAAAAAAACCCCCGAAAACCAACAATAACAAAAAATGCCAAACAAATGAAATATGGAGACTATACCCAGCACTGGCTTATTGTGAAAATCAGATGAGAACATGGAAAATATGTGGCCAATGCCTGCCACTGACAACATGTTTGCTAAGCAATACTGTTAACAGTGATTATGGATAAAGAGAGTGCCTTCAAAATACAGAACCCTTGTTCTCGTCCAGTGTAATCATTCTCTTCTTAGGAATTTGACTCTGGTGGTTTTTTCCTCTGGAATCTCTTTGTTATTAATCTGATATTTTAAAAAATATATGCACTCAAGTTGTCATCTGTGTTGTATTCTATATACTATATACAGTATGTGGAATATTTTTGTATGTGTACAAGCATAGAATACACACACACACTCCACTCACTAATATTTTCAAATTATTTCATATCATGTATGTTTTACTTCCCAACTAAATGAATACTACTTGAAAAATGCAAATAACACATATTTTTACACACTGCATACATGTAATTATACACTCCATAGAAATTATTAATATAATACATTTTATATATATATATATATATATATATATATATATATATAATGTTTTATGCCCAGAAACTATTTAGTAATATTGCAGAATCTATAAATCTCTGTTCTTTTGAAAATATGCCTCTTCTTTCAGGGTGCCACCATTTCAAGTTTCCTCAAACACACAAATTATGCTAATCACAGTTTAATGAAACCAGGAAATTGATCTTTTACCTGATGACCTTGAATTTTTCAAAAGAATACAATCCGAGATTTAGACCATTTCTGAATCCCTAGGGCTACCTGTCTAGAGGCCCATCTTTCCCTGACAGTCAGCAAGGCCAGTCCCCACCTCTTAAACCATTCCTCCTGAGTCATCCTAAACCACCCTAATTCTTCCCCCAAAGCCTTATAATTATCCCCATTCACCTAATGAAATTTCTCCAGGAAACCTAAGCCTCCCTACCTATCACTCTATCCCTGTCCTTCTCTTTGGACTGGGTCATCCAGTCTGTGATGCTGGAAGAGGCTGAGCAGTTTTGGTGGGTCTCAGCGTGCAGGATGAGTGTCATTTGTTGAAAGCAGGATTGGCCACTTGATACACATTATACAATTAAGAGTCTATGTATTTAAGCTGGGTGCGATGGTGCATGCCTATAATCCCAGAAACTTGGGAGGCTGAGGCAGGAGGATCACAAGTCTGAGGCCAGCATCAGCAATTCAGCAAGGCTCTAAGCAACTTGATGAGACCCTATCTCAAAATAAAAATAAAAAGGGCTGAGGATGTGGCTCAGTGGTTAAGTGTTTCTGGGTTGAATCCCTGATAACAACAACAACAAACCCCCCCCCCAAGAGTCTGTATATTTAATAATAATTTCAAAGTATTATTATTATCTGACCTCATCATCATTAACAACTTGTGGCTACACAAGTACTCTTGATCTTATGAATAACATCAAAAGCATGTTGTCTATCACTGGCTCCAGATGTGCACACAAGCAACCCTCACATCTGCAGCTTATCTCCTCCTGCTGCACACAGGGCTGCTGGCCTCACTCTCGGGTACTCACTGCAGAATTCCTGAACCCTCCCTGTCCTTTTTAGAGGAAGCACTTGTTCATCTGTGGCAGTAACTAAGATAAATATCAATATGGAAACAAACTTTGAAGAAAATATGAAACTACAGAATCTTTAGATTAGAAGAGATTTTTTTTTTTCCAAATCCGAAACCCAACTCTTACGTTATACACAGAATCTGAGAACCAGAAAGATTAAGAGGCCACCTGAGGCTGCATAGCATGTGAGTGGTAAAGGCAAGGCTGGAACTCAGATCTCCTGACATTCAACCTGGTTCTCCTCCATTATCCCAAGAAATGTCCCCACACTGTGTCAAGATAACTAGGAAACCTGGGATAGCTTTCAAAGGTATGTGATGTGACAGGGACCCAGTGGAAATGTTGGAATCACTTAGTTTTGAAAGTATGCTCATAGTTCCTGTCACTTTTTTTCTTTTATTAAGTCTTCATCCCATGTGGATGAGTTTATCCTTTTGAGAAGGAGGGAATTTTCTTTTTTTTAAACCTTAAAAAATACTTTTATTCTCTAAACAGAAATGAAACTGTTCTGCTGTCCCCATGTATTGTTTCTTACTTCTAAAGTGTAACACAGAAGAAAGCCTTTCTGAATAGTGGCTTTTGTCAATCACATGTTTGGAGAGGCTGAAGAAGTCATTGATATGTCATTATACCAGAAACACATTTTGCATTAATTGTGACTTATAGTTCCCAGCATTTGTTCTACAAATTGCATTAGAAGGTAAGGGAGACCATGGTAGGGTTCAGGATGTGGAATAAGAGATAGCTTCAAAACATTTAACTACTAACACCCTGACTAGGTATTCAACATTTAGAAACCAAAAAGATTCTCAAATGTTTTTTTTTCATTATTATTAAAGCTATGTAGATACCTTTGACAAATACTATATTGGCAATATGGATGAGAAGGAGAGGATATTAATACCTGCATTAGGGGCTGGGATTGTAGCTCAGTGGTAGAGCACTCACCTAGCATGCATGAGGCCCTGGGTTCGAACTTCAGCACCACATAAATGTAAAATAAAGATATTGTGTACACCTAAAACTAAAAAATAAATATTAAAAAAAATAATAAAACCTTGCTGTTTGCTTTGCCTTACAAGGCCAAGCCAGCACATTTCCCCCAGAGAGAAGGATAGAGGTGTCCAGGGTCACTGCTACTATATTTTGAAAGTTAAATTCTAAGGTGTTCCCAATATCCTATAGACAGACAGATAAATAGATACATATATGTATGGGATGGATGGTTGGATGAATGGACTGATTGACAGATATTCTTTGTGAATTAATGGTAAGAACAGTGACTCAAACTGGCAAAGTCACTGTTATCTCAGGAGTCCTAGAGTAATTTAGAAATGGATTTTTAAACCTTTACCTAGACCTGGCCTGGTAAAATGCAATACATTAATAACTTTTTAACCATAATCAAACAGATAAGCATTTGAGGCCATCATGGTGAAGTATGGGCCAACAAGGTTTGGGAGTTATTTTGAACCAGTCAGACTTCTGCAGGACAGGATTACTGCATGCATACAGCAAATACCATTCTTCTGCTCTCCAGTGCCATGGGTTGCTCCTATGAGTGCAAGGAGAGAGGCACTGTTTTGTTTTCTCAGTACACTGTCAAATGGAGATGGAGATTCAGTTTACTGACCTAGCCACTAAAATCAGAGATCTGCGAGTTAAATTTAATCTGCCTTGATGCCTGGTAATTTACCACTGGTTGCTAGTCACATAGAGAGGATATTTACTTAAGAGCAATCTCTAAAACCACCTGACTTGGAGTTCAATCCTTGCATGCCATTGCAGGAGGCCCATCACTTCCAACTATGAGCCACAGTGAGAGAATGATGTAGGGAAAAAAAAATTGTTGAATCAAATACCCCCAGGCTTGATCCTGAGATTCCAAAGGGTCAAGTCATCTTTTGAGTCATTTGAAAATCATGGCAATGGTGGTGGTAATAAAAGGCAGAATGGATAGGTTCATGTTACTATAGGTAGGAGGTAGGTTTTTTGGTGGTGTGGTCAATTCCACCCTACTCAGTGCTAGATACCATGAATTGAAATTGGGCTCATTCATACAGTCATAAGGTTAACCTGTACTATGTATGAATGCCCTGGATCATTCTCAATTACAAATCACCATAATTGGTAAAGTCTTCATAATATTGAAAGGTCATTAAAATTACATATTATAAAAATGTACCTACACACATCATATGTATAAGTACACACGCATTATACACACACATCCATTAACATGCAATTTTAGAATGGTATACTGTACTGTAGCTGATACTTTGGGGAAGGTTAGGATGTCGACATTGATATCAGGTGACTGACTTCCAGCATCGTGGCCTGTAATCACAGTTTATCGGGCCCTCACTAACAGCCACACGTTACCAGCACACCTGTGTCAACACCACTCAGAATGAGTCACTCGCCCTGGGTACATGTACGAATTACCTTTCACATTTAGTTTGTCAAAGAGGCATAGGTCACATCTGGCAGAGTTACTGAGTCACTGGTGTAGGAATCTGAAACCCAAACTCCCTCTGCAGAATTCTCTCCCTTGCCTTTGTAAATGTTCTATTTCACCAATAAAGGGCTGTCAGCCTCAAGATTTAAAGATTTAAGCTTGAAGGGGCTATAATTATTTCTCTAGGGCTCTGTCGAGATTTCTGCAGCTTACTCATTCATTGTTCCCACATGATTTTATATTTGTCATTTTTTTCCCTCCTGCAACAGCAGAAGGCTTTAAATTGCTTCACATAAATGGAAAACTAAGGAGAGCACAATAAATCTGAATTTGACTTGCCATACCTATCACTAATATGAAAAGGCTGAGTAATGCATGATTAGAGAGTGATTATAATGGTGGGCTTTCATTAGAAAAATATTGTCTTTCCCAGGTTATTTCTCAGTGAAGTTATTTAAGTGGGATTTTCACTCTCCTCCTTTTCTCCTTTTTTTTTTTTCTCGTTTATTCATAGGTCCTGAATGTTCCCAGAACTACACAACATCTAGTGGAGTGATAAAGTCCCCTGGATTCCCTGAAAAATATCCAAACGGCCTTGAATGCACTTATATTATCTTTGCACCAAAGATGTCCGAGATAATCCTGGAATTTGAAAGCTTTGACCTAGAGCCTGACTCAAATCCTCCAGGGGGGATGTTCTGTCGCTATGACCGACTAGAAATCTGGGATGGATTCCCTGATGGTAAGAGCTAAGATCAGTACGAAGCATTCCCCAAAGAGGAAAGACCTGCGGGAAAGGGTATGGGGATTCTTTTACAAGTGTCATGATACATGCATCTTTTTTTTTTTTTTTCAAAATAGCTCAAAAGGGCAAGGGAAAACAAAGCAAAATGGCAGCTCTCCACTGAGCCTGAGATGAAGTATTTTATCTCAGAAAGACCTTAGTAATTATCTGTGCAAATCCTTCATTTTATAGATAAGGAAGCTGAGGCCATGAAGGATTATTCAAGGTCTTTAGAACAGAGACCAACACATACATTTCCTGACTAAATCATTTTCCTCATTTCACTGTCCTGCCTACTGGTCATTAATTCAGAAACTGTCAGAGGATGGGATCTTGAGAGAGCACTGAAATAAAACCACTTGTTTTTACAAAAAAAAAAAAAAAACAGACTAAGAATCAGAGAAGTTAAACACTTTTAGATTCCTTTTAGACATTTAGGAAAGAGAATGAGATTATTTGGGCATTCCTCATTTAGATAGATTCCACACTTGCCATTTAAGGAATTTTCATCTTTGGCAATTTGAGTCGCTACAATATATCATTTATATTCTTTGCTCCTATTAACTGAATTAGTTCCTACATCTATATTTATTAAACACCTACTCTGTATTAGGCCCACGGTTCTAGCCACTTGATAAGCAAAACAATCAAAGATGGCTGCCCTTTCGGAGTTCATATTCCTCCGGAGGGAGTCAGACAATAAACAGTGCACAGTACAAATAAAGTGATATGTGCCTGGGATGTTAGAAGAGGACAAGTGGTATCACAAACCCAAAAGGAGAGAGAGTCGGGGAAGGGGTAGGAGGGAGATGTCACTGTCAAAAACCACCGCAGGAAGGAAGGCCAGAGGAAAGGAGAGAGATACAGGGATCTTTTTTTCATAATAGCTCAAAAGGACAAAGGAAGAACAGAGCAGAATGAAAGGATGAGAAATTAGGGGAGGAGGAAATAAAGGTTAAAACTTTAAATAGGGTGGTCAGATTAAGCCGTATCAAGAAAGTAACATTTGAGCAAATATTTGAAGGACATAGGGGAAACTATCCATGTGGACATCGAATGAAAGTTTTTTTTCCCATTCAATCCTAGTGAATTCGAAGACTGAATGGCAAAAATACATACCCAAATTCTGAATGGAGGGAGATAGCATCAAATAATGTGTTGCAGTTGCATTGCTTGTCTTGTGATTAGTCTGGTTTAATATTAAGATTTCTCCAGTGCACACACACTACACAGATCAGAAAGGACAACTTGGAAGTTCTTAGTGGTCATTCAGCTAGAGAAGTATAACCATCTATGAAACAGAATTGGAGTTTATTCTCAAGTAGGAGGAAAAATTGTTAGAATAAGTTGTCAATAAAGAACAAATAGAGGGACTGGAGTTGTGGCTCAGTGGTAGAGCACTTGCCTAGCATGTGTAGGTACTTGGTTCAATTCTCAGCTCCACATATAAATAAATAAATAAATATAAAGGTCCATCAACAACTAAAAATATATATTAAAAATTTTTTAAAAAATAGAACAAGTAGAATGAGAAAGAGATTGCCTAGGTTTTTGAAATAACATTACAATTTTAAGTAATTTTATCTGTAAATTGCATTAGAGAAAAACTGATTTTAGAGATGACTTACATTCATTGGTGTAAATGCACCCATTTACTAAGTTAACCTTGGTTTAATATCTTCTTTGGTCTTTTATCTATAAATAGGTTTATGATGATCTTAGCAATTACTTCATTAAGTAATGAGATTTTTTCCTAAACACAGTACTGACTGATTTCCAAGTATTCAATATGATAATTAGGAAAACAATATTATAATAGTGTTGTAACAATACTTGGGACACTTAATAATGGGTTTATTTGTTCATAACCCAAGTTTGCAGCCTTCCTTTCTAGAACTTTCATTTAAATTGACATCTGAAGAGAAGGTCCAATCAACCAACTTATTTAGAGTATTTTCAGAAAGAAGCACATTGTTATTAGTGTCAAGGGTTTTCCAAAGTAGTAATTTTCTGGCTCTAGAAAATCACTGAGTTGAAGCAAAGAACAATGAACAATAAGAATCATCAGCCTTGCAATTCACCCATGTTTTGAACTATGGTATGTTTCTCACTTATTCCTGGGGAAACTGGCTTTGGACTATGAAAAAAATGTTTGTATCTTTGTTACTGTTTACCTGGTCTTATCTAGCTACACCTGCATAACAACTCTTTTTTAGGCAAAATGAGAAATTGTCCTCCTGTGGTTTTTGTGTCACTAGAAACATTTTGTCATAGTAGTTCAACACACATACTTCCTCTGCCAACAAAATTACTGTTAGTCTTTGATATCTTTTCCAAAAACAACAAGCAGAAGGCGCTGAAGGCTTTTAACCATCAAGTGATTTTATGTTGCACTTTATCATAAACATTGAATTAAATGACTAAGTAATTGAAAGCTATCCATTGATTCAAATTGGCTTTGAAGGAAAACAGTTTACTCCAAAACTCAAAATCCAAGGCATGCATGTTGTCAATCACACATCTCCATCTATCTCTCTCTTTGAAACTCTATGGATTCTCAAGTAACTATTCTGGAGGCATTGGTGGAGGTTTACATATGGTTTGAGCCACAGTAGACATGCTGCCCTGGTGGACATTGCAGGAGCCTGTGCTGAATGTTGGAGCAACAGATAAATGCTTAGTTCACAGGACTAATGTTAGCTCACAGCACTTGGGGGCAGATACAGTCAACCCTCCACCTAAGCTGACATCCCTATGCACAGAACTGCCATTGTTACCCACCTCCCCAAATAATCAACCATCTCAGAAATAAGTCTCATAAAAGGAAGAAGGGAAGTTTTGCTTCTTATTTACTTTTACCTTTAAATTAATCTTCTAAACTACAGTGATAAACATGAATATGCTATTGGGTGTAATTCCAAAATTTATTGTTAGTACTCTAGATATTTTCCTTCAAATGATTTCTTAGTTTAAGTAAGTTATAGATGGCCTATCTTGTTCCTTCAAAATGATTCCTTTTTATTTATTCAAAATATTTTATTTCAAAGGATGATGTCACAGTCAATCTTTGCTCCCCCCATCCCTCATTAGAAAGCAGTAGAAAGCCAATTATCTTGGTTCTAAGATAGAGTTGTAATTATTGCAGAAATTATTGGGAAAAAATACAAACAAAAACAAACAGATAAACAAAAACAGCAGCTATTGCCACCCACTGTTGACAGTGGATCTCATCACCAATACTCTATTTTATACCTTCTAGTTCTGTTCTCCCCCAAAGGATAGCTTGGTGCATCTTGCCTGCCTACATTCTTCTATAATTCAATTTTTGAATTATCCTCGTGGTTTTTGTGAGAGTTTTCATTCATCTCCTTGGCCTTTAGGTCCCTGGTAACAAAGAGGAAATCCAATAGCTGCGTTCATGTAAATACACAAATGAGCACACACACGAGCCGGATAAGAGTACTTCACCCACTCTGGTTCAGATCAATATTGCATTAGCTTGCTAGGCTAAGGTCTCGCTGTTGTTCAGGAAAATTCAATACCTCTTTGTATTATCGTGGCAAAAGCCTTTCACTCTCTTATCTTGAGGGCTCCTAAAGAGAGTTGCATGCTGCTGTCCGGGGGCAATGTTCTAAAGGACAGAAGGCAGATTTACCCAGCATGTCTTAAACATTATAAACCAGTGAGTCATGGAGACTCTCTAAATTATGAGTCTGCATTAGACAAGTTCTCTTCTGTTTCCTCTTTCAAAGAGACTCCCCCTTCCACCCTCCCCAAAGGAATGGGGTGATAGTGGAGGGGGAGGATCGGCCGCCAGAGCTTCCTTGGGATGTTCACTGCCTCCCTTGCCATATTCTTGAGAAGGTCAATGGCTGTGGTGATCAGAAAACGACCCCGAGGATTAGGGCTTTAAAAGTTTGCCCACAAACTAAAGAAAAAGATTATGAAACCACACTAATGGAATTTAAATGAGGGAAAAATGTGAGGGAGGATGAATGGACTCTAAGCTCCCATTTATAATTACAGACAAGAAGTGGGATTCTGTTTGAGGGAAGGGAAGACCTGAGTTTGTGGCTCTAGCAGGATATTTTCCTGGATATGTTATGGGCAACATGGAAGTCTTCAGGGAAAGAAAAATATATTGAGTTCATGGTAGGACCACATCCAGAATGAATCAAATCTAGCAAAAATTAGCATTTATAGAAGAATTTGAGGCCGAGGTTTACCTGAAAAGAAGCAAAAGACAGTAAGTTTTATCTCTTGGAGATACTTTATTCTGAGAACTGGGAAGCCTGATTTAACAAAATTCTCTTCCCATAATGCAAAGTGATAGTCCATGACAAAGTGATGCTCCTTACATATTCTGTTATCAGTCCCCTTCATTGGGTGACCCTCCTTGTTTTTTTGTTTTTTTGTTTTTTTCATGGTAAAGCATTCTATATACACAAGACATTTGGTTATCAGAGAGGATTTCAGTAGAAAGAACAGTCTTTGAATTCAGACATATTAATTACTTTGAATGCATAGAAACATTTTCAGGAATTCAATATAAATATTTTGCAGGAACTCAAAGATATGAACTACTTCAGATTAGTTTAGTTTTTTTTTTTTCTTTTGTTGGGGATAGGGAGGCTGCTTATTTTAAGAGAATTGGTCGGGCTGCAAAAATATCAGCAAAAGATCTACACATTCCAAAAAGGAAGGTGTTCAGATTAGCTGCCCATTAAGAATTCAGTTGGTACTCTGGACCCCAAGAAGATGGGTTCTTGTGGGGTTTGCTTTTGCAATCACACTTGAAACATCTCCCAGGTCTTATCAGCTGTCCTGTGCATCCGAGTTGCATACACAGGCCTTGGATCACCCTGCCCCCTTGAAGGCCTGTTCCCCCAGGGAAATATCCACCTACTGTGCTTTCTTAAATGAAGCAATAATTCTTAGTTGAAATGCACAGAACCATGTATTTCTGGGAGGGGAAAACAGTCCATACCAGATTGTCCTTCTAAGTCCAAACCATCTGGTGTGTTTTTTACCATATGTGCAATGAAAAAAAACCTAGAGAGAAAGGATTTTTTTTTTTTTTGTCTTGCTGCTGAACTGGGCAGGGAAATGGAAATATTCTCCAAGTACAAGGGTCTTCTGCATTATTCATGAAGAAACTTATAATCACTCATTGCCAAGGTTTGTCTAAAGCACTTTAACAAAGGTGTGACCAGCTTAAGCCAAATAACAGTTTGACTTTAATACACATTTGTCAATGTTTTAGATTGTCCATTGCCTCGGGTACACTTTTTCTCCTGTTGTGCATGGGCAAATGGCTGCTTTGGGCCATTTCTTGGCCACCAGACAGTATAATGTAGTCACTTCTCTTAGGCTTAGAAGAGAAAATAAAACAAGCTAGAATGACGCAATTTCCATTCAGTTTGATTATAACTTACTATTATGTATAAATCATTAGCATTTAAAGTTTTAAAATTTTTAAATCATGGCAATTATTTTTTGGTCTTCAAATGCAGTCCTGAGTAGAACATGATCCTTTGTCTTTCACCTAAGTCTGTGATGTGGATCATATTTAGACTCCAGGGCTGAAAGATGGAATGAGGAAGGAAATTGGGCTTTCACGGTCCTAGAGTAGACCCCCTGTACAGCTCTGCTTTTCAGGACATAGGTCTTTCAGAGGATCTCCTTCAAGGACAGAGAAGTGAGGACAGGCAAATCCAAGAGAATGCAGTGAGCACAGTCTAGCTGGAGTCTGTCAGTGCTGGGCTGTGCATACAACTTGGCCCTGGAGATGAATGCCAAGGTGCCACTTGACAGCCCAAATCTCATTCTTTGCAATTGAAGCAAGCATTTCGATTCTGTTCCTGAAAATGATCCTGCTCACTGGGGAATGTGGTTATGCCTGTTACTGCCCTTTTGAGTACACTTTAAAATCCTCTCTGCAAACCTGATCCAATATGTTCGCTGCAAACCAATTAACTAGGGAAGACTTGCTTTGGGTTAGAATAGACTTCTGGATTCTGCTGGGACCCATGTTTGTAAATGGTTATTTTTACATCTGCTGTAGAAGAAAAGACACTTTGACATTCTCTATATTTCTGCCTTTCCAGTTGGCCCTCACATTGGGCGTTACTGTGGACAGAAAACACCAGGTCGGATTCGTTCCTCATCCGGCATTCTATCCATGGTTTTTTATACCGACAGTGCAATAGCAAAAGAAGGCTTCTCAGCAAACTACAGTGTCTTGCAGAGCAGTGTCTCAGAAGGTCAGTATTATTCATCTTGCAAAGCCCTGTGGTAAATATTCCCTGTTATTCGTCTCTACACACCTGCGGCCACATGAAACGCTGAAGCTATGTTTTGTGAACTGGGGTGCTAAGTGTTTATTTTTCTCTTTAAAATTTTTTTTTATGTGTGTTTTTATGAATATCAACAGGAAAAACTATTTGGTGTGCTCTCTCCATAAAATTGTGGATGAGACTCTGAAATTATGGTAAGAAGTGGGAAATGGCAAAAGAGTGCCTCAAAACAATGAAATATGACCAGACCACCTCCCTGTCACCCTCAAATGAATAATAGACTAAGAATCATAAAAGGAGAGGCTTGGAACCCAGATGATAAGGACAAATGGGAGGTAGTTGATGAGCGGAACAGTCACAGAGTGAATAGTGTATGGCGGTTGGTTGTGAAGGACCCTGAGGGAAGCCATTCTATTTTCTTTCTTACCCGAGTAAAAGGAGATATTGATGTAAAAGCAGCGCATTTTAAATTTTGTTAATGCCTTGCTTTCAAAGCAAGAAAGTAACATATTTTTTTTATCCTATTAAAGTACTCAACTAACTCAATCCTTTCTCAAAGTTCAGTTGGTTTCCACCCCTTTTCAGAGTCTGAGAACAAAATTGGAAGAACAAAGTTACATTTTCATATTTCATCAGTTCTGACCAACAAGTCATTTACTGAGAGGACATGGGGTATTTGGAGACCTATTCCAGAGATGCTAGTATCTTCTCGACAAGATCTTACTAGAAAATAAAACAACCAATAACATTTGAAAATTTTATTTGTACTTAATTTGACTAATTAATTGACCTATTATGCGCCAATAAATACTGTTTATATTACAAATAGTGAACCTAACTTTAATGTGTGAAACCAGTGGGAAAAAATTTTTTATGTCATAAAACCTTATCTATTAGGTTAGAAAATTCAGACAACACAAAACCTTGATATGTTAGTCAACCTTAGTATGTTAGTCTACTTTTACTTATGGTCACAAATACCTGAGATATAATACCTGAGATATAAAGAGGCCAAAATTATAAATAGATTGTAAAGAGTTTTAGAGGTTCCAATCCATACTTGTTGACTATGTTGCTTTGGGGCCTGTAGTGAGATAGTACATTATGGTACATCATGGCAGGAGTGCGTGGTAGAGCATAGCCACTCACCTCATGTTCAGAAAGCAAGAGAGTAGAAAAGAGATCAGGGTCCTATAATCCTCTTTGAGGGCACATCCCAAATGACCTAAAGACCTCTCACCAGGCTCCACCTCTTAAAGGTTCTACCACTTCCCCATAGCGCCTCCCGGGGAACCAAGCCTTTCATACATCAACCTTAGGGGATTTAAAATTCAAACTAGGAAACTGGAATTTTCCGGATGGTTGAGAAACTTCCATTTAAATCATAACGATTTGTGTATTTTCCACTTTTGAATTGGAATTTTTCTAAAATTGATTACTTCCTTCCCAATATCACTAAATATGCTAGGCCTAATGGAATACACATTTTGATGATTTGTGGTCATTGATGTGAGCATTATTATTTTATGTTATAAAACTGTGATGTTCTTTGGGCCATATGATGCTGTAGTTTAGCCCTAGTGGACACTTTTATGTTTTAATAAAATAACTAAGAATGTTAATAATTATGACCATTCCAGGATCAAGGGGCATGGAACAAAAGGAGTGAGGGAGAGGTGGCCGAGGTGCCAATTGCAAGGAGTTTGAAAGACAAGAGACTTCCAATCTACTGTCTACTGAATATGAATTGCAAATAGACATAGAGTCTTTTTCAATTTTTCAAGATATTAGAGAAAATAATCCAAACTAAATTTTTTTTTAAAATACAGTTTTTGATGTGTACTCATCTGACAGATGCACAGCACACATGCATGCATTCATTGTTGGAAATAAATCAGAATCTTCACCCTTTCCTAATGTCTTTCAAATATTATTTTTGTCAACCTAGACCTCTTGAGAAAATCGTTAATCACTGTGATGATATTCATGGCCTTATTTTTAAATGATGCCATGAAAATACATGTATCAATGCTATATTTTATTAAGTTCCTTGCTGCTATCTTTTTGTAAAACTCTGAGTGAATGAACTCTTTAGTTTGCCAGATTCAAAAGAAAATTGCACGTTTGATCCCTTATGTTTTGATGACTTTGAGTCACATTTTTTTCCCTCTAGATTTCAAATGTATGGAAGCTCTAGGCATGGAATCAGGAGAGATCCATTCTGACCAAATCACAGCTTCTTCCCAGTATAGCACCAACTGGTCTGCAGAGCGCTCCCGCCTGAACTACCCTGAGAATGGGTGGACTCCTGGGGAAGATTCCTACAGAGAGTGGATACAGGTATGTGCACAAGACCTGGCCTAGCTAGCTAGGGTAGAGGCTGGATGGTTCCAGTTGCTTTGAAAAGCTGCTGAATAGAAGCAATATCAGGTAAAGTGCCTTCAGATGAGAAGAGATGGGAAAGGCCCTAGGCATAACTCTACAGAATAATCCCTCTCTGCACAGTCAGGAGGGCATGTTCAGAAACCCCCCTGAAAATCCACTCACCTTCCCAGATCCTCACTACAGATGGCTGATAACAACTAAAAGATCTGATCTTTTTCCAGCAACTATATACTTTCCTCACATTTCCTATTTTGACATATGTTGATTCTCTTGATGAAATATATACATTCTACTTGTAGCTGTGCATGAAATTACTGTTTCCAAGTTTAGCGTTTTCTGGTTGTTCAGAGTTGAAGAAGGGAAAGTAGGGGTTGCATTGTATTTTTACATAGATCTATGGAGCACACACCCAAGAAGGGGTTTAACTGAGGGCTCAGATCTCTGTTAGTTATTATTCATGTATATGTATGAAATGTATATTAGTGACCTCACTCATGATGTTGATTCTGCTTTTCTTACTTTGCTCTAACATGGTCTTCCCTGCCACAACTATATACCCCACTGATCCCTCCTCATCTTCCCCATTCCCATCCATTGTCACCATTTTCTAGCAACCTAACATACCCTATTCTCATCCCCAATGCCATCCCCAATGCCTGATCTTGCCCAGATTTGACACCTGGATGTTCCTACCCAAGTCCTGATGTACATATTCTTGAGTTTTTCACCCACTGGTAAATGAAACATATGTACCTGGATCTTTAGATTAAACTGTGAATTATACAAAAAGGTATTTGCTAAAGGATCCAGATTTCCTATCCAGGAGAGTATCCAGAGCCTGTCTTACATTTATGCCAGATATATTAAAATGACTAATTCTCAGAGAGAGTTTCTAAGCAAGAAAAAAAAAACCAAGATGATTTATCCTCTCCTTTCCACATCTATTGCTATTTCAGTCTTTTGAGCACAAATACCAGATTTTGTTTTACTTTGGAAAGGTCAATATTAGTTTAACATACACTTAAAATGAAATAGCCTATTATAGGAGACTGAACTCATGCTAACCTCTAAATGATAACACTGAGAAATGTGGAGAGGGTGAGAAAAGATGAGACTTTTACCTTGGGATTGCTGAATGGGGCTCTAGATTAAGCCGGAAACAAAATGAATTTGCCTCTGTCAAATAGCTCTTGGTAACTTGTTTTTCCACATCTCCAAACCAACAAGCAGTTCAGTATGATTGACAGATGTGCCTCTAGAGGAAAGCTTACATTTTGCAGTGCTAAGCATGTTTGCATGGTAATGTAGTCCTATTCTTGGTAATGCTGAGAGCACTCAATAATGTAGGGCCAGTGGTCTTGCAAGAATTCTGAAATTGCAACTGTAGCAATTCTTCTGTGCAAGGCAATTCTATGTCTGCAGAGACATGGAGACCAAATGGGCTTTCACAAAGCATTTGTCAAGAAGACAGGATTTTACATCATTCTTCAGAGTTAGGCACAATTTAAGATTGCTACAGAAGAAAAAAAAAAAAACATCTCAATGCATCCAACTCTTTCTGTTCACAGAATAGCATGGTCAGGAGAAGTGAGGTAACCCAAGTTCTCGTGCTATTCCAGCACTGGGCCAGCTGGAGCTCTGCTCCACATCTTCTCACCCTGGCACCCAGGCTGAGGGAGCTGCCATTTTCTGAAATGGTGCTGCCACCAAGGCAGGAGGAGAAAGAAGGTGTGGACCATCATGCTGGCTCTTGAGGTTCCCTCACAGAGCACTTCCACATATCATTGCCAAAGCACATTACTTAGCCATACTTAATCAAGGGGCAGCAGGAAGGCACAGCTTGACAAGTGCTGTAGGGAACAGAGAGGGGAATGCTTGTTGAACAGCTTGAATGGCAATTGTACCATTCACAGACTACTTACCATTTATTGACAGCTTATGTGGCCTGACATGTGCTATGTACTTGACCTATTTTTTATTTAATCCTCAGCACAGTCCTGGGTAGGAAATGTAATTTTCCCTATCATAAAAACGAGGACACTGAGATTCAGAGAAATTAGTGAAAGTTCAAGGTCACAGATGATGACAGCATTTGGAAACAAGATTGGTTGGACTCCAATGCGTGTTTCTTTAAATGACATTGTGCAATATCTTTTTCATTTGTTACCACTCTTACAAATTCAAGTATATCTTTGGATATACTCTATGCTTTTCCTTAAGCTTGGAAGACTCACACTGAGAAGGGTTGGGTGCTATTTCTAAATCTAGAAGGTAGGGATCTTCTCCTTGGTTGTTCTGAGGGGAGACTGTCACAAAAGCTTAGCTTCTAGTTCATCTTGTGTTAAAATTGTCTTCATTTCCCTTTGGGGCTGAGTGGCTTCATTGACATGCTTGTTGTGTCTGTGTACTGAGCAGGAACTGTTATCATCCACCGATCACCTAATTATGAATAATTTCATGTGTTTCCAGTTTTTCTGAAGCTCCTTGGAAGTGGCTGTCTGGTTGTTTGCATTGGATAGATGTTTTAGAAATTAACCAACAAGCACTACAGTATAATTTAGACTGAGGGCAAGAGGCACATACTTCTAATCACAGGAATGTTAGCACACATACATTTCTATTTTTATGCACAGAAGTATGCAGATGACATTTGTTTTCTTTTCCAGCCTTCTCCTATTTTGCATGAAATATACCCCACCAAAGATTGTTGCTGTAGCAACAACAAGGACAAATACTTGCATGTGTTAAATTAATAAGGTAACATTGGAAGCTGACTTTCCTTCAAGACAGGAACAGTCTTTGGTTCCCATTGTTTTCTCTAGGAAATTACTGAGTGACATAAAAAAACAATGCCTCATTAGCTGTGGATCTGAATGTCCACATTGGTACTTCCTGTGAGATCTGTTGTCTGCCAGGAAGCTTAAAAACAAGCTGAGGAGCCAGGCATTCAGTATGAAGGGACTCGAAGGGAAGTCCCAATCTGAAGGTTTGCACATGGCCACATCCTGCTTAGCAGGCCACATTATGTCTTGAGTGATTACAAAACTCTTGTCAATGAACAGAGTTGATCACCCTGTAAAACTTGCTCATTTCTCCCCCAGAGTATTCCATCCTGTGTCCTAAAGCTGCTTATGTTATTAATTAATTTATTTTTTTTTCCTATTTCATTGTTTCTAGTTAAACAATCAAGGATTCAGAATAAAGACTCAGTGTATCCACGGTACAATAAAAATTCTTCTTAAGTGCATTATTGGAGTCCATGCCATTAAACTCATTGAAACTTAGTTTTCTTTCCTATAAAATAAAGATAATGTAGCCTTCACTCCAAGTTCTAGCAGTCTATGATACTATGAATCTCAGAAAAAAATGCAGTCTCAGTTCTTTCTATTCTTCTCTAAAATCTAAATGCATAGCATAATCTAACTGTTCAGGAGACATATCCTCAGAGATCCTAAATGTAGCCATTCACATCCAAAGCAGAATTTAATTTATTAATTATTCAAATGTTTTATTGATGATAGTGGTCGCCACACTTTAAACGGATTCATCCTTCCAGCTTTAATTAAAGCTCTTGGGAGTACTTTCCTCCAAATAACTGTGACTTTTCCCTGATTAAAATGCCAGGAGACTAAAAACAAAACAAAAACAAGAGACACAATGCCTGGGTGGGATGTGAACTTTTTGATCCAGAGAAATCAAAATGGCACCAGGGACTAATCGATTTCCACACCCTCCAGTGACTTTAGAAATAGATTTGACAAACCAACTCAGACTGCAAATCCACTGCTCTTCAAATTTGAGGGCATTGTCATTTGTGGAAAAAAAAATTGTACTAGATTATTTATGCCTCCACTTATTTCAGAGGAGCACAAAACAATTGGCTTCTCAACCATATCCTGTTTGGTTTGGTAAATCAGCCCTATTATGGATTATTAACACAGAAGAAGGAAACCTCCAGGAAAACAGTCTGCAACTGCAAGAATATATGAGCAGACCCCTGAAACAAAAGTATCTTCTCTTCGTTGCATTTTCTAGAATGGATATTCATTCTGAGATATGAGGAAAAGGAAAATTCCAGAAGAGAGTAGCTAGCGCTTATCTTCTGAGGACACTAGTTTCTATGTTTTCCTATTGTCTGATATGTATTTCTCAGGTAACATTCAAGTCTTCCACACTTGCTCTTTGAAGGCTCTTTGAGAGCAGACACAATATCCAAATCCCCTCATGTAGTATGGAAGCAGATACATTAACAGGAATCACAACATACCACAGCAATGCACACACAATCATCTTCACTCCCTTGAAACAACACTGTCAAAAAAAGAAATGATGGTAGAATGAGTTAGACATCATTACCCTAAATAGATGTATGAAGATATGAATGGTGTGAAAATACAATCAGTAACTCGAAAAATTGTGCTCTATATGTGTAATGTGAAATGAATTGCATTCCACCATCATGTATAACAAATTAGAATATATAAATAATGTAATAAATAAAGTAGAAACTAGATATTTGAAAGTAACCCAAGAAGTGATCTATTTACTCCAAACTGGTCTCCTTTTCAGATCTATTTACTAAGGTAGAAGACCATTTCTGATGGTGCAAGGGATTAATTATTCTCAGAAATGTTCATGTTTTTCTGTTTATGGTCCATAATAAGATACTGCCCTTTATAGTGATCAGATCCTATGGACCTTGATTTGAACTTTAATAGCAAGTAAAATAAAATCAGCTCCACTAGGAGGGAAAAAAAAAAAAGTAAGTGCCATCTTTATAGATGCATCATGTGAAGCTGGTCACATCCAAGGAGACTTTTGGGTGCCTTAGGGATTTTAAAATTGTGAAACATGTTCTAACAATACAATCTAACATATCTACAGCACTTTCCTCTACAAAAGCACCTTTTTGTACACATCCCATCTTAGCTTTAGAAGGTGAGATAAGGACAAATGATTCTTTTGTCCCTGTTCATGTGAGACAGCTGAAGTCCAGAGAAGTTACTACGGTTCACTGAAAATCCCAACTTCCCACCTTGTGGGAAATCTCAGTCTTACACAGTTGACGTGGACTTCCTTCCTCATGCTTGTGAAGCAAGTCAGTGGGCAGTGAATGAGAAGTCCAGACCACAGACAGCTGGTGAATGACCACTTGTGTTTGGATCTGACACAGACCCGGAGTGTGGATGATGCTCACCTGGCTCTCTTGCCACTCTTAACAGGGTTTTTTACCTCCATGCTCTTGTGGCCGAGGTATGCTGGACTGATGATACCCTCATGCCAACTGTTCAGGGAAAAGTGACGAAGCCAGTCAAGTCTTAAGGGCTCATGCATCACACAGGAGACTCTGACTCAAATAAGTCCCTGACCCTCATTTCCCAGGCTCCTTTAGCTTTATGATCTAACAACTACCCCATCCTCATCCAGAGCCATGTATTATTGCTACCAGACACTTCCAAAGTAGCCCGGTCACAATTCAAAACTTGCCTCAGTTACAACTCGTTGAGATTGGAGGCCAAAGATAATTTAAAGCCTAGACCTGATTTCATGAGCTAAGATGGGTACCTGGTAGACCTCCTTTAGCCTCTAAAGAGAATAAATAACTCATAAATCTTTGGAAATAGTTCCTGTGACAAATAATATTATTATATTATAGCTTTTATCATATTTTAAGTGGGAAAGTAATGAATGCTTATTTGATTAGAAGAAGTTTTGTTTTGTTTTGTTTTTACTTAAAACATTTGTTTTTAATCTTTACTTTCCCAAAAATTGAAAGTAGAAATGGAAGTAATTCATCTTAAAGGCATAAAATGTCATTTATTTTAAATTTCATGTAGTATTTTCTCTCCTCCCAGATTTTCTAGACAAAACTTTCATTCTCTGATATTTAATGTGTTTAGTGTAGAATAGGCATCTCCTATAAAATGATGTGTTGATGGTTTTTTTTTCCATTTTCCACAAAATTTCCAGTTTCTAGCAGTTTATAATCTGTAATGCTATATTCAAAATCAGTTCCATCTGCTAAATTGACTAATCCAGAAAATATATAGAGCCAGGTTATCCTGATTGTAAACACTGTGTGTTTATAAACCAGACACTTTAGGGGATGCATTAACTCATTCAGATCATTAGTAAATTGCTGAAATTACAATAAAATGATACTTTATAAATCTGTAACTAGAGAACTGACAAAAATAGCTCCCTGGTTTACCCAAATGTGGAATGATGCATGTAAAACATAATGTTGGCAAATTTCAGAAAAATACAGCTGTTCAATTGAATGTGTTTCCAGGTGTGCTCACTTTCTCTCTCTCTCTCTCTCTCTCTCTCTCTCTCTCTCTCTCTCTCTCTCTGTCTCTCTCTGTCTCTGTCTCTCTCTCTCTGTGTGTGTGTGTGTGTATGGGTGTGTATGTGTGTGTGTTTATAGCAACTAATGTTAACATGCTGTTTTAGTTAAGACACTCATCTGAAAGGTGTATAATTTGCTTTTAAAAAATTTCCCAATATGAGTCTAGTTATCTTACCCTAATTCTGCACTGACTTATACTTTTTTCCATAAAATAGATGCTTTACATCCTACTCCTAAGGACATTGCATCTCTGTTACCTATGTTTCCACCCAGGAAGTCTGTGTTCCCAAAGTTTTCACCTCCTGAGGCACTTTTCCTAATAATGCTGTCTCTGGGACATTGGCTTTTCACATTACAGAAATTCATTTAGAGGAAACATATAGGGACAGATTAAATTTAGAGTTCGGGGTTTGGGTTTTTTTTTCAATGTTTTTAAGGTGAATATGATTTGGGGAAATCAGAAGCACGTGTGACAAGTAATTACTTGGATATTTTTAAGCAATTGTTTTGTCATGTGGAAATTACTAAAATAATGTTAACCATTTGGGTCAAATAGATCACCCAATTCAGTTTTAAAAAGCAGCCAATGGTTTTACTAATTAAAATTTCATGTTAACACACCCTAAAGGAAATGTATAACATTTGAAAATAATATTGAATGAACCACAACTCTTCAGATAGAATTGCACTTAAAAAATACATTATCTTTGTAGCATGAACATTCAATTTTGCTTAGTTTTGGCTTCTCATTAGTTTATGCCAATGTCTATTTGTAATCAACATTCATAGTTATCTACTAGAAGAGAATTGTTTTTTCCCCTAGGAGATCTCAACTTCAAGTGCAATACTAAAAGTGGATGCAAACATCTATGTCTAAATCCCTTAGTTTGCGTAGATTCAGAGGTTAAATGATTTGCAAGACCACATAGAAAATTAATGACAGAACCAGGGCTGAATTTTTAAAATTTTTGTTCTCACTCAATTGTTAACAAAATGTGGAAAGTGGACTTGGGTTCCTTTTGAGGGTGGAATCCTGAAGACCAGTAAACAGGTCTAAATCCCAACTTCGCCTTACTTAGTTACTGAATGGCAGATGATGTCTATTAAATTGAACAGTTGTTGCAGAAGCTACCATTTAGTAAAATATACTATATCTGAAGTAGTTTCTTGGTCTGGACAGTGTTCACCTTCTGGGTTGGATAATTCTTAGCTGTAGGAACTGTCCTGGATAATGTAGGATGTTGGGGAGCATCCCTGGCTTCTCCCCAATAAAAGCCAGAAAAAAATACCGGAGCTCATGCACATCCTAGTTAGAACTACCAAAAATGTTTTCAGACATTTATATCATTCCCAGTTGAAAACCACTACTGTAGAAGATGCCCTAATCAAGCCATTTTTATATAATCAGTCAATCTTTTAAATTAAAAAAGTAACTTGTTGTTTTTTCTTTTCTTTTTTTTTCTCCCTTGGATATTTGTTGCTTTTCAGCCACTTGTAACTATTATTTAAAGAGAAACATAGTTCTTTTGTTTTCCAAAAATACAGATGTATTTGTTTACCTTATGCAGGAAAATCACATCATAAACCTCCCTGCTGATTTATCTTAGGCTTCTCTATTTTTAGCTTTTAAAAATGAGCTATTTTTAGTTAAATAAATACAGATGTTATTTTAGACAACTTCGAAATCAGCAAAGATAAGGATAGGATTTAAAAAAAAGGAAACAGGAGGATAAAATTGCAAGTCATCATTAAACAAGAAGGCAAAATAAGACTGAAATCAGCTCTTCGACATGTGATCGTTGAGAGTCACCAGCCTTTGTGGATCTATTTTAGTTTTGATGCAGTATGAAGTCAAAGGTGTATTATTGTTGTTTCTTTATTTCAAATGTAATCAAAAACAAAAACACTGTGGTTGAAAAGGCAGTCTATTGCTTATTAACTTATCTTTTTATGGGAAAAATAATATTAAGTTTCCATTTCTATAACCTAAAGAACAACACATTAAGAGCTATCAATTACCCGCCAGTTTCATATCTGTGGACCAATAAGAAAGCAAGGTTGACGGTTTCACATCTGTTTTGGGTGAAAGGCTATTCCTGTCTGTGGTATTTAAAATTTAAAGAACTTCTGTTATTATACAATTGGGAATCCTCAGGGAGTAAAATGTTAATGAAATCCATAACATGCACAGATTTTATGATAGCAGTTTTAAGAAATTCCTTTGGTGGGGTTTGTTGATTTCTGTCCCCGTGGTAATAATTGTACCTTTTACAGAGTGCATTAATGTTCACATTTAGGAGCAATGGCTACGTTTATGCTGCGTGTAATGTAACACACCCACTCCTAAGCTTTAAATAACTTTCATATTGCAGTTTGAAAATCCCAGAGCAAAAAAAAAAAAAATGTTCTTCAGAATTGGCAGAACCCATAGTTTGAAACTTCTAGATTACCCACAGCAACCTTTTCCAGCAGGGAGAAGAGTACACCTTGGAAATTCCAAAGCTTGGGAGTGGACAGAGAACCTGTGCCCTCTTATATCTGTCATTTAATGCATGATTTGAAAGCTCTACATCAGAATGGCAATTTTGATCCACATCAAAATAACAAGTTGGAATGCTGACTTGAAAATGAGACAGACAGACACACAAGTATATGTGCACGCGTACACACACGATTTCCTTTCTCCACCCTCTTGCCTCCCTGAACCATCTACTCTCATTCAATTCTCAGTTCAAATAAGGAGAGGAAAGTAGATTAACTTTAAAAATGTTCTATAAATCCCAATAGTAATAAAATGCATTATGCTTTTGCATTTCCAACTATTGAACAGAATAAGCATGGGAGACTAATTGCACATGTTATGACTCAGAATAATCACATATATACTTGTGCAAGTGTATGGTGCATTTTCTTCTCAGCTCTTTTTGCCTCAAGGGGTTAAAAATGCATTGATTACATTCTCTTAATTGCCTCCCTTTAGGAGGATGAGGTCTTAATTCTACCACACTTTTATTTTTCTCACAATTCTAATGCTTGAAACTTCTAACTACATTTTATGGATTTAACTAAAATAAATTTTAAAAAAACCAAATAACTATTTTATTCTTTTAGCAAGCCTGAGAGGGCTATCGATGAAATCCTTCAGGGGGTAGGTGATTGGATGAGACAGCTTCTCGGGTTCTTTCAAGCATTTTAAGATTCCCTGATTCTATTAAAAATAAATGTACTCTATCAGCTAGTGCCCTGAGCTTGCCTAAGATAAAATATAAATATATGGAGCATAGCTGAAATTCATTTTAAATACTATTGATAATCGTGTGTGGCAGCACATAGCAAATTTTTTTTCCATTAAGAAGGTTTCTCTCTTTTTCCTTAGATCAAATAATTCTTTGGATTGGCTTTACCATGCATCTTATCTGAGGATTTTACATTGCAACTTCACTTAGTGGGGCCTGTTTTCCTTGGTTCTTTTGTGCTAGCTTGCAGGGAAGTGCAGTCCACTAAGGGAGATAAGAAAAGGTCCAGACAGTTCATCTTTCATGTCTCTCCAATCTTTGAAGGAAATATCCGTAAGGCAGGGACTTACCCACCATGACAGATGGTTCACACCTTAAAGTCCTGCCAATATCCAGACTTTTTTCCTTTCTTAAAATGACAAATATCACGTTCAATTCTAAGGATTTTATAAACCGTAATACTACTCAGAAAAAGGAGCACCAGAGATCCAGCTGTCTAAAGAAAGTCATTACAGTTGTCTTAGGCTTCTAGACTTGGTATGTTTACTAAGGGCTAATGTTGATGCCTGTAGATCCCATCATGGAAGAGACAGAAAGACCAAGAGCCAGGTAGGTGCACAGGTTAATAGCTACAGGAGCAGGAAATTTGACAGAGTCTTAAGTTTGAAGATCTGGAAATGAAATATCAAATTTCTAGTGGGAAATACTCATGATAATGAAAAGAAGTTAGAAAATCATATGAAATCTGAAATCCTGATGGCATTTCTTAAAATATATATTTCAGGGGGCACACAGAACTTATGAGGAGAACAGAAAGTAATATGTTAAATTCCCAATCTTAACAAAATGAAGTTATAGTGGGCCAAATTTTATTGAATATTTGAATACTGTTTTAAAAATTCAGACTAGTCATTGTTATTCTCAATCATTTTATAGCACACATATTCTATGATTTCTTTAGTTTTAACAGATGTTTCCAAATAGTACATATGCATTTATAAGTATGCTGTTATTTACTTGGAAAGCTTCAATGCCAAGATGAAAGAAATAATTTATTTAACAAATATTTACCATAGGGAAAAAAATAGTCAACACTTTTATGCTTTTAATATGATATGTCTTCTAAAATCAATCACCAATAATAGACAAATGTAATTTGCTGAGACAAACATGGAAATTATCTTACATGACCTCAATTTTGACTTTTCCTGAGTCTTCCAGGAAATAGAACAACAAGGAAAAGTAGGCAGGCAGAGATGATTCGAGATTCCACCTGTACATGGAGAAATTCAGCTCCAATTATCAATAATACAATGATCCAGTTCCCTTAGTGGGTCAATGCTGTTGTTTTCCACAAGAGTGTGTAAGAACATCTGTTCATCTCCTTATTGTTCTTTAGAATGTCTGGTTTAGAATGTGTGTGTTTCTAAGATTCATCTCAATTAAAATCTTTTTATTAAAGGTAATTAGAACAGATTAAGAATCAGCCCATTCCATTTCTTTTTAAATCCTGGCATGCAAATTTCTGCACTTTAATTCTTAACTTTGCATCTCAAAGTACAATGGCAAGGTGGTAGAATTCTCACTGTTCTGAAAGCCTGCAAGTTTTATGGAAAGAATGTCTTTTTCAGGATTTTCCAATATGTGCCTTAACTCTCTTTTTTCTGCCAAGAAGATCCCTCCCAACCCACCTGATGACATATATACAACAGCATGGCCATGTTCCCCAACAGACTTTTCACCTCTTGTCACTGCCAAGTATGTGGTTGAATTAGATACATCCAGCCATGTGTTAAGGATGGTTCCAGTGGATAAATGCAAGTTACCGCTTCTACTGTGTGATGGGCTTCAGACCGTGTGAGGGAAGCAATGAAAGGCTGTGCTGAGAGTGACATCTGCGCTTATGCTCTTGTGGTTTGAAAGTTGTCACACAGACACATTCTCCCATTGTGTGACCCAGGCTGCCATGCATGAAATTAGCAAAATGGACTTTTTTTTTTTTTTTTTAGAACATGTAAACAGTTTGCAATTCTGTCCACTGACTGATAATATTTGGATGGCAAAGAGTCTTCAAAGCACAGAGTGACATCATTCTGTGTCTCTCTCTGTCTTCCGGGTGGAATGAGAAAATCACAGGTCCTTGCTTATTGCTTCTCTCTCCCTTGTTTCCGTATTGCACCTCCATCCATGGAGCACCTAGCAGGATTGTCTTCCTCCTGCTTTATGCTGTCCTTGGCTCAGTTCAAAAGTATAGATCACCAGTCGTGAATTCTAATACTTTGAAAACGCATGTTCCCTCCCAAAGTTCTCCCCATCCCCTTTATAAATGATTTTTAGTAAAAGAATCAGTGTATTGTACCAAAATGCATTGTAAGCTTCCAACAGGGAAAACACAGTTGACCAAATATTAAATTGTGAAGCTCATTTCATCTGTTCTCAGGAATGACTGACATCCCTTTAGAGAGTAACTGTTTACATGCAATTTCTGACAACCAGCTGTACCTAGACAGCCTGTTCTTTCTCTTCTTTTTCTCTCTGGGGTAGCATTCCTTGTAACCTTAGGCGGGTGGCCGACTTTAATCTCAGTAATCCCATCAGCTTCTTGCAGGACTTTTAATGCCAAGTAAAGGAGTTTTCTTGGACACCTGCACTTCCAGATTCTCCATCAACACATGAAACTCTCATTATCATGAGAGGCCCACCTAGATTACCGAGAAATACATGGAAAACTGGTGTACAAGGATGCTGTCAAAGTTTATAGGCCAAGTGACTGATTTAGACCATCACCCCCATCTGCAAGTCTTTAGTTTCCAGAAATTCATCCTTGTGTTTATTTTTAAAACCAAGTTTTTAGGAAGAGGGAGAAGAATTAAAGGCATGACTTACCGAAAACAAATAATCAACAAGTCATTTGTCTGTACTAAAGCAGACAGATGGTATGTACAAATGTATGTTTATCTTGAGTCATTAAGGAATCATCCCAACAATGCAGACAAACTTTATGGGTAGAGTAAAACAATAGCTTTTTTAAAAAATTATTTTTTAGTTCTAGTTGGAAGCAAGGCCTTTATTTTATTTATTTACTTTTGTGTGGTGCTGGGAATCAAACCCCGGGCCTCAAACGTATTAGGTGAGTGTTCTACCGCCGAGCCACAATCCCAGCCCCATAGAACAATAGCTTTTGACGAAGAAATGTACCTTACCTATGCACACTATTTAATATTTTCTTGGTAAAATCTCTTTAAATTGCCAAGACACAGAAAGATGTCTGTATGATCATAACTGCACCTTAGAAAGGAGTTAACCTGTTTTGCCAAACCTCAGAGCCATCTGTGCCTCTGCCAGGGGGCTTGCTTGTGGGCTGCTTCTCTGAGACCAGGAGACAAAGAAATACAAAGATCTTTTAGGGCCTGACATCTGCACTCCTGTCTTAGCCACACAAATTTATAATTTCAACTCTTTATAAAGATTTCATGTGACTCAAGTGAAGCCGTGGCGACCTATAATAATGCAATGAGATGATGCTGATGCTGTTTTTCTGGTGTTTTCTAAATATAGGAACACTTGCCTAGCATGCACCAGGCCCTAGGTTCAATCCCCATCACTGCCAAAAGCAAATTTAAATACAGGAAGGGTATGGAAGAAGCTTAAGATCCCAGATACATAAACATCTTGTACGTAAACATCCTGTGGACGTCATGCTTGCCACTAGCTTAGCTTTAAAGTAGGAAGGTGGAGAAGAAGTTAGACTGAGGTCTTGAGACTATGACAGATAAAGTGAAAAATTATTTAATATCTGCTGCCCTGTGGGGTAACTTCCAAGAAGTGGGACATTTACTGAGTTAATGAGAGGTCATTTGAAAAAGAAATAAAAAAGAATTCTTGACACAAGGTGGACCTGGCCAATGAAACTCAATGAGACTCCAGTTTTAAGTAGTGGCCCTTTCAAAAGAACTGGAAACTTTATGACTAGTTATAATATTTGCAGTAAGAAATACCAGGATAAGAATAATCACATTTTTGGTTTAAGAGTGCAAGTTAGTTGCTCAAACACTTTAATGTTGACTTTAATGACAGGCATTTGGCTTTTGTTTGGAAGAAAGGCGTTTTAGATCTTGCCAGCAGTGCTGGACTTAACACAGCATTGAATTTAAATTCAACAAACATTTATGGAGCATCTGCTAAGGATTAAGGGTATGTGGGGATAGGTGAATTTAAAGTGCAGAAAACTCTGTCCCTTCTTCAAAAGAATAATAATCCAGGTATTTTGGGCAAAGCTTTCTCTGTGTGTATGCATGTGTGCAAGCACACATACACACACACACACACACACACACACACACATGCACATTCAACTCCAATTACCCAAATGACTGAAGGAAAAAAAATATTAAGTCACATTCTCATGGTTAATGTGTGTATATATGCGTCATCGTGATCTTTATAATAACCCTAACAAATAACCTGAATGGGCCAGACATTGGTTTTCTGTTGGAGAGAGGAAGAATCTAAAGCTTAAATTGGCTAATTAACTTGCTTAACACTATCCAGGTCACTCTTTAATGTCAAAGCTACAGAGCTACTTCTGGGGCCTGTACTTTACAGCCACCACATGCTGCCTCTGTCACCCGAATTGTCTCCCTGTAGTACCAGAAAGCACCAAGTAGTTTTAACGTAATCCATTCCCTTTATATAGGGATTTGCTTTTTATTTGACTTTTTCCCTTCTTGACTAGAGGACAAGAAACTTGTAACCTTCTCTTCCTTTCACCCAAACACCTAGCACTTATTTTGTTATAAATGAATAATTGCCAGTCACTATCTTCCCCCCACAATGGGATGGGTATTCAAAACACAAATATCTATCATTATAAACTTGTGTTCCCAACTCACACACCTCTTCTTGGATGTTTCAGGAGCCAACTGTGTGATTTTGATGGCAATGAGCATCCCTGAAGAAAACATCACACATTGTGAACAACCAATATAAAAAATTAAAAATTAAAAAAAAAGAAAACATCACACAGTTTTTATGCTATTTCATTGGACTCCTTTATTTTATTTTATTTTTACTTTTGTATTATATTTTTCGAGGTAGGCATGAACACAGGGTAGGACTGTGGAGTGCCATGAAGCTCAAGTGAGTAATCTCTCTGACTCATGCAGATTGAGGTTAGTCTCATTCTCAGGAATGCCTGGATTCCCAGAGGCAGTAAAAGCACACATTTCAGGAGAATTATCTCAGCAGTGCAGGGTATGATCGTGAGTTAAATTACAATGCAGATTTGATTGTCTGTCACTAGCCTAACACTTCTTGATCTAGACTCCTGGATTGCATGAAGGCCCACACAGAGGGAGTGTGTGTGTGTGTGTGTGTGTGTGTGTGTGTGTGTGTGTGTGTGTGTATGTGCATATGGTGGTGGGGAGGGGAGGGAAGGTCACTTATCCTTGTTCCCTAAAAGAATTTTGCCAAGACATATGAGATAGAAGTGAAATAGTCATCATATCAAGTATTTTCAAATGTAGGCAATTGGGTGGGATATTTTTTCCCCATTCCTTCAGCCTTTAGCTCATCAGTCCTGGATACATCCTCAGCCAAAGTCTTACCCCATCCTATGAGGTCCAATCCAACTCGTTCAAATGAACTTTTTTCCATAAAGCCCTTTCTATCCCCTTTCCACAAGTAACTTTCTCTTCTCCTGAATCCCACAACACCTCATTGCTCACTAGCACTCTTTACTTTCAGTCTGATAATATCATTATTGCTTTATAGGCCTATGTGTTCCCAAGGCCTGGCATTCATAAATGTGAATTGAATTTAATAGATTAAATGATTTTATCTGGATACTTGATATCTTTCCGTTTAATTTTACACTTTAGTTTGAGCCCATATGATGTGTGAAGCACTATGAGGGGGCTTTAGGATACAGTTGTGCAAGCATGCACCTGACTAACTAGTTTATTAGTTGTCAAAATCTGAGCAAGGATCATGCTTCCTCTGTGTCTCAGTCTCCTCATCTACAAAACTTGCCTTGTGTGACCGATATGAGAATTGAAGGAGATGACGTATAGACATTTAGCACTTAGTATAACACCTGGCACAGAGTAGTAGTCCCAAAGATGTTTTTAATAATAATGACAGCAACAATAATAATGATCACTATTTTAGCTATAATACTGTCCTACTGAAAAGATGTGTAGACAGAATGAATTCTACTGCAGAGTTATAAAATAGTTGTCATTCAAACCAGTCTTTCTCTATTCTTCCATTTCTGTACACTTTTTGTTTTGGCAGGAACAAATATCAGGAGCTAGATACCTGTGTATACAATCTGCTTGGTCTTCCAGAATATCTAGAGCTGCCTCTTTATGGTCAACTCCTACACCAATAGCTTTTGACCCATAACCTTGCTTATACCTTCCTTCCAACCTAGTTTCTAACTTGTAGGTCTTCTGCTAAGGAGAAAACAATTTAGTTTGATGATTGTTAAAATTTAGATGGATATTTTTTAAGTTGATGTATAAAAATGTAAGAATTGTATGTATCAGAGGAGTGATGTTTTGACACATATGTATATTGTGTAATATTTAGTTCAGGACTAAGTAACCTATCTCCTCAAAAAAAATTATCATTTGGGGAGTGAAAACATTCAAAATCCTTTCTTTTGGCTTTTTGAAGTATCACTACATTATCCTTGCATATAATCATCCTGCTATGCAATAGTGCACCAGAACTTTTTACTTCTACATAACTATGCAGTTAGGCCATTTTTATTATGAAGCTTTTAAGTTAAATTATTAGCTAATTTCTTAGGGATTACATTTGATCTGTTCTGAGTACTTGTCCTCCGTTCCACATCAAAGGATTAGACTCAGGTTTGAAATTAAATGTAACTTATAAATAAGCATTCAAAAAAATGTTCATTGGAAGTATTAAGTCTCTGAATCTTTTACTGTCCAGCCAGAGCTCTTTGAGAGTCTTAGTTGGAAGAGGGGACCATTTAAATGTCATCTTCTTGAACAAGCTGTTAAAGGTTTCTGAGGTATCATCTGCAAGTTAACGTGCCATTGAAACAAATTACTTCATTTAAAAGGAGAAAAGATTTGCAGAGTGGGTGTGAAATTGTTTAAAACAATCTTTTCTTCAGCATTGAGACTTAATCAGTCTTTCTTTTCAACTCTACCCAGGAGTTTCAAGTTGCCTTAAATGCTGATTACTTGTATCCCAGAGTCTATAAAAGCTATTTCATTTTCTCCTCCTTTGTTATCAGAATGTATTGTGCCCTTGTGTCCAGAGTTAACAGGTTTATCAAGTAAGGAAAAAAATTTAAAATGGAATATTAGTCTAGCTTTTCTGAGTACAATTATGTCTGTATTGAAAAAAAATGGAAGAAAAAAATCTTAGGTTTTTGCAGAGAATATGTGAAGTCTCCCTTTCCATATTTATCTAAAATATATTTACAAAATAAGCATCTTCTGCTGGGTTGTCATGGTATATGCCTTGCTCTGAAAGGTCATTTGAAGCCTTAATTCTGCATCCATCACACTGAGGAAATATAGACCAGTGGTAGAGTCTCCACCCCAAACAGCATTCTCCTCCACATTTGATCGTGAGCATTTCCATATTGGAGTGATTTGTGTATCTAGATTCTGGAAACATCTCCCTCCGGCTGAGATGCTAGAATATTAACCTGCTTCGTGGAGTCCCTCTTGTTTCCTTACACTTTTAACAACAACGGCAGATTTCAGTATTCAAACAGAACCAGATGGAACTCCAGTTCAAAGAACATGTCAGAATTAAATATTTCTTTTTTAATTAGTTGCTTCTGATTTATGCAAAAGAAATTAACATGAAAATAGTAGAATGTGCCATGAATCCAGATGCTACCAGGAGCCCACAGGAGCATTATCTCCTTTTATCTGACAAAAAAAGCAAAGGTCATCCCTTGTTAGGGGACTTCATTTTTCTTGTCCCTTTTCTTATTGTTCTTTTTCTGTAAGGGCAGTGGCAATCAGAGAAGCCAGGCTTTCCCGGGGCCTCTGGGCCATAACAGCCTTATCTAATGTTATTCTAACTGGCTAGTTCAAGTCTTCTGGTAGGAAAATTCATCTATCCTTTCACTTAAAATTGTTTTACTATCAGCAAAGGGTTTTCTAGCAACCAATAGTCTGTTTCCACCTGGGTAAAATACTTTCTTTTAATTTAACTGTGGAAAAAAGGATTAATTCAGACAATTAAGATGAGAAAAGAACATTGATGAGATTTTCCCAGTGTTGTACTTTTCTCATACTTGGGTATTTTCGTTCTTTACTAGAATTTTTAAATGTTTCTTCATAGCTTTTGCTAAAAATGATCCATAACCATCATCTTTTTTTCAACCATATAATCATTTACAAAGTTGTACTTTCCAGTTCAAACTGAAAAACAAAGTAGTCACAAATGATTTCATACTTCCTACAATTGCACAAAACATTTAATTTACAAAAGGAAGAGCCATTGGATTTCATGATTATTGACTAAGAAATTCTAAATTGCCTTTCTAGTAATTATGGTTTTAAAATATGGACTGGGGGCCACATGGGTGCAGTGGCTCACTGCACCAGGCCACTGGGTTGATCTGGGATATAAGTCCCAGCTCAGTCACTGATAAGTTATGTGACTCTGGACAAGGTTCACATATCACTTTATTCCTCAGTTTATGTGTCCATAAAACCTGTCTTGTATGATTGATATGAGAATTGAAAGGGAGAATGCTTATAAATTTAACCTTTAACAAAATGCATAATATAAAGGTTTCCCTGTGCATTTTCTATTAATAGGAGCAATCTTAGTTATCAGCATTTTTCGATGTAGCACAATAATGACAAACTACATAAAGAGAAAGAAAATTATGTTACTAGCTCTGTAGTGATTATATTCTGATTCATAACTGTTAAGTCCAAGATCCTAAATTTTAGAAACACAAACATCAGGTGCTGTGAATTCAGCCCACATAGACTAGAATAGCACCCAGGCTTACATGCTCAGACTCTGTCAGAAAACATATGTTTTATCTAAGGAAATGAGACAATTGCTAAAAAATATTTTCTTTAGCTTGTAGTGTCAAGTGATGAATTAAACAGCTCTTTGAGTCATCAAAGATGCTCTAAAGAAAATTCAACATAGCCCTCCCCCCCAAAAAAAAAAATATTTTCCTGTTTTTAATCAGAGCTCAGTTCTTTGTCCTTTATTTTTTCAGGCTCTTGTATTGACCTGCCCAGGGAGTGTTAAAAGCGGGTAAATGCTCCCTTGCCAATGCAACCTCAATGGGTAGTATTTTATTGAGCAAGACAGATTTTCATTTTCAAAATGAGGCTTCCCACATTATGACATTACCAATAGCTGGTTATGTATTATTATAGGAAGCAATGATATTCATTTCATGGCTCAAAGGCTGCATGCTGCTGTTTAACCAGCAGTTTGCAAAGATTTGTTGCATGATTTACTACACAATGCTAAAACCTGCTGCTTTGTCCCCAAGTGATTCTCAGTAAAATGTGTGCTCCTCCTCATTTCTCTTTATCTGGGGAATGTGTTTCCTGCCTTTACTTAGACAATGCCACAGCCATAAAGTGCGTGTGGACTGTTCCTGTAGACATCTTAGAACAAAGAGCAAGTCAGGGGCATGGTCAAGACCCAGAGGCATGAAGGATCCTAGGTGCACAGGATCTGCTATAGCACCACCTCCTGCCCCTGAAAGTAGACAAGGATAACTGTCTTCTACAAGGGTCCTTCTTCCCACCTACACGACGAGTTTGGGATATTCGCTTCTGTGTCTTTAGCAGTGCCCTTTCTTTGTGGGTGGAACACAGTGAAAGTGAGATTTGGGTGGACAGTCTACATCAGCTTAGGATTTTATATTGACATTGGAAACAAGGTGTCACATGGGTCATTTCTGCTGATGGTGCTGTTTAAGCTAAGTCAGAAAGCTGCCACTGGAACTCCAAAGAAGTTTGATCAACTTCTCAAAGATAGTCTACATGCCATCAGATAAGTACCAGATGTTTATGTGAGTCACACACACACAAAGGGAGACGTTCAACGATTTGAGAGATTGCACTTGATGTTGGGTTCTGCGTGTCCCCACTCCTGTCTCCACACGCCTTCACCACCACCCTTCATGTTAAACAGAAGTTATTGAACTCAAATATGAAATCACAGCCATCTTCTAATTAAAAATAAAACAGCTGGGAAATAATGATATTCTTTCAAAATCAGAAAATGGTGAGTGGAGAAGAGCTGATTGGGTTTAGAGAAAGCAGGTTACTTAATTATGGTGATTGTATGTCTGGATTTTTATGGAAAGAAAGGAACTATTGTTTAGTACCGTGAACGCTGCAAAACACAGAGTGGTGTCATTATGTAGAGCACTCTGGGGTCATATCTTTGTGTTCCCAGCTGCGTGTCTTAAGTCGCCAGTCACGTCTACCAGAATGTGAGGTTGGTGAGAACTCATCATAATTCAAAGAGCTAAACCACCAAGAGAATGGTCAGTGGTTGCTTTTGAAAGGTTTTCAGGACCGCTGATGATTTTGACTTCAAGACGACCACAGCATACGCTCTTTTAAGATCAATACTTTTTTTGACACGTCTACTAGTCAGGGAAGCATGGTAGGTTGCTTAGTGTGCAGTATTTCATTTATTCATTTCCCCCTGCTTTCCTCTGCACTTCTCTTTTCCTCTAGAAGATTCTTTCTCTTTGTGTCCACTTGCAAACTCCTACTGTGCATCCTCCCATACACCTCTTAGACATGAAAGTCCGCTCTGTAATGTCTCCAATTCCCTCTACCTCCAGTTCTCTGATGAATTGTTTAGTTCTTCTTCTGGGCCACTTTATGTGCACCATCCCATACTATAATCATGGGTTTGCTTCTCACACTATTACTCTTCTTTATATCCTAACAGTCCAATACAGAACTGAGCAGAGAAGCAGTAATAAGTGTCCACTGAGTGAAAAGTCGAATCTAGTTGAGCAAAATTCAGTACCTTAGTAGACTAAGTAGACCATATTATGTCAGTTGTACAGTGGAATACCGTGACACCATTTAAAATAATAATGCAGAAAAATGTTGTTGGCATAGAAATATGTGCATGAAACTAAACAAAAGGGCAGGTTATCAAGCACAGAAGTCATTTGGCCTCATTTTTATAATCACAACATATACAAGTATTCACATATATTTTACATATGTACCCATGTATGTAATTCGTAATTCAAAGAGGATGGCCAGTGGTTGGTTTGGAATGTTTGTCATGACCAGTGATCATTTTGACTTCAAGAAGACCAGGGTAACATGCTCAGGTTGGAAGGTAGGTACCTGGGATCTGCAAATTAAAATGACAAAAGATGGATTAACCAGAGATAAAACATAAAAATTCTATTAATATTTTAATTTTATGTCAGCAGGGCTTGGTAGAAAAGAGGTAACCACCCCTCTAAGTGGTTAGATTTGGGTGAATATACAACATTTTAACAAAAGGGGATAAACTGTGAGAAATGACTTGACAAAAGACGTGGGATTGGGGCTTCCAGGTCTGCTAAACTGTGGGAAAGTGACTAGTGTATATATGAAGGGGACTAATGGAAAACGAAAGTCATTTTAGTAAGGTTTGTTCTTGCAAACTCTTCTCAGTTCTCTCAGTCTGCAGTGATAAGGGTCATATTCCTCCTCTTGGTACAGGAGAGAGGGGAAATTCATGCCATCTTCACAACGGGAAATGAATGCCCTGCTTTTAGGCAGAGAAAGGGCAAGGTAGAATACTTTTCTTGTATCTGTTCATTCTCAATTGCCTTCAGATCAAAATAATCTTTACACCAAAGTGGTACATTTTGGGGTGGACTACTCTGACACTCTTCTGATATAAACCTTCAGGCATTAAGTCCTTCTGGGTCCCCTGACAGACAGCAACAGTGTAAGTAGTGATACTAATGAGGCTGGACAGGCTCTGTCCCCTCCCAAACTAACTTAGGCACTTCGGAGTGGATGTGGGATGCCATTCCAGAGAATTCCCCAAAGGGACTTGGAAAGAGAGGAGTTGGGTTCTCAAGGGAGAATCCACAGTGTCGTGTCGGGAGACTGGATCTTGTTAGAGTTTTGGGTACCATCCGATTTTAATTGCATTGGTTTTGGTCCCAGCCCTAATCATTTTATGAGGTTGTCATCCATCTTTCCTAAACCCAGTGGCAGTAATGTTAGGAAGAAAAATGAAATGAAATTTCAAGTGTCCCAGTGTGGCAAATAAGAGAATCTGCAGAGTTTTAAAGCACAGCAGGAAACTTCATGCAATTACAAGGAGATGTTACTAATGCATTTCATTGCTGTTGAGAAAAGAAAATATCTTCTCTTTTTTCAAATGATTCATGCACATGTTTGGGGGAGGCTTTGTAGCTGGAATATTGGGCATTTTCCTGAATTGAATACTAGTTAATTCCTGTCCATTGCTCCTTACTCTAAAGTTAGCTCTTGTCTTAGGCTTAGGATTCTTCCAATTGACCACCAAATAGCTTCTTTCTTACCCACCAGCTAAATCGCGCTCAATAATAATAACAATAATAATAATAATTAATAATAATAAAAGTAGGAAAAAGACAACCAGGGAATGAAGTTCTAGAGTTATTTCAAATCAACTCAAGCTGAGTTATGCACTCCTGGGAATTTAATCTTTTCCAAACTGAAGAGCCATCTGTAAGTTTGACAGGAAGGGTTTATTTAAATAGCTCTGCTTCATGCTCCCCTGAACTTCAAGATTTTAAGGACCCTTCAGCTTGAAAGTGGATGTGGCATTGGACATGACTCAATGGACAGTCAGTAAAGCACTAAGTGTTCTGAGAGCATTTGAAAACAGTTGAAATTGTTCAGCCCAGCCATGTCTAGAGTGTCCTTTACTTTCAGATTGTGGCATTATGAAAATCAGTTTTTGCAGCAACTTGAGATTACTTATTTCTGGAATATAGTGAGATTAAGGTGGTCGGATAACATTCAGAGCACTAGTTAAATCTGAATATGAAGGAATGAGTCAGTTATTAGTATAATTAATGTTTCAAATATTGCAAGGGCATAATTAAAATGTTTTTAAATCTGAAATTCAAATTTAACTCTGATATCTCTGTTTGCTAAGTGTGACAATCATTGATCATCTCTTCTTTTTGAAATTTGTACAAAACGGGGATGGGAAATTTTAAACACAAGGTTTACTACTGAAAAAAAAAAGGCAAATTTCAAATTTGAGTAAACAAGTATGTGCACTTGATAAAATTGTGTTGGGTAAATATTTGTTAAATTAAAATTAAAATCATCTACCATTATCACCTTAAAATATCAGTTTCTAGTGAAATTGTGATTCATTTTCTCTTAAGCCTGGTAAAAGCATGTACAGCATAGAATTCACCTCTCTAAAATCAAGGAAATGAAATAAAAGATTGTTTTGCGATGGATGTCATCCCCCTTCTTTCCAAAGGAAATCTATTATCGTATAATTGTGTAGCTTAAAATTTACTTCTATGTGCTGTTTTTCCTGAATGTAACTCATGGTTCACTTTGGAAATGAATTGGCAACTCCTTGATTTAACTATTCCAAGGGCCTTCAGGAAAAAAAGCAATTCTCGAAAGACAATAGTCATTCTTCATGAGGCAGGCTGCGCATGATATGGAAATTCTTTAGGTGTTTGTTGCCTGTAGGCACTGGAGGGTTAATTGAAATATTGTTTTCTGGAAATTGGGTTGTCAAGTAGCAAGGAGAAAGCAAGATTCAGAAACTGGGGATGGGTTTGGGGGTTTTGTTTAGTTTTACTTTGTTTTTGTTGCCTTTTTCAAGGATGATGGCATTCTGTTGATAAATGAAAATGTGCTATTGAAGTATTTTATCAATGCTATTCAGTTGTACTATGTAATTACTTTCTATGCCCTTTAAAAAATATTTGCCATATAGTTGTATTTCATTTCTTTAAACACAGTTTGTTTCCTGTTCATATCATAGATGAAGGGAAACAATTTTTATAGGAACAATCACTGTGTTAATAAAAAGACATGAAAATATTTCTAATGTATAGAAACTAGTAGTAACTTTAATTTTAAGATTTTTATTTATGGGCTGGGGATGTGACTCAGTTGTATCATACTTGCCTAGCGTGCGTGAAGTCCTGCGTTCAATCCCCAGCACCACAACAATTTTAAAAAGAGATTATATTTAGTTATTAATGGTGGACATAAGGAAATATAAAGAAAGAAAAACTAATTGACTTAACTGGAAAAATGTTAGACATACAAAAAAATGAATTATATGAAGTCAGACTTGAAAAGAATCTTCCATTTGTGTTAGTTAGCTTTCTGTTACTATAACAAATAAATGAGATAACTTATAAAGATAAAAGGCTTATTTTGGCTCACAGTTTTAGAAGTTTTATGATCGACTGGCCAGTTGGTTTGGGGCCTGTGGAAAGGTAGCACATCATGGTAATAGTATGTACAGAGCAAAACTTGTCACTCCATCTAAATGGCCCACCCTGCAGGGTTATGAAGTAAGTCAGTGAGAGATGAAGGTGAGGCTGTCGTGTTGAGTGAGGAGCTTCCCCATTGGAAACTTACTGGTAGATGCTTACAAGCCCTGGCAGTTGTTGAACAGAGATATTATTTCTTCTCAGATGATGCCTTGGGGTCTGCCTGCTTCTCAAGCTGAGCAAATGGAGCAAGACCACAGGAAGATATGGGGAAGGAAGGAATTTAAAGATGAAACAAAAATTCTTATTTTGCCTTTTTCCTCTCCACTCCATTCCAGATTCTAAGTCTGTGGTCTGTTTCTCAAACCAAAACATTCCTAGTGCTTTCAGATCAGTATTGTTTCAGCCTTCATTTTATTGGAAGGAGGTAGGATGCTACAAAAGGTTGAGAAATTTGATCCTATTAAATGTAAATTCTAGTCCAGGCCTCTCCCATGGTCAATGTGGGTGTTTATCTTGTTGTCTTGATTTACTCTTTGTAAAATGCCAATATTAATGTGCTATTTGGAAAGTATGCTTCATGTCTTAAAAACATATAATGACACAATATTAAACCCAGTTTTCTCCTTTGCCCCAAGCTATCTTGGTTGCAGAAGTAAGACAAGTTTCTTTTTTTTTTTTTTTTCCTAACAATAGAAAACAGCCTAGGCAACTGCTGTCTTTGCCTTTCTGTTGAAGGAACGGAATGGGAACTTGGGGCCAGATGGAATAAAGCCCCGTTGGTCCCTGCTGTATCAAAACTATAATGTGCAGCACCAGCAAGAGATGATCCAGGTGGTGGTGGTGCAGGCACGGCCCACTGACCACAGTTTGCAATTTTCTCGTAGGTAGACTTGGGGTTCCTGCGCTTTGTCACTGCTGTCGGCACACAAGGTGCCATTTCAAAGGAAACCAAGAAGAAATATTACGTCAAGACCTACAGAATAGACATTAGCTCCAACGGGGAAGACTGGATCACCATAAAAGAAGGAAACAAACCTGTTGTAAGTTTGGCTGCCCCCCCACCCTCCCTTACCCCCTCCCCCGCCCCGCCCTCCAGCAATTCAGTCTCTTAAATGGATGATCAATTTTTACTTGTTTGTTGGGGAGCTTTCTGTCTGGCCTGGTTTATTTTTGAATTGATTTAAAATGAAAAGTGCAATTAGAGGTTTAAATCTGACCAAGGGGGTCTCATGTTCCCAGATCCAGAAGCCAAGAGGAAATTATACAGATGTTTCCAAGAAAAGTCAATACCAGGCAAATTAAGTGACAGTCTCAAGAATCACTTGAACCCTCCCCCAGGAACACAGACAATGCATAGGATAAACACTGTCCTCTTAGAATCTTAAGAGTTCTGTCTCTCTTCTTTCTTCCCTCTTTCATAGGTTAGATTCGTTCTTTCTGTAACAGGCACGTTTTAGAAACCACCTTTTCATCTACATTAGTGGTTTACAAACTAATTTACAAGTGCCTTTGGCTGCATCTTGTAAGAAGGGATAGAACTAAAGGTATTCACTGTGTTCCCTCAGATCACACAAATGACATGCTGCCCTCTTCCTGCTTTTAACTGAGGAGGTAGCTCAGACCACCCTGTGTCCCCCAGCTCTCGGCAGCCATTCGTTTGCACCCATGGTCTGTGTTTCTCAGTCTGTCTGTTTATTTGAAGTTATACTTGCTCTGATTTACTAATCAAAAGATTTTTGAGAATTCATATTCACTGTTTCTCCCAAATTAAAAGCTTCCCCTGGAGGCTGAATAAAATACAAAAACAAAAATAAAATAAAAAATTATATTAGAGATAGCAGCAAAGATTCAGGTAACTTGAGACTGTGGGCTTGGTAAGAGGCCAGTGAATATGTCCTTGTCTCACTTTTGAGCATTCTTGGCCTGGAGTTTCTCCTTTTGGGTCTGGAACTGAGAAAAACCTCTGGAGGTTGAAGTGAGCGAAGAACCATTAATCCCCTTGATTAGCAGCAAAATCTCCCACTCTTGGTTGGGAAGGCAAGATGGAAGCAGATATCAGTGGACAACTGCTCTGTGGGAGGAAGCCTCTGTGGACAGACAAGGTCAAGGCCTGTCTGGCCCTGCGGGACGTGGAACCTGTTCTCCATCTGGGGAAGAAAACTCCTCACAGTCAACACATATGGAGATTAAGCAAGTCAATTATGTCCCTAAGTTTGAACTTCTTATTTTAGAGTAGATCTTTGAAGATGTGCATTAGTTAAAAATAAACAAAACCTCACTAATGCCAAGTATGCATTTACAAACAAAAGGAACCCAGAGAGAGGGGTTAAAAAAACCTTACACACACACACACACACACACACACACACACACATTTCTTTTAAAGGGCTATTTCTCCCAGTTGTCCTCTTCAGCCACTGTCCACTGGTTGATTTTCTGTGGTTCAGACGGGGCTGTCAGAGAGCCCACCCAGAGTCACAGGGGATGTCTCAAAGTGCACAAGGCTCACACTAGGAACACCCCGGCACACGGCAGGGCTTCTAGGGTTGGAGGCAGAAAGAAATAAGGAAGGATTCAACAGAGATGTAGACTTGCCACCTGGCTGAGCAATTTAATTGAATCTAAATGAAACAAAAACATCCAGCTGGAGTCAAATTATTGCTACCTTTCCTTTTTTTTTTTTTTTTTTTCCCTGTATTTTTGGACTTTTCAGCCAAAGGCCTCTACAACCTTTCCTATTTTCTCAGGGAGCATTGGATGGACCTCATCAAGATCAGCCTTCACCCAGTAACAAGTCCAATAGGCCCCTCTCAGCAGGACAGAATGTGTGTGCTCATGGGGTTTGCCACAAGCCACGTGAAACTCCCTCAGTGTGAGCAAAATGTGAACCTCCTAGATGAGCACTCAGCACTCCCAAACAACTTCTGGTCTCTTTGGCAAGGGGGCTCGTGGACCTTGTAAGGAGAGCAACAACTTTTGGGGCTCTTCCCCTTCCGGCAACTCCCCATTATTTCCTGCCACATAAAAATGCTCCCACACATATTATTTCCAGAGAGGGATGCTGCAATAGGACAGAAATCTAAAGGGCATCACAGGCTAGGATAAATTCTGATGTTAAATTGTCTCTTGAGAGGCTCATGCAGATAACCAGTTCTGTGATGCTTTTGACTGCCTTCAGTTAGGCACGCCACTTAAACTAAAGTGAAGCAAAAACATTTTGCTTTTGCAAGCCCAACTTTTACAAGCCCTTTCTCTTGGGGAGAAGAGCAAACCTTGGGAAACAAGCCTCTTCTCCATGTACTTATCTGGGAAGCTGGAGAGAATCTGCACATCCCTGGTGGGCCCATGCTCTTAATGATGTCACCTAAGAGGTTGTATAGAGAAGTACAGTGCTACCTACACAAAGCACAGGACTGTCCTTGATCCAGAATTGACATTAAAATCTCAGGAATGGAGACTTTCACTTATACCCAAGTATAAGTGCCAGAATGTTCCACAAGGCAAACAGTCTCATTCCTCAGAGATCTTTTGGAGAATGCTGCCACAGCCTCATAGCCAGGCAGAATGGCCCAATGGATACTTGTGGGAAATTGGTTCTTGCCTGGCACACTTTACATCTGCAATCCCGTGTCTCATCTTTCTTAGACTAAAATGACTTTTTTTTTTTTCTTTTTGGTACCAGGGATTGAACCCACAGGCATTTAACCACTGAGCCACATCCCCAGCCCTTTTTATATTTTTATTTGAGACAGGGTCTTGTGAAGGTGCTTAGAGCTTTGCTAAGTTGCTGAGGCTGGCTTTGAACTTGAGATCCTCCTGCAGCAGCCTTCTGAGTCATGGAGCCTAGAGGCATGAATTACTGTGCCCAGCTAAAATGAATCATTTTTAAAACTAGAAGCAGAAACCCTGAAAAGGCTGACTTAGTTAAAAAGCATGTGTAACTCCATTTAGTTTGGGCCACTAAAACCTAATTTTACCAAGGATCCAAAAAAATTAGTCATTAATTCATGTCTGGGGTGAAATCTCTCATAAAGGGACAGAGTCAAAAAGGAAGCTAGTACCTGACTTATTATGATAGTGCGAAAACATAACCTATAACCTCAAAAAGCCATACACCACACTGAATTCAAAAAGCATTCTTTCTGGGGGTCCCTGGGAAAGGAAATGTCTTCAGTATTCTGCAGTCCTCTGAGAAAGTTAATAACTTCCCACTTTTTAAGATAAAAGCATGTGCCTTTTAATAAATGTCATCCTTGTAAGTGATTTTAGAGGCTGTAGCCTCTCAGAAAATTGAATAGATAATTAGGACAACATTCTATATTTGACATGATTCTTTCTGATTACCATCATTTGGAAAAATAACATGACAAGTTATTAACGCCACTTCAACTTGATAGACAATGCTGAAATTGTAAATAATTTTTACAAGCATTTGTGAAAATACATTTTTTATTTGTTTTAAATACAAATTTTTCTGTGATTAAAGGACCCTTTCTTCTCCCATAAAGATCTTTCAGGGAAATACCAATCCCACCGACGTTGCTCTTGGAATTCTGCCCAAACCACTGATAACACGATTTGTTCGAATCAAACCCATGACTTGGGAAACTGGCATATCTATGAGATTTGAAGTATATGGCTGCAAGATAACAGGTAAGCTCCAGTTGAAGATTGCTTGGTTTTGATTGGTGCAAACCATCATAGGCAAGGAGAATAACTTGGTAATAATGTGATCACTTTTAGTTAGTAGTTAAGAGTATACACTTTGGATCCTTTACTACCCATAATTCTGCTTCTTTGGACAATATCCTTACATCTCAAAGCCTAAGTTATCTCACTTGGAAAATAGTTGTAGAACATGAACCCCATGTAGGCTACTTGTGATAATGGATATGAAGCATTTAAGCCCAGTCTGGCAGGTAGCAGAAATTTGTTTCCTGGTACCTTTTCCACTAGGTTATATGCTCCATGAAGACAAGCTTCTTGCCTTCCATCTCTGCTTCCTAGGTGTGCACTTCACTGATGGGTACTTGGTAGATTTATAGCAAATAACTGTTTCAGAAAATTTTCTCCACTGACTTTCTCTTTTTAATTTTGAAACACAGTGATGATGGCCTAGGAACTTAATCAATACGGATAAGCCTCAGTTAAGGAACATAACTGATGAGAATTTCTCCTTGTAATCACTAACTATCCAGACTCTCCTATTTTTTGTTGAATGAGCACATTAAAATACTTAGATGGGAAATCAAGTCATAAATGTTTGGGTTTTTATTTCAATTTGTTTCTTCAAACATCAATAGTCCTAATAACATTAAAGTCCCTGTTAAATGTGGAATATTCCCATTTGAGAGATGAAGAAGGTGAAATACAAGAGATCAAGTGATGGAAGAAGTAGGTTAGGTCAGGACAGAGTGGTGTGACTGCAATTCTTACTGTGTTTTCATGGTCATCAGCGCTGCAAGGGCTTGTCCATTGATCTCATTGTACAATTATTCTGTATTCTGATGTAGATAACAGTAATGTTGGAATTCCTTACTGCTTAAGTCAATACGTTGCAAAACTTTTATTAAAAAAGCAATGGCAATCCAAAAAACAATACAAATGTAATCTTTGTAGTAAGCTTCAAAGTTTAAAAACAGATCAGTAGACGATCCACTTAAAGGTAATTAAAATTGAATTAACTTCCAAACTTCTGTGAATCATCTTTCAATATTCTATCACTGTACATATTTAGGATATTTAACTTTTTACTTCACTTTTATATTTATTCTCTTAGTATGATTCTTTTTAGAGAAAAAAATACTGACTTTTGAATAGGGGGGAAAAAAGGAACCCCAGAATTTTCCATGAAAGTACAAGCAATTTGAAGATGAGCTAATGAGGGGAAAATACATTTGTTCACGGTAGAGTACATTTCGGAAAATAAAAACCACATCTGACTCCATACCAAATTTTTATTTATTTCCATCTCAGAGGCAGACTTGTTTATTGTCTTAGAATCTAAGAATTAGAAAGTTCAAGGACTTGGAGGCAGGAATTGGGTGGAGAGAGGTTTGGAAAAGAAGAAGAAAAAAAAGAACACTAGAAATTAGACATAACCTTGGCTTTACTTTTGATCAGCAGTTGAATGTCAGAAAGTTCTACATCATTTCAGAGCATTACAAATTTGAGAGACTACCCATAAATTTGTAGGATTAGGGCCACTTGAGGTCTGAGTAGAAATTTCTGGCCCATTTCTCCAACCTTATCTCATATCATTATATTTAATAAATAAAGTAAACTTCATAAAGACTCCAGATATGTTGGGCTGAACTCTGAATTTCCAACCTTTTAAAGATTTATGTCACATTCTTTTACTTATATAAAATATTTATTTGAACCCAAATTGTCCTTTTTAATTTTCATAAAGACATTCCCAAGAGGAAATTCTAGGAATGTGAGCAAAGAAGGAAAATAATTTATTGGATTTTAAAACTGGCTAAATGGCTTAGTTATTTAGAAATAGATGTCTAAAAACCGTATTCTAATATTTTTAAACATAGTCTATTTTATAATTATGGTAAATAGCTAATTTTGTTTTTCAAATAAAGTACTTCCTGTACTTTTAAACATGACCCCTAGTGTAATTTAAATACTTTCTCTCTAGTAAGATAGCTAGAATCTCAAAATAACTGATCTGGGATGGTTTTATGAGAGGCCAGAATATAGTGATGGCCACATGAATAGGGGTATATAATCATATCCAGGTTTGACTCAGGACTGTCCACTTAGCGAATATCTGACCATGGGCAAGACATCTTGTTTCTCTGATGTCCATTTCCTGATCTATAAGATTAACCTTAATGTAGCTGTAAGGGGAATTAAATGAAAGCATATTCACAATATACCTGGCTTTCAGTGAGTGCTCACTAAATGGTACCCAGTAATTTTAAAGTAGGATGTGGTATTCCATAAATTGAAGCTAGAATAAGCCCTCGAATGGAGACCTTCTAATAAGACAGTATCAGTGTTTCCTCTTGGTTATGAGAGCAGAAAATTTCCTTTTATTGAGGTCATGGTCCCCTTAGCATGGAGATTAATAAATGAGTAGAACTGAAGTATCCCTGCTGGATTAGAAAATTCATGAAAGCAAGGCCTCAGTTACCTTATTTTCCATTGTGTCCTTTATACCTGTAACACAGGTATACAGTAACACAATAAGCACTCTATGGTTATTTTTGAATGAATATACAGTTCTATCCATGCCTTCTAACAAGGAAGTGACCTCAAATTTTTTACCCTATCCAGTTGAGTAGGCAGATCCTAACAGTCTAAATTTGAAAAACAAAAAACTACAAAATTAAAAATTACTCTGTGAACACATCACAATGACCATCTTAGATGCCGTAGCTAAGTCACTGAGGAAAGAGTAGCTTATTCTCATTTAGGGCCTCCCATCAAATGCAGTTATTATTTTCTCAGTCTTTGAAAACTGGTTAAATGGATATTTGATTTACCAAGATGTCTCAGTTTTTCCATTAAAGCTAAGTACAGAGATGTTACTATAATATATATATATATATCACTTGAAATATCCACCTCAGTACCTACTATAAAATTTTTTCTCCCTCTCATCCAGGATTGAATGTTCACTTTCCAAACAGGTTGCTGGGTAAAATGCAGAATGTTCAGTGCAGATAAATAATGAATATTTTTTATATAAGTATATCCTCAATATTGCATGGGATATATTTTTTAAAGTATTCATTATTTGTTATGAAATTCTTATTTAGCTGTGCATCCTATTTTTTCTTTTTTCATTTGTTTGTTTGTTTGCTAAATCTGGCAACTATTTCCAAATGGTTTGTATAGTTAGGCTAAACTACATCTGAACATTCTATGGAAGAATGCAGTTTAAAACTAGCATCTCAGTCAATTGAATTAATTGCTAATATAATTTTTCTCCTAATTATTAAAAGTAAGTAACATAGTTATTGGTCAAAGGCAGATTTGGTCAAAGGCAGATTAAGGTGGCCTTTCATGGTTGTTTTGGATGAGGTGGACATAAGGAAGAAATAGCAGGTCAACTTTGCACTATGAAGATTACGTTAGCTGAATGGTGACTCAGTAGCCCACAGTTTCTGGAGATATAAACTGTGCCTCAGCCAGCTCAGCATTAGAAAAAGGGCATTGATCTGGTGAAGGTTCTGCTCTCTTTACAATACTCAAGTTAATTATGTTTTTCTACAAATGGTAACATCTGGTCCCCATTACCAACTGAACGTTGACTTTATAAGAGCTGGTTTTGAATCAGGCAGGTGTGACCACAGTGGCCAAAAAAATGTGATTTCTATTTTTAACACTATAGTTTCATAGTCCCTTAGTAACATACCTTTTGTAAATCTTTTTTTAATCTCCATTGAGTTTTTTCTTGGTTTCCAGATCCCAGCCTGGAGCAAATACTGTGGCTGAATGACAGGAAAGGGTACTTGAGAAAATGACAGCTGTCTTTTATTGTATTAACAAGTTGATTCATTCAACAAATATTTGCTGAGGACAACATCGTTTAAAACAGTCAAAGAATGACAGAAAAAAATAAACAATTTGGTTCATGCCCTCAATGAAATTAAAATCTGAGGAGGCAAAAAGCAGCAATTTAAAGAACTGAATATGTTGATAAATTATTGTGAAGAATCCCAGAAAAAGAAAACCATGTCTACTTGCAGAGATTCAAAATGTTGAAGAAATGATTTGGCATTTGAAAATGAGTCATTATTTTTATGCAGATCAGATAGTGGAAATGGCAAAATAATGGGGGAATTCTTAGTGGAGAGAATGAATGAGAGAAAGCTTTCCCTAAGGACAGGAAGTACTTCATCTCAATTGGCTCATGTAAAAGGGGTAGATGAGGAGAGGCCTTGTATGAATGTGAGGTAGAAGGTCTGGCATGCCTGGTTGAAAACTACGTGCATAATTCCCAGACAAGCAGGCACTGAAGAATTGACATGATCAGAACTGTCCAACTCATGTGGAAAGTATCTGAGTAATTAATTCTTAAGGGTCAGCTGATAACATGAGTGTAGTTTAATTGCATTAGAAGCATGCCTCTTGCTCAGGATGGTTTTATTTTTAGGCTATATTTTTTTTTACTGTTAGCATGGGGAATTGAGTTGTTTCAATGAAAAGTAGATTATCATCCCTAGGCAGGTTCTTGATTGAGATGTATGATTTTAAAAGGAGAATAATTGAAGCATTGGACACTTTGTTATTAGGCCACCAATCACTTAATCAATAATTGATGCTCTATGCTCAAAAGCTACTTGAGTTGGTATAGAAGATATGAAAAGGTCTATAATGTTGTTTATTGCCTTTGAGGATCTTAAAATCTTGCTGTAGATAAAAGACTAATAATTGTAAACCAGTACAGTTCACTGCTAGGCTCTGGGATACTTTCCATACCTGCCACCATATTTCTGGGGAGGGATGTCTCAAAATGAAGACGAGAGTTTCTTGAGAAATTTCCATGGTAAGTCTAAGCTGGATTTTAAAGTCTGGGCAGAATATTCCTGTCAACATGAGGAGAGGAGGGGTGGCAGGAACACATTGAGCAAAGGCAGTGATGGGGTTATATCTATGGTACATGAAAAGAGAACTAACTGGAATATGCTGTTAGTACTTAGATAAAAATAGATAAGCGAGCTAAAACCAAAATAAAAGTCTGGAAAACCCAGATAGAAATTTTTGATATTTTCCTAGAAATAATGGAAAGCCATGGTATATATTTTAAAGATCTCTCTTTTTTATTATATGGTAAAGTATATGACATACAATTTACCACTTTAACCAATTTTAAATGTACAACTCAGTTGTAGTAAGTACAGTTGCATTGTTGTACAACTACATTACCCATTGTCAGAACTTTTTAATCATCCTAAATTAAAACTCTACCCATTAAACACTGATTCCCATTTTCTCTCCCCAGCCCAGTCCATCCAATGGTCATTCTACTGGCTGTCTCTATGCATATGACTATTCTAGGAACCTCATATTAGTTGGGATTATGCAGAACTTGTCCTTTTATGTCTGTCTTATTCTATTTGGTAGTGGGAGCTTTTTGAGCATGAGAATGACATGGAAAAATCAACGTTTCATGGAAATTTATGTCTAGCTGTTAATGTAGTCTAGATGGAGAACTGGGGTGTAGGAAGCCAATTACACTATCATTTAGCCCCCTACCTATGGCTACTCAGATCATGATGATGCCCAAAGAAACAGAAAGTGCAAGAGGCAACCTCAAGCTTGTTTGTTTGTTTTTTTTTAAATGAAATCATGACAGTATTTGATAGCAAAACAAAAGTGCAAAATAAGAAAAGACAAGATGACCAGGCAGAAACTAGGTAATTGGTGACGCCACCAATTAAAATTCAGAGTTCAGTAAAGGGATTCAGTGTCAATGGAAAGGACTAGTTTAGTCTGCACATGGCATATTTGAGATGACAGAAAGATATTCAGGTGGAAAGTTCCTAATACAATTGAAAAGAAGGATGAGGAGGGGGAAGATGATTACTGTTCTTCAACACTCAACCCAAATGTCACCTCCCAGAACTCCCCTCTTCTCTCTCCAAGCTCAATCAAGCTCTGTGTTTCCACCTCCTTATCATCTTCTTTTTATCTTTGTTTTAGCAACTTTCTCAATATGGGTTTTGCTTTTTTATATATCTCCAACTGATGATTAATTCTGAATTTCTTTTGGGCAGCACCTGTCCTTGATCTGGGAATAACTTCTGAGCACTAATGGGACTGAACCCTCCAGAGTTGGACATTAAATGCAGCAGAACTAAAAATAAGCAGGGAGAGGGAATATGTGTCTTGCTAAAAATTTTCTTTACTGGGATATGAGTGAAGAAAGGGGAAATTCTATAAAAGTAGGAGAAAGGTTTAAGGGAGGGAAGGCTCTGGTGTAATATAAAATAATCCAAAGACTGAAAACATCTGAATGGATAGAAGACACTGTCTTTATTCAGATGATTGCATTTTCTTTCTAGAAACTATTTTCCCATAAAATAATTTTGCATTATCTGTTTCTTTTCACCTCCTAGATTATCCTTGCTCTGGAATGCTGGGCATGGTGTCTGGACTCATCTCGGACTCCCAGATTGCAGCATCCAACCAAGGGGAGAGAAACTGGATGCCTGAAAACATCCGCCTGGTAACCAGTCGCTCTGGCTGGGCACTGCCGCCTGCACCCCACCCCTACGTCAATGAGTGGCTCCAGGTGGACCTAGGAGAGGAGAAGATTGTGAGGGGCATCATCATTCAGGGTGGGAAGCACCGAGAGAACAAGGTGTTCATGAGGAAGTTCAAGATAGGGTACAGCAACAATGGCTCCGACTGGAAAATGATCATGGACGACAGCAAGCGCAAGCCCAAGGTGAGGTCCAGCTAAGAGGTTCCCGTCGAAGTTCTTCCTCAATCCCGATTTAAGTCAAGGACTTCCAGCATTTTCTTGAGGAAGGGCTCATTCTTATTTTGTCAATAGGACCCCAATTATAAGGAAAACGAGAGTATAGGAATGAAAGTGATGTCTGAGGTCAACATGGAAAAGAATTGCCCTTACCCTCTTTAGAGGGAAAAGTCTCAGCTCAACATTCAGATGGGAGGTAGATAAGAGTGAGGTTCGGAGCTGGGGCTGACTACAGACTCTACTTTGTCTATTTGGTGTCTTTTCCTCTTCTCTCATCCACCGCTGAATTAAGTGTTCAATTTTTAAATTATTTATGTAGTTTTACAGTGCTGGGATCTAACTCAGGGCATTGGACGTACTAGGCAAGCATTCTACCACTAAGCTGCAAGCCCAGTCCCTTTTTTAAATTTTTAGTTGTGATAAAATACACATAATTTAAAATTTATCATCTTAATCTTTTTAAGTGTGCAGTTCAACAATGTCAAATAAATTCATATTTTTGTGTAGCTAATTTCTAGAACTTTCGCGTCTTGCAAAACTGAAATTCTGCACCAATTACATAACAACTCTGTTTCCCCCACTCCTCTTTCTGTGGCAAGCACCATCCTATTTTCTGTCTCTATGAATTTGACTACTCTAGGAGGCTAGAGTATCATACCATACTAGAATAATACAGTATTTGTCCCTTTGTGACTAGCTTATTACACTTAGCATTCTGTCCCCAAACTTCTACCCTTACTGCAGCATGTGTCAGAATTTCATTCCTTTTGAAAGCTAAATAACATTCCATTGCATGTATACACCAAATTGGTTTGTCCATTCATCCATGGATGAACACTTGGGTTGCTCCCATCTTTGAGCTACTGTGAATAATGCTTAAGTATATTTTTGATGTATTTGGAACCTTTTAAAATGCAGTTGGCTCTTAATAATCCAGTGAAAACAGAAGGGAATCTCAAGATAAAAATATTCCAATATTCATAAAAACATGTGGCATAATTCTTTAACTGAACAGATATGCTTACATAATCAACTTTTACTTAGGCTGATGGTTACATTTGCATTTCCTGAGTACACAACACCAACTTGGAAAGATTCCCCAGGAGTCTGCAGGGTGGCCCGGAAGTGGGTTTAGGATTAAAACAAGGATCAACCCACAGGCAATCATCAGCTTAGTTTCTTAGTTTCAATATGAGAATTGTATTCAGCTGATGATACTTCTCACACCAACACAATTGGCCTTTTAGCCTTAGCCTTTCCCATCTCTGCTTTGCCCAGGACCTTTGCAAAAAAAAAGAAAATTTAGCTTATTGGAGGGAATATTGTTCTTGCTTTATCCTTGCTCCCACTCTACCAAGTGTAGTATAGTGACTCAGGCCACAGGCATCTCAGGCAGGAAATATAACCCTGGCTAGTGCTGCCAGCTCCCACTCCCTCCAGATGTGGGGCTTTGAGAAGACCTCTCTGTCCTCTATGGACTGCAGGTCAGCATCAGAACAACTGGCCACCGACAGAGCTGGTACTCTCAGAAGAGTAAGAAATTCTCCACCGTCTCTCCCTGTTTTAACTTGTGGGTTCTAAAAATTTTCAGTGCTATATTTACCTTTGTGTAGCTACTTTCTTTTCTGTGTCCATTTCCCTTTCCCCTTTTATGTCTACCTCTCTCATCCTGGTGATTAAGAAAGGAAAATAAACATCAGAACTGGAGATTCTTATAAGTTGGTCTTTTCTGAGGAGCAGGGAGCATTATGATTTCATCAGAGTGTGAATATGCTACAGATCAGCAACTTCCAGGGGCTGCTGTCAATGGCAGAGTGTGCTGTTGTGACACATTCTTCAACACTAGAGTTCTGAGAGAGACAGAAAACAAATCACCATATGCTTTTGATAGGACGCTTCATATGCTTGCCTTCTTTGTTATCTAATCCACGCGTCTGCAATCGAGCCTAAAGCTATCACTCTATTGTAGTAAACCGAGTACAGAATTCCACAAGAAATCCATGCATGTGTTTTAACTTTAACAAAATGCTCAACTCAAGATTGGTTGAATGTGTTGGGTTTTATTCCTCAAATATCCATCATTATCATCTTCCTATGATATTTAAAACCATGAAAGCTTGTAAATTGTTTATGTAGAGACTAATCTATGATTCCTAACATGCCCTTCAAATAAAACCTCTAAAGATGAAAAAGGAAACTGATAAAACCTTCAATTTTAGAGCAGCACATAGTTTTAATTATATAAAGATGTTTAAAACATATTTTATCGTACAAATGAAGCTACCTGCTTAGGATGCCAAGTACCTTTTAAATAAAAGTAAAATGAGTACTCTGTTTCATAAAATAAAACAGTGCTTTGATAGGTATAAAATCCTCTTGCCCTCCCCTTCCTGCCCACAAACAGTGCATGATGGAGAAGGTATTGACCCTTTAAATTAACTAGACTTTTCAGGAACTGATAGAGCCAAACAAAGCCCTTGTCTTCTAAAATATAATTAGTTGCAGAACACCATGGTAATTCATAAGCAGGTTACTGCTATCAAAATTAGTCCAGGTCCATATGGGTTTGAGTTGTGAGTATTCTGCCCAGCTCACTACTGACAGCTTTTATAATATATTTATAGTGTGTCAATTCTATGCTCAAGTTAAAATTAAGAGAGGAGCCTGGGATTCCATAGATGCCAATGCTTTTCTCCTGTGATCTTTGGAGTTATCTTAATAGACAGATTTTGCACGTGTGCAATGGTATTTTCATTATAATTAGCATCTTACTGACAACAACTTAATTGGGCCTAACAATAATATATGTCAGATTCTCAATTACTGGCGGCAATTGCAGTTATATCAAGAGTGCAGGACCCTGATAGTAATTCACTCTTTAAAATATTAAAAATAGAAAAAAACTAATTATGAGAAGTAGCTTTACGTTAGTATTTTCAGATTCCTGGTAAGTTTTCTGTTGGAAAAGACCAATCGATTTACTTCTATAACTCAGAAACCCCCTGGTCATATTACAGCCTATCCAATGTGTCACCACGTATGTGCTTCCACTCTCTTGTCATAGCATTTACATCTCTAAAAGATCACATCCTTTACGGCTCTGTGATGTCTTGACCAACTATTGGGCCTGGTTCCCACTCATGACTGGCAGCCTTAGGGGCCAAGCAGTCCATCTGAGCTACCAGTTCTAGTAGCTGGTTGTCACCAGCTAAATACAAATTAATGAAACTATATTTCTTAGGCGTGGGCATTTTTTTGGACCTCAGTGTTCTCACCTATTAAAATGTAGGCCAATTGTGGTGACCTGTGCCTGTAATCCCAGCTATATGGGAGTCTGAGCTGAGAATCACTTGAACCCATGAGTTCAAGACCAACCTGGGCAACAGAGCAAGATACTCTCCTTCAAAAATAGATAGATAGATAGATAGATAGATAGATAGATAGATAGATAGATAGATAGATAGATAGATAGATAGACGGGTGAACAGATAAAATAAGGAGTCTAGACTATGTGATTTCTAAGAGCAGAGATGTCTTAATCCCAGTTAAGACTGGCTGGGTGCTAATCCTAACTCTGCTCCTTACTGTTTACATGGCTGAGGCAAATTCCTTGAGCACTCTGCTGTCAGTTTACTCATCTGTGAAAGATGAGTAATAATAGAATTTACCTCCTGGAGTTGTTTTGAGGAATAAATAGGTTAATATATTTTAAGCACTTAGTGTGTTACACTAATGAACACCACAATAGAAAATTTATTTTTCTAATCTTTCTCCCCTTCTTCCATTCTCAACAGATTCAAGAGTGATTTTTGGAGAAGAGGGGTTTTTTTTTGGAGGTTTATTCATTTCTTGAAAAACAAATGAGGCCTAATCTTCACCCCAGTTTCTTTTGATTCCACACAGCGATTTTTACCCTCCTGTTGATGTAACAAGGGAAATAAATTAACCCAGCAATAGTGCTGGCAATAGGGGCCTAAAAAGGGTCACAGTGCCTTCAAACTAGGCATGCATGCATTTCAAAAGGGGTGCCAATGCATACTACAATTCAACCAGGAATCAGAGTATTCCTGGGTAGTCAGGACCCTGGTTTCTTTCCTGAGATGAGGTCTTTTATCTACACATGGCTCCAACAAGTGGTACTTAAGAATTTCAGTGAGTTGGAATAAACCACATTCTTCATAAGCAGCCTTTGCACTCCATTAAATTGACTGCCTCTAGACTGGGGGTGTAGCTCAGTTGGTAGAGAGAGTACCTGGCATACACAAGGCCTTGGGTTCTATCCCCAACACTCAAAAAAAAAATTACTATTCTCTACTTCAAGAATTTAATTTCTTCTCTTCCAGAGAACCAAGTTTTACCAAAACTATGACTCTGTCATTTAAGTGAATGTAACTGTAGTATTCATTGAAAATGTGGTTATCTATTATAGACTCTGGAAATGACTAGTTTTCTTCCTGAGTTATCTTCCTCCACCTCACCTATCAGGGTAGTGATAAAAGTGTTACTTCTCCAAGGTATGTCAGTATATAATTCAGAAATATGTCTCATGAAATGCTCAGTTTCTGGTATAGCCTCAGTGCTTCAGTGTGTACTATGGGGTTCCTGTGAAATGACATCTGTCACCTCTTAGAGAGGGTTTGTTTTTTTCTTTCTCATTTATGAAAGAAATGTTCACCATTTTCAAAGTGGTGGAATGAGGCCTATTTCTCTACTCTCTGAGGAGTCCTAAAGGAGGTGAAAGAGTTCAGGAAATACCATCCCCAAATCTGCCCCTCTGGACTTCAAACTCTAAGGCGCTTGGGGCACAGAATGTGCAAGGAAGAAATTTCTCTGGACTTCCTTATCTGCCTAAAGAGGTATCCTCCAAAGGAACTCAGCTGCTATGAATCCTGTCCCAGGAATCTCATCCACTAGGGAAGAAAAAGATCAATTACAGAAAAAGAGAACAGCAGTCAATACCTCACCCAGACAGACATGTTATCAGCTATTCTTCCAAGAAACCTTTCATCTTTTCCAAGTCATTTACTAAGTTTCCTACATTGCCCCCCCTCACACCTATGAAGAGGATATGTGAACTTCTATATCTTGCTGAGTACTCAGTCAGTTATCTAGCATGTTTTACTCTATACATATGTAATAAACTTGTGCACCTTTTAATCTATCTACTATTAGTTTATTTCATAGACTCACTTATAGAACCCTTAAACATAGAGGAAAAGTTTTTATTCTTCTGCAGAGGGTAGAAAAACAACAAAAAAGGAGGTTTCTTTTTAAATACCTTGTGTTGTTTATGCTTCACAGTCTTTTGAGGGCAACAACAACTACGACACACCTGAGCTACGGACTTTTCCACCTCTTTCCACACGATTCATCAGAATCTACCCCGAGAGAGCCACTCATGGCGGACTAGGGCTAAGAATGGAGCTGCTGGGCTGTGAAGTAGAAGGTAATTACAATTTCTAGAGTCCCTTCTAGTTTCCTCCTTTTTTTATTTCCCTTTTCATGCATTTCTGCCTCTGATGGTGCTTTTGCAAAATTGCCACCTTTTCACCCAGGTGACTCCTCCATCTTCTTGCCTGTCAATCAGTGAGGCTCAACATTCTAGCATATACCATGAAGCAGCACCTTCAGAATCTTCCTTTTATGTTAGTTGTTTGCATAACTCTCCTCAGATTCTATAGAATTGTAGCTCTTGACTTTTTAATCATAATTGTTTGAGGTGAAATTTGCATAACACAAAATTCATCATTTTAAAATAAACAAAACAACCCCAGGACACTTACTACCTTCATAATTTTGTTGTAAAACTACCATGTCTTTCAAGTTCCAAAACATTTCTTTTACTGTAAAGTAAAACTTCTTACCCATTAAACAGTTTCTCTTCTATTACTCCTTTCCTTAACCTACCAAGTTCTTTGACTTTTTAATATTGTTTAGAATTCTGTATCAGATCTAAGTTTCTGTCTGTGATATTGACTACTGTCACCTACTAGCAGGAAGCAGCATTTGACAAGTAAGACATCAAGACTTATCTTGGATGAATTTCTTAGTCTGCTGCAAATTTCTTAGAAACAAAGCTTTACATGAGATCATATGTATGAAAGTATGGTTGGATCTGTTTAAAAATATGACTATATACATTTAGATGGTTATATGAAGGTCATAACAAGGACAAATCCAGTGCACACACTGACCTCAGGTCTGCACTCTCTTTTAACATATAATGATCGAGATGGATGTTTTGAGTTGGTTATTGTACCATTTACTGCTTTTGTGCATTAGAATTCCCATCTGCCTTAGATTTGGGCATAAATGAGTAACCTTACACCGGCTTTCCTATACCATAGAGATTTTTTTTTTCCTCCAGGTTAGCTTGAAGAATGGCTATTGTTGGTACCCAGATGTTAATCAATTGAGCATATGCTCATAGTTGTTTCAAATAATGCTTTTTAATATCACCTTGTTTGGGTTTCAAAATTATTTGTGTTTTGAGCTAACCAAAGGTAATTACATTCCTAAGCACATTAAATACCTTGAAATTTTTCCTCTGCACTACAGGATCTTAAGCTTTCTATCAATCACTATACTAGTGAATAATTCATGGCTACTTTTCTATGTGTTTATTTAAAGGTAGGTCATTATCTCCCACTCTTTTACTGGGGGGTTGTTTCCTTATCTGTAGCCATGTCCCAGACCTCTGAATTAGCCAATCGTTAGGAGCACAAACCAAGAATGACCATGTGACAAGGCTTTGGCAAAGATGCCAAGAGAAAGAAGGGATGGACAGATAGACCCTACTTACAGACACATTTATTCTTTGCATGAGAAATGTGGTCATCTAGAAACGGGAGGCTTGGTGCTACCAGGTGGGTGTTTAACCTAGATTCTGGAAGGCAGCAATGATTTAGGAGGTGGAATGAATAGACAGTTGAAAACACTGAGCCTTGTGGCAGTTTGCCAGTGTCAACTCAGTAGTGAGTGAGCTAGAAATCGTTAGTGAAGGGATTTGACTGCAGATGTTTCCAAGCACTCAAGAAAACGAGGAAGTAACCCCGAGTCTTATGAGAAACCAATATCTGAGGAGAGTAGTGTCAAAGTATTTTTTAACACAATTGGTGAAAGGGACTGTTATTCTTTCCCCTTAAATTGATCGACAAGACTTATTAAATATCTGCTTTGCCTCTTGTTCTATGGGAAACACTTAAAGGGACACAGAGAAGATGAGGTACACAATCCAGCCTTCCATGAGTGTCTTTCCTATTTTGAGGGAGCACTTACATATCGAAAAAACAGAGAACCACAGAAGATAAAATATTTTCAAGTAGGGAAACTGGGGCACAAAAATCATTCACTTTGTACATTTTGCTATTGAACCTAGGCACTGTTCTGGATTACTTTCAATATGGGACTTCTCTCTTTTAAAAAAAATATTTATTTCTTAGTTGTAGTTGGACACAATACCTTTATTTTATCTATTTTTATGTGGTGCTGAGGATAGAACTCAGGGCCTCGCTCGTGCTAGGCAAACACTTTACCGCTGAGCCACAACCCAGGCCAAACTTCTCGTTTCTAAACAGCATTAGGAATGCAGAAAAATCAGTAAAATGAGTAAATAGTTTAAGATTGTAAAAGCAACATATTATCAAGGACAGCTTAGGGAAGACAACTACATGGATTTCCAGAAAGGGTTCTGCTGATTCAGTGGTGGCAATAGAGCCCAGGAGACATGTCTGTGCAGTTTACAAAGTCTCCATTGCATATCTAAATGGTGTGTATGTTATCTGTTCAGGATGGTTTCTGAGTTACTGAGTTATCTTTAGTGTATGTATTTGGAAAGTTGAAGAAATTGAACTTAGCTATATGTTTGCATTAGTCGTAACTCTGCTCGGTACTTAAGCACAATAACAAACAGGATCAAGTTTTTACTGAGAAAGTAGCAGTTACTGGTACATTCCTACTGGCCAGAAGCTGTAAGAGAAGAGGCCCCCCAACTCTCAGCATCTTGTATGGTTCTCAAACATCAAGGGAACTGTACCTTATCTCAAGTCTCATAAAGTGAAATGCAATCCTGAAAACTGTAAAATATTAAACAGATTGCAAAAATGAGTAACAGCCTGAAAAACAAAAAAGTAGACTGAACTAAATTTAAAGGACTTCAAAAGCAGTCTTTGATTAATGTTGGCTACCTTTCAACTACAAATTCAAAGATATGGGAATACCTGCCAACTCTGGAATGCAGTCCCATGGGAGTCCAGGTAACATGACCTCAGGATATATGAGACAACTCCTCTCACACACCTGCTCTGGCAAGAGGGCTCACAGGTTGAGAAGCTACATAGAAATGGAATAACTCTTTTAAAAAAGAACAATGTGGTTCTATGTGTGAATATTGATGCTCCCTTTTGGGGAAAAAAATCATAAACCTAACAAATTTGGTCAATACTAAGTATACAAAAGAATTCATGACAAGTGAATTCTCTAGCACCTTGAAAATGAAATGAAAAACAGTTCAAGCAAAATCTCTCTCATCAAAGTTCTCAACTCCAGGCCAGTGAGAATTCAAGAGCTTTACGGAAAGAGGATGTTTATGTAGAAAACAATATATAAAATGCTAAGGCAGCCAGCTCCACTCAGCAGATACAGATCAAATACCAAAGCAACTCTGGTGCATTCTGCAAAATCCAAGTGTATTTAGCCCCTGAAAGAGAGGCAAAGCATGCCTCTGGCCTTCTTACTACAGATTGGAGTTTTCTGCAAAAGCTTTAGCAGATTCAACAGCCCAAGCCTTGAGAATACATTTCAGAGGTGTGAGACAGTAATCCTTGGATCTCGTTTTCAGCACCTACAGCTGGACCAACCACTCCCAATGGGAACCCAGTGGACGAATGTGATGACGACCAGGCCAACTGCCACAGCGGAACAGGTGATGACTTCCAGCTCACAGGTGCAGAAACCATCTTCATCCCATTGCTGTTCCATTTCAGTTCATGTTGTGGTTGAGCCCAGCTAATGTCTGTGTGTGTTCTAACAGCTCACGGTGGTGGGCATGAGTGTAATGGCAAAGCTTCACTAGGAATAGAGGCAGCCTGACCACATCATCTTCATTTCCACACATCTCCAAGTCACCATTTGAAAGAATGGGTTGTGTCCTTTTTAGAGCCAAAGGTTAGGATTCTCTTAATTAAATAAGAATTTCTCCAAGACTGAATGTGCTAAACAAATACTCATCTTCAGACCCTCCCTCCTGCCATAACATGGTGCACCACTCATTCATAGCTACACTCTTCAAAATGTTCATCTTCTTTTCCTAATGAGGACAATAATTTTTTTGAGTGGAGCTTTATCTAACTAATTGATTCAATTAGGCTTATATTTGAAATGTAACTTTTAAGTAAGGATTCTGTAAATCATTTTACATGAAAATTTACAAAGGTAGAATTAGTTGTTATTACACATCACCACCCACCAGCAAATATCTCAGAGATGGTGTGTGCTGAATGCCTCATAGTTAATCCAGTATTACCCCCAAATCTCCTACAATGGTAAAAGCTAGAAAGTGACCTTATCTTTTACTTGAAATGGCAGAGGAAAATATTAGGCAAGTGGGGAAACAGGATTTGGAAATTGATAAGGGAGCTTGAATTTGCACTTGATTGTTACGAAAGGTATCATGGGACCATAACTGCTACCTGGGTCAAAAATGCAGTTTCGTAGAGCATATGACTCTCCTGTTAGATTAAGCTTGAAACTTTCAGTGCAAGTCTGTATTTTTGCCAAAAATGGACTCAGATAGCCCACATAATTAATTTCCATGGTCAAAACTGAAGTTGTTACCATGTAACTTTATGAAAGAGCCAGGCTATTGGCTAATATGTTCATTTAAAATTCAGGGAATGTCCCACCATTTCCAATTACTTCAGAAGCTCTTCTCTCAGGAGTCAGAGAACTCTGCACTCTAAAATGAAATAAAGGGTTAAAAAAAAATCTGCCCAGAAATTTAGTGTCCTATGAACTGGGTTTACATTTTAATCTCACCTCCTAAAGCCATTGCTCCCCAGATTTCAAGCATTATCACTTACATTCACATAACCAATAAGCATTACATTGTTATGAGCTTTTGAATGTAAATATTACATATAAGTAACCACAAGCCATGAAAATTAACTAATGCAGAGGTATTTTTCTATGTCAGATGTCAAGTTCAGGTTGAAAACCCTGATGTAAAAAACTACCATTCCATGAGTAGGTCCTGTGGAACCTTCCCAGGATTGCCTGTAAACACTCTTTCACAAACCTCAAGATTATGTGGACCTTGTCACACATCTGTAGTGAAATTCCTCATAAAAAGGAATGATCCCAGAATCACAGTATACCCTTTTCAATTGCCCTCTTTTGGAGGGGTTCTTTTCTTTATAAACCCTAAAGTGGTCAGTTAATATTGATTAGAAACAAAGCCTCAGATTTAGTCCATATATCAGAACAAACAACCTTCTCATTTTTTGCAATAGTTCATGACTGAATCAATTGAAACTGAAGCCTTTGAATGAAATAGGGCAAGTATGTTAGCCTGGAGCAAACTGTGTATGGCAGGGAGTCACAAACCACAGAAAATGGGTCATTTATAGTGGAAACACTGACAACCCTTTAAAAGTATAAGGTTTTGCTTTACCTACAATGTTTAAGATTGTTTCTTGAGTCGAGAGAGAAAATTTTAATTCTATTATTTTTTTACATATTACCACTGGGGGGAAGTTTTCTCATGCCAGTATATTTGTTTCAACAACTATTCTATGAATATATGCATACATTAAGAACTTCTGATGGTGTTGATAATGCCCACCCCACATCCTCATTAAGAAGTAATTTTAAAAGATATTCTCAAGTTTCATAGTCATTTCCTATATCAAGGTCAGTTTTTCCTTTTGTAAAAGCATATTTTGCTTTATGAAGCTATGTGCTATTCTTTTTCAAAAAAAAAAGGTTGTGCTCCTATGAATTGTTTTCAAGGAGTAAAACCCTCACCTAATCCAAGCACCTTTGTACATCTAAACACTGCACCTCTGTGCTCACATGCTATTCCACATCCTTTTTGCTAATTATCTCAGGCTTTTCTGTCAGGGCTATAAACTTTGGATGTTCCGTGTAATAAAACCAAATCAAGAGCATTCTCACTTTAACCCTGATATGTGGGAATGTGGAAATTGGGACCAAAGCTCTCTTTGGTGGTGTTCAGTTACTTAACACAGATGGTGTCTATTTAATTTCTCCTCCTGGGGTAACCTATTTGTGTAGAGAGGGAGAAATACTCTAGAAAAAATGCTTATCACTTATTAACAACACCAAATTTGGGGTGAGCTGTACCCAGTATGTAGAAACGAGGAGAGTGTTTGCTTTACCATGCTTGCTCACTAAGGTGAAAATTTACCCTTGAAGTTACTCATTTGCAAATGCCTTTGAAGTCATTAGATAATACAATTGGCTTCAAAGGCATGAGGAGGCCAAATTTCACATTGGAGCTGTGTGTACCCAACAGTGGAATTTGGCTCCTAACCTATAACAAAACTGATAATGCATATCGGATATAAAAGTGAATTTTCACCTTGAATCTTTCTCCTCTAAGACCACTGGGAACAGAATGCTAATGTATTCTGGCCTCCCTCCAATTCTACCATTATAGACTCACCTTCTTAACCCATAATATATATAACTCTTTTTTTCCTAGTGCCTGCCTTACTGAGGCCATGCACACGTGTGACCATTCATGCAGCATCTTTACTGGGAGAACTGGGGTAAACGTGACTTGGTGCTGTAATTGATTAACTTAGAAATCTTAGACCATTCCGAGAGCACAATTTTATATCTCTCTGATTCATGGTATCAGCATATAACATGATTTCTGATCTGTGGGATCTGCAGGATAAGCTTGGCCTGAATAAATCCTTATTGAATAATACTGTTGGAAGTTGCATAATTATAACACCTTGTAACTATCTCTGAAATTTCCCATAAGTCATTGGCTCACCCCCATGCCCTTACCCTGAATTGGCCCAGTACTTTATCTTTCAGAATAAAAGATTTCCTCCAACCATAGTCTGCATGGCAGATACACTTAAGTAGAAACGACCTTCTTAAGCACCTAAGTGATAAAAAGTAAACCACCATTTCCTAAATTTGATGGATTATTAGACTCATCTGAGAATCATTGAAATAGACAAACTTCAAGGGCTTACCCCTAGAGAGTCTGGTTCCTAGTTATGTCTGGAAAGGATGGGTGGAGAGGAAACTGCAATTGCAACAAGCAGTCAAGGTCATTCTTAAGGTTGGGCAAGTTTAAGAATATTACTTTATAACAGAAGTTTGATGGTGTGTAGAAAATGGAAAAGCTGAAATGTGGGCAAGGGGGAGGTAAAGTTAAGTCTCCATAAGGTGGTTGCCTATCCCATGACCAGGAATTCCAAAGAAATCCAAACTCATTGAGAGCTTACAATGCTGTGGGTACTATTTGTTCAAGCTTCTAGTTCCTTGGGATGTGAAGAAACATTTATCCCTTTCCCCTTTTTGTGGTGCTTCCTGCTGCTTCTCCAAACCACATACTGGGTGGAATATTTGTCCTTGAGAAAAATAAACAGCTATAGCAGCAAAGGAAAAAAAAAAAGGGAGAGAGAAAGGGGTGGGAGAAGAGAAACAACTACCATCTACTCCACATTAAGCCTCGGATTTCTAAATAGATTGTGGAGACCAGCCTTGCAATGCCCCTAAAGGCATACATCTGAAACCTTGGAAACTGTTTGAAGCTTAGAGGTCTAGGTCAAGTTTAATACTCAAGTCATCCAGGACATTCAGAGGCTCTTGCCTTTCACTGTTGCAACTGTTTGTTGCACTTAGCCTGTGAGTCAGTGCATGCCATTGGGACAAAGTCTCAAACTCCTCATGCTTTACAAAGAAACGTATTAGGATATATTCAATACTTGAAACTTGCTAAGATAATGGATTTTATGTGTTCTCACCTCAAAAACAAAAATAGGCATGTGAGGTAATGCATATGTTAATTAGCTTGATTTACAATGTGTGTGTGTGTGTGTGTGTGTGGTGTGTGTATGTATTGAAACATCATGTTGTACATCATAAATCTAGATATATGTTTGCTGATTTAGTGAAATATTTTAAAACACAAGTGTCTTAGATGAAAAGTAATGATATTTGCATTTGAAATTATGGTGGGCAAAATTTCAGTGAAACAATTGTTACAGCTGGAATTAAAGGAAGGATTTTCTGTAGCAAATGTTTGCTTCTGATTGATGTAAACATATGTAGCTGCACATTATCTTGCATTTTCTTATTTTTTGTATGTTATTGCTTTTGTTTTCCAGGTGGTACCACTGTGTTGGCCACAGAAAAGCCGACAGTATTAGACAGCACGATACAATCAGGTACCAAACAAATGATAAAATGTGGTAGATTCCATTTGCCTCCTCCAGTGCCCCCCCCCACAAAAAAATAATGCATCGCTGTGCTCTGTGCTTTCAGTTTCCCTGAAAGTCCTAGAAGGAGAGATGCCATGCAGCATCTGGTCTCCAAGCATGAGCCATAAATATTGCTTTCTTTTCATCCACATGTATATGCAGCAGGGAGTGAGATTTCCTTCTCCATCAGTAATTGCCAAATGGTGACAATCCCAGCTCTCCACCGAAGGAACTGAGTAACATACTTTGTTTAAACGCAGCACATCTAGGACATGGACTGTGTTTGCAAACTTACAGGAAAAGGAACTCTCACAAGCAGCAGCCTGACTATTTATTTTCATCACAATTCTGCAAAACCGAGACACGCAAAGTTTGTCAGTTCTGCTGGCCACGGAGTTGGCAGTTGTACAACAGCGTTTGCAGTGGGCGTGCCACGCAACAGGGCTCAGGAAACCGAGAGGAGCGCCCTCAGGAACAGCCCCCTCATCCTTTTATTAATAGAAAAGGCTAATGACTTTTAAAGCCCTCGCAGTGCTGTTTATCAGAGGCCAGCGCCAGTGCCACAGTGACTCAGTGGCTTCCCTTTCGGTCTCTCTTTTTTTTTTTTTTTGTTAGTATTCTGTGACATTCTTCCCCACAGGCACTCACGAAGGGAAACAGTCAGTATAAGCAATCAGAGGTTTTAAATACTTAAAAGTTAATCATTAGAGTAAGGTGAACAGGTCAGTTTTCCAGCTTCTTCCATTTCCTTTATTGAAGCTCAGTCAGCCTTGGCCTCCACAGTCATTTATTAATGGGGCGTGTGGTGTGTATTAATGTTTCCTCAACAGTACGACACTCCCCAGCGAGGCAGAAAGTAGAAAGGGCCGCTCTAATTAGTATGCTTCCTTAAAGGACGCTGTCACTCTTGGCCTGATTCAACTGCAAAACAAACTTCTTTTTTTTCCATTGAACTTAATCCCAGATTTCCCTTGGTATGCTCAGGTTGACAAAATTCCTGCTGCCACACGGCTGGCTCACACATCCCCAGATACCAAAAGGTTTAGCAGAAGAATAAGCACCTAAATTCTGAAAGTTCTTAGCCTTGCCCAGGTTCTTTTCAAATTATAAAATGTGGTCTTTGGGGCTTGTGCAGCCACCCCTGATAAAGGAAGTGGAGGGAAGTGCTGCTTCTTCCCGGCTTCCTACCTTTCCTGAGAGTTCTCTGCCCTCAGCATGGTTCTCTGTGGAGAAGTGATAGTGACTACCAGGTGGCTCTTTCTGTGTGACTCTCTGCAATCAGGAAGAGGAGCGAGGTGAATAAATGGAGTTCTGATAATGTCACCCGCATTTTAACTGTTGTTTTAGTTTCTTCTCTTCCCAGAGAAGTAATTAAAGCCACTGTGAAGTTGCCAACTCATGTGTTTTATCTCATCTCTCTTCTTGCCTATTAAAAATGGTAGGGATCGTTTTTTAAAAAAAAAAAAATGAAAGTGAACCACAGCTGTGGAGAAAATGGAAAATGACATCAAATTCTGAGACTGGAAATCCTCTCTAAATGTGGAAGGTCTCTATTATCAGAGCAGGAGTGATTTGGGTAACCCATTTGATTTGTGCATGAGCTCAAGGTCACTTGTGGGATGGCTTCACCAAGGGGGCCAGGCAGACTCCTTATCTAGGGTCTGCTGTGGTTGGAGGGCAGGTGTACACAGCACAAACCAGCAAGACCCATTGCTACCACCATTGGAAAGACATCAGTTCAAACCATGCCACTTGCTGATAGGGGTGGTCGGATATTGTTGGAATTTCACAGTTGGCCCACAGCCCTTTATAAAGGACTTGGTTTCCTGTTTTTCCATTGTCTGTGTTATGAGTCTCATCTCCAAGCCTTCCTTGGTGGTTAATGGCCTGTTGAACCCTTTTTGAAAGTGTTCTGTGCCTTGTCACCCTCTGGCTAAGTCCATTCTCAGAAAGCTTCACGAGGACCTAAGCAGGCTTTGCATTGGAGTCCCCTCTGCTGCTGTCTAACTTTGGGGTATTCACCCAGTGACTGGATTCATCTAATCAATACCTTGATTCATGCTGTTCTGCAGACTTCAGATTCTTCTGACATCTTCACAAGCAGCAGCAGATCAGACCCCTAAACTTTCATTATAATTCAATTTTGCAGGAGCCATTATAGATTCAGGCAAAGTTATTATGATTTCATTTTGAGGATTCTTATCATTAAAATAAACTCAGTGAGCACACAATATTCATATACTGTCTGGGTTCTGGTCAGATGCATAAAAGCCTATTAATATTCCTCTTGAAAATGATGAGAACCCTGCATTTTTTAATCCGGCTCTCTCTGGGGAGGGCTCTTCTTCTCAGAGTTCTTTAGACCCCTGCAACCCACAGCGTGTTCTTAACCCATGATTACATGGGCCTTGGCACCTATACTTGCTTGGGCTGAAAGACCAGTCTATGGGCAAGCTGTGAACATACTCAATAGAAGCTTTGAATACCAGATTTAAAAAATTAAATCCTTGTGCATATCCAGTGCTAATGATTCATCTGCGGGCAAGATAGGTTCAACAAGCGCAGCTGGTGCTTACAGGGGCTATAAATTTGTTTTAAGTTCAGAATATTGTTTCCTGCTATTTTTAAGAGTCAAGAAGGGATTTAGCCAGATTATTCCCATTGAATTTAATGAGAATTGTGTGCAGCTACAGGGGCCTAGTAATATTTTGGAAATTTAAAGGTCCATAGTCCTATATAGTTATTCCCTTTGTCCATTTGCCTTTTATTTTTGTCCTTTCTCTGCCCTTTTCTTCTCTCCTTCTAGGCTTGTCTCTTTCTCCGTTTTTGGCTTTCTTTTTTCCTACCTATAAATGTTTACGGGTATTTTGTGTATTTAATTATTTTTCTATTCTGGCCTGAATTGTCAACATTGAGCTACGTACTCCACTGCCCTCCCCCAACAAAATGCATTGATTTAATAACATTTCTTTTAAATAAACAAGATGGCCCTCAATTATATGAGCAAGGCAAGAAGACATAAGAACAGTAAAGTAGGGAAAAAAAAAAAACCCAGAGCAGTTCTGCTAGTTAAATTCACAGGATTGGAAAGGCCTTTGGAAGATAAAAATGCCCTTCACTGCAGCGATAAGAAATGCTAGAACTATCTTTCCAGGCAAAGCTGTTCCCTTCTCTGGTCATTACAAGAATGTCCAAGTTCATATACTTCATGTAATTAGAATGTTAATAGTCAAAATAATGGACGATGTGGTTTTCTGCACTGTCGTGTAAATTTAATGTATTAACAAGGCAGATAGAATCAGAAATGTGTGTACTGTAATGGCTTTCTGCCCTCCTGTATGTATGTGTCTCATAAAGTACATTTCAGGAGAAAAATCAAAACGGTACTTACAGTAACATTTTCCAATATTAACATTCTCTAACATGAGATTATGCAACAGTACATTCCAGGGCCAGGGACATTAACATCCGAAGTTGCTCAACCATTCTTTCACTGTTTAGTGGACTATTTCTTCTGCACAATTCATCTTGTTGCACCAGAGTGTGGTCAGTTTGGAGGAGAGTTTCTCATTCCTTAAGGAGCCCTGTTTCATGGTTATGATAGACTAGACATGAAATACACCTCTCCAATGACACTATAGCTGCAAAACACAGCCCTTCTGTACTCACTGACCATGCTCACATTAAATACACCTCAAGGCTTACTTCGTTTTTCCAAAGTGGCCCTGTCCACCCTTTGAGAGGTCACATTAATATTGGGGAATCCATCCTGCTCAGTTTTAACTATCCATATAGCGGGTTCCTTCCAAAATTTGACATTAGCCTTGAAAAAGGTTCCTTGGAAACCAGAAATGTGGAGTAGATCATCCTTATCTATTTAATAAATCTTTCCATTAAAATTCCTCTGGCCCTTGTTAAAGTGGGGGAAGGGGCAGTGGAGACCCAGACACAGAGGGGGAAGCAAGAAAATCTGTGTTAAACACTTGGGCAAGTTAAAGAAAAGCTCAAAATGAGATCTGGTCTCAGCCTGACCCTAAGGCAGCACTATCCAGACTTCCATTATTGTTCATAGCAGTTCTTTTGAGGCTTAAGTTCAATTGGCTAGACGCCCTCATCTTTCTATCCGTTTCAATGCTGCCATCTTGTGGCTTGCCTGAACTCAAGGAGACCCACAGGCCCTCCTTCACTGGAGAAAATAGCCCTTTTGTATGCCTCTCTTCGTTTAGGGGGAGGTAAGTGTGGGACAGACAGAGCATGAGAATTTCATCTTTAGAATTATCCTTATTGCTAGCTTATTTTTTACCAAAACAAATTCCTAGTATCAATGATTTCCTGTTTTCCATTCTTAAAATGTCTAGCTCCTTTCAAAAAGGAGGAATAAAAGAATAAAGCTATGAGTTTTAGCACACAACCATCGTCAGCACCTTGTAAAAACCATGAGTTGAATCATTCCTGTGAATCTATTCATGCTTTCTTTTCAGCTTCCAAAGGAAGCATTCTGAAGATTAAAAAAATTAAAATGGGTGCCTATTTTAATGTGCTTTGGCTTTTCATGACCTTGCACTGGGGTTTTAAGTGGAGCGAACAATTTATATGCAAATTTAGAAATTCACTAAAAAAGCAGAAACTTATTCTTAAATTAATTGACCTGATGGAAATTCAGGGGAAAAAATAGTCTTAAGAAAATACTGCAAAGATTTCTACCCTGACTGGCACTAAAGACCTGAAACATCAGCTGGTGGGGTGCAAACAGCTTCCAGGGTGAGGCATTCAACCAACCCTCATCTCTAGGTTTTTGAGATTTGGGGGTCTATCTCTAATAACATTCTTTTCATTGATGGATATCAATTTATATGGCTCATCCTCAAGAACAGACTGTCTTTCATGTTAAATACTGTGGAAATAAGGAAAATGCTGCAAATGTAATATATGTGCCTTGGAAAGTAGCCTTCCTGGAAGTTTTATGTAAACCCAATTTGACAGGCAGTCCATAATCTTTTTAAAACTGGATACAAAATAATAGTAATACTAAATGGGATTTTGCAAACATTTTGACATCTCCATACATCAATTGATTTCTTGGTAATCCTGGATTTTGTGGCTTTCCCAGAATTTTTGAACGGATGTGAAGTTATAAAAATCATGCTGTTCGTGATCGTATAAAAGGCCTTTCTGACCCTGAATGATTAAATTTGCCTTTCTCTGCTTGTCTCTGTTTTTCCTTTCCACCCACTGAAGAGTTTCCAACATATGGTTTTAACTGTGAGTTTGGCTGGGGCTCTCACAAGACATTCTGTCACTGGGAACATGACAATCACGTACAGCTCAAGTGGAGTGTCCTCACCAGCAAAACAGGACCCATTCAGGATCATACAGGTAAAGAGGAGGGCACTGTGGTCTAAGGGCATTGCAAATCCTTTTTTGGTAAAAGAAGGTACTACTGGGGGTTGGGAGTGTCTGGTACTTGTGAATTTAGGGGCCTTGGAAAATGCTATAATCAGTTGCTGATTTTCTGAATAAACAAAGTCTCATTCCCAGATAGAGAAGAGCTTAGGGCAAATAATGGGAATATGATTGAATTGAGCCACTGACTAGCCTCCTTTAAGAGCAGCAAACTGGGAAAGAATGGGTGAATTGATTCTCATCTTACACTTTTTTCCTGAACTTTTTACTGAAACAATTTTAAGCATATTCAACAGCAGAAAACGAAAGAGTGAGCCCTATATGAGCATACCTCTCCTTCAACAATAATCACATCATAAGAATCTTATTTCTTCTCTATCATCCCTGACTCTGGATTATTTATCTCTGTCATTCCCAACTCTGGATTACTTTATATCAAGGCAATATGTGTTTTCACTGATTTTACAACTATGGAAGCAAGAGGCCAGTCCGATGCTTACAAAATGGGTAAGATTCTTATTCACTGGGGCAAGCCTTTTAAATCTTTTCCTCCTGCCATGTAGGAACCTGACCACACCCCAGCTCACAACCCATCCTCCCCTCCTCCCTTGTTTTTCTCCTAAGATTAATGAGTGAGGAAGGAAGGAATTAGAAAACAAAGAGAGCTGACATTGGCTCCAGTGAACTCTTTTTCCACCTCCATCCTGTTCCCCTCCTAATCATTTTATCACCCAACTTCGAGGTACCATATAAATAAACAGTAGGGTCCTGCCAAGAAGACTCTCTCTCTCTCTCTCTCTCTCTCTCTCTCTCTCTCTCACACACACACACACACACACACACACACACACATACAAACTACACTTAAATAAACATACTTACAACAAAACCCAAATTCCTACTCCACTCAGTGATAAAGAACAGAAGACTAAGACTCAAATAATGGCTTCCCATAAGGTACCTCAGAGGGGCATTTGGAGATGCTGAGAAATCTGATTAAGTTCTCTCTGGACTGGTAGAGTGGATGACTGGGTCTGTGGGCTGACGGCTGGGCACAGGGCTCTTCATGTATTTCCCATTTTGTTGTTCACTTTTTTCCTCAGTGAACATAACCATTAAGTAGGTTGAATAGGCCTCCTTCCACCACGGCTACCTCCTTGCCTAATGAGAATGACAAGGAAATTGGATAAAATTGGACTTCTTCAATTCTGAGACACTTTCCATTGAATCTTAAGACAAGCAGTTTTAGAAAACTTAAAATACTTTGACTGTAAATGGCACTGTACATATAAATGGCATCAAATTAACTAAATGCAATTAGCTGAAATGAAGGCAGTAATGGTGGAAAAATTGATGCAAAGTGAAGCAAAATGGCTCAGTAGGATCTGACATTCAAAGGAGGTTAAAAGCTATGTTAGCCAGAGACAAAAGCTAAAAGGCTTGCAGAAGTAAAGTGCTAATTGAGAAAATGAAGACAGAGTTCCTGACCCAGAACTGTGATAAAACCCCTGAAAGGGAAAATATCAGCGCTTTATGTGTTGGAGTATCAGAGAAGGAGAGCTCGTCTTAGATTAACAGCTGAGAAGTGTGATTCAGAAGGATTTGGCTCTTTTGTTCTCCCAGCCACCCAGATTTTCTTGGCTGTGGTACCAGGTCTGCTCTGACTAGAAAGAGCCTCCCACAGCATGAGAAATACAATCGTCTGAGAGAGATGGGTGAGCCTGATGTCTTAAAGGCAGGAACTTGTTAACAAGAAAAAAAATCTAGATAAAAAGAGCTATACATATAGTTCACATACACTCACAGATGGACATTGGATAATATATAGCATTTTTTAACAATACTATTTGGAACTTTGCAAATCAGACATTGAGGTATTATTATTATTACTACTATTTAGTGAAAATGCCCAATTTTGAATTGAAAGGAATCCCACTTGGTTTGATCTACGTTTGATCTCATAAGTATTAAAACTATGTACTTCCTTATAGAAGATGCCTAAAGTTCAGCCTCTTTGCCTCATTCATTGGACAAATGTTTTGGGGGTAACTCTTTTACATGGCAGAAGCTGTGTTGGACATTGTGTAGGGTATATGCAAATATAGTCATAGATCCCTTTATGTTCACATGGGATTGGTTCCAGGACCCCCACAGATATCAAAACCTATAGATGCTCAAGTCCTGTGTATAAAATGACATGGTATTTGCATAGAACCTACCAACATCCTCCTGTGTACTTTAAATCATCTCCAGGTTTCTTATAATACCTACCATAAAGTAAATTCTATGTCACTAATTCTTAGCCCATATTGTTTAGGAAACAATGACAAGGGGAAAACAGTCTGTACCTGTTCGACTATGATGCAGTCTTCTTTTCAAATATTTTCCATCAGAGATTAATTAAATCTATGAATGTGAAACTCATGGATGCAGAAGGCAGATTGCACAGCACCATTTTGTACAAGGGTCTTGTGCATGGACTTTGCTTCCATGGGGTCCTGTAAGCACCCTGCTGCAGATATTGAAGGACTGTTGTATACAGAAGGGCATTCTTGCACTTGAGGAGCTCACAATCTGGTTGTGTGTGAGAAACCATTACAGTGCCACTGAGTGAGGGCATTCAGTGGCAGAGATGAGCTGTGATTTTAAAAGAACATGGAAGGGGTCAGAGGAAGAGGTCCTGTCTTAGAAACTGGCTAAGCTAGGCTTATTTTAATGAGTTACAAGTTGGAGTGGTTGGACAGATGCTTCATGTACAGTAGTTAGATTTATGGCAGGCAAGTGCTATGAAGAAATCCGGATGGGCATAAGGCAGGAGAGAGCAACTGAGGAATTTTAAGCAGAGGAATGATATGAGTGAATTTTTAAAAGACTACAGTGGCAGCAGGGCAGAGCTGTGAGGCACTTCTCAGGCAGCCTTCCTCTCTCCACCAATGACCAACTCTCTCCTTCTTTCTACCACCTGTTCCCCAACTAGCCTAACTAAACACCAAAAAATAAGCTCATAAATAGGCTCCATAAATGCATTTCCTCTCTGCAGCATTGCCAACTTCAGTCTTTTTCCAGAAGGTTGGAGATGCTGAGGCAGGGTGGGTGTATTTTTTCCCTGCCCATCTCAGTGGACCAATCAGTCACAGCACTATCATACAGGCAGGTGACCATGGCTTGGTGGGACAAAACAAATCCCAGGAGTAAATGAATCTGCTTGAACACAAGGGAACCTCCACAAGGGCAGAGTGAGAGAGATGTACCATACATCCTGCTAGAGTTTTGGCTTATTTACACCCTTTTTTCATTTACTTGGTTTTAAAGAGAGTGTTGGGGGTTGGAGACGGGGATCTTATGTAGGCAGTCAGGTAAGGAAAGAAAGCTGCTCACTATCACCCACTTCCACCCAGACACTGTTGATACAGGTGATCAGACACAAGGACATGCCCACATATGCACAGTGAAAAGGGGCCTTGCAAACACATAAGCCTCCTGGGCAGCAAACAAAACATCCTGCTGTCCACCGAGGCTGAGCATCACATTCACACTTACATCAGGTGAGGCATAAGAGTCAGTGATTTCTATTTGCAGAGCAAACAGTGAAACATGAGTTGTGTGTTTAGACCAGGTGGTGGCAGGAGGAAATGTTCCCACTGGGGGTAATTAAAAGCAAAGCCAAGAGTCAATCCTCACCACTCCGCAAGTGTCGACGTTGCCAGAATGGCACATTCTAATGAGCCTCAAAAAATGCAACCTTGCTTCTCCTTGAACCAGAAGTACATCAAATAGAAGCTGGACTCAGAGTTGACAATCAGGCTCTTGGGCTATGTTTAAGGAATTCATAGAAACATTGACATAAACTAAGATAATCAAATTTAAAAAGAATGAGCAAAAAGAATTACTAGTTTTTTTGCAAAAACCACAGCTTTATTATTGTCAAGTGACCAAAGCACCATAACCAACCAGAAGTCCTACTGCTCAGATGATGAATATGAAGACATCAAAACTATTCCATTCGATGTTTGTGTTTACTTAGTTACTACTGAAATGATCTTAAAGTCACATTAAAATAAATGTTCTTAGACAGTGAGACCACTTTCTATGCAATCTGGGTACAAATGTGCTTCCAATCTACCTATCAAAGGTACCAAGGTCAACTTGCATCATAGCTTTGTCTATTTGACAATGCGTTCCAGACATCGACTATTCAAATCAGTATGGCTTGGCAGCCTTCCCCCAATCAAATGTTAACTTGCAGAAGTTTAGAATAGGAACTCTGTGCCTTTCCTGGGCATTTTCCTTCCGTAGGATATCTGGGTTCTTCATGCTCAGCTTAGAAAAGAAATGTTGATTGATGGATCTTGAAAGGAAAGAAACAAAGGAGCACATACTTTGGCCACACTCCCTAACACAGTTCTTTGTCACATCAGGAGATGGCAACTTCATCTATTCCCAAGCTGATGAAAATCAGAAGGGCAAAGTGGCCCGCCTGGTGAGCCCTGTGGTCTATTCCCAGAACTCTGCCCACTGCATGACCTTCTGGTATCACATGTCTGGTTCCCACGTGGGCACCCTGCGGGTCAAACTGCGCTACCAGAAGCCAGAGGAGTATGATCAGCTAGTCTGGATGGCCATTGGACACCAAGGAGACCACTGGAAGGAAGGGCGTGTCTTGCTCCACAAGTCTCTGAAACTCTATCAGGTATGACCCCCTTTCCTAGGTTGGAGAGGAAAATAGGTTCAGGAAGCTGGGATAATATTTGAAAGGTTATGCAAATGAGATGCAGGAATACTTCCAAAAATGATTTTAGGTATTTCCTAAACCTGAGCTATTGCTGCAGGGATAATTATCTCCATAGTATATTTCACAGTCTCCTAGTTTATAAGAAGAGAAACAATTTGCCGAGAAAAGGGAAAGGCTTCTTGGTTATCTATTTCGGAGCTGTCACAAGATATCATTGCTGGTTTTTCCCCATTTTAAAGTTTGTGTTATAGAAAGAGAATGTAAGGAGAAGTTCTCTGCCATCACCAGGCAGTTGATATGGATTGATGAGCAGAGTGTGTGCTTATGCGATATCTCATGAATTTAATTTATGTGTCATTGCTTTGGCTGAACAAGCACTTGTAAACACTGCTATTTGGGATGAGCATTCAAATACTGTGAAAATGATCTCATTCTGTTAGGTGATTTTTGAGGGCGAAATCGGAAAAGGAAATCTCGGCGGGATTGCCGTGGATGACATTAGCATTAATAACCACATTTCGCAAGAGGACTGTGCAAGTAAGTACAAGTTTTATGTAGAAACAATAGAGCACTTGCCATTGATAGTCATTGACTTGCTCATTTAGAACAAAATTTCAGCATAAACTGTAGGCACATTCACATGAAATGCATATTCTGGTGCAATGGGTTTAAAATTGAGCCAGTCTTCCATACCCTACCCTCTGACCTAACCTAGTTCATTTAGACTGTCTGATTGGTGCCTCCAAAATTTGATCAACAATGTGGATTCCAAAGATTTTATCAAAGCAGAAAGAGCTTACAAACTACATATGGCATACCCAAACATTTTGATAAAAAGTGGAAAGCTCAGACATCTGGATAATTCCAAATATCTGAGTATATAAACAAAACAGCAGGCTTTTGAAAATTTTGATCACAGTGAACTTAATAAGATTATATTGTTAATGAATCACATAAACCAACATTCTTTTTGTAAATAAGTAGATGTTTCTGACTCTAAAGAAAGCCGAAATGACTTGAAGGATAAATGAATTCAGAGACTGCCTACTGTTTCGGAGTTGATCTGTATGGGTCTGGTACTATATGCATAAAAAATCTGACATAGAAAACCAATTCATATTCCCTAGTTCTTGATATATAATTACAAATAGCATCACTAATGGCAATGTAATAGCACAGCAATTAGTCTTAAGCTCCATTTGCTACACTTAAACTTTTGTTATATATCATTATATAATAGGACGTTAATTATTCTGAAAATGGAATAAGCCTATTGGGCAAATTTAAGACAAAGGAGGCCTGTTGGCTTTAATAGATTTTTTGGTCATTTCATCAACTACAAAGCTTTTATTATACAATATATTGAATGTGTATAATTCCTAAAGTAGCAATAATTTGATAGGGTCAATTGAAGAAATTGTGTGGGGGGGAATTCAGATCTGTTTTTCATTGTATGTAAGGAAATCTATTTAATGCCATAAGCCCTAGCAGATCTTCACACAAATGATACAGTGTAGTATTTCAGTTGCAGCAGTTTTACAAATCACCCATGTCCAAGTCTACTGCAATTAAAATGTGTATTTCAAATAGTTACACAGTGCATGTAATATCATTGCTTTCCCATTCCAAGTTGAGAATAATGTTGGTGATATTTTAGGGATGTGAGCACAAGCTAAAACAAAGAAATAAAATTAAATTCAGCTGAAGAAGCTTTAACTGATCATACACTATGTGCCAAGTGCCACTGTGAGTGTAGATTAAGACAATTCTGTGAGCCTTTTGCTTTTTGTGATTCGTCTACTTAGCTGTAGGTGCTAGCAGCTATTATCCTTAGAAAATAATAACCAGAGTTCCATTTGAGTACTTTATTTACATGTCAAAGATAATTACATAATTATTCTTCAAATACATATTCTTGAACATCTAGCCACGGGTGATATTACAGTATAAACTAGTTATTAATTATTCATTCATTCATACAACAAAAATTTATTAAAGCCCCTATTATGTGCTAGACATTATCTTAAATTCTAGACAGTATTCTATAGCAATGAACAAAAAGCTCAAAACTCTCCCCTCCCCTATTCTCAGTACTATGAAAGATATTGGGACTTTACTTCTTCCAGAGAATTCTATTTTATTTTATTTATTTTTGATAATACACATGATACAGTTTCTTGCCTCAAGAGTTACCTTGCGGGGCTGGGGCTTTAGCTCAGTTTGGCAGAACACTTACCTAACACATGTGAGACACTGGGTTCGATCCTTAGCACCACATAAAAATAAATAAATAAAATAAAGCATGCTGTCCATCTACAATTACAAAAAAAAAAAATTAAAAAAAATAAAAGAGTTACCTTGCTATTTGGGAAGCCAAACTAATATGCACCAAACTTAGGAAACAGTCATCTATAAACTATAGCCTGGTAACCATAGGTACAACCCCACTTCTCTTTCCAAGAGCCAGATTTTCCCATATTCCAAATGCCCAAACTAGGTCTCTCCACCCTTCTCTTCTAAAACAACACACACTAATGATAGCCATGCTACCAGGATTTCCATGTGACCCCTCAAAGGGAGTGATGCACCTGATGCCACCAACTTTAAAGTCATTTCACATGGACTCTGTATTGCTCAACAGTGTCATTTGGTGGATTTGGATTGTACTAAAAACTTCGTAAGGGGGGCTGGGGTTGTGGCTCAGCAGTAGTGCACTCATCTGGCATATGTGAAGCACTAGATTTGATCCTCAGCACCACATTAAAATAAATAAATAAATAAAATAAAGGTATGTGTCCATCTACAATTTAACTCTATAGGAAGCCCAGCTGAGGTGTATGCCCATGTGCATATGTGTGTGTCTATGCTGTGTGTATTATATTTTGTTGGCAGTTCAAATATCTTTTCAATTTTGTTTGACTTATCAGAACCAGCAGACCCGGATAAAAAGAACACAGAAATTAAAATTGATGAAACAGGTAAATATGTTTTGTGGACAAATTATTTTTAAACTTCTTGTGCCTTTCATTATGTATGTCTGTGAAGAAACTTCCCTGGAACTCTAATACACTGACATATCAAAGCAGTTTGAATAAAATAAACATGTATGCCTGAGGCACTGAGTTAGTGGATTGGATTGCAGTCACAGAATACCCTTTCCTAAGCTGCCCATAGGACTTTTGGAACCTCAATGACAGCTTGGTTTATTATATAAGTGCGGCTCACCCTGGCCTTTACCTGCCTGAGCTTTATTGCTGAGGGATAGTCAAGTGAAATGCTGTTATTTTATAGTTATGAAGATAGAAAACTAGTGAAGACTATTTTCATACGACAATTTGACACCAACTCAATTTTTTGCATTTCGTTGATATGCAGGTAAAATCCTTAAGAGTCTAGAGCCCTGGCTGTGTGCAGTGGCACATGTCTATAATCCTGGCAGCTCAGCAGGCTGAGACTGAGGTAGCTAAACTTATAAGAGGATTGCAAGTTCAAAGGCAGCCTCAGCAATTTAGCAAGGGCCCGAGCAACTTAGTGAGACCCTGTCTCAAAGTAAAAGATTAAAAAAGTATTGGGGGTGTGGCTTAGTGGTTAAGTGCACCTGGGTTTAATCTCTGGTACCAAAATAAAAATTTAAAAAAAATTAAAAATAGAATCTACAGCCCAATTTCTAGAATGATCTGTAGCATTTGATCCATCTTTTCCCATCTTCCTCTACTGGAACCCTGGTTTGGTGATGATGATGGCAGTGTTGATAAGGATTTACTGAGGAACCACTATGTTCCAAGCATTTCATATACATTACCCCCATTTAAACCTCACAGCAGCTCCATTGGGTATGTTTATCTGCATTTTATAGATGAGACTAAAACTTAAGTGATGCAGCTAATTAGATGGTAGCCTTGGACTTTAGTTTGATTAAGTCTAAAATGTGTTTCATTTAACACTGCTTTGGATCAAATGCAAGACATTTGGTCAGAGTTAGGCTTTGCCTGGTGTTATTTTATTCCCAGAAGTTCCTCCTGGCTGGCTCTGGGGGTTGTTGGACACTTGCCCCAACATTACTCATAGCTGCTGCAGGCAGCACTGCACCCAGAACATCAGTGTTCATCACCAACTGTTGCCATTAGAAACGTGGTCCTAGATAGCCAGACCTGGGCTTGAGACAAATAAACATGGCACTATGCTGTTGAAAATATTAACACATTTCCAAGTCCACACAGTGATGTAAACTTTATTAGACGCTGTTTCAAAACAATATTTCATCAAGGGAGAGAATATTAATATGCCCCTAAGGCTTGTTTTCCCCTGGTTAGGGATTTGCATCTCATATTTTTAGTTTTCGTTGATTGGAATCTTTGTTGATGAGAACATCATTAAGTAAACACCACGCATGTTGCACATTAGCATTTTAGTCCTGTTCTAGTAGCAGGTAATTAGGCTCAAAGCTCCCATGTTAATAATTTCTCCTGTTCCACTCTAAAGAAAACATGTCCCCAGTGACTCAGCTGCAGAGCAGTGTAACCGTCTCCAGTGAAACTACCAGCGTTGTGGAGACGCTGATTATTAAATGTCTTCAATTCAGCATGACACAGACACGCTTTCTTGATTTGAGCCACAAAACCTTTTATACCAGCATTCTCGTTCTGAAAGATCTGTCCTTCTTTAGGGAAACTGCTGTAGACTTGGGGAAAACCTTGTTTAACTTGCCAGTTTCCCAGGTGGGAGAATAAACACATAGGTAAACTGAGCCGGACTCAGGGAATGTTCTTGGAAGCTCAGCACTGAAAGTATCCCTGTGCCTTGGATTGTAGTCAGAGACATGCACAGGGAACATTTAATACACCCCACCCCAAACTACCCCCTCACACACACACACACACAAACTAGGCAAATGATGACTATTTGGCAAAGTGTAATGACCGTGTATCTGGCCCAAGATGATAAACATAGATTACAATCTAGTGCAAACAGAGACTGCATGAAATCTGAATTAGATTAAAACATAAACCTCACTGTTGATGCAGAATCCTCTTTTTCTATGTGCTAAACTCTCTGCCTCAATCCCAGCCCCCTCACCTCCCACACCTCACTCCCAACAACCAGTCAAAGGTGACAGGCAAAAACTGGAGCCTGGAACTTACTCTAATTTCTTTTCTCTTTCTGGATTTTTCTGTCTGCTCTCATCTGGTCCATCCGTGGTGCTCATGGAGTCAATTTTGTCTCATCCTCAGGTAGCACCCCAGGATACGAAGGCGAGGGAGAAAGCGACAAGAACATCTCTAGGAAGCCGGGCAATGTGCTGAAGACCTTGGATCCCATCCTTATCACCATCATAGCTATGAGTGCCCTGGGGGTCCTCTTGGGCGCTGTCTGTGGGGTCGTGCTGTATTGTGCTTGTTGGCACAATGGGATGTCAGAAAGAAACTTGTCAGCCCTGGAGAACTATAACTTTGAACTCGTGGACGGTGTGAAGTTGAAAAAAGACAAACTGAATACACAGAGTACATATTCAGAGGCATGAAGGCGGACGGAGGTGAAAAGACAAGTTGGAGAATCCAAGTGGAAGGACTTAACTTTGAGCGTGCTGGGGAACTGTTGATCTGCTTTCACTGTACAGGCTGGGAAGTGCGTTGATGACACTGAGCCAGGCTTTTCTCAGGAGCTTCAATGAGTATGGCCGACAGACATGAACAAGTGAGCTGTGTTAACAATCGGAATCATGTACAGTCAGCTTTCTTCTGTTGGTTTAATTTGAATAATCCGATGCTGGTGTTGAGACCAAGTATGATTGACTTAATGATTCATTTCCACTCCCCCTTCTCCCTTCTCTCTCTCTCTCTCTCTCTCTCTCTTTCTCCTCTTCCTTTGATGGATTCTTTTCAGAAACTGTGCAAAATCCAAGATGCTGGCACCAAGTGTATTCAGTGGGGCCCTTTTGATGGACATGCTACCTGTACCCCAGTGTCCAGAATATATTAGCATAACTGCATTTCGGTGGACTCCTGAAGTTGTTCTTGTGTATAATTGCCCACGTCGTGCATAGGCAAAGAAGGATTAGGATGTTTTCTTTTGCAAGTACTGTAGCCTCAGTACCGATATCGTGTGTCAGCTCTGTTTACGAAGCAATACCGTCAAATTTTCTTGATGTTTTCCAGTGTTGTACTAAAAGTCTCGTGCTCGTGAACTCCATACAGGAAACCGTGCCATCACCAAACACTGCTGGCAACTGGGTGTACTGCTGACAACCGCGACAAAAATCCTTGGCACTGGCTAGTCGATGTCCTCTCAAGTGCCTTTCTGTTTGTACTGGTTCATTGTGTTACATTAACGACCCACTCTGTTTCTCACTGGTGAAAGCCCTACTCTTTAATCAAACCTGGTGGCCCACTGACCAAGAAGAAAGTATATTTTAGTGTGAGACGTCAGCCCCCACCCCGGGAAGGCAAGGGCTCTGAAGATTTGGCAACGTGGCTTAATTGTTCTGCTTTGTCTGTAGTTCAAATCCATGTCTCTTGACCCTTTTGTATAAAGCTGCAATATTCTCTCTTATTGTTCTTTCATATGGAATGTATTTTCAAATGTAAACTCTTTGCTCTTTCTCTCCTCTTGTCTTTTTTTCTCTCCTAGAATATAAGCATTTGCCATTGTCCAGAAAAGAAACTTGCAGCTTTAACCTGCTGGTAATGGCAAACAATTTTACTAGACTTTATGTTTAAAAATAAATAAATAAGGGAAATTCCTAACTTTGCCCTCCAAAGTCTAACTTTGGTTTTCTCGTTAACTGGTTAAAGTGACAGTATCTTTTTTCCTTAAGCCATTTGTCTGTCTAAGTTCTGATCAGAATGAGGTTTGATAGAAATGTTTGTGTTTAATGGAAGATGGTGATAAGTTGAGGGAGGAAATAATACTAATTGGCTTTCAAATGAGACCTAAAGGAAGGACTGAAATAAAATCTTCCAAATATCTAAAAAAAAAAAAAAAAAACCATAAAAATTTTACATCCAAATATGCAAAAATGATCCATGTGAACCTTCTTGTTTTGATATTGAGTCAGACAAGGGAAGTGGAAAAGAGAACAGTTAATTTAAGAAAGAAACTATAAATCTTGTTGCCTGGGGGCAGAGTATTTTAAGATAAGGGGGTGGGGGTGGGGGGACCTAAAGTCAAAACAAATGTTTGACAAAAACCAATCCGCAGCAACTCTTAAAAAAATCGACTTGAATGAATGCTTCTAGAAACTTCCAGTGGCTCATAAAGAAAAAGCCTGCCTAGAGCTGGCAAGACCTAAGCCCCTAACAACACAAAGAAATAAATATCTCACAGGCAGCATGTTAATGAACCAAAAGACAATTTGGTTGTTTTGGTGTGTTTTTTGTCACACCATGTGTGGATAAGAATTTTTAGACCTTTCTCCTTTCCTGCATTACTGCAGGGCTCATTCAGATACATTTGTTGGGAGTCGCATTTGCATCGTGGAAGCCACAGTCCCATTCATCTTGTTTTAATGGGATTGAGAATGCCTTTTGGTTCCAGGAAAGTATCGATCACCGGGAAAGAAGAATAGTTTTTTGTTCCCAGAGGCATTCATTCAGTTGTTATAATCATACCAGGAGAAAAGCATTAAGTAAGACTTGATTTTGTTTTTAAGGCAACAGACTTCAAAGTTGTCCTCAGCCAAGGAAAAATGATACTGCAACTTTAAATTTTAAAGTATCTTGCACTGATAAATATATTTAAAAATTATATGTTTATAAAGTTATTAATTTGTAAAGGCAGTGTTACAAAATGTTCAGTTTATATTGTTTTAGATTGTTTCGTAATTTTTAAAGGTGTAAAATAACATATTTTTTCTTTATTGAGATCTATAAAACTTTCTGTAGTAAAATGTTTTCATTTTACTGGTATATTATTGCTTCATGTTTTGTACCATCATAAAACTTTGTGCAAATTTTTTTTACAGAAATTTTTATTTTCTATGACAATATGACACTTGTAAATTGTTGTTTCAAAATGAACAGCAAAGCCTTAACTTTAAATGACATTTGTATTCTAAGACTCTGAGTAGCATAAAAACCACATAAAACTGAACTGTAACTTAAATTCCAAACTATGACTACTACATTCCAAAGAAACAGTTGAATTAAACATTTTCATAAAATATCCCAAACCTGATGGCTTTTATTATATTAGCTCTGTTCTTGTTAAAGAAGTTGGTATCACCCCACCATCCAATAACTTTGAAAAACTTCTTAAGTTCCATTTTTAAAATATCCTCATAATGAGCAAAGATTAACAAGACATTTCCTGAAAGCAGAATATGGGACCAACTTGGACACTATCAAGACAAAGGATTCAGAATTTGGCTTTACATGTGGAAATTTTCAATCCCACAATGTTCTATATTCTACTTGGTAACATTTGTTTTATGACATTCCCAAATAACTGCTGATAAGTTTTGGTCATATAGAAAATAAATGATAAATATTTTTATGCATATACCTATGCTGAATTTAGAGAAGGGAAAAATTGAGAATAGCATTACAACCAGCTGTTTGGTAATTCTTGGGAAAATGCCTAATCCGTCTGGGACCAAAATAACTGGAGAAAATATATAACAAAAACAAAGACAACAGAAATGTTGAGCCAGAGCAGGTGGAGTAGAGTCCTTTAGGAAGTTTATTATAGCAAAATTGGCTCGACCAAACCCCACTGTCCATAGATCAATAATTCTTTCTCTACCCTCCTCTGATTGCAGAAAATCTTAGTACAGAAAACACAGGGACTCCTTGTGGAATGTACTGCTCTGGATCACTCTTCCCAATGAATCAGTATTTCCTCCACTTCCTGCTTTCCTCTGGACACTTCAGGCATCTCCCAAGATTTAACCACGAATGGAAAATATTCCCTTTTGAGAGGATTTTTAGGTCTCTCTGCTTTGAGAAGAGTCAAAGATAGAGATAAAGCAAGCTCATCACTTCCCTAAACTTAAATAAATCCTATTGACATTCATAGATGTTTCCAGAAAATATAATGACCTGCAAGGAATCTATCAGAATTAATCCAGGCATTCTTTCTGAAAAATGCTGAGGACCATGAACTAATATTCTTTGTTTCATTGTTTGAGAAGAGTTTAAGCATGGATACTTTCCATTCCTTATTGCTAGTTAACTGCTAAGCCAAGCTTTCCTCAGGTTTAACAAGGTAAGTCGCTGTATAATACTTTCCAAACTCAGGAATTAAACACGTCATGAGGATTTGTACATTTAACTTAAAACATGAAAATAATTTATTGTCCTGTCTCCTGTCTTTCCTGATAACTCATTGCTACTGGAGCTGAATTGCACTGTATCTTTGTGCAAATCAAATAGACATTCCTTAATGTTTCCATTCTGTAATGTTTCCGCCTCCCAGTGGGAATTAGAACTGTATATGTTGCATTAAAAAGCTGTTCTGCCAAGAAGTAGCTCTTTTCCCTAAACTATATCCACTAAGGGATCTTAAGCAGAATTTCAACTTGGGGTTGAAAAACTTGAATGAAAGGATCCTTACATTGCATGAAACTTAGCATCCAGAAGCATGTGAGAACCAGATGATAACTGTTTTGAAACACTGCAAGACAAAAGATGGGAATGGATCAGAACATCACATTATCACACACACATAACTTGTAAGCCCGCAAGAAAAACACTATGAAGTGACCCTGTCATTTTAGGGTAGAATATGGCAATCTTCTGGGGTGATGGCCTTGTCCTTTTTTTTAGAGAACATTAGCTAATTACACAGTATCTCTGTGATATAAATTTTATAATTTTATTGATTCCACCATATAAATGAGGAATCTAAAGTTCAGAGAGATTAGGTGATGAATCCAGGATGTATTTGGTCTCATCTCCCCTTCCATTTCTTCCACCACTCCATGGCCTGGCAGTAGCTTGCAAGGTGTTCACTAGGGCCCTGCTACTCAAAGAGTGTCCCATGAGGTAGCAGCAGTAGCACCTGGAAGCCTGTTGGAGAGGCAGAATCTCATGCAGTACCCTAGACCCACTGAGTCAATTTTTCCCTCTTATTTTTATTTTTGGTGGACACATCACAATTGTACATATTTATGGGGTCCAATGTGATATTTTGACACATGTGTACATTGTGCAATGATCAAATCCAAGCTTAATGAGAGCCCCGGAGGATCTGCATTCTCATTTATGCGTCAGAAGTCCCCACACAGTCTGCTGCTGCCTGAACAAGGTGTATGAGTGTCTGTATCACTTCTGGTGGTGATTTCTAAACATTCAGAGAAAAGGGAGACGTCTCTGCAGTCTTTACAAAGACCTTTTTAGGAAAGTCTGAGAAAAAGCAACCAGGAAAACTAGTGAATTTGAAATCTCACTCACTAAACCCACAAGCACTGTGTGGTCATTCTGCCTAAGGGCTTGAAAGGGGCCTGGAACATGGACTTTTCTGAGAGGAAAGAGATATTGATACAGTATTTTACTGGATTAAAAATCCTGGAGTGCTAAAGAAGCAAAACACTTTTTCACTCATCATAGTGTAGTCAGGAACAAAGGCAAGCACCAACTTAGGAAGAGCCAAATCCTCCAAAGAAGTTGCCTCAATACCACACAGTTTACCACTGTATGAAGACCAAAATCCTGAGTGATAAAACTAGACTGACCCCTATTTCCTTGATGATTTCTAATCTCCTTCCTTTGGGTTCATCCAAATAAGTGAGAAAGTATCAATTAGAACTTTCTGGTTTAATAGTGACTCCCAAGAGCAACTTTTTCTATGGAGAGTGTCTCACCTCCACATCTTAACACAGTGGTACCTATTTTGATATAGGAACTCGATAGATGGTTAATATTCATAGCAAGAAAACTAATTTTTTCACTATTTTATTATCATAGATGGATGTAGCTTGCTCTTGCAGAATGTTGGATTAGAATGTCCTGTGTTGGTGCTACCTTTTACAGCTTGAATAAGACAGAGACTCAAGAGGACAGAGAGTAGGTTCTTGTATCTTGTAATGCTCTGACCAGTGTTTGGGTATCCCATCTTTTGGGAGGAGGTGGTACTGGGGATTGAAGTCAGGGGTTCTCAACCACTGAGCCACATTCCCAGCCTTATCTTGTATTTTATTTAAAGACAGTATCTCACTGAGTTGCTTAGTACCTTGCTTTTGCTGAGGCTGGCTTTGAACTTGCGATCCTCCTGCCTCAGCCTCCCAAGCCACAGGGATTACAGGTGAGCACCACCATGCCCAGCTCCACCTATCATTTTTGACATGAGCCAATTCCATGCCCCTTCTCTAAGACCCCATCACCATCTTTAAGAGACATGATGCTGTCAAGTCTAATGATCTTGATGTAATTCTTTCAGAAAACCCCTCCATCACCTATTAGAGCTATCATTGATCCAATTCTGCCAACTTCTGAAATTTTTCAACGTTGATTAAATTGTGTCTTGACTTTGAAGATAAGACATATTCAAATCATTATCCTCAGATCTTGAACAATTCTTCTAATGTGATTCACACTCTCCTGTTAAAAGGATCTAACTATGAGAGATTTTTATATAATTTTTCTCAGGTTAACTTTCAATTTTTTCTATATTTAAGTCACTGAGATTCCTATTACAGGTTGAGCATCCTTAATACAAAAATATATAATGCTTTAGGATATAAAGAATTTTGAGTGCCAACATGAGGTTTCAAGAAACAAGACTCAGATAATGGGTCACAGTCAAAATGCAGAAGCACCAAAAATATTATCTTCAGGCTCTGTGTATAAGGTGTACAGGAAAAACAAGGAATTTTGTATTTAGATGCCAGTCCCATCACCAAGGTATCTGTATTAATCAGCTTTCCATCACTGTAACAAATATCCAAGACAAATCAACTTAAAAGAAGGAAAGGTTTATTTTGGCTGACAGTTTCAGAGCTTTCAGTCCATGGTCACTTGGCCCTGTTGCTTTGGGCCTATTGCAGCACAGCATATCATGGTGGAAATATGTGGTGAAAGAGGGCTGTTCATCTCATGGCAGACAGGAAGCAAAGAGGAGGACAAGAAAGGGCTGTCTCAATATCCCTTTAAGGGCACACCTTTCCACTATATGCCCTACCTCCTGAAGGTTCCACCCCCTTCTAATAGCTGGGGACCAAGCCTTCAACACATGGTCCTTTGAGGGGTTGAGGGGCATTCTAGTTCCAAAGTTTAGTGTTCCAAAATCTGAAAAACTCTGAAATCTGAAACACTTCTAGTCCCAAGCATTTTAGATAAGGGATACTCCACCTGTAGTTGTAAATGACAAATAAAATTTCATATATGAATTAGAGGTTTGGGTGGTTGGAAAGGTCCATGAAGTGGCACCAGTTTGGTCTCTTCTCTGATCCCTAAACATACAGAGCCACTACGTTAGATATGTGTGTTTCAACTAATCAGCGAGCACACTGTGGAACCTACTCTGCACATATTTCTTAACTCCTCATCGTCATGACCAGGAGGAGTTTTATGATCCTTACTGTGTACCAGATTTTACTAGATGTCTCAATGAATCCTTAAAACTACCTTATGGTTTGAGGAGAGAAAAAAATGAGGTTCAGAGAGGCTAAGAAATGAAACTACTGTCACATAGCCTGTTAGAAAGGGTCATTTCCAAGACTGAAACCCAGGTCTGTCTACCACAAAGCTGATCATCCTAATAGCTCCTCCCTGCTGCCTCAGCAGTTGCAAGAACAGTCTTCTTGTCACAGGTCAATTGAGGAATGCTTTGGAATGTTTTGTACTCTAATCTCACTTGACCTGTTACTAGTTAGCTTAGGGTAGGCTATGCTATGATAAGAAATAAACTCACAAATATCAGTGGATTAACCCTACCATAAATGCATATTTTTAAATTTTGTCTTTGAATACTAATTATACCAAATGGATTTCATTGTGGCATATTTAAACATGCATATAACAGAATATGATCAATTTCACTCCCCTGGCCCTCCCTCCTCCTCTCACCTGATCTCCGTTTCCACCCTAACAGCCTCCCTATTTTTCCCTTTAACTTTCACTTATGAGAGAAAACATGTGACACTTATGTTTCTGAGACTGGCTTATTTCTCTTAATATGATAATATTCAGTTCCATCCTTTTTTCTGCAAATGACATAATTTTGTTCTTTATGGCTGAATAAAACTCCATTGTTCTATATAGACCACACTTGCTTTATCCATTCATCTGTTGACAGACACCTAGACTGATTCCATAATTTGGCTATTGTGAATTGTGCTGCTATAAACATGGGAATGCATGTCTCTCCAACATATGCTGTCTTTAATTCTTTTGTATAAATACCAAGCAGTGGTCCACCTGGATCATATGGTAGTTCCAGTTTTAGATTGATTTCCATAATGGTTGTACTGATTTACATTCCCACCAACAAAAGTAATAAGAATTTATTTTTTCCCACATGCTCACCAGCATTTATTGTTATTTGTATTCTTGATAATTGCTATTCTGACTAGAGGAAAAGATAAACTCACAAATATTCTCAACAAAGGTAAAAAATCAAAGATGTAATTTTTTTTTCTCACACAAACTCTAATGTGGATCTAGTCGCACTGCAGGAAGCTCTAGTCCCAAGCAGTGACTTAAAGATTCAAACATATTACCTCTTGCTTCCCTACCAACCACATCATGTGGCTTCTGGTCTCGGTGCAAGAGAGAACGATGAGGTTGCTAATCGTCCCCTAGATGTGTCTCTTAGATGCTGCAGCCTGAAGTTGACATAGATCCTACCAAATTTCAAGGGCTATGAGCAAAGTAGAGAGCCTCTGTACATTCTGTGAGAGGTGAGAGTCTCTGCCACAACTTGCAAAGGCAAAGCCACACTTCTGGGGAAGTTACATGAGCTTATAACTATGCCTGTCGTATGGGGAAGTAAGATAACTCTCAGACTGGAAACCAGCTATAACTTAGGGGAAGCAGTCCAACGAGATGTCAAATGACATCCCATGGCTCTTCAAAGATGAGCCTCCTGAATGATGGATTGTGAGAGGCATCCTCCATTGGAAAGCAGGTCAGGAAACAGGAAGTGAAGAGCCCAAGCTAAAGGTTTATGGGATTATTTCAGCACTTTTGATTCAGACATGTTACTTTAGGGGTCAGTATATAAAATAGGACAGACTCTGAGTCTTGGAAGCAAACTTTTCATTTCTTACACTTCTCATATATGCTTTTCTATTTCTACCTGAATTTCCCATGATATTGAATCATTGCGTATTTGATAATTTTAGTAATATTTAGTAATAATTTTTGAAGTACCCATTCATCTCAGTTATTCAAGTGAGACAGAGGAGAAAGATATCCAGCCATATATTGGTCAAACTAAAATTTTAAATGTCAGGTAATATGTAGGGCTCTGTCTCTGCCCACTCCCTGTTTTATTTATTTTTATAAAACTTGTCCTCTTTTATTTAATACACTATATACTGACTTTTTAATGATCTACATTAATAGAATGCAAATTCCATGGGGGAAGTGATTTGCATCTGTTTAGTTTTCTGTGGTATCCAATGCAGTATTCAGAACATAGAATAAATGGTGCTTGGCACGTGGTAGTTGCTAAATAAATATTTACTGAATAAAGGAACTCATGGTGAGCAGCCAAAATAAGAGCTCCTCAATGGAAATGGGAAATCAGGAGACAAATTTGGGAGGCAGGTTTAACCTACCAGAAAATTATTTTTCTGGAGCAAGAACTTGGAGGTTAAATTGATGGAGGTTTGTTCTTAAAAAATTTCTTTCACACCCTGCTTGTTCCAGAATTTAGAACAAGATGACACCTCTGCCAATTCTTATGTCTCCCACAGAGACAAGCAATCCTCCTGCCTAAAATCCTCCTTTTCCTATTTCTATCCAAGAGCAACCATCTTCACCTCACAGGATTTACTAAGTACAAAAATCACTATGGTGAGGCTGGGGGTGGGTCTCAGCGGTAGCACACTTCCCTAACATGTGTGAGACACTGGGTTCAATTCTCTGCACCACATATAAATACATAAAATAAAGGTCTTTATTCAACAACTAAAAACTTTTAAAAATAATAAAAATTTTTTAAAAAATCACTGGGGCCTCATTGCAGTCTATGTCCCAACAATTATGGAATGATGAGCTTTCTGGATATCTTGGAGAAAATGACACATAGGGTAACACTGTGGGATGCCAACATTAGGGATAGATTTGGGGAATACAACTAGATCACCCACAGGATCAGTTAGGAAAACTGACCTCTTGCTGAGTGGTTCCAGGATTCCTGAAAGTTCTCCAAACACTTAGGTATGAGCTATGATTCTGCTTCTGATTTTAAATGATGGATTAAGCATAAGCCAACATATTTTTCTCCCAAGATTTTATTTTGTTGACAAAAATTGTATTTTAAAAATAATAAAATTGTGGTGCTGGGGAGTATAGCTCATCAGGAGTACATTTGTCTATCATGCTAGAGACCCTGGATTTCAACTTCAGCACCACAAAATATTACCACCACCAATAATAATAATAATAATAATAATATCAAAATTAAATTGTAATAGAGCTAAGAAATAAAGTTCAACAACTGAATGGAAATGTTGAGAAAACACACATAGAAAATGAGTGAAACAGACTATGAAAATTTCAAGTTAAAATACTGAGTTACAATAGTCCCACTTAAATGCAAAGGAGAAAATTAAGACAAGGAGGAGGCAGGAAATGGTGAAAGGTGAATTACAAACGGCAAAAGAGAAAAAGGAAGAGAAACAATCATTAAAAAAAAAACCTATATCACAAACTTTACTTCTCCTGATAACTATAAAACTGTGATTAGAACAGCAAAAAATAATCACCAAAAAAGATGATGACTACAATCTACTTCAGTAAACTTCAAAACCTAAAATCAAAGGAACTGAAGGGTGCAGAGCAAGCAGGGAGGTGTGGCAAGGCCTGTTTGTCACCCAATTCTACCCTTAGTGGGACACTTACCACTGGGTTAAAAAAAAAAAAAAAAAAACCTCTCGCTGAGTTACACTAACTGAGAGCACGCCCTCATTCCTTTCCTTTTCCCACTAAGAAGTGGAAAATCACTGGGAAAACTGATGAGATGGGAGGAGGTCCCCGTGAAGCTCTCTGAATCGGGGAATCCAATCTGAAGCCCAATTTGAGCTCAAGGTTTCCTCTACCCTGGAAAAGAGCTACACCTTACAGTTAGGTTAAGGGAAACCTAATGAGGTATAGCTGTCTGGCTTTCCAATTTCTTCTTTTAATAATTGAATCCCCAAATTTCACCTGCACACACGACTTCCAGACTAAAGTCTACAATTCCAAGTCCCCAAGCTACTGGGACCATGTCACTGTGTTCTAGGCAGGCACATGGGAAAAGCGGTGCTTGGAATTCAGATTCATGTCTTTAAAAGACAAAGCAAAATGAATTTTACCCTTTCTGTATCATTTTCCCAGTGTGAATTTGCAAGAAGAAGCTGAGCATGACTCTAACTCATAGAAAACTTGATAAGCAACCAGACAGAGGAATCAAGGGTCTCTGAGACCAGGGAGCTGCCACCCTCTGTGCTGTTGACCTAGACTGCTGATGTTCAGACACTCTAAAACAGGAAATGTAAACTTCTTTGTCCTATAAGTCACTATCACTTTGTCCTTTGTGTCCAAACCAGTATCACATCTAATACCTGATTAGGTATCTAATTTGGGGCATTTAACAAAATCTTAGAGAATTGAGTCCAGATAACTTAACAAAGACTGGACACCAACTAAGATGATCTTGTTTTCTCACTTTTTATACTATAAATCAGAAGGAAGAGAGTCAAGAGCCTCTGTATACCCAAGCATAGACAAAATTTTTAAAAGTATCCTGGCATGAGGCAAACAATAATAGCAGAAACAAAAAACATCAGGAGAAAAACAAGTAACATAATCAAGAAGAAAGTATAAATCAAAAGACAAATGAGATTGACTCATAATTACTTGATGTTATATAGAAAGCAAGAATACAATAAACTGAAACTTATGATTAGACAGTAAAACAACAGGATATGCCAAAATAGGGCTTGCAGAGGAGACAAACTTGAGAAACAGAGTAGCATTATTACAGTTTTAATAAACACTTAAGAGCAAGTAAAATAGTGTTGAAAATAGAATTACTGACATAAGAGGAAAAGCTTGAGATAATTATAACAACTGAAGATAAAGAAGAAAAAGATATTAACAGTACTGTAAAGGAAAGAAGCAAATCATCATAGCATAAAGATACTTTTTGTCTTTGGATTAAAGAATCCATCTAAGGAAAGAAGGTGTATTGAGAGATGTAATGTGAGAAAATTTCCTTGAGATAAAAATACTGTGTTTCAGGAAAGTATTGAGCATGGAGCTATATGTGAGTTGGGCTACTGAACTATTAGAATGCTAAAAGAGTGTTTCAGACATCCAAGCAATTAAGGCAAGTTTCTAAAAAGAGGGAAAAGAAGTTAGTCTAACCTGAATAGTCCCCAGAATGATGCCATTCAAAACAGTGGAATCAAATCTATAAAGTTTCAAGGGAAAGAAAGTTTGATACCAAGAAAACTCTGCCAACCTAGGATGTTATTCAAAAATAAAGGAATCAGGCAGATATTATTTTAAATAGGGAGAAAAAATCATGAGGTACAATACTCCTGAGCTGCTATTGAAAGAACTACTTGATGATCAAATTCAAACAATTCAGAGATGAACTGAAAATAAGAAAGCCAAGAATGGAGAATATGTGATAAAAGGATAAATATTAAGCTCCATGACAACCAAATTTGCATTACACAATGTGAATGTGATAAATTTGACTAATGCAAAAATAATGGTATGTCTAAATATATTTACCAGGATGTGAGAAAAATGGGGTGAGAAAAAGTGAGAATGCTGATGATGTCCTCTCTATTCTGATGTCCCCTTCCTACAGAGCAGGAACTCAGTCTGTATTGTTTTTAATTAGAACATCTGTTTCTCCTTAGAAATTTGAACATAAACACATTTTCCTAATCTCCTTTGTTGAACATACAGTTGATCTTTTAGTAACTAATAGTGATAATAGTGAAGAATAATTTTTGAAGTTCAACATTTCCTTCATTTTTCTTTAGTAGTTTTTTATTATCATTAAGTAAAATTAATTTTTTAAATTTAAATTGCCTCTATAATATAATCCTATTTATCTAAAAATAATTTATCCATCCATTTTCAATCTATATTATACTTCAACTGCTTTAATAATAGAAATATTGATGGGGTTTGTTTCACTTGTATTTTTCTGTACTTTAAGAAATTCAGAGTAACACAAGAAAGAAACTGTTATCAAACTGATGGAGAAAACAGATGTGTCAAGGAAATTGATTGAATAGTTTTGTGTGCTTGTTTCACTACATATTTTTCCTTTCCCCCTCATTTTAAGCCAGGCAGCCATCTAGCTTTGTAATTCCTTGCCTCCAGCATTTTTTCTTGATGACAAGCAGCTGAAGTCAACTTCATAAAAACATAAATCCATTGAAAAATCAATGTTAAATATCTCACGATGAGTGAGGAGAGGAAAAAGATTTAGGGAGCAAGGAATGACAGATTGAAATTCTCTTAGACTGGACACGGAAGACAGGTCTCTGGGTTCCATACACTCCCGTGGCATTGAGATCCACTGGTATTAGTTTCCAGTCTTCCTAAAATTCTTCATGCCCAGAGACATGAGAAAATTTAGAATTAGAGAATTTTAACTTAAAATTTAAGCAAGCATGCATTATTATTGTCTAGAATATTTAAACCTTTCTTTTTACAAATTTAAATTCCACATGTCAGCACTCCTCTTGAGGCATTTGCATTATTAAGAAGATAAGGCATTAGCTAATCAGAACATTGGCAGCATTGCTTCATCTCATTATGCTGGTTCTAGCCACAAAAGACTAGTGTGGCTTTTAGAGAAAGAATTTTGGCTTCATGAGATATTCTGGAAAGGGAGGAAAGCAGGAGCATGTTCGAACAATGGAATCTGGATAATAAGACAAAACACCAAGAGAAGAAAGAGACTTCACCAAGGGAAAAGATGCATGGCAATCAAAAACAAATTACCTACCTAATCATTTCTGAAATAGGTCACACTAGAAAAATGACTTTTTTCAAATCAGTAAGGTGTCAATCCACCATGGGGTCACATGATAAGTCAAAGTATAAGAATGTCCTGGAACAATGAAAGAACTCCGTAAGATGACACATACATGGAGAATGAATGATTGGAAAATAGATTAATCCACAGAATTCAAGGTACTATGGAGTCTAGATGAGTATCTTTGGCCAACTAAAGCTATCAACGACCTACATCCATCACAAGAAGGCAACAACTGCTTATAAAAACATTCAAAAAAAAAAAAAAAACCAAAGACCTCAATAGCCTCTCTGCTTTAGAAACCATCTTAGAAGCAACCACTCTAGAAAGGAAATGTTTGAGTCAGTAGGTCAAGCTCAGTTCCATCTTTCTCTATTGAGAGTCCAGAAACATGGCACCTGCTTTCCATCAGTATATACTTGAAGGCCTATCGCTGGTGCACCTGTAGGCTCTCTCCAAGCTAAAAGAGGGCATCAGTCAGCCAACCTCATTCCCTATTGATTCGCCTCCATTATCAAATTCCTGGCAGAATTTTGGGTTTCCAATATCATCTTGAAATTCTGGTTTCTAACTCCTCCTTGTAAGTTCCTGTGTTTACACACTTTTTACTTATGGGAATCCATAATATGCAAAGCACTTTGCAGTTAAGCACCTTGGAAAAGAAACTTTTTAAAAGGAAATATGATGATGATGATGATGATGATGATGATGATGATGATGATGATGTCCAATTTTCCCATCACACTCTGAATTCCATTTGAAGTTAGCAGAAGCCCTCTGAAGAGTAGCTCCAGCACAGAGTTATGCCAACATGTAATGTGTCTGTTTTCCTGGGAAGTCATTCCTCAGTCCCAGGGGATCAGGGAGATGCAGCAATGTTTGTGAAATACAGATCCACAGATCGACATCTGCAAGTACAGGGTAGTCTTATTTGGAATCACAAGGTAAGTATACCTCCTAATGCAGAACAGCTGATCTGTCATGCAGTTGCAGTCACTCTAGGCCCTGACTCTGAGCTCCAAAGAGCATGCTGTGCAAAGTACATATCAAACGTTGCCTTTAAGTCCCTCCAACCCATTCTTGGCAGTAAACTAGGAACATACCATAAGAGAAAAAAGGTACAGACCCAATGATCTATTGTTTAAATAGACTAGAGTTCTATACCTCTTAAAGAAATTCAAATGATTCCACTTAACTTCTGGTATAAATAAATGACGTTAGATGAGATAAAACACTGTAAGGTGTTATTATTTATATAAGCAACCCTTTAACAAATTCAGTCAATTTCCTTACCTAGTTAACTTTAAGTATCTTGAATGATCTGCATTGTAAAAATCTTATTTCTAAGTTCATTCACTTCTGTCTGAGCATGAAGATAAATTTCTGTATTAAACTTTGCATTAACTCTTCATAACTCATGCTAACTTGCAAGCCAACACAGACTGTTTTAAATCAATATGTTCATACTTTCTCATATAAAAAAGAGGATGGGAACCAGAAATGAATTGAGATAATTCAGTGTAGGCCTGTAATTTGCATTTGTTCTGATCAATAATATTCCAGATGCTGTTCAATATAGTGGAGAGGACAAAGGCTTTGCCTCTAGAGACCTGAGTATTTATCTAATTCCTCCCTTTTTTTTCCTCCTCCCTCATTTCTTCTTTCCTTCCTTCCACCCATTCTTCCACATATATTCATTAAGCAGCAATCTGCAAAAGGTTTTATGTCATAGAAAAAGATATATAAGATCTGGATCATGCCCTCGAGGGACTTATAGATTATATGGGAAATGTGACGAAATGAGAAAAAATTTAAATTTAAGCAACACTAGGAATAAATATCAATATCATTGTTCACTCACTATGTAATGTTCAAATTACTTTATTGAGCCTCAGTTAACTCATATATAAAAATGAAAAGAATACTGTATGAATCAAAGATTGGTTCTGAAGAATACATTGGAAATATGCCTAAAACACTTAGAAAGTTGCATGATGACTTCTTTTCTTGAAAAATTCTAGACCAAGTCAGAGAATCTAGTCACAAATTCTGACTCTGTTACATGTTTGATGTGGGGATAGTCACAAAATGTTTCCGGGTCCCCAAAATCTTCCTCAATATAAGGACAGAGTTAAATGAGCTAATCTTAAACACATCCTCCACTCCTTAATTTGCTTTTATGTATTCCAAAAAAGATACACTTGAAATTTTGGCAGAAGAATCACTTAAGTTGATTAGAAAGATTAATTCAGTAGTAGTTTGATAGGGGCAAATGTAGAGTTTGTAGATATCTAACTTGAAGCAAGAGAAAAAAGAGGTCAATATTAGACATAATAAATTTGAGATCAATAAAATAATATTTCATTTCCACTTTGACTTGTCAAATTGACTAGAAAAAATAGCAGCCTTATTAGCACTAGAATCTCCAGCACGACTAATAAATGGTAAGGGGCCATGCAGACAGGACCCAGGAAGACAAGAGACCACAGTGGACATTACAGATGCAGCTGATCTCTCAGATAAATGAAGCCCCATGAGTGATCTCAACTACGGCATATGTAGCAGAAGATCCAGCCAAGAATGTGTCATTCTTGTGTTATCAAGTTTGGGTTTTGAGACGGTTTGTTACCCAGACATGGGCAGACAGAGCATATGGTCTATAATAAGTCCTGCATGATCTAAGTTCTTATAGACACAATAATATAGCTATGTTAACACAATAAGAGAGGTTTCCCTTCTCTTTAGCTTCATCTCATGCCATTTCTACCTCATGCTCAGTGAAATACAGCTACACTGATTAATTAGATAGATAGATAGATAGATAAACTTGATTAACACATTTTACATAAATTTGTGCCATTTATGGGGTACAATATGATATTTGGATACTTGCATATATAGTGTAATAATCAATCCAGGGAAATTAGCTTAACTCCATTACATTTATCTTTTTTTTTTTTAGTGAGCACATTCAAAATCCTTTCTAGAAATATACTATATGTTATTGTTAGCTTTAGTCACCCTGATGTGTCATAGAACACCAGAATTTATTCCTCCTACCTAACTGTACCTTTCTTTTTCCTTTTTTTTTCTTTTCCTCTTCTCCTTCTTTTTCTTGTGTTGTGGATTGAACTCAGGGCCTCCTATATGTGCTCTACCACTCAGCTACATCCCAAACCCTAACTGCTGGCAAACCTCTCTATTCCTCAGCCTGCCCTGTCCTTCCTGCCTCTAGAATCACTATTTCACTCTCAAATTCTGTGAGATCAGCTTTCCTAGTTCCACATATGCAGCATTTATCCTTCTATGCTTGGCTTATTTCTCTTATACAAATAATTCAGGCCTGGGAAATCTCTATATGTGCTTTCTTTTCTTAGAAAGTTCTCTTCACTTGTTCTGTTTACCTAGTTGCCTCAGGTCCCAATTTAAATATCATGTTGTCCTAGAAGCCTTCCCTGATCCCCCATCTAAATTTGGTCCTCTGTTATTCTTTTTCAAAGTCCCTGTTTTTGACCCACATTCCAATCATTAGTCTCAATTACACATTTATTTGGGTAACCGTTCATTTCTACTCCCTCACTAAGTCACAGAGAGCAGGGATCCCATCTGTTGTGTTTTTTTACTGCATCTCCAGCACCTGGCACATGGTAGGTCCTCAAAAACCACGTGTGGATGAATAACTCAAAGAAAGTGAGGTTTAGCTGCAGTGGGCTTAGAGCTCAGGAGGGGGGTTATATAAGGAAATGAATTGAGAAGCAGGTGTTCATGCTGGCAGTGGGTGAACCATGTGACCAGGAGATCAGAGAAACAGGAGTATTTGAGAGAGCAAGTGGACCACAAGTAGGCGTTCCTATGCAGTATGGTAGCCAATGAGAGAACCCAGCTTCTGGACTGGGATGAAAGATAGAAACACAGTTGCCAGGAAGAAACTAGGACCTGGAACAGCCAAATAATCTTCACCTGTGAGAGGTCTTCTCTCCTTGGGTATCACATTAACAGTAGCTCCCAGAAAGAACCCTCATCACATGTACAGTGGAATTCCCAGCATCATCCACCTCTTCATCTCCCTTGCCCTTTTCTGGGATGCTTCTCTCTGTGATGCAATGTTGCTTCTGCTAAAGTTCTTTCTCTGAAGTTTCATGTCCAGAGCCTGATTTATTCTTGCCACACCACACCTTGCTATATAGGCAACACCACCAAAATGGGGAACACAACACTTTTTCCCAAAAAAAAAACATGCACATGGGTTATTGTTTATAGTACAGTTAAAGTTTGGGAATAAATTATGCATGTTGGGGAATGAGTTTGTAGGGAGCTGATGGAAGAGCTATTAAAAGCTGCATTATTTCCAAATGACCTAAAATAGAACTTAATATTACACATGCATTGAACACCCATAAAGCTACTTCCAATACTGGCGACACCTCAATGGACTTCTTTTCTTAAAAAAAAGACAAACAAAAACCAAGCTTCATATAACACTTGATGGTACTCCTCTGTTGAGAAGAAACTTAGATCATTTTCTCTTCTTGCATATTCTACACTTTCCTTCTTCTCCACTCTAACCCCTGGTAATTATTGATATCTATAAATTATTGATAATATAATTGATGTTTAAGAACTTTCCATGTGCCTGCTACCATTTTAAGAACTTCTTGTGCCTGTCTCACTTAATCCTATGTCAATGAGTTAGGCATCCTTATCATCACTACTTTTCAAAGTACCAAAGAGAGGCCCAAGCTTGAGGAATGTGACAGAGGTGGCCAGGCAAGCATGTGGTACAGACAGGATCAGAGAAAAGGAACCTGAGTCTGAGATGATGGCCTATACCTCCCCTAACCAGCCAGACTGGAGGCCATCACACCTCCTATTCATGACCTTCCTGGCCTCAAACTAAAAACTCCTAATTTTTGGTACTCAGCAATTTAGCTTTCTTTCTCTTCCAGCTTGATGCTTATTTAAGGCCAGACAAGCTCAGGTTTTCGGCTGATAACCTTTATTAAATTCTCCTCTCTTTTCCCTGAATGAATTTTTACTTAATTCTGCTCTTCCTAGCAGGGAAGCTTCCTTTTCAAGGTTCCCTGGCCTCTACTCTAAAGCCAAGGTCAAGCAAACAACTAAGACACAAGGGAAGTGTAAAGGAAACAGTGAAGCCCCTCCCCCCATAACTAGGATAAGACCGTCGCCTGTTTCTATCTCAATATAAACAACTTATAGCCATGCCATCCATTAATTTCCATCTGAAAAGGTGCCAGCCTCTATAGTTTACTATAAAAGGATTTGGCTTATCCTAGTGTCTATCACCATCAGGGAAAGAATCAATGTGCTACAATCGCTAAGCTATGGAACCAACTTAGATGCCCTTCAACAGATGAATGGATTAAGAAAATGTGTTATATATACAAAATGGAATATTGGCCATAAGGAAGAATGAAATTATGGCATTTGCTGGTAAATGGATGGAACTAGAGAATATCACACTAAGTGAAATAAGCCAATCGCCAAAAAACAAAGGCCAAATGTACTCTCAGATATGTGGATGCTGACACATAATTAGGGGGCAGAGAGGAAAGAATAGAACTCATTGGATTAGACAAATGGGAATGAAGGGAAGGAAGGAGGGGTGGAAATAGGAAAGGTAGTAGAACGAATTGGATATAGCTTTCCTAATGTTCATATATGAATGCATGACCAGTGAAATTTCACATCATGTACAACCACAAAAATGGGATCCTAATTAGAATGTTAACCTCTATGTATTTATAATATGTCAAAATATACTCTACTGTCACATACATACAAAAAGAACAAATTTTAAAGAAAGAATCAATGTACTAAGGGAAAAATAATTGAACCCCACTAATGTTTGTGGCTGTCACTACTTTTCAATTATTTTATGACCTCACATTCTCGTGGCTTAAACTTACTTTTCAAACTCATTTTTTAACAACCTGGTATGGTGCTGTAACCCTTTTGGAGAGAGAAAGCAGGAAGGTGGTAAGCACCTGATCAAGTTCACCCAGACCTAGTGGCCCAGGCAGGAAAGAAGCACAGATCCTTCCAGAGAAACCTGATCCCTAAAATTCACTCCCACTTATTTAAACCTTCTTTTCACTAAACCCTCTCTCAAAGACTTACCATCCCTGTTTCTGCATAGCTCAAAGAGAAATTATGAGACACAGAATCAAGTGGGAAAAAAGATTTCAGTGGGGATCAGAAGGAAAACTGGGGATCTCGCAATATTAAATCATAAAGATGTGATTGTTGAAGTTGCTGGAATCTTGGTTCACATTTCATTAGCTCTTTAAGACATAGTGACAGAATATAACACATTCCCAGTGGGGTTGAAACTCTGTCATTTCCTGTTGGGGAACAATGATTTTTATTTATTCAGTGCCAATGTGTCTGCATACTGTTCTACTGTGTCAGGATAAAAATGCACCGGAGGGATCACAGCTATTAGAGAAGACTCAGGAGTGTGTAGTCACCTACCACATGGGAGGCTTGAGTCTCTAGATGATCCTGCAGGGATTTTTCATCATATAAAGATTCTCAGAAAACCAGCTGGCAGCCATCTTCTCTTGAACACAAAGGAAGGGTAGACAAAATATTGTAGAGGAAACCCTGGAACTGAAATTTACTAAGCTTTACCAAAAGTCTCCTAAGGAATCTTGGTTATTTAAGGTATTTCTATTAAACACATTCTACAGACTAATGTTTTTGAGAAGTGCTATGTACAACTGTATCCTTCTTGAAAAATCACATTACAGTTGCTTGAATATGCTGAAGTACAGCTTAATTTAGAATCTCCCCAAAACTATTCACCCCTGGAAAAGTTAGTTTATTTGCAGTACTTTGATAGTGTACCCATTCTGGGAGAAGGTTAGATAGTAAGAGACTAAGAAATGTATTTGGTTGTATCAATGAAAGACAGGAACAACGTTTCCCTCATTTCTGATTAGAAACACGGCCCCCAGGAGGTGAAGAAGCAATCATTGAGACACTTTGGCCTACTTGAACAAATAAAAGACCCAAAATTAAAAGCTTTAGAGCAATATTGGTACGAGGAGTTCCGATGTAGAAGAATGTCAGGCAAGCTTCTTGATCAGAATTATTACTTGTTCCCCATCCCTTTCTTTTGACACTTTTTGTCTATGCTAATGAGTCTGACATGATAGCTCATCATCATCTCTTTGCTTAATCATCATGATTCCCTCTGTTGTGTGTTCATAATTTTAGGCTCCATGGTGGAAACCAGGATTTTCTCCTCCCTGACTGTGTCTATGTATCATAATTGAGCCATTTCCGCCTCTCTGGTCACCTTTGTATTCTCCAAAGTGCATCCTCTGTACATTAATCCTCTAGTTAAATATTGATAGCAAGCCTCTGCCTTAATATTTGCTTTGTTGTCCCATTATTGCTACATCCAGGCTGATTATTTGTTTTTGTCTTTCCAGCCTGTTTAATCAGTATTGAGTCAATGTTCCCCATGTTTAAACTTCTTATCCAATCATTACTGGAGAGTGCTCTGACATCAGCTCTGAAAGAATTCTTATCTGGTGTATGCCCTGTCTTAGCCAGTAGGGGTCAGAAGGGCATTTCTCTCTGGGGTCAAGCATTGGTAGTGAGAAAAGAAAGCCCCGAAGCATTGTCTTGGGCTGAACATCTCTCCTTGAATCTTGTCCCCTAAATGTAGCTGAAGAGAGAAGTGTCACCAGGACCAACAGGGCAGTGTTTGTTACAGAAGTTGGCTCTGGAGTTCTGGAGGTCATAAACTTGCCCAAGAGCTGTCAGCCCAACAAGGACTATGGAATGGCAGGAGGTGCCAGGGTGTCATTCCTGGTCTTGATAAATCTATTGGAGATGTTAGAGCAAGTTACTGCCTCACAGGTTAATGTGGAAGTATTAAGTGGTAAGTAGATAGGAAACGTCTTTGAAAATGTACCATTCTGTGCGGCTAAACAAAGATGCACTAAAACACAGAGATGTAAATACCGTCCCTGAAGGCAAGCAAATCATTCTGCTTTAATCAGAATGGTATGGAGGCAGCCTTCAACTCCTCGTTCCCGAACTAGAAGCTGTGACATCCCAGCAGAAATACCACCATTGCTTTGTAAATGTATGTATTTTAGGAAAGGAGTGATGATTAAATTTTAGACACCATTTGAAAAATATCAAAAGAAAATGATTAACTAGCTAGGAGAGAGGATTTTCAAATGCTCCCAACACAAAGAAATTATAAATGTCTGAGGTGACAGAGATGCCAATTACCTTGATCTGATAATTACACATTGTGTACATGTATTCAAATGTCACACTGTAGGTAACCCCCAAATGTGTACAATTATTATGTGTTAATTAAATTTTTAAAATAAATAAAAATCCTTAAAAGAAAAAAGATTAAACAGTTGTGCTCTGGGTGATTTCCAAACCCTGGTTTTAGTTTGTTTATCAGTGACTCCAGAAGTCTCCTTCTGCCACCACTCACAGAAGACAGGAGGCAAACAAGCAGTGAATCTTCCAGAAGCTGACCGTCTGGTTTTCAACAATAGGGAATCTTGTGGTTTAGAGATCTTGGGTAACAGATATCATGTGTAAATACATGGCTTAAAGTTTCCCCAGTAAAAGTTGATAATACAAACAATGACTTCCCTTGGTAAAGTAGGAGGACACAGTCTTAACTTTTCCAGTCATTTCCAGGTGACTCCTCCCATTCTCTATGTTCCAGAGAACCTGGAGCTTCTGAGGCAGTAGTGACACCTGCCATCAAGAAACCAGAATCTGAATGTCAGCCCGGAGGAATCTCCTAGTTTTGTGATTGATCCATTAAGTCAGTGTTTTTTGTTTTTGTTTTTGTTTTTGAGTATTTGACACTTCCCTGAACCTCCATCTTCTGTCACAGTGTCATTCTTTTGTCAAATGCTGGAGTGCTCTCTCTCTCCTCTGGTTCTCCCTCCCTAGTGGATTGTCTTGGAATTTCTCACCCAAATTCCCATTCAATGTGAAACTTCCTTGTCCCCTTAAATGAGAGAGAAAGCCACTCTCTATGTACCCAAAGGCTAGAGACAAATTCTGCTTACAGCATTATCACATTATAACTTTATAACTATTTGTTTATTTTCTGTATTGGCCTACAACCAATGAAATGAAGTCCTCTCTGGTTAGTTCAACATGAGGCATTTAATGCAATAAGCTAATTATAAAAGTATTGAGAGACTCCATAAAAGTATTGATAATCCACAGAGTGATAATGAAATGTCTCAGATTTTAGTTAGGCTTGGGATCCTGTCACATGTTTGGAATTTGAGTCCAAAAATCAAGGGTCCCTAGCCAGATCTTGTCCATGCAAGCTGAGGCCTCTGATCCACGAACTGAAACAGAGAGAAATGGGGTTGAACATTCTGGCATCTCCTAACATTCACACTCCAATCTCCAGGCAGTGCTTTCACTGCTGTAAACATGGCCCCAAGCCATGTGCTAAGAGAACCCAGAAAATTCAGCTTTGGGGGAAATGTCTAAGGATTAAATCTACATCAAAAAAAGCAAGTGATCTAGACAGACAAAAGAAATTATAGGAATACACATAGGAAAAGAAGAACTCAAATTGGCACTATTTGTTGATGATGTGATTCTATAACTAGAAGACCCTAAAAGTTCCACCAGAAAACTTCTAGAACTGATAAATGAATTCAGCAAAGTAGCAGGATATAAAATCAACACCCATAAAGCAAAGGAATTTCTGTATATCAGTGACAAATCCTCAGAAAGGAAAACAAAGAAAACTATCCCATTTTCAACAGCCTAATAAATAAATAAATAAATAAAATACTTGGGAATCAACTTAAAGAAAGAGGTGAAAGATCAATGTAATAAAAATTACAGAAACCTAAAGAAAGAAGTCAAAGAGGACCTTAGAAGATGGAAAGATCTACCTTGCTCTTGGATAGGCATGATTAATATTATCAAAATGACCATACTTCCAAAATCACTATATAGGTTCAATGCAATTCTGATCAAAATTCCAATGACATTCCTCATAGAAATAGAAAAAGCAATCATGAAATTCATCTGGAAAAATATGAGATCCAGAATAGCTAAAGAAATCCTTAGCAGGGAGAGTGAAGCAGGTGGCATCACTATACCAGACCTTAAACTATACTACAGAGCAATAGTAACAAAAACAGCATGGTGTTGGCACAAAAACAGACTGGTAGACCAATGGTACAGGTAGAGGACACAGAGACTAACCCACAAAACTACAATTATCTTATATTAGACAAAGGTGCCAAAAACATGCATTGGAGAAAAGATAGCCTCTTCAACAAATGGTGTTGGGAAAACTGGAAATCCATATGCAACAAAATGAAATTAAACCCTATCTCTCACCATGCACAAAACTCAACTCAAAATGGATCAAGGACTTAGGAATAAAACCAGAGACTCTGTGTCTAATAGAAGAAAAAGTAGGCCCTAATCTCCATCATATGGGATTAGGCTCCAACTTTCTTAATAAGACTCCTGTGGCACAATAATTAAAATCAAGAATCAATAAATGGGATGGATTTAAACTAAAATGTTTCTTCTCAGCAAAAGAAACAATCTGCTAGGTTAATAGAAAGCCTAAATCTTGGGAGCAAATCTTTACCCTTCATACATCAGATAGAGCACTAATCTCTAGGGTATATAAAGAACTCAAAAATCTAAAAAATAATAATAATAACCCAATCAATAAGTGGGCCAAGTATGTGAACAGACACTTCTCAGAAGATGATATACAATCAATCAACAAATATATGAAAAAAATTTTCATCGTCACTAGCAATTAGAGAAATGCAAATCAAAACCACTCTTAAGATTTCATCTCACTCCAATCAGAATGGCAGCTATTATGCATACAAACAACAATAAGTATTGGCGAGGATGTGGGGAAAAAGGCACACTCGTACATTGCTAGTGGGACTGCAAATTGGTGCAGCCAATATGGAAAGCAGTATGAAGATATCTTGTATACTGGCAGTGGAACCACCATTTGACCCAGCTATCCCTCTCCTCAGTCTATACTCAAAGGACTTAAAATTAGCATACTACAAGGACATAGCCACATCAATGTTTATAGCAGCACAATTCACAATAGCAAAACTGTGCAACCAACCTAGATGTCCCTCAATAGATGAATGGATAAAAAAATTGTGACATACATACACAATGGAATGTTACTCAGCAATAAAAGAGAATAAAATCATGGCATTTGCAGGTAAATGGATGGAGTAGAAGAAGATAATGCTAAGTGAAGTTAGCCAATCACAAAAACCAAATGCCAGATTTTTTCTTTGCTTCAAAAGGAGGCTGATTCATAGTGGGATAGGGAGAGGGAACATGGGAGGAATAGATGAGTTCTAGATGGCGCAGTGGGGTTGGAGGGAAAGGGGAGGGGCATGAGGTTATTATTAATGATGGTAGAATGTGATGATCATTATTATCCAAAGTACAGTTATGAAGACACAATTGGTGTGAATATACTTTGTATACAACCGGAGATATGAAAAATTATGCTGTATATGTGTATTAAGAATTATAATGCATCCCGCTGTCATCTATAAATAATAAATAAATAAATAAAAGCAAGTGACTTGCTCTCATACCTGTCTCCCTGTCTCCCTCCGTAGATAGTAGGTTTCATTTTGGTATCTCCAGCACAAGAAATAAAGTACATACACTTGTTCAGTAAAATACTCAAAGTGAGACTCGTTTTCCTTATATTCCTGTCAAAGGAACTTAAGCCTTTATAGAAAAATAAGAGCAACCATCTTAGGCTTCCTTAAGCCATTTTCTTTCTCCATCAGACTGAAAAGCCCCCTCCCCCTCCCCTTTAATGATGGTATTTCCATCTTGTCTGTTGGCTTCTCACAGTTTCCTCATTCCCAAAGTTCCAAGGGGATGATAAGAAGCCGCTGGTAATCTCGTTTGAAATTTGCATTGAGTTCAGTTGTCTGTTCCCTAGAGCCCTACTCTACAGGCCAGTCAGGCTAAGAAAGGAGAGTCTTTGCTATCAAACACGTTTTAAGTCTTTTCATTATCAATGCGTGAGCACAGCATATAATGAGGTCTTGTAGCAGCAGATAGGGAATTCATTTCTCAGCCAAGAGGCTGAACTTGTAGCTGCCAGATCCTGGACCATTATCTATAATTACTTCATGAGTATTCCACAAAGATCATTTTCTTTGTAAGATAGAAAAGTCAGGTCTTTCTGAAGGCTTTGTAGATTAAGTCCAGGCCAAAGCAAGATGAGCTGGTGTTGATATCTAAAAGGGTGTGTTTCTCCTCTCTAGGATGAAGCCAGGAGGCCTCTGCCCAGCCATGAAGCCACTTCCCATGAAGTAAGTGACATTAACTATGGGCATTTATTAGTCTCTGAAACTCTGGGCTTTTTGCCACTTGACAGTTTTCATATGAAGAGTTTATGTCTGTGAAAGTTTCTATCTCTGTCATCACATTCCACAAAACTTGCTTGTAAATCAGCTAGTTACTGGATTCCTTGCACAAATTCAGGATGGAAAAATAAAAATCATGAGCTACTCCACAGAAAAAAGAAAATTCTGGAAAAATCAATGAGAGAAAAAAAATATTCTTGTTTGAGGAAGATGACTGAGGAGTGGGGGAGTGATGTGTTAGAGCCAATTCAAGCCAACTTCTAAAAGTCGATTCTGTGTGTCCATCTGCAGCTTTGTGTTCAGTGAAGTCATACTAGAAGTTTGAAGTCAACCAGAATGGGAGTATTTCCACTACAGACATTGACAGATACTATACATCAGGGCCTTTTACTCTTAATCCTTTCAAAGATTTAGCTGTAAAACTTTAACAGAGAGGGAAGGATCCCATTTTCCAATTTGTGATACCCGCTCCACCACCACAAATTAGATTTATTAACTTGCTGGCACCCACAGGTATTGTGGGGCATCTCACTAAGAGAGAGTTGGGGAAGTTGTTACGGGATTTGGACTTGTGCAGAATGTTTTTTAATAGAGAGCAGGGAGAAGGAAACAGCTCTACACTGAGTGCTGCCATGAAGCAGAGGCAGCTGAAGAATTGGGTACATGGCAATCATTACTCTAGTGGAGGAAGACTGAAGTGGAGCTGAGGGAGTCATTGGGAAAGAAGTTGCCATTAGGTAAGAAAGCAGTAATCACTCAAAAGGACAAAGGTTGCCCATCATTTTGAAGCTGTGGTATGGCCTTGGGGGACAGGCTGTTTATGTGGCCTTGGCCATGTCCCGTTAGAAGCCTATTTCTTTTTTTTTTATTTTTATTTTTTAGATTCTGTTAGAAACATCATGGTCTGATTACTAGCAGGTCTAAGAAATGGACTCAGGGTCCTGTTTCCTTGGAAACTGCAAAGTTTAAGCCAGCTGTGGAATACTGTGTACAAACCCCTTATCGTCTGGTTTGGAAACCAAGGCCACTTCCCTATGTCAAATTGACCCAGGAGTCTCAGATCCCCCAGGCAAAAGTGGGATATTAATTCCCATGGAATCAAATCACACAGAAAGCTTTCCACTACACTGGGTTCTTTAAAAAAACAGTTTCACTGATGTCAATGAACAAAAGCAATTTTTGCAGGTTCTTACCTTCTACCCAACCTTCACCTGCTCCCTGTTGCTTGCTTCAGGCTCACTGATCTCACTGCTAGATCCACAGGGACCACAGCTACATTTTACCTAAAGGAAGTATAGACAGACACAAAAAAAGCTTTTAAGACTTTGCTGTCTTAAACATCTTTTGTCTCCAAAACAAAGCACAAAGTCTGTACTTAGCAAATGCTCGTGGAGTGAAATTCTAGGGAATGAGGGTTATTTGGAAGCGAAATGGGACTTTGGCCCTTCTCAGCCAACATTGTTTGGATAACTCCCTCTACACATTTATAGGTTGTTTGTTACTGTAGTGATCAAGTTCCTTTTTCTGTAGAAAGTTCCACTTCAAAATGGTACAACTAAGGAAGGAAGGTGTGGTATCTGCAGCTGTGAACCCTAGGTGTGGCCCTTGCTACAAGTAAACATAAAACATGGCCATTCGCTACTGTTCAGATCCATCAGGCAACTGGCCACAAGTCACCAGACCTGCCAGGAGGGTTCCTCTTAATGTGATAGCCACCTGCACCAGAATCACCTGAGATATTATCTTTAAAAATGCAAATTCTCATTTCCACCACAAATCAACTAAATTGGAAATAGCACTGGAAACCGGGATGTGCAGTTTTCACAAGTTCACCTGCGTGATGCTTGTGCTCATGAAGATTTGAGACGACTGATTGACGTGGTGAGATGTATCTTTGTTTTTCTATATGCTCTCCTAATCTAATAAATCCATGAAGATTTTTTTGTTGTTGCTGTTGTTTGTTTTATGTTTGGTTTTTGCAGCAATGGGAATGTTTTGATTCTCAACAATTATTTACTTTCCTATTCAACTAACTTTCACCAAGTACCAGGTACAGAAGTAACCGACAAAGCACACTCAAGGTGTCTTCCAATAAACCCATCAATCAAGGCTGTTTTTCCTGAATTGAGAGAGATTTTGTTGAACTGTATTTAGACACACACACACCCCGCAAAAAAAAAAAAAAAGGAAAAAATAGCATATGCTTCTTGATCAATCATCAAAATTACAGATGTTTACAAGCAAAGATGTGTATAGGGGTTACCTCTCATGCAGTGTGACTAGTTGGGGATAGGAAGAGAAATATGCTTGATGCACCACCCCAGTTTCTGTTGTCTCCACTCCCTCATCCACTCTTCATCTCCTAGGTTCTCAACTGACAGCTCCATTCAGAACCTGGTGCATCTTCACCTACAGCTGCCGATGCAGCCACTCCCAAGAGCTATCACAGAACCTGAGGCAGGAAGAACTGTAGATCCCACACCTTGGCCTTTATCTGATCAGATTCCCTGGAAGGTCTGCTTCTCCCAACACTTCCAAACTTCAATGATGTTCCCTGTAATGAGTAGGCTCTCACTACACAATGGCTAGTGAGATGGGGATGTCAGGCCACAAAAAAAATGTTCTTGTGGGGTAATATTTAATTAGCAAGGGAAAAGAAACCAGTATCCTTGGGCTCCTCTCTTAGATTATTTACTGTCACATTTAAGTGCAGAATGAAGACATTTGCTGATAGGCAGGTATGTAGATATTTCAATTTCCCTACAACTGTTGTAGAATGTGAACCTGACAAATGAGAGACAATCAAGAACCAGGAAGTCACAGAATCTAGGATTCAGGGGCTCACAAAGAGGGTAATGGCAAAAAGAAGTTGAGCCGGTAAACTGAATTCCTTCTCTGCTATGAGAAGACCTCCCAAGAGCTGTATTAAAGAACAAACTGAAAATGCTTTTGAACAAGGGTTTGAAATAGCAGAAGTTCTTTCTCATTCTGACTGTCCTACAGAGTAAGACCTTAGGGAACCAATAATCCTACATGAATTAAATGTAGGCTGCAGTAAGATTACCAGCGTATTCTTATTGATCGCTTGTGAGGATAGAATTTTAAGTGGAAATCATTTTCCCTTGGCATGTTGAAGGCACTGGTCCATTTTCCCCTGGCTTATTGTATTGCTCTTGAGAAATCCAATGCTATTCTCATTCTCAATCCTTTATATGTGACCTGATTTTTTGTGACCTTTTAGGGTCATTTTGTTAACACAAGTCTCATGATGTTATGCCCCTGTGTGGGCCTTTCTTCAGACTTTGGTTGTTGTTCTGAACATGTCATGGACCCTTTCAATGTGAATACTTTTGTCCTTCAGCTCTGGGAAATTTTCTTGTATTAATCCTTTGATAATTCTATACTCTGTTTCTCTATTTTCTTATTTTTTATTTCTGGAACTCCTATTGGTCAGATCTTGAAATTTCTCATGAATCTATAGTTTTATATTTCTTCATCTCCTATTCTCCATTTGTCCTTTTATCATCTACCCCCAACCTGAGATGTTTCCTTCTTCTCTAGACTTTCTAATGAAATGTTGGAAGAGGAGTATTCTACCTTTAATCCCTTTAATCACTTTCTTGTTCTCTCATTATTTTCCTTTCCCACTTTTTTTAAGTGTTGGTAAAATACACATAACATAAAATTTGTCCTTTGATATTTTTAAGTGAGCAATTCAATGATATTGAGTATATTTGCAATGTTGTACAAGCACCTTTCCTAACTATTCCCAAACTTTTCCATCAATAGCCTACTAAAACTTTGCACCTATTAAACAATAACTCCTCATTTCTCCTTTTCCCCTTCATGTAAACCACCATTCTACTTTCTGTCTGGATAAACTTGAATAGGTTTATCAATAAAATCATACAATATTTCTTTGGATCTGGCTTATTTCATCTACATAATGTTTTCAAGGTTCATACATGTAGCGTGTATCTAAACTTCATATTTCATTGAATGCATACAACACATTTTATTTGCCCATTCATCCATCAATGGACATTTGGGTTATTACTACCATTTGGCTGCTATGATAATGCTGCCATAAGTATTGTTGTATAATACCTGTTTAAGTCCCTGCTTTTAATTTGGTAGCATTGTTATGGTTAGATATGAGGTATATGAGGTATGACAAAACTCATGCTAGTTAATTCAGAAATGTTCAGAGGTGGGATGACTAAATGACTAGATTATGAAGTTGTAACCTAACCAGTAAATTAACCCATTTGATATATTAATGATTTGCATGGATTACTGGGTAGTAACTGTAGGCAGGTGGGGAATGATGGGAGGAAGTAGGTCACTAAGGGCATTACTTTGAGGATTGTACTTTGTTCCTTGCCCCTCAACCCTCATCTCCCTTTCTCCCTCTCTCCCCTCCCTCTCCTTCCTGGCTTCCATGAGCTGAGCAGCTTTCTTCTGCCACACCCTTCTTACCATGATATTCTGCTTTACCTCAAGCCCAGACCACTGGAGTTGGCTCACCTCTAAAACCACAAGGCCAAAATAAACTTTTTCTTCTTACATTGTTCTTGCCTGACATTTTTTTTTCACAGTGATCAAAAAACAAAACAATACCTACTGACACAAAAAATGGTACCAGGAGTAGGGTGTTTACTGTGACTTAAATGGTCATGTGAATCAGAAGTCTTTTGAGCTGGTTTATAAGTAGAGTTTGGAAAATCTTGGAGATACCTTAAAATGTGTAAGCCAAGCTTCATGGGTTATTCTCATGGGAGCTCAGAGTACCAAAATGTCAATAAGAAGGTGGTCAGTAAAGACTATGATAATGAGATTTTAGAGGGCAACATGGACTCTATTGTGAACTGGACTAGAGGCAAACCAGGTTACATTCTAAGGGGAAAAAAAACTTCTTTACATGATGCCTATGTCCCTTTTTAAGTGGAATAATTTTCTTTTGGCATGTTGAAGGCACTGGTCCATTTTCTCTTGGCTTATTATATTGCTATTGAGAAATTCAATGCTATTCGCATTCTCAATCCTTTATATGTGACCTGATTTTTTGTATTCTTTTAGGGTCATTTTGTTAACACAAGTCTCATGATGTTATGCCCTGGAATTCAAAATGATGAAGTAATTAATCTGGTGGAGGAAATTTCAAGACAGGGCAGAATTCAGATATTGGCATGGGTATTACTGGTGTCTTTTAGCCAGTTTCACTGTGAGAATTGGGAGTGAAAAAAAAAAAAGAATGGAAAGACCTGAAAAACTTCCAGTTTGGGGCTGGGGTTGTGGCTCAGTGGTAGAGCGCTTGCCTAGCACAGGCAGGGCCCTGGGTTCGATACTCACCACCACATTAAAAAAAAAAAAAAAGGTATTGTGTCCAACCACAACCAAAAAATAAAATATTAAAAAAAAAAAACCTTCAAGTTTGGCCAGAGAATAAGGATATATAAAATCTGGGCTGTGGAAGATGCGTTGCTGAAGACATCACTGCTACTAAAGAGAAACTAAGTACTTGCACAGAAACAATAGGAAAGATACCTTGAAGGCATCTCAGGAATCAGCAAGACCTCACCCACTGCAGGTTCAAATGTGCAAAAGTTAAAACTCATTTTAAAGAACTTGATACACACTGATCACACAGGGAGGCCTAGGAAGCTATTTCTCCAGGATTCCTTTCATAGTTCTTAGCTTCCCAGCCCACACAGAGGCCACTATAGTCATGGTCCAAGGTGGTTCAGCTACTACTTAAGCTGGTGGCCGTCCTTGGTGTCATCCACACGGGACTCATTCTGCAAGAATGCAGGATTCTGGAATTAAGGAGTCCCAGATGTTTCCACTGAGATTTCAAAGGAAGCCTGAGAGAGCAAAGTATGGCAGGGTTGTAATCCCTTCAGGTTGTGACTAAAAGGGCACTGCATGAAGCTGTGAGAATAAAGCTGAGGCTGGAATGGAGATCCCAAGTATTAAAACATGCAAGTAATGTGGAATGTCTGCTGAGCAAAGATGCTAGTTGCAGACACGCCTAGTCTAAGAGAGGGGCTATTTGTGTTGAATCAGCAAGGTCAAAGACGTAGATCTGCTCAAGTCCCTTGGAGATCATATCTTACCACCATGTCTCCCATGGACATGGAGCTACATGTCTTATTTGTCTAGCTGGGTTTTTGTCTTCTTTTGTTCCCATCCCTTCTTTTCTTTTCCCCAATTCTTTATAATGGGAATGTTGATCTCATGCTATTATAGATTGGATGCATGTGACTTGCTTTGATTTTTATTGGGACTCACAGTCAAGAGTTTGCCTTGAGTCCTAGAGGAGACTTTGGGACAATGTTAGAACTGTTAAGATTCTAGGGGCTGGGGATGTGGCTCAAGTGGTAGCGCGCTTGCCTGGCATGCGTGCGGCCCAGGTTCGATCCTCACCACCACATACAAACAAAGATGTTGTGTCTGCCGAGAACTAAAAAAAATAAATATTAAAAATTCTCTCTCTCTCTCTCTCTCTCTCTCTCTCTCTCTCTCTCTCTCTCTCTCACACACACACACACACACACACACATTCTCTCTTTAAAAAAAATGTTTAAAAAAAAAAGATTCTAGGGACTCTTGGAGATGTCCTAAATAAATATTGTATTTTGAGATATGTATAAGATTTGGAGGGCTCAGGGAAAGATGTTATGATTTGGATATGTGGTGTCCCCAAAAGCTCATGCAGGAATGTCTAGAGGTGAAATGATTAGATTACAATAGCTGTAACCTAATTGGTGGAGCACTCCATTTGATAGATTAATCATCTGAATGGATTACTGGCTGGTCACTACAGAGAGGCATGGCTGGAGGAAGTAGATCACTGGGGTCATGATTTTAGGGATTATATTTCATCCTTTGATTCTTGTTCTTACTCTGTGAACCCCAAGTAGAACTATGAACCCCAAGTAGACTTTTCTGCTCTAAGTTGTTCTTGTCATGTGTTTTGGCCACAGAGATAAAGTGGAATTGCTCCATCATGTATTTACTTTTAATTGTTGGAAGAACTGCCATCATGTTTTCCACAGTGACTGCATTATTTTTCATACCCACCAGAAATGCACAACGGTTGCAAATTCTCTACAATCTCACCAATATTTATTTTCTGGTTTTTGTCTAATTTTTTTGTTTTGTTTATTATAATAGCCATTTCAGATCTTATGATGAATAGAATTCTAGTTCCTGATGAGAAAAGAGCATGAAGAACTTACCTGGATACCTATCTTTTCTTCGGGTAGATTTTCCACCGGCGTCTCTATTTTAGCACTTCATCTAAAAAGATGTTTCAAAGCCATATCTTATGCCTTCAGGTTCTGAGCCTCCCTGGATGTCAGAGGGTAAATTTGCTCACCATTTATACTATCTCTTCTCAGAAATCTAGGTTTAGTTCCCTCCATTTTCCTAAATCATTTCAATATCCACACGCTTCTCATTTCCTGGGAAATTTTTGTAATTCCTTGCCTACTACTTTTACTGCCTTTGAGAATTTGTTTCTTCTTTATTCCTATGCTGGCCCATTCTCAATCCTTTATATGTGACCTGATTTTTTTGTAATCTTTTAGGGTCATTTTGTTAACACAAGTCTCATGATGTTATGCCCCTGAATTCAAAATGTTGAATTGACCTACACTGACCTCATATGAAAAGAAACATATGAGGTCAGTGTAGGCTGTCTTACCAAGAGTCCCTACTGTCTTCTTTAGCATTCCTGCACGTCTCTTGCACTGTGGTTACTGTGGTTTAACATTTTCCAAAGGATGTTTTTGGGAACCAGGGTTTACCAGGGCTGTGAATAAAGACATGTAAAGAAACAATTCCATGACCAAATAAGTAAGTGTTAGGTCACTGTTTCAGTCAGCCTTTTCTCTGCAGTGACTGAAAGACCTGACGAGAACAATTAGAGGAGGCAAAGTCTATTTGGGGGCCCATGGTTTCAGAGGTCTCAGTCCTTAGAGGGCCAGCCCCATTCCTCAGGACTTGAGGTGGGACAGAACATCATGGTAGAAGAGGTGAGGCAGATCATCCTGGTGGAAAAGTGTGGTGGAAGAAAGCATCTCAGGACCTTATCAGGAAGCAGGAAGGTTTCACTTGCCAGATAAAAAATATATATATACCCCAAAAGTCCCTACTTACGATTCCCCTCTTCCAACCACACCATACCTGCCTTCAGTTACCACTCAGTTAATCCCCGTTAGGGGACTAATTCACCATTTGGGTTAAGGCTCTCATAATCCAATTATTTCACTTCAAAGCTTTCTTGCATTGTCTCACCCATGAGCTTTTGGGGGACACCCCAACAGTCACAGACACCTTCCAACAGTGCCAATGTCTTTCTAACAATTGAACAGCATTCCAAGAAACACCTTCTGAGCTAGCTTAAAATGCACATAAGAAAACCATTCTGATTGCATGATGGCACACCTCCTTTGTGATTACAAAAGCACACACATGCACACATCTATATGAGATGGAGCTTATATCTACCTTGTTCCCCAGATTGGATGCTAAATTATTTTAGAACTAAGGTACTCAAAACAACATGCCTCAGTCTCTTCAGAGGAATTCCAAGCATATTTTGATTAACATCATAGCAGCTTGTGTCTAGAGCCACCCAAGGTAAGCACTTCCAAAGGAATCAGCTGTAAATGAATACAGAAACCCTGAATATATTTTTAAGTCTTTTCATTCAATGGTCACATCTTATGTACTCAAATGAGGCATATCCTATAGGGTGGCTTCCAACTTCTTAAAAAACAAGGATTAATCTCTCCAAATGACCAATGAAGTCTTTTCCCTTGACAGGCATCAAAACCAGCAAGGGTTTGGGCTTCTACGTTCTTTATTCTTTCTGTTAAGCTCTTCCTATGAAGTTGTCCCACATTTGATGTGTTCTTTGTTCAAATACCACTCATTCTCTGCCAATTTAGAAAAACATGCTTTAGTTCTACTGCTACAGCTGAAAGGAAGGATAAAAGAGGGTCTGGGAATTTTTTTTTTCAAGGATGGGTGGGGAGAAACCTTGCCAAAGGCACCCAGCGATTTTCTTGATTCCTGATTTTGACATTTCTTTCATGGTTTGTCTCTTTTCTGAGGAAAGATGCTTCTTGTATGCCAAATGCCACTTGTTACAAATGCAGTCAGCGTCCCTGAAACACTCACGGGGTAACTTCATGATCTGCTGAAGTGTCTGGCTGACACACAGTGCAGCTCAGCTGCCAGGACCCTAAGTGAATGCCGATTACAATTAAATGCAAATTAGTTGCAGCAGTACATACATAATTCCTTCAGCTGCCTCCATATTCCAAGGCACAAATGCCATTCCAGGCTGTTATAATTAATTGCCCCTGGATAAGTGTACGGCAAGAATATCCCTATCATTTCATCTTCCATCACTGATTTACATGTCTGACATGGGGAGTGTGTAGTTAACCAGTTAGGCAGTTTAATTAGGTTAATCGACGCAGCCACCAGCATGCTTTGGGAGTCACTTACACACTCTTTGTTCCTCGTTCACCTTGTCTCTATGCACTGCAGCATGATGAAGTGCAGGTGAAACCAGGCACGTGATAACCCTGCCCTTCTGTGGGTCTAGGTTGGTGTTTCTGCAGTGCTCAGCATAGTGTCTAGCACATAGTAGATGTTCATTAAATTTTCTAAATCTGTTAAATTTCACCACGGCAATGCTTTCTTTCCACGGAGGTCAGAGGATCTCTATGGATGAGAGAGCCTAAGGATATGCAGGGACAATAGCTGGTGAGGACAGAACCTGTGATCAAGTGTCCACCTTGTTATGTTTCTGAAGCTGCCACACTGAGCCGAAGGCCTGTTTGGCCTGGCCAGGATCCACTGGAATGTGTTACAGGTGGAGTGTGTCGGGATGCCATCTGGGAACCACATGGTCCCATTTTCCTATCAAGCAGACACTCAAGCGTTCACAGCATGGTGCTGCTTTCTCTGCCAACACCCTACAAAATGTCTTTGCAGATGTCTCCATTTGACCAGGGAGCGTTACAATGGTCACATTCATTAAATGAAAAAGCTTACAACCAAATAGTCTTTCTACGATCACTGTCACTGTGAAGTGGTGGTCCAGCTTGGGTTACATATTCTATCATATCTTGCAGCTAGGTCGACTCATTTGATTAGTTCTCACCAAAGGTACTGATGGACTGTACATCAACTAAAGACAACCTGTGAGGTCTATGTTTTCTCCCTCTGAATCCAGGTGGGTTGTGAAGCTCATCAGCCCAAATCATGAAAGGAGATGTAGCTCCCCCCCACCAAGTCTTCTTGGGATACCCACCCTGGGAACCAAGCCATTCTGCCATGTGACAGCCCAGCAGCTTCATGAAAAGTCCAAGTTTAGATGTTCTACCTATAGCCACACACCAGAAACACCAGCCTCTGACATGGAGAGCTAAACTGGCCAACAACTGCAGTCCCCAGCCAAGGAGCTGGCCCACAAGATACCACATGGAACTGAAGCAAGCTGTTCCCACTGAGCCTGACAGAATTGTAAATTCATGAGCAAAACAAATGTTGTCATTTTTGTAAGCCACTACATTTGGGGTGGTTTTTTTTAAAGAAACAATAAAAAACCAGAATATTCATATGAGTGGAAATGATCTGTGTCACTTCCAGTCTGAGGCATTTTAAGAACTGGGGATGCCTTACTCTCCCTCCCTGAGATCCTAGGGGCAGCTGGACTACAAGCAACAAGTATCCCAATTGCTACACCATGACAAGTCTTCCATTGATCAAGCTGTTCAGGAGCTAGAAATACATTCCTAATGCATGAAACCTTTAAAAAATAACAGTTTGTATTTTCATAGCATCTAGAATTGCTCAGTTAATTTTTTTCTTATTTGTCCCCAATTTTCTATTTCTTTTGTTTAATTTCTAAGTTGTCTGAGTAACACTAACTCTTGTCACTAACTTGAGTTTCTGTTTTGTTGTACTCACACCAGTAGATATGCAAAACCGATACATAGAAACTTTGAATCTTCTGTGTGAGCACATAGCGAAAGGTCGGGGTCTGCCATTGTTGTCCCTCCTCAACACCTCAATGACATGTGGACATTAGTCTAGAACAAGAAGAAAGGGAGAAAGCCAGCATCAGTCACCAAACTGGATCTCCAAGCTTCATTGCAGGGGCAACCTTGTATGGTGAAACTGAAAACTTTCACATCACACATGGGCCTTTGGAGTAGACCTTTTTAACAATGTGGCCATTCCATAACCAGTTTAGAAGGATGGGCTCTGCTGCCAGAGAGAGAGAGAGAGAGAGAAAGGATTATAGGTTCTGAGTAGCATCTTCCCTTGGCCTCTAGGCCCCATGGATAAGGGATCAGTGATCATTTCTTGAGCTCTTCATTGACAAGAACCTTCCAACTTTCCTGGTTCTGAAGGGTCATAGGCCACCAAACTCTCCCCATAATAATGCAACATCCTAGAGATTCATTGCTTACACTGGGAACACCAAAGCAGCGAATATTTGCTCCTTTCTAAATATAAATATGCTCAGTGTAGAGGGAGGTGGATGATGAGCTTCAGGGGGTCTCTTTTAGCATTTCAGAATTTTAAGAGGTCCCAAAGGCCTTGCTCTCTGCCTAGTATTAAAATTCACTTCCTAGACCCGAAATACATCTGGAATAATTGGAGAAATCCTTCTGCAGAGCTCAGATTATGTTCATGATGCCCTGAATGGGGAACCTTGGTGTGAACTGCTGGGTTCCAGGAAGTGACTTTTTGAGTGTTCAGCATAAATATCAGTGCCTATGACCTGATACCTGACCCATGCATCCCCCTAACACCAAGGGACCAGTTCCACATCCACCACAGTGTTATCCCTCATCTCTACTACTCAAAACTCCCTAAAGCCTTCTTTGCTTAGTGAGGAGGAAAAATTCTAAGACTGAATGACAGTTTCCCAAGGAGCAATTGGAATCCAATCCAAGATGCAAATGCTCTACCACGTAGGGAAAACAACAATAAAAATATCCCTGGTTCATGTTTACTTTTTTGAATTTTAATAAGAACTCATCTCATCAGTGGATTCCAAATCCTCTGAACTCATCATTCTCTGCCATTTCAAATGCAATCACCAAGGTGTGTCTGTGGGTTTTGCTCTTCGTTGCCAACCCTGGAAGGGGGGGTCACATGCCATTTCCCCCAAATAACCTGTGGGAGAATTTTTTGTTTTTTTCTAATTTTTATGCTTCATCAGAGACCCCAGAGTAGAATCCAGATTTTCACAGTTCATTCTTGAATTGAACAAGCCCCTTTTCCATGGGGAACTCAAGAATGTTAGAGATTCCCTCGTCTTTACATGGTTTTGAGCCGGGTCTAATCCCTTATCTTTTCATGAGCTGTTTGGCTCATGCTGTTTTGATTTCACTAGAACAGGCTGAGCCTCTGAGATCCCTGGCTCTGGCCTCCCTTCTTCAATGGGTCCCTTTGGGCCTCTGAGCTTAATGTCTTCAATGGAGATCTTGTGGGATAATGTTTCCAAATTTGTTTTCCAGAGCCTCAGCCCCTGGGAGCAGTCTGGCCTGGGTTTTGTCAGTCCCTTCCCAGCCCCTCCCTTTTGCTTTGCTTTCTTCCCTTCCTTCCCCTCCTCTTCTCCTCCTCCATCAGCAGCTCCCTCCCTCCCTGTTGGCTCCAACACTCTCTGCTGACCTTGGAGAAGCGATAAAGGCTTTGGGTGGCTGTAATCAGCTGGGGAGACTCAGAAGTGCCAAAAGCCAATTTCTCATGTTCAGCCTCCTCCATCTTTCACTAGTTCCTAATAGTTTGGGGGATTTTAAAGGCTTTGTTGATGTGTGAAACCTCTTTTCACCCATCCGTGTCCTTGAAGGTCCCTCTAAAGGACCAGCCCCTGTTGGCAAGATTTTTAGTTGTTGTTTTTTGTTTTAAGCAGAGAACCAGGCCTGGCACGGTGGCTTCACTACATCCTTAGGACTAAGTGATACATTACCCACTTTCAATGGTCCAGTTGGCATAACATATATATATATAAGGGGGAGTGATTTTAGGCAGTACACCCTCCAGTGCTGCCCTCCTCCTACAGCCATTGGCCCTCTTACCACTCCCTGTATTGCTGAGCAGATTGAGTGCATCTGTCAAAAACACATGAACAGAGATTCTTGAAAAATCCAGGTTCTCTAGCAAACCAACATGAAGAGGAACATGAATCAGTAATGACTTGCACTATGCTTTGGGCCCAGTATTTCTCAGATCCCAAGCACACAGCTATGGGATTATATTAGAACTTCAAGTTCCAATGGGATTTCAGATGTGACCTTCTGCATAATGACTACTGTGCTTCCCATAGAAAAGCTATTAAAGTATTGGAGTGACAAAGGAAATGAAGGACGGAGTGTTCTAACAGCATATTTCCCAATATACACACTCCATACACAAGAGTGTATGACTTGTTCGAAACCACATTGGAGCCATTCCTGCATTTGATGCAGGAAACATTTATGCAAGAAGTGCCAGGAGCCAGGGGATGCAAATTCAAACACAAATTACCCTGTCCACAAGTCCAGTCTACTCGGGGAGATGAGCTTGTAACCCTGGCTTTACCCACACATGGCCCCCAGCCAAGACCCCAGGAGAATCTAGCTAGGGCTGGGCCTTAGGATTCAACTTGAGTTAGAACCCACAGCATCCTGATACTCGGGGATACTGGAAGTGCACACAGATTGTGAGGGGAGAATAAGGAGCAGCTGGCTGTGCAGAGGGAAGGAGGGAAGAGTGGGGAGAACCAGGAGAGCTGAGTGATAGATAGATTGATTGATTCATTCATTCATTCAGCAGATGTTTAGTGAGCCTCCAGAGTTTCCTGGATGCTAGGTCTTTGACAGTGAACACAAAAGACTTTTAAATCCCTATTTTTGTGGAGTGATGGACCCTGATTTTCTAGAGCATCCAGATTGGTGGAGATGTGAGGGAAAATGTATCTAAGGACAGGGAACAGCAGGGCAAGAAGACAGCTTAAGTGGCAGATGAAGAATGGCTTTACTAAGCAAGGATCAGGGGAAGAGGGACAGATTGAGGAGTAAACAAGGAGTCCAAAGACTGTAGCTTCTGCTAAAGATGCAGAGAAACATCTTGGGAGGAAGAGAAAGAAGAATCAAGGGGCTAAAGAGGCTAAATTATGGGCTCTAGAATGCATTGTGGATGATGGCAAGATCCAGGTTTAGGACCATGGGATGCTATAGTGAAGTGGAGGCCAAGATAAAGATCCTGGGAGCTGGGAGGATTTGCCCATTCACTAAAAAGGAAGTAATACACAGCACTGTTTTGCGTATTGTATATGTGAAAGGATAAATTTCATATCAGCTGTGAAGTAAAACCAACCGTTGTTTTAAGCATTGGGGGTTTGTTTTCTTTCTCTTTAAATGGAAGTAAACCATGGGTAGATATATATGTATATCAATTTTCCTCTGAAAACCAAGCTGTTGATGAATTTCCTTAACAAAGTATATTCTTTCCTGTGACTAGCATAAAATTGAAAGGAAGAAATTGCTAGAAAATGTCAATTTATTCCATACTTTGTTCCTCTAGCTGAGTAGTGATTTTCTTTCAGTACAGGACTTTTAGTCTTGGTTTGGGAATGCCATCCACATAAAAATGCAAACATTTGCTATTTTTGTTTGTCCTGAAAATAATATGTCAATAAACTTTCTCCCCTTGCCCTGTATGTTTGTTAATTCTGATTCTTAATTACAGCTTTGCGTAACAACAACAACCCAAAGTAAATGGCTAAATAACTCTTTTGCTGGTGTTTTGTTATGCTTTGCTTTGCCTTATTTTACAAATTTGACTGCGGTTTCTAAAATGTCTTGGATTCCTTAAAGGGAGTTATGCTATTTGCGTAGATGAATATCTCTATCCAATAGGCCTGGAAGCTGATACTAAAACTGCTGACCAAAAGCGGATGCATGTGTAACCCTTGTCTCCCCCACAAACTCAGGAGAAGAAAGGAAAATAACTGAAGGACCATGTATACAATCACAGCAACATTTAGTTTCTAGTGCCAGCGTTCACATAGCTTCCTTGACAAGGAGTTGGGACCAACTAAAGGAGAGCCTTCTGTATGTACATGGCAGCACATGGTAGAGTTGGGACAGCCTGTGTTTACCTCGTAGGTCCACCAATTTGTAAGTGGCAAAGCTTAATTTTCCTCAGATTCACACTGAGAATAGGATCTCTCTCCCCTCCCTCATTTCTCCACCAATTTGGATGCACTTCAAGTACCCCCAAATCAGAAGTGACTTTTTTTTTTAATCTGTTTTGTTTACTGTGATAGTACCAGCATCCAGAATGATAGACTCTCAGTAAACATCTGCTGAATGAATGAATCCATCACTTAACTCTCCTGGTTCTCCCCACTCCTCTCTCCTGCCTTCTGCATGGGCCAGCTGCTTCTCACTCTCCCCTCGAAGTCTGTGTGCACTTTCAGTAGTCCCCAACCCTGAGAGAGCCTCAGGATGATGCAGGGTCTAACCCAATGTGCACCCTGAGGTCCAGCCCCAGAGATTCTTCCTGAGGGCTTCACTGGGAGTCCTTAGTGGGGAAAACCCAGGGTTAAAAGCTCATCTCCCTGTTTAAACTGGACGTGTGGACAGGGATTGTGTGTGAGGTAGTTCACACCCCCTGGCTCCTGACACCTGTTGTGTGTTTGTCTATTGTCTAATCATAGCAAGTGGTCACAAAGGGTGCCTGTATGCATATTTTGTTCCCAACATCTTTGGATTGCCTCCAACTCTGGCTTCTCAGCAATGTTAGATCTTGTTGTCCACAAAAGAGCTGTACTTATTTTACTCCATGGTATCAGGGAATTCCCCCCCAGGCTCCTGAGGAGCTGACCAATGGAGGAGGTCAAAAGAATTCCTCACTTCAGCTCCTCACAGTTCTGGACACTTCTTTTTTGCTTAGTAGAAAAGGCACTCCCCACTCCCACCCCCATGCTGGTACAGGAAATGGAGCCACATTCCTCGCTTGGTTCAAGCCTTTTCCCAGTGACCCAAGAGGCTGGAAATCCATCTCAAAGTCCCCTTCACAGTTTCTTCCTGAGAACCCTGGGATCTCCAGTTGCAGAACAAATATCTTCACCCAATACCTAGAGACCCAGAGGTGACATGGTAACATGCACACTGGGCCCAACTAATCATGGGAAGCATAATTTCGTCCTTATGATCTGCATGATTGTCAGGAAAAAGGTAGTATATTTTTGAAGAAAAGAACACTAGGTTTGGAGATTGGGGACTGTGGTTTGAGTATGTCTCCTTCCCATGCTAGCTTTGTAATCTAAAGCAACTCATTTAGCTTCTTTCAATTATAATCCCCTCGTCTGCAAAAGGTCACAGGAGAAATAGCCATCTCCAAGGTTTTTGTTAGAATTCCATATAAATGTAAAGTTTTATACAAAAACATGGCCCCCCCAAAATTTCTGAGATAAATCAGAAATAGGTGAATCTCCCTCAACGGCAGCTGACTAATCTGTGTGTTCCTTCCCTCCCTTGCCAGCCCCACTCCACTCCTCGGTCTTATCACTGCACTGTGGAACTAAAAGAATGAATAAGAAACACACATTCTTATTGTAAAATTCTGATGGAGTACTCAGCGGAAGGTAGAGTAGGTTATGTCTATTTGGGTTGAAACCCCTCTGTGAGCGAGCTGCAGATTGCTTAGTTAGCCTGCCGGAGCTCCAGTTTCCATGGAGAGGCTGCACCCGGAGCACACACCTGTCTCCTGTCATGTTGTATCTGAGTCAGCTCTTCATTTTACATTAGCAGGCTTTCTCTTCGAAACACTCCCATTTTGCTACTACATGACCCCCTCTTGTGCAGCAGAGTTTGCCACAGACGACTCATCAACATGGTTCTGTGCACATAATTGCATCGTCTCCATGGCTTGGCACATCCACGTAAATAGCTTTGATTAGTTTCAGTCTCTCTTAATAGTAACGGTTGTGTCTGCCAAGGAAGGCTAGACTTGAGCTTAGACTAAATCAATTAGCAGCAAGACACCCACTCCCCCTGCCTTTTTGCTCTGCCCTTGCATCAATGACTGAATTTGCAGCATGAACGATCTCCACAGTGGCCATGCCAAGTTCTAAGCCAGGGCTTTCAAAGGCCTGCCTGGCTCCTGTCACCTCTGGATACAACTTTTGAGAGTACTGGCCAGTCTGGGCGGAGAATAGCTGCCTCTGCTGTATGCTATTCTTCTGAGGTTTTCCATAAATTGTATCACACTTGAATAGTATCCTCTAATTTTAGCTGCACCCAATAGAGCCAAGTTACATGGTTTTAAAAATAATATTGTTTCAATTATGTAACAGTCTTTAAACCCTGAAATTCACACTCTGTAAAAGCCCCCAAGTTTAGCTCAGTGCCAAGAAACAGCATCAGCAGTAGTTGAACCACAGGGCATATGTGCATTGGAAATAAAGGTGGCTGCTTTGTCAACTAGAGTTCCCTTGAGCTGGCTGAGCCTCAGAGCAGAGGCTCCATGCAGAATCTAGAGATGACTGGTTATCTCTTATTTATTGATGCTTATCGACTGGAAACTATTACTGGGTGTCGCATTGGCATGACTGTGCCTTGAAATGACTAGGCTTGCAAGAGTAAGGGTGAGTCACAGCTCCTGCCAACTTTCAAGTATATACCCCAGGTTAGGGATTTTATTGTCTTGCATATGGCTCAGATAGAACTTTCTGGCCCCTCTGATTAGGAAGGAAGTAACCAAGTTGAGCGCAGCCTTCAAGATGGATGACAATTTTCCCTTAGAGGATGTGAGGTTTTGTCTCTTGTTCATATTTCTGAGACAGGTTGAACAAGTCTATGTTTCTTCTTTTTTAAAAATCTTTTTTTAGTTGTAGTTGGACATAATATCTTTATTTATTTTTATGTGGGCTGAGGATTGAACCCAGTGCCTCACGCATGTGAGGCAGGCGCTCTACCACTGAGCCACAGCCACAGCCAGGTGGTTCTTCTTTGGTCACTAGATTTCCACTCTGAAAGAAAGGGGATTTGCCCTCAATGACCAGAACGTCATCTTTCCCCTCCTTTTGTATTTTACTTCCAAGAGGAAAGAACCAGAGGTGGTAGATTTTTAAATTTTAACTAGCTAAAATGTACGGTGCCTGATCTCTGTCATTCATAAATTAATGCCCATGGACACAGTCCATGAAATATTCAAGGTACAGGATTACCATATCCAGAACTGGAGCTTGATCTTCATAACTAATCCCTGTCCTATCCAAGGAAAGCAAATTATTGAATAGACCCAGAACAAGAATCTGTGAATCATGTAGCATCACATCAACAAAGCAAAGGCAGTGGCACAGGAAATACATTCAATTGTCAGCTGAGTTGCTGATGGACTAAAACCTTCTATCACCCCTGCTAAAGGTAAGCTGAGGGCACTATGGGAACCAGGGAGGGAATGGTGGAGGTGATCCTTGAGTTAGTTGACCAAGTGATGTGAAGGTGTGAGCTTACCATTCAAAGAAAGCAGCAGAAACAGACGAAGAGGAATTGGGGGATAGTTCGTTATAACTGACTGCATGGGTGGGGAATGGAGAGCCAAGTTTCTAGAGCATAAGGCAGGAAGCCTTCCAGTAACTTGCAAGGAGGAATTTCAGAAAGGAGCCAACATGATCAGAAGTGAAGTTTCTAAAGCTTACTTTGATGGAGAAAGCAAAGAAGACAAGAGAGGAAGCAGAAAAGCCAGTAGGCTAGCCAGGAAGAGAAATGTGGATCACTCAATCTCCAGGCAGTGTTGGTAATGATGAAAGGATCCAGAGCAAAGAAACAGTGAGATAATCAATCTGACGTGGGGGCTGGTGAGGGGTGGGAGGTGGACTTGGTCTCCAGGGCTTCTGGCTTGGGTATCTGGGCAACATTAGAATTCCTCACTGTGCATACACACATGGGAACAGGTTGGCAGAAGGAAGACAAAATGGAGGATGGAGGGACGATGCTCTGTTCCATTGACACATGTTGAATTTGATGCTTCAGGGCTCCTCAATTCCCCACCCTATGCAGCATGCATGCATGTGGTTTAGTTGAACAAGTTCAGGTCCTGAATACCCTCAGTGCCCTATGTAATCCCCCTCACCACTACCCTCATTGAGGAACTCAGCAAGATGAACTGCAGGTTAGTTTGAGAAAGCAGGTCAACTTTGTTTTTTTTTAATTTGCTCTTTTTAGATATACATGACAGCAGGGTGTATTTTGACATATTATACATACATGAAATATAACATTCTAATTAGGATCCTGTTCTTGTGGTTATACATGAAGGGGAGTGCCACTGGTAGTGTATTCACATATGAACACCGGAAAGTGATATGAAAACTGGTCATCTTTGATCTGATGTATTCTTTGAAATCACATCAATGCAAGGGACAACGGTTGTACACAATATGGGAGTGCTACTGAGTTCATAAGATTACAAAGACAACATGTTTTTCAAATCCCAGTATAAAAGATTATCACCGTTTTTTTAAATTCCATGGAGCAAAAACTGTAGCTTCATTATAAATTCTGGAACAGCCCACTGGTTGTAGTCAATTTTGCTAGATTTAGGGGGTGATGAACAGCAAAATGAAATGAACAGCACCTATTATGAGAAAAAGTAGCTAGAAGTTGCAATATTGTATATGATAGCCTCAAGGATTTTGGAATTTTAGGGGTCTTCACAAACACAAATTGTTATAATTAAATGTCTGTATTTCATATATACTGTTAGGGAGCTATCAGCAAAACCCCAGAATGAAAGAGACTAACTCTGATTGGGGTGGTGGAAATCAGTAGGGGCTTCACAGAGGTGTAGGATGCTCTCTGAATCACACAGGGGATGGGAGGACACATAGGTGTTTATTCCAAACTCTACATGGGGTCTTCCTTCTATTGTGAAATACAAAGGTCACAATCACATCAGAAGGGTGCACATTAAGTCAAACTACATAAAACAGTCATTTTTATAGAGAACAAATAGTTGGATATTGAAAGTTTCATAGAATTCCATTTAGTAGCCCTTTTGAACTGAGGGCTCGGTTTAAAGAATTCCTACTATGTGCTACAAATCCTGCAGCCTCTAAAGAGGCTCACCTTATCTTTATGTCGCCTCCTGCTGGAGCAATATTCTAAGGGCTCATTCTTGGCTGGGATTTACACAGTTTGAAGCCTTATGATGATTTGGAAAATCCTTGTGCATAATCTACCTTGTTCCCTGGGTTGCCAGTCTTGAGGACATTAAAAGAAAATAAATATGATTAGGTCACATTTCTGAGGGCAAATGCTACTGGTGGGCCTTTCATTTTAAATTCTCACTAAAATTAAGAGTCTTAAACCTCAGCAGCTTCTAGGGAATCCACATTAACTTCTTGCATCTTTTGTGAAAGAGATTAATCGCAAGACCCACACCATAATCCCAGCCCTGAAACAAGTCCTGAACCTTGCCCAGTGTTGAAAAACTCAGCTTGAACCCCGCCCTGCACCCCACAGAAGAGTCCTCTGAGGCTTTTCTGAGTCAAGTCTTTTTGAAGCACACATGCTCTTTGGAGCTGATTACTGGTGCTGTCAACTGATGAGATGTAATGATTCCCTGAAGCTGAGGTCATGAACCTAGAGCATATTTTAAAAAATGTATTAGAGAACCATTTCAACATTCATGTGGGGATGAGGGGAAAAATATGTTGATAAATAATTTAAATTGTTACATTTTGGCCCTGTCTCAGGATTGGGGACTCAACCACAGCATGATGATGGGAGTATTGTACATCGTGTATTAAAATTCACCCCACAAATGGCATTTTATTTCATTGTTTTTAAAAGAGAGAGCCTCGTTCTAGAAAGAAAAATGCTGTGGAAACCCAAAGATCTCACAAATGTTCTCAGACATGACTTCATTGGCCCCTGCAGTCCCTTTTATAGCTCCCATTTGGCTTGGTTCAGATGCTAGTATACTGGCAGAGGCGGCCAAGGTCACACCCTATGTTGGCAGAGATGTGTCTCTCAGAGGACAACATGCACTCAGTGACAACTGAGAGGAAACACTGCCTTAGCAGCTTGGCGTGGAGCTAGCAATCGCTTTCCTTCTGTGACCACAGTGCCAAATGTGGGCAGGAGAGGGGGAAAAAATGCTATAGTCCCCTCCACCCGGCCTTATTCACAATTTCACTGCAGTTTCATTTACTTGCCGTTAACCACAGTCTGAAAAAATATTAAACGAAAGGTTCCAGAAAAAAATTATTAGATTTAAATTGAGTGCTATTCTGAGTAGCACTATGAAACCTTGTGCTGTCTTGCTTGGTTCTGCCTGGAATGTGAGTGATCTTGTCGTCCAGCCTCTCTACACAGTAGGCACTACCCTCCTGTTAGTCACTCAGTAGATTTCTCAGTTATCCATTGAACTGTCACAGTATTGCACTGCTTATGTTCCAGGAACCCTTATTTCACTTAAGAATGGCACCAAAGCACAGGAGTAATGATGCTGGCAATTTGGAAATGCCAAAAGAGAAGCTATAAAGAGCACGTTATCAGTGAAAAACTATAGTAGGATATTTTGAAAGACAATACAGATTCACATAATTTTTATTACCATATATTGTTATAATTGTTCTATTTTATTAGCATTTATGGTTGGAAATAAATATGTTCCTACTGTTGCTATTTTACAAATTAAACTTCATTATAGGTATGCATGTATGTATAGGAAAAAGATTATATATATATATATACACACATACATACATACAGAGAGAGAGAGAGAGAGTTTGGTATTATCTGTTATTTTGAGCATCCAGCAAGGGTTCTTGCTCTAATAAGGTGCCAAGGTCTCGGCTTGGCACCAGAATCACGAGCCACCACACAGCTTTGTAGGTTCAAACAGCAATTCTTTATTCCAGCTCTCACACCGCCTCCACACAGGTCCAGGGGCAATCACGTTCTGCCGTCTCCCGCACAATTCACCTACTCCACGAGGCTATCTCCAAATCCCATTTCAATCTCACGAGAATTCAACGGGAACAAGCAGCAGGAACACCCTAATCCCAGCAATAATCTTCAACTTCCAACTTCCCTAAAACCCATTATCTTAAACTGGCAACGCCTTAAACTCAAGGAGCCGGTTACTTCCTCAAACCTGATCAGCTCTAAACCCGGATCCGCCTTGGTCCTTGAGCAAGGTCACCTTATTAAAGCATGCATGCAATGTCCCATCGAATGTCCTCTAAGCAGCATGGGGTATGCTTGGCAAGGAAATTTCGATGCGTCATTCCTACTTGGTAATGGCCCTCAGCAATAAGGGAGTCCGCTGACTAACAGAGCTGACTTCCATGAATGTTTGACATTGTGGAGCCCAGCAGGCCCTTGGGAGCCCTATTAAAAGCTGCCCTGGGTGGGCTAGCAAAAGCAACTGGAGAAGACTGCAGGCCCTGGGTCATCATTTCGACTAGATCAACCCCCATGACATCTTCCTAAACTGTAGTCCCACCCCCTGTTTCTATGCATGAAGAAAATGAGTCCCAAGAGGTACCATGCCTCTTCTAAGGTTACAACAAGGAGTGACAGAAAAACATATCTTCTAATTTCAAAAAAATACTAGGAAGGAAAAAATGAACAAGCAGGAGAAAAAGGGGGAAGATGGCATAAAAAGGGCAGGAGGAGGAAATAAATCATCACAAGGGCAGGATGCTTTCATGTCCCTGACCATGGTCTGTGGTTTGCTGACTGCCCTGGGTTACCTGTGTGTGGTCTGGCTGACCTCACCTGGGGAGATATGCAAGAGAAGCCTCAAACTCAGCCACCACTCAGATAGGAATGGAAACTCATAAATTAAATGCCACACATCCACACATCGAGGTGTTGGGCATTGGATTCCTGGCACAGAGGTGCTGGCAGGGCAAGTAAAAGGCAGAAGGGGACAAAAGCAAAGGAAATATGAATCTTGGGGAACCTAGCGATTTGTGTGTGTGTGTGTGTGTGTGTGTGTGTGTGTGTGTTTGTGTGGTCCTCCCCCTGAGTCTTCTATTTACTTTAAAATCAAAAGTGAAGGCAGCACCCCAAGAATGAGGTAACATTGCTTCTCTAATTTTCCTAACCCTTGAGGTTTATTTTTGTTGTTGTTGGGGTGGAGTGTGGATTTGAGGTTTGTGGGGGAGGGGCATTGTCTTGTTTTGTTTTCAAGGGAGTGATGCATGATCAGAACTTTCTGGATTTATTGACCTTGAAGGAAAGAGCACCGCTGTCTTAAAGCCTTGTGCCAGATGGGGCTGCCAGCACTAATGGAGGTACTGTGGGCAACAGAGTAACACTGAGCCCCACGGGTGCAGTGGGGAGAGGCACAGGGGACAGGAAGCCCCAGAACGCAGCACCTTCCAAGGCATCAGAATGGTATCTCCATTTCTTTTCTCTTGCAGACAGGCCAGTGGGACATGTGGTTAGAAACAAGGATGAATGGCAAAGAGAAAGTCCTCATGCCCTGGCTAAGGGCGCCTGCCAAGAGGTGTGTGTGCCAGCAACTGCTCACAGAGGCAGGCTGTGGTTATAGGGGACCCTGATCAGAAACATTCTGTCTTGCTCTGCTTTGCTAACTCCTTCTCCTCCTAACTCCCAAACTATGTGTTTCCTGAGGTCAAAAGTCATCCAATTAATGCTCCCACTTTCTGGAGCTGCATAGATAGGTTAGCCCAGGTTGCCTGACTCCCTTCGGGGTTAGTGTGAGCTCAGCAGAGACCTGGGTGTAGCTGAGAGCCATGACAGCAAGAAACCAAAATTGAAAGACTACATGTCCCTGGCAGGCAGGAAATGTGAGCTTATCTTTTATTCCTCACGCGGCCGGGGCAGGACCCACACAGGATGTGACCAACATAGATCTGTGCCTTAGAAAGCCTGAACAGAGTGGCACTGCTTCCTGGAAGCCTCCCCTGGGCCAGGGAAAATCCCCAAATGGTCAGCTATACCCTATTCTCCTCCTCCTCCAAAAGAACTAGCTGATCCACCTTGCCCTGACGATAAATTCTGAGCTGACTTCCTAAGAATGTCTCAGATCACAAAGAGAGAAAGAGGCTCTAGGCTCTGTAAAGAAGCATCACTGCATAATCTTTCCACAGAAATGAGCAGAAAACAGAGGTTAGAGGCATCCTTTTTGGAAATAGGTCAATCAAAGGAAATGGCTTCGAAAATCACCTTCCATTTGCCTTCAGGGTCTATTAAACTTGAAAGAAATCCCCAAAGCAAGAGGTGGGATATCTGTCCTTGTCGGTGTCTACAAACAGCCTAAATGCTCAGCACTCTGGAATGATTCAAGGCGTGATGGGCCCTGGCAGAGGGCAGAGGAGGAACAAGGCCACCCCCAATATTTCATCCATCCCCATGATTTCACATGTAACTTCTGATGTTATTGTTCAAGCCAAACTCATAAGAATGCATTGAAAACAATGCTCTAGTTTACACTCTTTCCAGGAATGTATAAAAGGAGACACGTTTGCAGATCAGCCAATCTCATGGTCTAAGGGGTTCATGACTAAAGGCCCCTCTCCAACCCTGGAATTCTTTCCATTTCTGTGCTTCACAACTTCAACTGGTCCTTTTTGTTTTGTCTCCAAGCTCTGAAGACTGGGCAGTACGCCTATTAATCTCGAATGGAATCTTGAAGTCTCCACCACTTCCATTTGAAAAAGAAATAGCTTTGCCTTTTCCATTTGATTCGACAGTATAAAATATTTATGATTCCTCTGGCACCTTCAAGCCCCCTCTCTCCCATCGATTCTCTCAGTCAGCACTAAGTGCTCTGAGGAAAGTACTTCCCGTCCATCAGGGACAAGCCCAGGATGACAATATCCAGGGAGTCCAGCTGCTCTACGTCCACCGGGTCACCAGCCAAGCTACCACTGCTCATACAGGGGGTTCTTGGGGGTTTCTAAACCCCCACAGCTGCTTTGCTGAAGATGTTTGCTGCCTTTGGACCCTAAGGTCTTGCTTTTCCATTGTATTTTCTTCCACTGGGTGTTCACGCTACAATCAAACACAAATGACAGCTTTGGGTCTTCTGGGACTTCAGGGGCTAAATCAGGATGATTGAGAGTGAGGCTGGTCTGGGAGGTTCAGTGCAAATTCCCAGAGTGCTGTCATTTCTAAACAGTGTGATTGACCCACATGAGTGGTTCAATTTTCCAGAGAGGAAGGCACCCACATTGTTCTTCCTGAAGCTGCCTAGAGGTTGTTATCTTGTCCTGCTCACTCCTTGCTGGTCCTATACAGAACTCTGACCTCAGTGTCAGAAATTCTTTCCAACTTGCCTTTCTGTTTTAGGGGCAGAAAATCGTGCTGGAAATGCTGTGAGATACCAGTCTCAACTGACTAAAGGGAAGATACAGAGCTCTATGTCTCTAAACCTTTCCAGAGTTATTAAGAAGGTTAGATACATATAAAGATCTTAAAACAGTGCCTGGCATTTGGTGAGTGCTTAGTAAATACAAGCTATTATTGTTGGTGCAATTATCATTTGATTTTTGTTTTGTTTGGGGGTTTTTGTTTGTTTTTTGATAAAGCAATATCAGTTCTAGGTACCAAGGATGAGACAATGTCTCTAGGAAATGGCAGGTAAATGTAGTGGACAGAAAGCCAAGGAAGAAGGTGAACTTAGTTTAGGGCAACATGGCCTCAACTTGAAATCCCTTCTATACTTCTTGCCCTTATAACCCAAAGTCAGTAGAAAGAGCATATGAAGGATGTTGAGCTGCAGGTTGACTAGGCTGACCCCGCACTCCTATCCCCTAGTATAATTCTCCATGCATAGTTGGTAGGCAATAAATCCTTAATGTACAGACTTATACTTAGTATCCCCCTATATCTTATATTTGCATTTTCTCAGTGTCCTGAGGGTTCTTTCTAAGAAGGAGATATTTTTATCCCCCTACTTACTCCAGATTCCACCACTAAAATGTATTGTAAATGTAATAATTTAAAATGTATAGGTGTCTCAAATTCCCAGGATCTGTCATTTTACCAATGGTATAACCACACAGTGTTTAAAAACAAGAGTTCTGGAGTAAGACAGACCTAGGTTCAAATCTTGGCTCTGATTCTTCCTTGCTGTGGGCAAACTATTTAAATTCTAGAGGCCTCAGTTTCTTTATCAATGATATGGGGATAATAACAGTGACTGACTCATTGTCCTTTGTTAAGCAGAGACTTCATAAGATATTATAAGAAAAAAATATCAGCAAAGTGGGTGGCACATGCTGATTGCAAAAAACATGTTGATTACTATGGTCATTCATATTTTTGAGTCAATGCACTGAACCAGAAAACATTTAAGTTTTACTGAACCTTCTAGAGTCAATGCCACAAGCTATCAAAATAGCAATTGATGGTTTTGTTCAGGATGGAAGGAGAGGTATGTTTGATTAAGTGATTCTGTGGGCACCCCTCTGGTGTCAGCAATGGATTGCTACCTCCTCTAGCCTGACCAAGAAAAGCAAAGGAAAGAAAACCCTGCTACTGGGCTGGAAGGTAGAGTGAGCTTATTCAGCCTTTTTCTGTGCCAAGGGAGGAAGGCTGGGGAGGGGCAGAGCAAACAGCAGACTGATTCTGAGTCAAATGTGGTCAAGCTGGCAATGGGACCTATTTCAGTCATGAAGTTATTTTAGGTGGTAGCAAAGGAGGTTGGTTTTGAGGTTGCTTAATTATATTGTCTGCCCTGAAAAAAAAACAAATTCATAAGCTGCAGAACATGAAATAAATGATTACAAGTCACTATGGCCAACGTGGTGCATTCCCCTGAAAGCTCATAATCAAACAGGCTGCTGCAATAATGGTCTGCTGACCCGAAATGGTGCTGCCCAGGCTCTCCTGGGTGGACCCTGAGAAACGCATTAGCTGTGCATCTCTCCCATGTGAAACTTCTGGGCCCGTATGGATACGGTTCAGCAAATATAGTTGTTTAATGCAGCTACATTTGCCCAACCAACATCAGCATGTTAGTGCAATAGAATGTATTACACTCCGTCATGCTGGCACTTTCTCCATCTGTTTACATTTAGAATGGGACTCACTGCCAAAGATTAGGAATCCCAGTGCCCACAATTCAGAAAACACAGGCCAAGGGGTAGAAATAAAAACAAATTGGAAACTACTTGTTGCTGGCTGATTTAGTTGGATTCAGATGGACTAGGAATTTTTTCTTAGTCTTTCAAAGAAGGACTTTAGTGGCAGGAAACCTGAATGGCCTCCACATAGTCCCTCCCCAAAGCTACCACCTTAAATCTGGGCTAACTTCTCCACCACTACTGCAAACTCTTCAGGGAAGGTAAAGACATGCATTTATTAAGCTAGAAAACTAAGAAAAATAACATGCTGATGTTGGTTGGGCAAATGTAGCTGCATTAAACAACTATATTTGCTGAATCCTATCCATAATAAATGCCAATCCGTTAAATAAATAAATGAGTTACAGTTTGATTTTATGGTGGTTTCCAAATATGCTTCCAAGTTCTTTAACTTGCATTGAGAGATCAAGTCTACAACTCTTAAAAGTGGATGGATTTGTGATTGTTTCCACCATCCTATTTTAGTAGAAGTGGCACTATATGATTCCAAAACTAAACTATAAAAGCCAGCCCATTTGATCAACTTGTCGTCGTCGTCGTCTTCTTCTTCTTCTTCTTCTTCTTCTTCTTCTTCTTCTTCTTCTTCTTCTTCGTCTTCTTCTTCTTCTTCTTCTTCTTCTTCTTCTTCTTCTTCTTCTTCTTCTTCTTCTTCTTCTTCTTCCTCTTCTTCTTCTTTTTATTAATAGTCATCCTAAGTCTCATGATACTTTTGATTTACGTTTCCTGGATAATGAATGACAATGAGCATTTTGTCATATACCTGTTAGCCATTTTTATGAATGTGGAGAAATTACTTGTGCCCTGGAATGGGAACATAAAATTGTATAGCCACTATGGAGAATGATATAGAGTTTCTTCATAAAAATTTTTTTAAAATAAAACTGACATATGATCCATCAATCCCACTTCTTGATGTACACACAAAATAATTGTAATCAGGATCTCAAAGAGATATCTGCACTCCCAATATTCATTTTAGCATTACTCACAATAACTAAGATGTGGAAACAACCCAGGGTCCCTCGACAGAATGGATAAAGAAAATATGGGATACATACACACACACACATACACACACACACACACACACACACACACACACACACACACACACAATGGAATATGATTCAGTCTTTGAGAAGAAAGAAATTTTTCCATTTGTGACAATTCGGTTGAACCTAGAGGATGTTATGCTAATTGAAGTCAGTCAGTTAAGGAAGGACAGATACTGCATGGTTCCACTTATCTGAAGTATCTAATATAGTCAAACCCATAGAAGCAGAGAATATGATAGCAGTTTCCAGGAACTGGAGATGGGGAAATGGGTATAAAGTTTCAGTTATTCTAGATGAATAAGTTGTGAGATCTGTTGCACAACATGGTAACTTATAGTGAACAGTACGATGTTGAACATTTCAAAAATTTGTGAAGAGGGTAGATCTCATGGTAAGCATTGTTATAAAAGGGAGGAGAGGCACAAGGAAACTGAGGGAGACAATACGTTTATTGCCTTAACTGTCACAAACATATCACAGATGTCCATATGTGTTCAAACTCATCAAATTACGTACATTTAATATGTGTAGTTTTTTTGTATAACCATTATACCTCAATAACTTTCTTAGAAAATCAGACAAAAAAGGTAGTCTTATGATATTTATAAATAAGTGTTTATAAATCCATACAACTTTCATAGTTACTCTTGGGGCTCTGAGCAATAATGGAAGATGTCATCAGTAACCCTGAGATGGCCATCTTGGAGAAAACTTGAGCAATGAAGTATGACACACAGGGAGAGAGAGGCCCAATATGACCCTAGGCATTTGACATATCAGTGAAGAAACCTGCAGGTGACTCCAACCCCTTTATGTAAGTGACCCTCAGCCTTTTGGTCTTCCCAACTGAAGCACCAGTCACTGTGGAGCAGTGATAAGCCATTCCCTCCATGCTCTGTATGAACTGCTGAGCCACAGAATCCACCAGATTATTGTATACCTATATATGACAAAAGACAAATGTAACCTTCTTCAAGTTTGAAAGCAATAGAGCCTATGCTACCTATCCCAGTCTCATTAATAGCAACCCTCATGCTCAGGAAATTGATCTTAAAATAACTTAAATTTCCTCTTCAGTTGAAACCCATAACTTTTTTATTTACATCTGGAGACAAGGATAGCAGCTGGTTCCCACTCTCCCTTTATCAGAGACTTTGCATAGTTGAAGATATTAAGTAACTAGCTTTTCAGCCTTTTCTTCTGTGGGTCAAGCACTCTGAAATCTTTGCAGATTCTTTAATCTCTAAAAGAGAATTTTATATTTATCACTCTCTAAAAACAGATGTCAACAGCTTTTGGAGAGACAAAAGACATGGTAACATAATAAGAGCTTTAGATCAAAATGACAATCCTTTCTGCATTAAAGGCACTTTATGGTATGCAAAGTATTTTCACCTGTATTATCTTTGGATCCCATAACTACCCAATGACATGAATGAGTAATATACTTATTCTTACTTATTAAAGTTAAGATGCTTTCTCAGAATCATACTTGCTAATGGCTGAGCTAACATTAGAAAATAAACCTCCTAGAATTGCAAGTACATGGACAAAGACAGAAAATTGAAATAAATAAGATCAGCTGATGTGTTTGAATGGTGAATTATTTTCTCTTCAATGTTCCTTGATTATAATTTTGCTTCTTCAATAAACAAAATCAGAACTTCTTAAAGAAAAGAAATACTGGGTCTTTATAAAGCATTTGGGCAGTGTTGAAATATTTTGAAATATGTAATTTTAAACATAAATAACTCAGATTGTAGGCACAACAGAAAACTACACAGCAAATTTTCTTCTCACCGCTGTCATTGACTTTAATTTTTCGAGTTCTAGAAAATGGTGGAAAATCTGTTGTGGTATAGAAATAAAAATATATTTGAGTAGCACTGTGTTGGCCTTAAACATGTGGATGCATTTGTACTTAAACATCAATTACAAAGGCATTCTATGCATGAATCAGTAATTAGGCCCTAAAGATGCACCAGAATTTTATGGATACTATGTAACATCTTCATCAACAAGCCACCTGAAGACAAGTTTCACCTTTGTCCAATCCTATGGCAATAATAGCAAGTTAAGGCATACTGGTCTATGAAGTAGGTATGAATTCACATTTATTCCCCATGTCAGACCTGGTGGGTATAACAAAAGCAAACAGCTAGACACAATGTATATTTATATGTCCTAAAAGGAAGCAAGGAAGGCTGGGGTTGTGGCTCAGCAGTAGAGCGCTCACCTAGCACAGGCGGGACCCGGGTTCGATCCTCAGCACTACATATAAATAAAGGCATTGTGTTATGTCTATCTGCACCTAATATATTTTAAAAAAAGGAAGCAAGGGAGGATAGAGTTTTGATGAGCCTAAGAAACAAGTAATAGGATGGAGTATAAAGTGAATAAGATTGGCAGTTATTTCTACTTGGTAAAGCGAAGCTACATTTTCAGGAGCATAACTGTCAATGGCCAAAATGAGACTAGAAGGCAAAGAGTGGAAAGAACGACTGAAGTCCATGCCATTAAGAAAGAGCAGAGATTCCCATTTGTTTCCACAGAATTCCATAAAGAATGGCCCATGGAAACCCATCTTTGAATCTCTGGTGCAGTAGAGAAGTCCAGAATTGATATGTTTAATCAGTATCCCAGGAAATTCTGAGGCACACTAAAATATGTATGTTCATTCACACTGTCTACTCAACAACTCAAAAAGTTACAAAATATATCACCCAGGCAAGGTGGCACATGCCTGTAATCCCAGCATGAGGCAGGATGATCAGGATCACAAGTTCTAGGCCAGCAATTTAGGGAGACATTGTCTCAAATAAATTAAAAAGTGCTGGGGATGTAGCTCAGTGATAAAGTGCCTGAAGGTTAAATTCCCAATATAGTGCCCCACCAAAAAAGAGGCAGCTGGATTCCAGGGTGCCATATTGAATCACAGAAACTTGTACAAACTTTGGACCCGATGATTTTATAGTGGTCTCTGAATCTCTCAGATTGATTTACAATGTGTCTGGGGCAATAAGTATATAGCCCATTTATATCAGAATCAAGCGGTATTATAATTGGCAAAAACAACAACACATACCAGTTCTTGTGAAGGCGACTGCCACCAGCTACCCTGCTGCAGTGGAAAGGATGTGGGCACAAACCATTCAGACTTGGGTGTGTCACTTGAGACCAGGCCAGCGCCAACAAAACACCATGCTTTCCTCCACCCTTTCCGACTGCCCCAAGACTGGCACAGCGCTTACTAAGATCGAAAGTAACACTTGCCTATCTAGGGACCAACAGTTTTTTCTAGAGGGGTGAGTGAGGTGCCAGACAGAGAGATGCCACCAGAGATAAATTTTATAACCCCAAACCAGATACTTCAGCTGCCCAATGTGCTATACATCTGACCCTTACCCTTATGTTCTGCCAGACCACAATGCAACAAGTGACAATGGTACATTTACCATCAAGTCCTGATCACAAATCCTTGTAATCTTAATTTGTCATTCCGAAATATATGAAGAGTCAGGCATGGTGATATACACCTATAATCTCATCTACTAGGGAGGATGAGGCCGGAGGATTGCAAATTCAAGGCCAGCCTTAGCAATTCAGCAAGACTGTCTCAAAAAAAAAAAAAAAAGTACTAGGGAAAGCTTAAAACTCCATTGAGTTCAATCCCCAGTACCATTTGTTTTTTTAAAGTGCTTCCAAAATGCAAAGGTACTCTTCCTAGGCCACAAAGGCTTCTTTTGCTTAATGGTGTTTTAGAAATAAATTGGCAATGAGAAGTACCACATTGTTATGGAGCTATTGTCAGTTGGTTTCATCTATCAATTTATCAGTGTCATTTAGTAAGAAATAGCCTCCAGTTTAGAGATGACGCTCCATACATAACAGGAAGGATTTGAGTGTTCCTCATCTGCCAGCATATTACATAATAGAACATGTCACCAGGTCTCAAATGAGGCAGCCAGCCTCAGTAGGTAGGTGACACTGAAGCCAATATGTGCTTAGACAAAAAAAAAAAAAATTGATTCAATGCCTTCAGAATGTGGGATGCAAAATGAGATTCTGTGGGAGTCAGGGGTCAATGGCAGAAGAGTGAAAGAGAGAGATCTGACAGCTCCCAGGCTCTTGGCAATTTGTTCTCACTTGAATAGTCGAGAGGGAACACTGAAAGATGAAACACCAATACCCCAAAGCACTTGATCATATTCACCATTTGGCCAGATTTTCTGTCCGTTTCCACCTCTCCCACCCTCCTTCCTTGAGCTGCAGAACAGACCTAATTAGCTGGTTTGATTATCACTTATCAACTTTCACTGGGATAAACAGCAGTTAGGCAGTGGTAGGGACAGGAATCCTGTTTGTGAAGTCCCAGTTAACCCTCAAGCAGATCATACCCCTAATGAATCAACAGCAAACAAAGGCTGATGATTTTTATTCAGGGTTCCAGCATAGAATGTGGGAACTCTGAGTTTTCTTTCTAACTCTGGATCGAGGCTGAATGACCTAAAGCCATTCAGTTAACCTCGCTGTATCTCGGTCTTCTGAAAAATGAGGCTAATGGATCTGGCATACAGCAGAAAAGTACTGCGGAGGAATAATGACTAAAAATTACTATGAAGCCCTTTGCAAATATCAAAGTGGTGATGAAGCAATAATGAGCTTTGACCAGAAGCCATGTGTTCCATGGGGGAGCTGCTTTAATTGCTCCTGTTCATTATTAAACTGATGTCTTGAGAGTGGAAGAGGTGCTTTGGTGGTCTTAGGCTGTGGTGTGAGCTTGAGCAGATATGCAATACTGCCCTCTATCGGCACTCAACATATTAATAAGCCACAGCGGCTAGATTCATTTTCCTCATCTGCATGTCTTTGCACATCACACCGGAGACCCAGAGAGCCTGTGAGCAAGGGCCTGTGACCGACCGCTCAGCAGAGGGCTTTTGCTTCACAGAATGTGGTACGTGTCCATTAGAAAGCTGCTGAGTGGAAATCTTATTCCCTGGGATTTTAAACAGCCACATTTTCTAGTATTTGACATCAATGGGACATTTAGCAAATGGAGTGCCAGATGGAGCTCCTGGCTCTATTTTCTGTAAGACACTTGAGAGTTGGAACCCTCTGGATGTTTGTATTTGATAGGATTGCTCACCGTAGGGCTGGCCATGGCTCAATGGACATGGGGCATTCTGCAGGCCTCTGAGGTCAGGGAGCGTTGGGACACACAGAACAAAGTGGCAGCTCTACCCACACAAAAGCTTTCCAAGCACCAGTATTCTGGGTAATTCACTTTAACATTCACTCCTTCACTCCTCAGTTATCTGAATTTCTTACAAGCCACATGCAAGAATGCAGATAACACTTTCCCAAGCATGGTTTTCCTTTTGGCCTTTGGGCCTTTTGAGCCTCTAAATTAAGGCAGGACAGAACTTGGTGACACTGTCTTGGAAATCAGAAAACTAAGGCTTGGAACAGCGAGGAATTGACTCATAGTTACACAGTATCATCACATACATACAGGAAAGCCTGTATTAAAATCGTAAGTTTTTTCTAGAACATTTAAGTGTGTTCCACCCTTCTCTATATGACTACAGGTAAATATATAAATCATTTTAGTTATTTGATGTTAATAATTCACTTTCATGTGGATCACAGAATTTAAGATTATAGTTCCTCAAAATTGCTTTATTACTCTCTGTATTTATGATGGCTCACAGTACATCTTAGAGACGACATTTTGAATTTTTGATATGTTCAAAGTTGTCCTGCAATTTTGCTGAAGATATCTGATACTAATCTAGTCAATGAAATAATGATTCTGTGAGAAAGAATATTTGAATTTCTCCTTCCCATCAAGTTGCCAATGTCTCTGGTATTCTGTCAGGTAGATGTCATGCTGCTTTATCAAATTGGTGTGAGATAGAGCGGACATTGTTCTTTTTCTATGATCATATGCAAAGGCTATCTAAAATTCTAGTTTTGTGATTCACTGCTGAGGATTTTGACCTTATATGTACAATAACCAGAAAGTGTTTAGACCTCAGACTGCTGGTCCTTCTGTAGTTTGTGGGCTGTTATTTTTACAGGTGTTTTCCTCAGTTCCTATCTTAATTAAGGTCAGGAGAGTTCATGGGAAATGAAACTGTGTTTCCTCTCTTTTCCTCCTCCCTGCACGGTTGACTTGAATTATAAGCCCACAGATGCGCTCTACCGATCAACAACTGAGTTGTTTACCACCACAACCAGGAGATGCAATGATTAACTGTTGTTTGCAGGCTTCAGAAAAAAAAAGTTTTCTCATAAAGATATGGGGAGATGATCTGTGTAGCTGACACATTCTACCATTGTCTTAAATTTACTAGTAATACAGTGGCACCTGCTTCCTAACTGAAATGATAAAACCAGTCTCAGGCTGCTGCTACCCAGGAATCTGAAGTATCGGCCCAAACTTAATATGATTCCCCACATACCAAACAAACTAAACTACTCTTCTTTTTCTTTTTCAAAATAAAACATTTATCCTTTATGAGCCTTTCAACAAAAACCCATAAAGAATATTTGTTTTCTTTTCCAGTCAAGCTAATAATGATCATCACAAAACAAAATCTTTTCCGTTTATATTTATTAAGCTTCCCCTGGCTCCCTTTCATTGAGAGAAGCATTTGAGAACAGGTTCAACAAATCTCAGCTTCAGAGGAGTTTTAGAAAGCACCTGTTCCAACCTTCCAACTAATACAGAAATCCATTCTTTTTCTAATATTTTCACTATCAAAAGTCCCTCTCTTTAAAAGGTTGTCAATTCCAACTCAAAGGGCTCTAAAAGAAGAATCAAAAGGAAAAGCCATTGTTTCACTGGACTTCGTGTCTTAGGGAGTGTTAATTTTAGATATGTTCACAAGTAAAAGAAGACTGAGCATGCCATTCAAAATTAGGCCATTGCTATGAAATAATGGCACCACAGACAGAAACTGAGAGATTTGATCAGCCTTGTCAATTGTGAAAAGAGAAGTCTTACATAAAGAGGCTTGGCCAGCCCCCAAGCAGAGCCTTTTACATGCTTGGTGATCATCTCCATAACAGTGGTGGAATGTGACATTTTGGTCAAACACAAGCACAGAATACCATGTAGCATATATCCAAATTAAGTGAATCACTAGCAAATACGTCCTTAAAGTCTACAAAAACAAACCACAGGATAGTAACAGAAGAAAGTGACGACAGACGAGTTATAACATACAGCTAGCCAATTTCTGAACATGGTCTTTTGGCTGACTAGACTTGGACATGGGAAGAATTATGTTGCTCAATTTACAACTTATTAAAGAGAGAGAGAAGTCGTTGATACAGATGGCTGGTTCTATATCAAAGAAGACTATGAGATGTGATACTACTGAGCTTCTATTGAGCAAACTGTCAAGCAGTACTTAACTCACTTTTTTCCATACCTAATCATTAGAAAAGAATGAATTTTCAAAAGGTTAAAAAAAGACAATATTCTTAGTAAGCCGTGGCTTTGCTCACTTATTATCTGCAAAAGCTTAGACATGCTGATAGAATCGGTTTCATTCCTTAGGCAAGGCAGTAATTACTTTTTCACATGGTGCTCATGCTCTGCAGTCAGTTGCCCACGACGTGCCGAATTGGAATGTCTTTGTTGGGGGCAGGGGAAAGGGTGGAACTGGAAGTTTATTATAAGTTTTATGCTGGTAGATGAAATCTTCCTCCAAAATATACCACAAAAATTACTTTGGATTTACCAGAAGAAACACATGGTACCTACATAAAGCATGAATACTTTTAACAGTAAGCCCCAGACTAGGGATTTAGTTCAGTGGTAGAGTATTTATCAAATACTTGCAAAGACTGGGTTTTATATTTTTAAAAATTTTTAAAGTAAGTCCCAAAATAGGAACCATAAGTGTCAAGCATCAGAAGAAAAGCGTCATCTTGGCCTCAGTGCACTTTGAGTTTAACTTTTACGACACTGTGAATGAAAATGTGTTCTCTATTACTTTTGGGTGGTGCAGTGGAAGAGCCAGTGGACTTGTGTCGTGGTCACTGTGTGGCTCTTAAGCAAGTGTGCCTGATTTTGGATAACCTCACAGAGGCCTCCATGTGCCTTCTCTACAGAAAGAAAAAGGCTGGAATCAACTCTTCTCCCAGATTCATTCAGTCCTTATACTCTACGATTTTTAACTTCTTGGATGAAAAATATCCCACATAGCAGTGGAGAACAAAAGACATCAGAAAAGTCTCCTGAGCCTGTGGTCCACAGAGGGCTCCTGGATCATATGTTTTTGAAGAGGTATAGGAGGTTAGTGCCCTGACTCCCATGTGGGTGTGAATTAATCATCCTATCACTGAGTCATCTGTGACCTTAGAGAACTCTCTTAAATCCCTTTCATTTTTATGAATTCATAAGTAGCAATAAGCTTTCCAATAAACCCCCTGTCCCATAAGATCTCATTTATAAAAATTAATTAAAGAACATCTTAAGGTTTCTACTCCATGGAAGTAAATTTTCTAAAAATAAAGATGCTACTAATATTTACTTTTAAAACAGCAACAGGGACCTAAAGACCTCTGGTACTGTCATATAAATTAATTTCCCCACAAAAAAAGAATATTTTGAGTACACTGTGACTCATTGCTTAATTACCACTTTTCTTTGCAACCGTGATCTTTCTCATTTTTTTCTCTTCTGAATTTACAAGCTGTGTATCAGAATAAGTCACCAGCTTGAACCATCTCCTTTTCTTCACCAAAGGATTTCACATGGCCAGCTGGAATTTCCTTTTTTTAAGATGCTTGAAAAATCTGGAATGGTCTCACTGGTTTATTTCTAAAGTGGGGGTGTCCAACCAAGAGCCAAAACTGACATTGTGCCTAGAGGGTCTCCTCAGCATGGCAGTAATTTATACTTCACATATGAAAAGTAAATGCCAAACAGTTGTTCTGTATATACAGAGCAAAATGTCATAGAATATCAAATGTTGAGGTAGCAATACCCAGACAGATTTCAAAAATTGGGTAAAGGTCCCAGCACATCTCCAGAATATAGCTATGTGCATGGTGGGTGACCACTGGGCTTTCACTGGTCATCAACGAAAAGCTCATTGGAATAGACCATGGAAGGCCCCACTGCACTTCACAAGACTCTTTAGCAACTGTGTGGTTTCTTTCCTTCAGTTTGAATCAACTCATCAATTCACATGGAGGACGCTTTCATGTGGAATTTTAATATTTCAGGGTAATAAATCATGTCTCTCATATTAACATTAGCAGAACAAGATATGAAGCGACTGATGATTTTTTAATTTGATACTAATTGTAACATAACTATTTTTCATCTTTAAAAATCTAATCACAAATATAGACCAGAAAATAGATGATTCAGGCCTCTAGTTGTTTTCAATACATTCTGCAGGGGAATTTTTAGCTAATTTCCCAGAGGTGCACAACACTGAAAAATATTTCTCAGTACTATTTTTAGGAATAAGTCCAAACATTTTTCTGTGACCCTGAGTTAACTGAGCTATTTCTGGACCTGAACTATAAATCTGAAAATTGCAGCCTAGGGGACCCCAAGGAGACCTTCCCATTAAGACCTGCTCTCTTCAGAAGTAAAGGGGCAGAACTCCAGAATGTGGAAGTGTTCAGAGACAAGCCAAAATCATGTTAGACCTAGAATGCAAAAAGGAAGTTAAAGAAAGAAAATTTCTGGTTTTGCTCTGGAAATGGGAAGCATGAGAAGTGATTGACTCTGAGTCTTCAAGCTTGTGGAGGACCTTGACACACAGGTGGCGACTTTGAAGAGATGGACTCTGCCTCCCTAAGGATGTGTCAGGAGAAAACAGACACAAATTGCCAACACCACTGGGGGCTTATGTTAGGCACCAGGAAACATTTCCTGACAGTGAACGCTGTTAAACCCTGGAATGAGGCTCCCAGGGAGCATGGGCAATCTCCACTCTTGGCAGGTTTAGAAATTAGATAGATTCTTATCTGCTGGAATTAAAGCTATGGGGAGAAAACTGGACAACCTTGAGAGACCCCTTTCAAGTATAAGTGTCTCTACACCCCTGTGGTTGGAGGAAAGGAACTAATGCAAAATATGAAGAAGGATCTCAACTGACATTTCCTTTTTCTATCAAAATGATAATTTTCTTTTTTTCTTAAAAGATGTGTATCCTGAAGAAATTATTATTTTCTATTTGCCTTTGATAAAAATAGTGCCAACCACTTCTGGTTGTGAGTGTGTGTGTGTGTGTGTGTGTGTGTGTGTGTGTGTGTGTGTGTGCGCGCGCGCATGTTTCCAGAAGCCCCTAGCAGAGTTGACAAAAAGTTCTGGCAATGTCTGCCACAGTTCAAAATGAGTCAGAATGAGTTCTCCAAGAAGGTTTTCATTAAGGGGGGCATGAGAAGGCAAAACCACTCAGGGAAATGGCATGCAAAAACCATGGGATGTTGGTCTATGTCGTTTTTAAAAAGAAGGGGGCGGGGGAAGGAAACTTGAGTTTTTGTCTAGAAGCCACTTGAGGAATTTGGTCGCTGCTGATCCACATGTTCTGAGTGTTGGGAAAGGCTACCCTTGTATTCAATCAAGATACTTCTAAGAAAATTGCATGAGTTTCTTATAAGCTTCCGGATAAGAGCTGGGTATAGCTGTTTTGCAGCAAAACACGTGGTTTTCACACATGTTGCTGAGGAGATCCACTTGACAAGAACATCTTGGGAGGAGAACCAAGAAAGAAATTTGAATCTCTCTGCAGACTTCTTTTTTCACTAAGTTTAAACTTAGCCCAGATGTGATCTGCCCCCGCTCAGCCAGTTCCCATGCTTTCAGAGCATTGACGCCATATAGAAAAGGAGACCCTTCCTGCAGAAAGTGGTCCAGCCATTCCAGTAAGTCAGTACAGGAATCCATTTTGTCTCTTTTAAAATACAGAGTTAATAGTGACTTCAAAATCGTTTCAACAGCCCTTTCTTAAGGAAGCTGAAGCAAGTGCCCTTAGGGAGTGCTTATTATCTGTTCTCTGTTGGTTGTTGTTTGGGGTACAATATGTAGTTTTCCCCTGGCAGCAGGAAAATTATGTTATGGAAGGAAGGACATCATTCTGCCTGGCTCGAAATGCATTTCCCAAGAGATCTCAAACTGAGGCTGTGTTGATAAAACACACTACATAGAGGAGAGAAAATATTTTTCCTTTTTCTGTTTTATTTTCCTCCCTTCTTCTTTCTTTCTTCTTTCCTTCCTCTTATTTGCCCTTTCTAATCTTTTGGCTATACATCGTTGGAAGAGATAAAATAAATATAAAAATAAAATAGAGAAGAAAATTGAACCCCTAACTTAATATAGGCAGCCTCTGTCTGTGTAGTGAATGAGCTAAATTACAGCAATTTCTACATAACTATTTCGTTCCCACACAGAAATTGGCCCATCTGTAGATTGGAGCACCTGGCTGCAGTTGAGCCAATTTAACTTCTTCAGAATGGTACATATACAGAATTGGGGATGTGGCTCAGTGAGAGGGCACGTGCTTAGCATGCCCAATACCCTGGGTTCCATCCCCAGCACCAAAACAAAACCAAACAAATTAACAAAAGAAAACTTTAAAACTTTAGTTGTAAGCTCAATACAACTGTGTTGTAAATAAGAACATATTGATAGGGTTGTGGTTGTACCTCAGTGGTAGAGCACTTGCCTAGTATGTATGAGGCACTGGGTTCAATCCTCAGCACCACATAAAAATAAATGAATAAAATAAAGGTATAAAAAGTGCAATAACAGTTTTTAAAAAGGTAGTTGATCTGCCTTCATAAAAAAAAATTGATTACATCCCAATAGAACTAGGTATACTGCCTTCGTTGACCTTCCTAGCTCTCAAAAGTTATATTTTGGATACTCTCGCTTCTCCCTTCTAATGGGCTTCACTGGATTATTTATTGTGCTTACTGGTAACCACAAACCATTTCAAGATTCCATCCCTAAAGTCCCTTTCATTTCAGGTGGTTTTAAAGCTAATCTATTTGTTCTCCATTCAGAAAGATAGCACCCAGTTATCTGTGATTGGAACAACTGACCCAGCTTTAGAAATAAGAGCAATAAAACAAAATCTTAGTCACATCCTGTAAAAACAAGCTCCTCTTACATAAACTTTTTCCATTTGGTCCTCTGAGACCCTGGAATAAGTAGAGGAACGTGGCTAAGCATTGAACTCTAGCATACTTGTATTTAAACTTCAGTTATGAGTGTCTGAACTATATGACTCTAAACTAATAGCTTACCCTCTCTGAGCCTCAGGTTTGTTATCTCTTAAATGTGGGTTCAAGTATCTTCCTCACACAGTTATTGTGAAGATTAACTGAGATGATAAATAGGAGACATGTGGTACAGAGTATATATCTGGTGCAATTGGTATCCTTTGGCCCATTGTTAAAGCTATATCCCCACCCCAAATTTATATGAAGACCCATAAGGAAATTGGAAAAAAGATTTGAAAGAGGACCAAAGAGACTGGACATAAAGCCAAGAAGTTAGTCCTCTTCCATCTGTCTTCCAGACTTCTTTCTCTACCTCCTGGGTATTCTGTGTGGGTTCCCAGATGCAGAAGTTGGTTTTACTTCTGAAACTTGCAACCGTCATTAAAGTAATTCAATTGTTCTGCTCTTCCCTTCCAGAAGAATTAAGAATAGCAATGACCAGATGCTCTCCTAGCCAGTTCCCACATTACCGCCTTCCCTATTCTCTAAAAAAAAAAGTGACCTTCTGACCTGATCCAACTGTAAGGCTGTTGTGAACTTCCTGGGCCAGGGTCGCCTGGGGTCAGGTACATTAATATCCATCCCATCCTCCGAATCTTCCTGGGAATTGTAAAAACCCACCCAGCTCCATGATAATGAGCTTTAAGGGCCCTCCTTCCCATTTCCAAAAGACTTTGGGCTTTATACCCAGTGAAGCTGCATTACACTTGGCTTTCAACTCTGTCAATGTATCATACACTATTCTGCAATCTGGGAATTTATTAAATCCTCTATTTCTACAAAACACCTCTCCTTGATAAAACTGCTCATTAAAACCAACAATAAATAATAAAAAAAAAACTAAGTCCTTCTTGGGGAAGAATTGCAAAGTTTCCAAAATAGTTAGTATTTATTGGAGACACACTTGTTGAAAGCAAATGAAAGAAAATACCAAAAGAAAAAGAAACAGAGACCTCAATGGATCAGTGATGCATTTTTTTCTTTGCCTCTGCTTAGGGATACTTCAACAGGGAACAGAGCATAGAGAGCGCACTGAGAACTAATTGAGTGAGTCAAGTTTCAAGCAGCTAGCACAAACCGTGTTTGTTTTAGAGTTCCAACTGCATCTATCCCTATAGGGGAAAACAAAGGGAAACCTAAAAATTCAAAGTGTTCCTTCAAACGAACGCTTCAACTAGAAGAATGAAATTTGGGGGGCCAAGTGCGACTGGAGTACCGTTCAGCAGGGGCACATTTTCAAGAGGGGAAAATGGTAACAAGTGACAAGGATCTGAGGTTTATGGGGTTTAGCAGGGCCAGGTCTTGGGAGGAGTTGATCAGTTACTTTTGGTGGGCTTACTTTCAGTGGACAAGGGGATTATGACAGATAAGGGAGATTGTGACAGGACAGATTCCTGAGGTCGCTTTTTCCCTCAGGGTTTTGTAGGTCTCCATTTCTCTCACTTCTTGGCCAACATGGTTCTAAGAGTATGAACTAAATCAATCTTTCCAACATTATATAAAGCAGTGATTTTCATACAAACAAGGGAAACTGAGTACTTGAAGGTCACAGATTTAATGATTGGTAAATTTGGGAACAAATTCAGGCTATCTGAGTACTCTGTTATCCTGCCAGGCAGTTACTATTTGTAGGGGACTCTGCTTTAGCGTTTTTAGAAAAATTAAAACATAAAGAACACGGTTTTGGTTGAGTTTTTTCCCCTTAAGGATAAGGATAAGACCACTTCACTTCTAAAGTACACCTAACATTTAATTTTAACAAATGCAAAATTGAAAAAAATTCTAAATTTTTCAATGATTTTTCTTTTCTCTTTGAGCCAAATTACCATAATATCTGTTTCCAGAAGCCCTCTTCCCCAAATTTGAAGAACTCCTATAGTGATGTCTAATCATAATTAGAAGCATTTTTCCTTGCTGTGATAGCTGTTCAACTGTCACACAGATTTCAGCTCCAGAACAGTGGGTTCCAGTGCTGTACTACTTTGAGAAAACTAGTATAGGAATTGGGTGGAAAATGTTAAGATTCTGTCAAGTTTGAAAATCAATTTTAGAATCTTTCCAGACATTCTCTGGGTCTTGTTGGTTGAGCAGCGAGGATCTGAGTACTATCCTTGTGAGTCACACCAGTTCTCTAGGCCAGTCTAGTGTCTGATCCTTGGGACAGTAACTGATGCAAATAAATCTTCATTGATAATTCTGACATTCTGAAAGTTGCCTATAGAAGAAAGCAGTCCTTGATTCCAATAAATAATGAATATTTATTATAAATAAGTTGATATCTGCAGTGTTGAATTTTGAATTTAATATTGTGCTAGCCATCAGCTTGACTTTAGCTGGTTAAAAACCCACTCCTAAGGGTTGAGGTTGTAGCTCAGTGGTAAAGCACTTGCCTAGCACATGAGAGGCACTGGATTTAATCTTCAGCACCACATTAAAAAAAATAGATAAAGGTATTTTTTTTAAAAAATCCTACCCCTAAATGTTCAGGCATCTCCAACTACAACTGTATTAGGAGCAAGCTTAAGGTCTGTCCTGTGTGTACAGATTGAATGAGTTGTTTTATTCCTCTTATAATCTTTTTGGAGTCTTTTTTTTTTTTGTGTGTGTGTGTGTGTGTGTGTGTGTGTGTTTTGCAGTGCTGTAGATTGAACCCAGAGCCTTATGCATGCTCAGCAGGCAGCCCACCACCACTGAGCTATAATATCAGCCCACTTTCTCTGGTTTTAAAGGTCATATATATTCATTGTAGAAAAGTTGTAAAATAATAAATAACCAAGCTATAAATACTATATTCCATATTTAATAGATATTGGTGAATATAATACTAAAATGTGTACACACACATATGTACCAGACAATATAACATAATTATTTAATAATAATCTGCTATTATCAAATAACAGTATATTGTGAATATTTTTCCATGTTATTAAATGTTCTGTTTCATTATTCTGACTGGCCCATATTCTATCACATAAACATGACATAATCTTATACCACAAACATTATTAATAGATATGTTAGTTATCTATTAATGTAAAATAAATCACCCCAAAACTTAGCTGCTTAGAACAGTAAGCATTTATCATTGCATAGCTTCTGTGGGTCATAGCTTAGTTGGTCCTTTGGCTCCAGATGCTTCCCAAGGCTGCCCAGGTTTTGGCAGAGACTACCATCATCTCAAGTTTCAAGCAGCAACACCTGCTTCCTGGTTCACTTGTGGTTATTGGCAGGCTTGAAGTCCTCACTAACTTTTGTTTGGAGATATCAATTTTTTTCATGTGGTCCTTTCCATATGTTTGTTTCAAATGTAGTAAGTTGTTTTCTGCACAGTGAGGATTCAAGAGAGAATGTGAGAAAGGGCACCCCAAATGGAAAGCACAGTCTTTTGGACTGACATATTCTGTTTGGTAAAAGTTGTGAGACTAGTTCACACTCAAGTGGAGAGAAACCCACAAACACCTAAGGTCAGACAGTAGGAACCATGGAGGGTCTTATGACATACACATGTATATATAATTCAAATATTAATGATAGGGCAATATTCTTTTTAGTATCTTAGAGGAAATGTAAAGTTGAAATCTACAAATGCATGTTGTTTCAGACTTTGAATGAAAATACAGTAAAACTTGTCATGTCCAATTTTTTAAGTCAGATCACTGAATATGATAAAAACTCATCTATGAAGGGTCCAGGCATAGAGGTGTGAATTGCATAACCAGCGCCAGGGAACCCCCCACAAGCTGTGACTCATGCCCTTCCCCTGTCACTTCCTTTGCAACACAGAGTCCATCAACACTGAAGCACAAATGACCGCACACAACTATGGGGAAGTGACCAAACAGCCTCTCAGTCTATCACTTAGAAAAACAGTGACAACTCAAATGCTGGTTAGGTACAACTACCATATGCAATCATGAGTGCTCACAAGTGCCTTAGCTTCTCCCCAGTTCAGCCTCTCCCCAGTTCCATGATTTCTTAGTGAGCAGTGTCCAGATACTTGGACACATAAGACAATTAGGATTAGCCTGAGGACTGAAGAAGTCCTAGAGATGGTCCCCAAAGCTAAATGGCATTTTAAAAAGACTTTCCCAAGCCCTTCACAGCTATAGGACAGGGTTCTCCACCCTACTTACATTTATTGCTGCGTTCTATTTTTTTTTTCTTTTTGGCAATAGGTTGGGCGCTGTGAGAAAATCAAAGAGGAATGGACTATAGTCCTGATCCTCACAGTGCTTACAACCTTTCTGGTGAAACAAAAATGTTAACCTTGAAAATGAAGTAGCATATGCTGCCAAGTGTGATTAAGTACTAAATGAGTGGGTGATCGATTAGCAGCAGGTCATGATGTTAATCTACACTCTGCTCTGCCAGCTATAGCACAGTGCACAGTGACATGAGTCAGAATGTCAGGTGACTGGTACTGAAAATGACCTGAGGCACTTATATGTGCATAATCAGCTACAACAAAAGGGGGGGGGGGAAGTGAAGCAGGAGGGGAAGAACTCCATTCCCTTCCATCTCCCAGCTACAGGATGCTATGCCTTGACTTCCCCTGACTACAGTCCTTTGTTGAGTAGGAGCCTCTCATCTCTTTCCATCCCCCACTTCATTAGAGGGAGGAAGTGTATTCAAGCTCTTTTTAATTTTGTTCTCAGTGCATTTCAGTTCGGCTTCTTGGCTTGTTCCATCTCAGGCTCATTAAAGATGATTTAAAATATTTTACCTTACCTCTTTATTCATTTGGTTCTTTAAAGTTTCCCTTCCCCACTTGTGTTTTATTATCACCTCTACATTCTAATCATGTTCCCAGCTGCAAATATCATCACACAACCTTGTTTTAGCAATAGGTTTCTTTTTCTTTTATCCTCTAATTGGAATTTACCTTCAAAATCTTCCAGGACTCTTTGCCTGCACACTCCTAGTTTTATTATCAGCCTTCCCTATGATTCACACCCTCTCATGTTAAATCTTTCTCCCTTCAGGAAGCCAAACACTAGCTTTTTATTTAGGTTTCTCTATTCAGTTACTCATTTCTTAGAAAGATCTGCTTTAGAAACTAACATTCACCACAAAAAGCAGAGCCCAAGTTGTGATAAAAAACCAGCTAATTTCTATAGAATGAGATTAGATAGAATTCCCCTTGATTCTACCATGTAATAGATACCTAGGAAGGAGGGTTGAAAGTAACAGGAACAATTTCTGTTTTAAAAAATAAACTTAGACCTGATTTTTAAAAGTGCCCTATGTGCCCTCCCTTTTCTTTCTTTCTTCTTCTTCTCTCTCTCTATTTCTCTCTCTCATTTTCTAGTGCTAGAGATTGATCCCAGAGTCTAACACATATGCTAAGCACACACTCTATCACTAAGCTATATACACACCCCAGCCCCTTTTTAAAAATCTAAGAAATTAAAAATAGAAATTTTGTTTGTTCCATGATTTCTTAGTGAGCAGTGTCCAGATGGCAAGAACAATTGACGATTGAACTCAGTAGAAAAAGAAAGGCAAGTACCAGCATGTCGGCCCATCACTCAAGGAAAGCACAGATGACTGTCACAAAGAGAAACCATCTCAGAAACAACGAGGAACTTGTCCCTGCCCCGCAGGCCAAGTGCCTTCCAGGAGTAGTGATGACCAGGACAGGCTGCAGGGGCAACAAAGAAGGAGTTGATCCTTCTCAGTTATTCTGTAGGAATTTTTTAATTTCTGAGGGGAAAAAAAGGAGGAGTGTAGGGGCAGCCAAGAATCTATCCTGAAGAGGCAACCCACTGCATTTGGAATGAACCATTCCTAAGGGCAGGGGTGGGAAGGCAGGCCTGTGAAGAGACTTCCAAGACATTTCACAGAACAACCAGCTGTAACTGGTTAACCACTGTAAACAATTTCTCTTTAAGAATGGTGTGAACTCAGAAGGAAAATAGAGTGCTTGAAAGGTGTGTAAGTCATAGAAGTAAATTCCTATGTACTCTAAATGGAGGAATGAAGAGCCCTACATTAGAGGGAAATAGCATGAACTATTGAATGATGATGTCAACTCCTTCTGAAAGTTTTCTGTACTAAATATAGTAGGGCTTTGTATCTAACCGTATCATTCATGCCTTTTATGGCCACACTAGCCTGGCCTCCATTTATGTCATGGAATCAGCAGGCATTGTTGGCCTTCCGAAATCTGTTGTCAGCTGATTAGATTCTTTCTTGAACATTAAAATCCTAGAGTTTGGTCAACAGATACAATGCTACAGATAGGAAGAATAAGATCTGGTGCTCTAAAATGCAGCAGGGTAGATATAATAAAAATAATGCAGTGTATTTTTACCTATCAAATAAGAATTAGAACAAGGATTTGGAATGCACTCATCACAATGATTGAAGTTTAAGTAATGGATATGCTAATTATCCTGAGTTGATCATTGCCCAACATATACCATATATATAAGAATCAAAATATCACACTGTAACTTTTAAATATGTACAAATGTGATGTGTCTACCAAAACCCAAAAAATTTTAAATAAAATTCTTAAAATTATAGAGAAACCCTTACTCTTGTGTGTGGTTGCTTGACAAATAAGTAAAAATGACTGGATTCTTCATCAATATCACAAACCAAGCAGAATCTCATTTTGTCCCTACATGATATTTTGATAGAGTGTGCTTAGGGTTCTTATGAATACAGTTATTTTACTGAAGTGTATGCAAAACTCCAAAAATGCATCACTAATCTTGGCATTCAGCCACAAATCACCTGGGTTCTTACAGATGGACAGGGAGTATCAAGAGATGAGGTTACAAAGAAGCAGGAGACCACAGAATAAGGACTGAAAGAAGATCTCATTTAAGAAGCAGAAGTAGAGTACAAAACTCTGCAATATGCTGGGCACACTTTTTATTCCAGCAGCTAAGGAGGCTGAGACAGGAAGATTGCTAGTTCAAAGCCAGACACAGCAAGTTAGCAAGATCCTAAGCAACTCAGTGAGACCCTATCTCTAAATAAAATACAAAAAAGGGCTGGGGATATGGTTCAGTGGTCAAGTGTCCCTGAGTTCAATCCCTGGTACAAAAATAAATAAATAAATAAATGTTTACCAACTGTATAATATTCCAGGCAAGCAGTTAGCAATGAGATTTAAAAAAAAAGAAAGAGGTGTTCAAGGGTGAAAAAGTTTGAATGAAAATCCCTATGCATTGTTGTCACAGACTGGAAAAAAAAATTTGCAAAATATGTTTGTATCTGAAAACATATTTGTATCTGAAAGCACATAAATAACCAAAAAGAATGTTCAAAATCACAAATCATCGGGGAAATGCAAATCAAAACCACAATGAGATAACATCTCATCACAGGTAGAATGGCTATTATCAAAAGGCATAAAAACAACAAATACTGGCAGGAACAGGGAGAAAGGCGAGCTTATACACTGTGAGAATGTAAGTACAGCCACTATGGAAACCAATTTACAGGTTTAACAAACTATTTTTAGTTTGTTGAGGAACCTATAAAACTACCATATAATCTAACATCTCACTATGAGATATATGTCCAAAGGAAATGAACTCAGTACACATACACATACAAAAAGATAGCTGTATTCCCATGTTTATTGCATCACTATTCAAAATAACTGAGAAATGGAATCAATCTAGGTATTCATCAATAGATGAATAGATTTTTTTAAATGTGGTATGTATACAATAAAGGAATATGATTTGTCCATTAAAAAGAATGAAATCATGTCACTTGTAGCCACCTGGATGGAAGTGGAGGATACTATGTTAAGTGAAATAAGGTAGATATGGAAAGATAAATATCATGTTCTCACTCATTTATGGAAGCAAAAAAAGATAATCACACAGAAATAGAAAGTAGAGATAACTAGATTCTAGGAAGGGAAGGGGTAACTATAGTATACTGCATTAATCACACATTTAAGAAATAACTAGAGAAGCAGAAACCAGAGTCCCAGAACCCGCTGGGTGGGTGTCATGGCTGGGATCACCACCACCAAGGCAGAGAAGTGCAAGGTCCAGGTTCTGCAGCCACAGGCCAGTGATGGCAGAGGAAAGAGCAGAACACTTCCAACAGAAAGCAGAGGGTACAAGGCAGGCCTGGGAACAGGCTGAGACTGTGGTGGCCTCCTTGAATTGTAGGATCCAACTGGTTGAAGAGGAGCTGGATCATGCTCAGGAGCTTCTAGCTGCTGCCCTGCAAAAGCCGGAGGCAGTGGGATGACAGTAAGAGAGGTATGAAGATTACTGCAAACCAGGCCCTAGAAGATGAAGGAAAGATGGAACTCCAGGAAATCTAATTCAAAGAAGCTACGCACTTCCCAGAAGAAGCAGTGAAGAGGAAGTGTGAAGAGGAGGCTGGTAAGTTAGTGATTACTGAAGAAGACTTGGATGGCTCAGAGGAACAAGCTGAGCTGGAAGTCCTGTTGCCAGAAGATGAGTGAGCATCAACTGATGGACCAGAACCCAAAGTGTCTGAGCGCTACTGAAGAAAAGTATCTCAAAAAGAAGACAAATATGAGGATGAAATAGAAATTCTTACTGATAAACTCAAGGAGGCCAAGACCCATGCTGAGTTTGCTGAAAGATCAGCAGCCAAACTGGAAAAGACAATTGATGATTTGAAAGATAAGCTGAAATGCACCAGAGGGGAGCATCTCTGTAACCCAAGGACTCTGGACCAGAGCTCCCCAGTCCTGCCCTGCTATTGTTCCTTCCTCTAATCCTGACTCAACCTGAGGCCAGCCAGCCTTGGCCTCAAGGTGACCCATCACTTCTCTCTTTCTCTTTTTCACCAAATTGTCTTTGCCTCTTTCCAGAGATTCCAGCTGGGCTAGAGCCTGAGCAGCTTTGGGAATAACATTTAAGGGAATGTGAGCAAAATGTGAAGTGTCTTTAAAAGCATGTTGTGAAGCACACATTTTGTAATTACTTTCTGTTGCCATAGCAACTATTAGTAAAACATTCTGAATAATTCCACAGCTCTGAATCTAATTCCTTTTTCACTTTTGGAAGGTAACTTTTTAGCCTAATCCATATTTGCCTTCTCCACTAGAGGAAGAAAAAGAGGTGTGGGCCTGTTTTGCTGACAGTCGGAGCCCAGGGAAAGGCTCCACGGTGGGAATCCTCACTGCTTGGTTCAAAGCACCTGCCAAACCAGAAAAGTGATTCCAAGAAGAGAAAACCAAAACCAAAATCTGTGCATTTTAGGGTTGGTTTATTTTTTTCTTCTAGTTCTAAGGTATCTTTGGACAACTTTATTTTATTTTTTACTTTTTTCATTAGTTATACCCAAATTAAGATGCTGAGACCTCTGAGACTTTTGTTTATCTCTTTGTTCATCATGGGGCTGGGAATTGAACCCAGGGCTCTAGACCATATCCTCAGCCTGGAGTCGAAATTTTTTGTCCTATCTCTTACCTGCTTCCCAGCTGTTCACAGAATGATAATGGACCCCTTAATCTTGAAGTGATGACTTAATTGCTCTCCTGCCTTTTTGAAAGAAAGAAAATTCTGTTTTTGGCTGGAGCTGTATAAAACTCATCCCCTCACCCTTGCTGGGTCTGAAGCGGCTGTCTTTAAGAGTATCACATCATTGTGTATCAGTCAGTGATGGAAAAATCTGGGAAAATGCATGTACAATTTTTGTTTACATTATAGACTATTTTGAAACTTTTCTTCTTTGAGGATGGGGTACCTCGCCACCTCACCTGGCTGTGAGTGTTCTCTATAGTCTGGGCTGGCAGTGTGCTGATCTTTCAATATTTCTTTCCCCATCCAATTCCCACTTTTAGTGAGGTTTGTGCAATGTCTGTTAGGTGTACAACCTTCAGCTTATTAGCTTAAAACGTATTATTTTTTGTTGGGGACTCTTTGGGGACATTTGAGAGAAAGAGAAACCGATAGTGCAACTGTTTTAACACTGAATATTGATGAGTGTCTTTTTGAAATAGAGAAACAGTTCCTCCAAAAATAACTAAATAAATGTTTGAATCTTCCCAAAACATTGAAATGATAATATTTGAGAAGATGGAAATGCTAATTATTCTGATTGGATCCTTAAGTATTCTACCTATGTATTGAAATATCACGCTGTACCCCGTGAATATGTACAATTATTATGTAGCAATTAAAATAAGAATAAGAAAAATAATCTAGAATACAGAAAGAGTATTTATAATTCAATGAGACAAATTATACAATTTTTAAAAATGATTTCAACACACACCTCACCGAAGAAGATATACAGGTAGCATTTAGGTACATGAGAAGACTGTGACTAATCATCAAGGAATGCAAATAAAAATCACAATGAGATGTCACTGCCATCACTGAGATGGCTAAAATTAAAAATATGACATACAAAGTGATCAGAAATGTGGAGAAACTAAAACTATCACATACCACTGGCATGAATGTAAAATGGTGACTTTGAAAATCAGCTCAATAGTTTCTTATGTTGATACACCCACCTAACCCAGATGATTTGTAGACAAACATTTATAGTAGCTTTATTTGCAAAATAGCTGAAACTAGAAAGAATCCAGTGACCGTCAATAAGTCAGTGGATAAACAATAGAAAGGAATGTACACGTGGCAATAGGGATGGTTCTTAAAATAATTATGCTGAGCAGAAAAAAAACAGGCATAAAAGCATGTGTCATATATGATTCATTAATGTATAAAACTCCAAAAACACAAATGTACCTATGATGATATGAAGCTAATAAGTCATTGCCTGCATATTGGAATGGGATGAGAGGAGGGAAAGGGACAATGAGAAACTTTTGGAGGAGATGAAGTGTTCCTGGTCTTGGCTGTATTGACAATCTCATGAGCATGTACTTCAGTCAAAATTCTTCAAGTTTTATATTTCCCGTATGCACAATGTATTGCACTTTGATTTTACATAAATATAGCATTGTTTGAAACATAAAGCGACCATATCTTCAGATTCTCCATTATTAAATCACAAGATCTAAACCTCTGCTTTAATTCAAAAGTTTCAGTGTAAACTCACATGAAATGTGAAATCATAATTGAGATATCATAAAGCAGTGAAACTAATCTACCATACCAGATAAATATGACAGATCTTAGTCCATTTGTATTTAAATGAGTTAGATGAAAGAGATTTTCAGAAGTGTCAAGAGACAAAAACTAAAAATTGATTGACACATGTGACCCAAGCAAATGCCAGTTCAGTCCCATCCATTATTGAGGGACTTTAACAATGTGAGCCTAAAGAATTTTTTTACAAAATCGATAATACTATTAATACTGAATATCCTGTGATGGCCTACTGGTAAACACTAAATAATAGTAATACTAAAATTATCTATCAAATGAGAAAATACCTATGAAAATTTTTCTAAAGCTATAAAGCATGTAAGAGTTAACAATTGTATTCTGATATAATAATTGCTGCATGCCAGGCAGCATCTTAAAAGGTTTTTGCTCAGATAATCTTTCTAACAGCTTATGAGGCAAGTATCATGGTTTCTCCATGCACAGTGGATGAGCACCCAGGGGTAATAAGAGGGTAGGTAATTCTCTCCTGGATGCGTATCTAGGACAGGGCAGGGCTGTGGCTTTCTGAGACCTGCTCAGACTTCACAACCCATAGTGGTGAGCATTACATAACAGCACCTCCCATAACATATATGTGAAGGAAATCAAATGCATAAGCAGATGCATCCACACCTAGGGAGGCCAGATTCTCCATTGTGTTGGCTTCTCGAGCTCTGTAGAATGTGATGTTGGAGAGAACTCAATATGACATACTTCACTGTAGGGCAGATCTATTATAAAGTGGACTTCAAACCTGCCCCTTATACATATTTATAAGTAGAGACCAGCTCCCCTAACAGGACAGAAAGGTGTCCTTCTCACCATGAAGTAACAGGTACATGTTTATTTCTAAATCCTTAGCAGCCATTTTACCTTTGCAAAGAGGTTATGTCCAGATGAAAGAGTGGTCTCCTGTGGGGCACAGCTGAGCTGGAAAGCAAGATTTTCTTTCTCAACACCTGGCTTTTATTTATCATATACTTTGCGGAGGCTACTGTTTCGTTCACTCCATTTTCCTACCCATTCTTCTAAATATTTCTGCTCTTTTAAAAAATTTTTTAACCTTCCTCTTTTCCTTCCTATTGTTCTTACACCAACTACTCATTGTGACTTAATTATCTGTATATAATGTCTTGAGCTAGCCAATGAAATGGTCTTACAAAAATAAAATAGGGAACCGAAAATGAATGACATCCACATGATATCCAGCCAACTTTCAACGTCCCCACTATGCTGAGAGAAACATGGAACATGGTGACAAAAGACACTCCAAAAGGAGAAATGAAACTACATGCTCTACTGTGCTATATGTAATATGCATATTACAGATGATCATACACTGTGTTTAATATATAAGTATATATAATTGTGCAATGAATACATTTCAAACCAAGTCATTACTTTACTCTATATATTATTATTTGATATTTTGTATAATTTTGCAGAGAAAAAAATTTTTGGCGGGGGTCTGGGTATTAGAGATTGAACTCATGGGCACTCAACCACTGAGCCACATCCCCAGCCTTATTTTGTATTTTATTTAGAGACAGGGACTCACTGAGTTGCTTAGTGCCTTGCCTTTACTGAGAATGACCTGGAACTCCTGATCCTCCTGTGTCAGCCTCCCAAGCCACTGGGATTACAGGTGTGTACCACTGCGCCCAGCAAGGAAAAAAAAAAATTTAATGAAAGAATTAGATCTTACCCTTTAGGACAGCCTGATTTCCCTGATGATAAAACTCATTTCACATGTATCTTCTATGTAATGGAATTGTAACTGAAAACGTAGGTTCCAGTGGTATCCAAGGTGGATATGTTCAGGCTCATCTTCATATGATAGAGTCGCAATATGGGTGAATAAAATAAGCCAAAATTTGGTTGTACTTTTTTAAGAATTTCACTTTTCAAAGTGCTGAGTTTGGTACTTGAATTAGATTTAAGTTTCTGTGTATTAACAGTGAAAGTTCTTCAGATGTTGCTATGCTTTGGAAGCAACCCCCAAAGGCCCATATGCTAAAGGTTTGGTTGCCAGCCTCTAACACTATTGGGAAGTGAAGGCACTTTTAAGAGGTGGGACCTAGTGGGAGCTCCTAAGTCATTGGGAGCAGGCTCTTGAAGGGGATTATGAGATGCCTCTTCCTTTCTCTCTGCTCCTTATTTGCTATGAGGTGAGCACTTTGTTTTACCATGTGCTCCCCACCATAATATGCTGCCTTACCACAGGCCCAAAACCAATGAGCCCACATGAACTGAAACCTCCAAAACTGTGAGCCAAATAAAATAAGTCTTTTCTCCTTAGAGTTGATTGTCATAGTGACAGCTAAGTAAAATAGATATCCAGTATTTAGAGGACCCCTTTTGGTTTTTTTGAGGAATTCCCCAGGGAGGAATTGGTGGGAGATGGGCTCCACTCCCTCTAGTGAAGCTGGAAGAAGCAGATTTCCCCCTTCTCTACCTCCTCGATAAAGGTATAAGCTTTGTGTCCTGGGCTCAGAGAGTTGGATCACTGGAAACCAGTGATCAGCCTGGTCTAAGGAAGCACTGACTGGCAGGTGCAGAGTCCCTGGCATGGTTCCAGGGGACAGCAGTGCTGGGCCAGCAACAGCACCCAGCAGCAGCCTACCTAGCGTGTGCTAAGCATAGCATTGGCTGTGATTCCAGCTACTCAGCTTCTCTTGATTCCGACTATTTGCTCCCTGCATCTCTGCATGGATTAGGAGAACTCTTCAATACCATCCTCAATATCATTCCATCAATTTCACTCTGTCTGAAGTCAGAGTTGGTTTCTCTTATTTAAAACCAAAAGGCCAGCCAGGTGTGGTAGTGTATATCTATAGTCCTAGCTACTCCAGAGGATAGAGCAGGAGGATCATTTGAGCTCATGAGTTTGAGACCAGCCTGAGAAACATAATGACCAACATATGGGTGTATGTTTATGGGCAACATCAAACAAACAAACAAAAAAACAACAACAACAAACAAAAATAGCAAAAAAAACAAAAGGACTGTAAGTATACCATAGAGATCTTTTCCTCAAATTTACATTTTGTCCCAATGCAACATTTGTTTCCATAGTAATATTTATTCTATATACAGCAAATCATAATTCAAACAGATGGTGATGTGGGGGTAATATCTGAACTAATAAAAATACTGAATTATGCATCTTTTTCTAAATGCAGTATTATTCTTTTGAAATGCATGAAATGATTGGAATGAGCTTAGTCTGGTTCCTGGAGGAAAATTATGTGAAAAATACATTAAAAATGAGCTGTTTAGCAAATAAATTACTTGTTAACAAAGATTCGCTCCTACAGTTTTAAGAGTATATTGAAAGTTGGATATCTTGGGGAATTATAAATATCCTGCAGCCTATTTTGTTTGTGATACTAATTGAGTAAACAGAACTTCAGAGGCTGGGATTTGCCTTCAGGAAATCAGTGTGAGAGAAATCAAGATAGTTTTCCTTTTCAAACTGTTTTTCTGGCTTAAGGCTTTGATTCTTTTCCTAAGGAATTGGCAAGTGGGGACAGAATAGAAGAATTCTTGTATAGAGTGAAAATATTCCTAGATACTATCATTTGGATCTTTAATGTCCCCCAGAGCCTATGTGTTAAAGCCTTGATCACCAGTCTGTGGTGCTACCAGGAAGCTGTGAACCTTCAAGAGGTGGGACCTAGTAAGAAGAAGTTAGGTCACTGCGAGCATGCCTTTGAAAGATACATTAGGACTCTTCTTCTATTTCTTTTTGCTTCCTGGTCACCATGAGATGAACAAATTCCTCTGCCATGTGCTCCCTCTATGATGTTCTGTGTCACCAGAGACCCAAAGCAACAAGGTCAGTGGCCATGAACTGAAACCTCTGAAAACTTGAGCCAAAACAAACCTTTCTTCCTTATAAGTTTCTTTTCTTAGGTATTTTGTCACAGTAATGGAAAGCAGACTGATACAGTAGATAATTGATAAATTACTAAAATAGCAGGGGATGAGGTTGCTATTCATTATAAAAGAAAATTACAGGAAAGAGTATGAGAGAATCATGTTTGGAAAGAAGAGCACTGGGTAATTCAAGACATAGTCTCAGTCTGGGGACCATGTGAGGATAGGTGAAGACTCTAAACATATAAGGAGAGGTGAGGAAACTAGGAGGAAAAAAAGAACAGCAGGTGAGAGCAAAAAACTCTAACCCTAGGAACTTCACTGTTTTTCAGTTCATTTGTCAGAATTCTTACCCATTTTGAAGTAGTGGAACACCAGTTAATAATTTGCTGTAATATGAAAAGCCTCCTATGAGGGGATATAACCTATTTTGCATTTTAACACCAGTTCATACGAAGATTGGTCTATTCCCTCAGGCTTTTCAGGTAAGCTTCTTCTTATGCTCAGCCTAAATATCATTTCATTATTAATTTGTTTTACTGCTTAGTCTTCTATATTGGGATTCAAAAAATATACTGGCATTTGGCCTCAGAAAGGACCACACTTACTCCCAGTGTTGGCCAAGAAATACATCGTTGAAGTTTGTCTTGTTGTCTGTGTTTATTGCTGCTTTTACAATTTCCCCTCATGAATCCGTCCTTCCAGATCGTTCATCACTTCTGCGACTCCAGAACTTGCCACAAGCTGTCAATATTTCTCCAGCTCTTAACAAACATCTCTCATTTGTTTTTTCCCTTGACTCACCTGTCTGTTTTATAAGGAATGAGGGAAGCTTGAATATTAATGCCCGGAAAGCACAGAAATGCAGCAAGAATCCAGATGCTATAAACATAACAAACCAATGAGCCAGATTCTCCCAGGGACTAACTTGCTCCCTGAAGGCAGACCCATGCAGCCTTCTCAGAGAGTACTCTAGACACTTCTATTGGTCACTATTAAGTAAACGTTTGGAAGATGGTGACATTCAATATGGAGTCACAATAGGGGAGCGAGCAGACGAGAGGCCAGAATCCTAGAGTTGAGTTATTCCTACCTTGGCCTCTACCTGGAATGAAACTTTCAAATGTTTGGTGTTCTCACCTACTTCACAGGGTAGCTGCAAAGATGCAAGAGGTTATTTGCATAAAAGCTTTGGCGTCGGCAATTTAAGTTTGAACTCTAGATATTCCTTGGCTAAAGAGCTTTAGTTAAGACCCAAGCCTCTACTTTTTTGTCTGAGGAATGGGGATAATGGCAGCATCATCATAGGATTTTTGTGATGATTATATGAAATCATATGGCGTGTGGCACGTTTGGGGTACAAGACAAATGTTAGGTCTTTCCCAATGTGAGGTACTAAGCATTAATCTTAAGAATTATTGCCAGGATTTTTAAATGATGTATAAGTTAACATATTAAAATAGTAGGCCTGAAAATGTTCTGTTTATTATAAATGTTCTGTTTATTGTAACATAAACAAAGCATTTTGGAAACTAAACTACTGCACAAAGTCAGGAAGTTCCATTATGATTACATAAAATCTTTCAAGTAATTCAGACCAAATTTTACCATCTTAGTAAAGCATAGTATTTCCCAAACTGAAATTAATTGTCTTGTGTGTTTGTGAAAGAAATCATGGACTAGGATATTCAAAGCAGATAATCTAAAAGTCAATTCTAAAAGGCCAGCATCCCTTTGAAACCCACTCTATAAAGTCACAAGATGAGAAGATCCCTAAAGAAGGAATATTATTTACTCCTTTTTGTAGACCCAAATCCTGGCTTATCATACATGTCTAATAAAAGTTATAGAACTGAATTCACTAACTTAAAAAAAATCCAAATATGTGGGTGATAGGGGAGACTCAGAGAATAAACATGTGATTTGGAATTTTTTCATGGATGTAGAGATAAGTCCCAGAAAAAACCATCTCATCTTCTGAGGAGACTTAGACTGGATGGAGAAAGATCCACAGTAGGCCCCTGTTTGGGTCTGAAGTAGCCTTCTTAGTGGAATAAATGGAGCCCAGTCCTTTACCCCACCTTCATCTGACCCCTTATTCTCAGCACTCACTTTTATCCTGTCTGCTGATGTGTTGAAACTACCTCAGCTTCCACACACCCAATGCACAAACTCAGCTGCACAGAATCCACTCTTTACCCGCATCCCTTCTGCTTCAGAAACACTCTTCCTCCTCCATAAACCTCATATCCAACTCAAAGCCCATTCCCAGCTCCAAATGCCTTTTTCAGATGAGGACCCCATGGTTGATTCTTCTCTCTCCTGCATCTAAACTGCTCATATGGAACTGATTTTCTTCCATGAGCCCTGAAAATATCAAAGATGCTCCCATTAAAAAAAAAGTAATAAACAAAAACTCTCCTTAACATGGTGACCTTTTTCATCTATCATCCCATTTCTATTCTCTCTTCTGCAGAAAACCTGAGGAATATTACCACTTTGTTTCTACTTCCTCTCTTCCCACTGACTCCACTTACACTGCTCTGGGAAGACCAATCTCACCAGTTTCCATCGGTGACCTCTTACTATTAAATATGTTGGGTGCTTATTTATCTTAATCACTCTGTACGGTTTATCAATGTTGACTTTATAATGCATATATTCTCTTTAGTTAAACCATATTTTCTAAATTTTTCTCCTACTTCTTTTGACCTTCTACTTCCTTTGACTTTCTCCTCTACTCCAATTTAAGGTCCATCTTCCCCTGTCCATCCCTTTCATATTGACCCTCAGCTTACTCCATCCTACACCCATTTCTCTTCTCACTCTACCTCTATAATCCCATCTATTCACTAAGTTGCCCAACAACAAGTGATCATGTCTGTCTCTGGAACTGTTGCTTCCTCAGAGCCTTGAACTTTTTTTTTTTTCCTAATGAAGGCCTTGAGGGTGACAACTTGGTACAGGTAAAGAGGATCCTGGTCCAGGAATGCAAAGGAGAGATGCTCAATTCAATCCCATCTGTGTTCCTGCAGCCGCTGGATTTCTGGGAGTTGGCTCCTAAATGAGCCAAACAAATCATTGATAACCTAGAGAGCCCAAGTATAGGAAAGACCTACTCTAGCTTTGAAAAAAATGGAATCACGTTTCTAGAAGGTCAGGTGAACATTCTGGGAGGTTTAGGGAAATAGCTATAGGGATCTGGGCCACCAGAACATCATTGCAAAATAGACCAGACTCACCTGTCAGCCTGCAGAGCCCAAGCCTTCCACAGCAGCTCTCTGTGGCAATGAGATTCAAAGGAAGTCTCTCCAAAACCCTCAGAGATTTTGCACAATTCAGCTTAATGCGGTAAATCTCAAGAGGAAGATACTAGTCTTCCTATTATTATAAAATGTGAGGGATTAAGTCCTAAATTGAAAACACAAAAGAGAGGCAATCCTTTTTAGGACCTTTAACTGCAGTGCACAGTGACCCTGGCTAAGACACCATGATTTTTTTTTTTTTGAGTGATATTTTCTCTGTACACAGAAGCCTTAGCAAGAGAGGAAGCAAACAAAATATGTGTTCTCACTGAAAGTCCTGAAAATGAGAAGCAAAATTTAGATTTTGCTTGTGTTTATTATTGAGGTATTCTGGCAAATCTGTGTTCCCCTGAGAGCCCTGAAGGCAGCCAACATTCTGACATGCTCAGTAAATAATGAGCAAGGCCCTTACAGAATGTCTTGTATGATGGCTCCAGACATGATACTTGCCATGACTTGATGAAAACAACTTGCCAAGAGAGCAGAAGCCTTCAGTCCTCCTTCTGCAGAGCATCTCACATCAATTCCACTCCTAAGGCCTGCTGAGGCTGCAGCTGACAGTGAAAGCTGATATCATTCCTTCAGGAAACTGGAGCTTGGATGCATCCAAGAGTTTGCATTCATACAGTCATGTATCTCTCAGGTGCAGCAGTCCCTCTTTGTCTCCCGGAATATATACCTTCTGGCCAGAAAGCCTTCCTATTTCATCCAAAAGGCAAGCCCCAAGATCAGTCATCATTCTCAGCAAAATTGGCATCTCTCGCCTTTCCCTTTTACATCCTTCCTCATTTTCTCAAAATGCCTTTCTCAAATGAATAGTGCTGGTGTCTGGCTGTGGAGGGACCTGGCTGCATCACCTCACCAACGAAGCCCTCTCTCGTCCAGACCCACCCTGACACTTCCCAACACAGGAGCCTACAGTGACTACCATTCATTGAGGTCAATTTTCTCAGGGAATTTTTAGCTTGTTGGGTTCTATGAGTCTTTATTTTTAAAACATCTTTAATAGACATATTTGTTCTTAAACTTTGATATATGAGTGACTTGAAAATGAGGACTAAATAGATAGGGACATAAAGGTCTATTTGGAAGCCAGAGTGACTCTGGGACTCCTCGAGGCGGACTGTGGCACTACAAAGATGGCTGTGTTTTTCTCCCACTGGTGAAACTACCCAGGACATATTAGCTCACTAGTCAAAGTAATAATGTCTCAGCAAAATTTGTTGAATTTAAAGTTTAGACAGCCAATTAACTGCCTCCTGGTTCATTCACAGGCAGTTCCAACTCAGTATACCACCATTTGAACTCATTTTCTTCAGTGCCATTCAACACACACATACACACACACACACACACACACACACACACACACACACACACACTAAAACAAAAGTAAAATCTATTTCTCCCTCCCTCAGGTCCTTCTCCCTGACTCTAGACCACATTTGAGGAAAAATGAGAGAGAGAAAGAGAACACTTCAAGTGAGAGAAATAGCTCTGAGTAATGTGGTACTTTGAAACACTAAATATCTGTCATAGAAATAATATTTGTTTCTAAAGGAGGCTGAGCTACCTTTAAATGAGATGCTTGTTTTTTTCATACTCACAAGCATGGGGGTTCCAGAGCAGAAGTAGTCAACTATAAGAAATGTAAAATTTTTCTCTTCTATTACATATTTATGATTCACCTTATTTCGGGAAAAAATTTAAAGAAACTCCAAAATACAGAACAGAGTAAGGTAAACTAAAAGAGGAAAGAATAAAAGAAAGAAAACAAAGAAAGTGGGGCTAAGAATTCTGACAATGAACATTCTATAATGAATTCTTCACTTACAACTGTTGGGTAATAAGGGTAATAAGGGAGATTCTATGCTTTTCAGTAAGTAGTTAATGACAAAAGTATGATTCTCAGTGCCCATGACATTAAAAACAAACCATTGCTGAGGATGAGTACGACTTTGTCCCCAGGAAATAGGTGTGTTCCCTCTAAGTAGGACAATGTTCTCACTGCAGATTCATAACAAGTTATATGGGGTTGTGTCTTATAACAGCCTGCTTCATTTAGGACTCTTCATTATGCCAAAATACCCTTCAGAAGAAACAATTCTTTAGGGGCCCATTGCAGTGAAATGAAAATTTTTAGGTTCCAACTGCTCCTGTTCTACTCAGGGTGTGAATTCTAGAATGACTGAGGAAAACAATAGGATGGTCAAACTTTAGCTAACTGAGTTTATCAATATTGATCAATACTCCAAATAAATATTGGATAATAAGCCCCTTATATTTACATATATGTACATATATATGTGATTATACATATATAAGGAAATCAATTTAGCCACTATGGAAAACAGTATGGAAGTTCCTCAAAAAACTAAAAACAGGTCTACCATATGATCCAGCTATCCCACTCCTGAGCCTTTATCTGAAGGAAACGAAGTGATCATACAAAAGAGACAAGTGCATACCCACGTTTATTAAGACACTATTCATGAGAGCTAAGATACAGAATCAAGAAATAATTGGATAAAGAAAAGACAGTATATACACACAGAGGAGAGTATTAATCAGTCATAAAGAAGAATGGAATTCTATAATTTGCAGGAATATGATGGAAGTAAAGGACATATGTTAAGCAAAATAAGCCAAATACCAAAAAAAAAAAAAAAGAGGCATTTGTGAAGACTTTTTAAAAAATTTACCAGTAGAAGACAGACTATTAGAGACTGGGAAGGGATCAAGGAGAAGTGGAGGAGAGGAGAGGGAGGGAGAACATAGAGGAAGGGCGAATTGACTTGACCAAGGCACTATGCATGCATGTTTGGAAATGTCACAGTGAATCTCATTAATTTGTACAATTAAAATGTGATAATAATTATGATTTTTAAAGCATTCCCTGGCAAATGGCAACAGTGCTGTTGTTCAGTCATCATCTTCCATTACAGATGAGCTAGGAATTTCACTGATTGCTTTCTGTATATGCACAAAACATGGAAGACCATGATCTCAACGTACTAGTAAAATATCATGACCACAGGGAATTTTTTATTTATTTATTTTTTTTTCAGAGAGAGAGAGAGAGAGAGAGAGAGAGAGAGAGAGAGAGAGAGAGAGAATTTAATATTTTTTAGTTCTTTGTGGACACAACATCTTTGTTGGTATGTGGTGCTGAGGATCGAACCCAGGTCGCATGCATGCCAGGCAAGCGCGCTACCGCTTGAGCCACATCCCCAGCCCAACAGGGAATTTTTTAGATAGGTGCAACCAGATGACCACTTTAGGCAAACCGATCACACCAACGTTATGTTTCATTCTGAGCAGGACTGCTCCCTCAGGTAACCTCCAACACAACTGGGAAATATGATACAAGGAACAACTTAAGATACTTTTTTTCAGAGCAGTTATTAATGAACCAGATTTTTAAAAATAGGTAACACCTATCAAATATAATAGCTTAAATTTTTTAGTTTTTCCAGTAATGTCTAGCTAGTAGTTCAGCTATTCCATTTCTCTTCCTCCTGGGCAAATGGAAGGGCTGTGCTTCTCTGTCCCAGTGGAATTTGGGTATAGTGATGTGACTTTCTTTGACTAAAGAAATGTGGAGATTAAAAAGTCACTCCCAGTAGCATGCTTTTTTTAGGTCTTTAGGGAATAGACCGAAAGGGGAATAGCTGGGTCAAATGGTGGTTTCATTCCCAGCCTTCCCAGAAATCTCCATACTGCTTTCCATATTGGCCGCACCAATTTGCAGTCCCACCAACAATGTACAAGTGTACCCTTTTCTCCACATCCTTGCCAGCACTTGTTGTTGTTGGACTTTATGATGGCTGCCAATCTTACTGGAGTGAGATGGTATCTTAGGGTGGTTTTGATTTGCATTTCTCTGACTGCTAGAGATGGTGAGCATTTTTTCATGTACTTGTTGATTGATTGTATGTCCTCCTCTGAGAAGTGTCTGTTCAGGTCCTTGGCCCATTTGTTGATTGGGTTATTTGTTTTCTTATTGTTTAATTTTTTGAGTTCTTTGTATACTCTAGATATTAGGGCTCTATCTGAAGTGTGAGGAGTAAAGATTTGTTCCCAGGATGTAGGCTCCCTATTTACCTCTCTTATTGTTTCTTTTGCTGAGAAAAAACTTTTCAGTTTAAGTAAGTCCCATTTGTTGATTCTAATTATTAACTCTAAAAAGAGCATGCTACAGGGACACTGCTACATAAATGTTCATAGCAGCACAATTCACAATAGCAAGACTGTGGAACCAACCTAGATGCCCTTCAATAGATGAATGGATAAAAAAATGTGGCATTTATACACAATGGAGTATTACTCTGCATTAAAAAATGACAAAATCAAAGAATTTGCAGGGAAATGGATGGCATTAGAGCAGATTATGCTAAGTGAAGCTAGCCAATCCCTAAAAAACAAATGCCAAATGTTTTCTTTGATATAAGGAGAGTAACTAAGAACAGAGTTGGGAGGAAGAGCATGAGAAGAAGATTAACATTAAACAGGGATGAGAGGTGGAAGGGAAAGGGAGAGAGAAGGGAAATTGCATGGTAATGGAAGGAGACCCTCATGGTTATACAAAATTACATACAAGAGGAAGTGAGGGGAAAGGGTAAAAAAAACAAAACAAGGGGGAGAAATGAATTACAGTTGATGGGGTAGAGAGAGAAGATGGGAGGGGAGGGAAGGGAATGGGGGATAGTAGAGGATAGGAAAGGTAGCAGAATACAACAGACACTAGTATAGCAATATGTAAAACAGTGGATGTGTAACTGATGTGATGCTGCAATCTGTATACGGGGTAAAAATGGGAGTTCATAACCCACTTGAATCAAAGTGTGAAATATGATATATCAAGAACTATGTAATGTTTTGAACAACCAATAATAAAAATTTAAAAAATTTTTTAAAAAGGTAAAAAAAAAGTCACTCCCAATTAGAAGACTAAAGAGGTAGTGTACAATCCTAAAGAGGTAGTGTACAATCCTCCAAGATCCTTTTTCCTCCCTTGAGAGTCAACAAAACATAGAACTGGAGCTTTCCTTAGACAGTCTTCGCTAGGTCCATGTAGAGCACACTTGCAATGTCTACCTAATTCTGCCCCTCTCTCACTCATCAATACCAGGCTCCTGGTCACACAGCACCAGTTCCTACTTGACAGACTTTTCACTAAACCTGGATGCCTTCTCCTCTTCCCTCTCTTCTATTGCCACACAGTTAACACCTTTTGATTAGGCACAATTTGTGTCGCCTCTTCCAGAAGGCTTTCCTGAAATTGTCAGTTCATCCTTGAACTTCACTAGAAACACATTTTTGTGCTTCCATGACATCTTTCACATTGTTCCAATGTTGCATATGAAGTTGAAATGCCCTTCTCTCTTTTATTTGGTTTTGAGCTCCCCAAAGTAGATACTAACCTATTCCGAATCCATGTATTCTCATTTTCCCATTCACACCTAGCAAATAATATGTGCTTAATAAATATCTGTTGGTTGGATGAATGAATGGCTTAATGAATAGTGAAGGAAAATGACTGGGTCAAAGAAGAGAGGTCTTGTCCCCAAAGGCCATACTAAAACCTCAGAAGACCTTGTTTCTACTAGTTTCCAGATAGTATATGATGACCACTCCATAAATATTTATGAGTGAATATTTAATTAAGGCCTTTATTTTTCTTCTTATGTCCAGGTTTACTATCTTTCCAGAGAAGGAACTTCTCTGTGGGAAACTCATTATTTATGCTCTCTAAGTTTTGCATATTAACACAAGTAATTTCTAAAGACAGCCCTGGAGCTTGTTCAATGGAATGACATTGGGCAAACCAATTAACCTCTCTCTTTTTTATCTGTTAAATAAGAAAACATAGCCATGTACCTCTCTGTCTTTAAGTGCCTCCCTATACTAGAAAACAAAGGCAGACAATTTTTAAATTATTAGCACAAAATAGTTGGTCATTGATACTGAGCCAGAGAACAAAATCCTGGAATAAATATCTGAAGTAGAGATCACATGCATATTGTGCTTCTAACTTATTGATAAAAATTATGTCGGCCATTCTCATCAGACAGTTAGAACACTTGCATTCTCCCCTGTCTGTGAAGGTCAAGGTTCAGGGCCTGACTGGTGTCTCTCCCATTGTGTTAACATGTTCAGACACTGTGCTGGCATTTTCAGGCTGGTTCATGAAGGAATTGAGAAAGGTCAGGATTTCAGTTCTTATCTTCATTATTGGATTGTTTATACAACAAGCCACTTTGGGCTCTCTTCTCTATTCACGTTGCTTAGTGACAAGAAAACCACCTTCTCTTTCCAATAAAATATATTAAAAATAAAAACTTTTTTTAAAAGCTGGGTCAAACTTCCTCAAAGTCTCAGGAAATGAGAAACCACAAACAAAACAATTTAAGATCTTTCTAAGGGTAATATGAACTTTATTTTTTTCTGATAGATCTCTTGTGAGAGAGAGTGGGTATGGGGCTTGTTGCGCATTTTATATTCTTCTTAGGATAAATATAGAAGCTGTGCAAACAAGCCGTCATTACTTCTATTGTCATTGAAGTTGGCTTGCTGGTCCCACTGCAGTCACCCTTGGGAGAGTAAGTAAAGGACAACAAATGTTGGATTTTTCTCTCTAGATGAAATTCTGCATTCCAAATTAGCTTAGTAGATAAATCAGTCACAAGGAGTAGCACAGGGTCGCTGGTATTCAAGACCATGAATCACAATCAGGAAACAAATGGTAAGGCAGGCCACCCATGGGAGAACAAGCTCATTGTCACACTGGGGTGCTCTCCATGTGAGCAAGATTGAAACCTCCATCCTTCTCTAGCTGAATGGATGTGAAGCATAATAATAATGCCACCTGGCATGGAAGAAGAACATGATGCTCATTCACCATGACAAGGGACTCAGCTAGCAGTTCAGTGTTTCTGAATCATTATTTTATAGATGAATTAACAGAGACCCTAAGCATTCCCAGAATCTGACACAGCAGGACTGAAGTCTGATTCATGGGCTGGTGTCCTAGCCACACTGTTTTTGGGAGGATAATCCAACCTTATAGCCTAAAAAAGTGAGGAGCAACAGGCTGAGTCCTCACTCACTCCTTCCGTTAGTGATTGGGTAACATGAAAAAGTCAATTGCCAGATGCCTTCAAGAAAAGAAAGAATATGCACCTTCAAGAACACACACTTTTAGAGTACAGATGCTACTTGACTTCTAATGGGGCTGTAACCTAAGAAAGCCATCGTAAATAGAAAATGCTATGAGTCAAAAATGCATTAAATACACCTAATTCATCAAACATGAGCGTGTAGCCACACAGTTAAGCTGTAGAGTACTGGTTTTTTCCCCCTGTGATCAAATGGCTTCCTGGGAGCTACAAGTCACTGCTGCTGTTTCATGTCACATATCACCAGTCTGGCAAAAATCAAAATTTGAAGTACAGTTTCTACTGAATGCATTTCATCTTTGTGCCATGATAAAGTCTAAAACCATAAATCCAATCATCATAAGTCCAGAACCATCTATCTATTACTTTATATCTCAGCTTACAGTATCCTAGGACAGGAAACTGAGATTTTAAACACAGCTAATAAAATAGAAGAACAAGAACAACAAAATGAGTAAGGAGGAGTTTCATTTTTATTCACATATTCATTTATTGCTTTAACTCCTCACAGCAAAATCTGCAGCCAGATGTAGACTCTGGCTAGGGTGCTCCAGCACCAAGAAAATAGGTTTCATAAGAGTTGGTTCATGAAAATATAAGTAAAGTGTATAATAGATAACTTGGCTTTCGTGAAAGACTAAGAGTAAATGAAGATGGATAGTTCTGCCTATTTCCTTTGAAATGACACCTCTCTCAGCTTCATAAACCATTCTGTAGCACTTATTTAAAAGCCACTCTGAATCTAGTCCACAGATGGGCTAGGGTAGGCCTCAGTGTTAAAGTGCTTGCCTGGCACACACCAGGCCCTGGGCTCAAAACTCAGCACCCTATAAAAAGAGAGAGATAGAATCTACCCCAATTACATCTAATCTCATTGGCAATCTCCAACAAATAACCTCACCTCACCTATGTAATAGCAAATAGTATTCAATGTTGAAGATACACACACATACACAACACACACACATATACACCCACGCATTTCACACACACACACAAATACATTTCACATATGTGTGGTGGTGGGGGGGCATCCCTAACTGATACATAGTGAACAATGATCCATTACACAGAATTCCCACTTAGATTTTGCTTCAATAAAGTCTTGGGTAGATAGGCAGTGATGGGAAAATAATTTGAAAGAATGTATTTTTCTATTCAGATTTTCTCAGGCATAACAGAATTTCTCTGCTTTTGCAAGGAAAAGATTTTTTATGCTCTTCAATTCGTCTCATCATTAGGTAAATCCTCTCTCTTCTTTCTTCCTTCTAAGTGGCCCCAATCCTCACTTTCTCCCCGATCAGCTTTTATGGAAAAGATTACTAACTTAATGGAGTCACATTTGAAATGCATTTGTAATGTATGAAGGAAGCATTCAGAAATATAAATTCTCTAAATAAAAGTGTCAAGCTCCTAGTAAAATGAGATGGATTTATTTTTCTTTTGTATATCTGTAGCATAATTCGTTTCTACCATTAAAAGTCTGGTGCAGAATACCAAGATTCACAGTTTTTTTTTCCTCTAGTAAAAAACATTAGATAATTCCTCCACTTAAAATGATTTAACTTTCCTGCAGATGGCCTAAGCAGGCTTGGGATATGTTCAGAGGCTCTCAGCAAATTAGCTATAGTCATGTCCTGGGATGAGTAGACCCTTTGAATGTCTAAAGCAGATTATTTAAGAGAAAGAAGGGAAGTAGACCAGCACTAGAATAATAATTTTTAAAACCTTCTCCAAGTATTTGTAATGCTGCAAAATCTTGATTTAAAGAATGGCTTATTATTTCACAGATGCAGATGCACCAAAAGTCACATCGTGTCTCTAAAAGCAACCGCATGCAATAAAAGCCAAGTAGAATGCACTTTGACCATAAGGTGTATGTTAAGGCTGTCTCTCACACTCTGTTCAAAAGCTGTTCCAATATTTATTCAAATTAGGCAACAAGGCCTAGTGCCCTGAACCACCATTCTCATGCAAGAAGGAAGAAGTAGTCAGAGGGTGATCATATTATATAGTAAAAAAACTATTGAAAAGAACCAAGCATCTCTACAGAATAAGTTTAGCACTGTAATCAAATAAGTAGAACTAGGGGATACATACTTCCTTATTATATATTATAGTGATTAAGAATAAAAGTACTAAGTTTATGCAAATAAATTTAATAGGTATCACATTTATACTGTTTTATCAGGAAGAATTGGATTTGTCTGCAAGTGAAAGAGAATCCAAAAATAACAGAAGTATAAAAATGTTAGACACTTATTTATCTTACACCTAAAGCATTCTGGCTGAAGAATTAAATCTTCTTTCAGGAATAAGGGTGAGAGAATGGTTTCCAAGTTTCTGGAATCAGTCTAGGGGAGGAGAATTTGAACACAGGTAAAAACTCACTGAGTAGGGTGACCAACAGTCCTGATTTGCCCAGGAGTGTCTCATTTTCACAAGTCCTTGAGGAATGACTCATCTCATCTTATTATCAGAGTCTGAGGCCAGAGGCCCAACTCTGAAGATCAAAAAAATCAGGTGTGGCCACTCCTCAAAAAAACCAAATGGAAAAATAGTGAGGAAACAGGAAAAGAACTTAAATCAATATGGCCCTACTGGGAAGACAGGTGGGCTCAAGCATCTCAGCCTTATCTTTGGGGGTATTGACATGAGCTTTAGGTATAACAGGGAAAAAAATGGGTCTGGGGATGAGTGGTAGGCATAAGCAGTCTTAGTCAAGGTATGACTGGTTGACATTATCTCAGTTCTGGTTCCAATGGGTGGCTACTGAGAAGTCCTTTTCACTTGAGGGAAGAATCTCTGCTTTGCTGGATGTTTGTCTCTCAGACCTGTGTACTGGAAGGGGAGGCAACCTAGCCCCCATTAGAATATTGCTCCTTCTTGTGGGTGCAGTCTCATTTTGGGATTATCTGCCTGTAAGACTCCACTGTACCCGGAAGGTATAGGGCAATGACTAGAGACATCTGGAGGACATGGTAAAAGCTGGTGGGTGAATGTTCCTGAAAATCTTTTAAAAATAACTTCAAGGGGGATGAGGTAGGTTAGGTAAACTTAGGTCTAATAAACCTTGTATTAGCACGTCTAAGTGCAGAACTGAGCAGGAAAGTCATCAAAAGTTTAAGATAACAAAGGAGACAGATACAAAATGAAGGTACAGATGTCAAGCTTTTAATCATGCTTTACCTGTTGGGCAACTGTAGGATCAAGTAAAGCAACAGTGCTTTTAGCAAAAGCAAGTTCTAATTTCCTGTCATCCTCTGGGCCAGGTGATAGTTCTTGTCAACCCAACTAGGTTCTGTATTTAAATCTTTCCTCCTCCATCAGCTTCTCCCTTTCTACACACTTATTTAATACCCACTGAGAGGGTCAGGCGATGTCCAGATCCACCTCACTCTGCAACTTGTTCCTAATGGGATTTGGTTCACCTGGCATAGGAAACGCTATTTCTTAAGCATAATTTTTTTTTTACTCTTTCTTCCATGGGAATTTAGATCACCATTAACTAACAAAGAAGGGGGAAAGGCCATGAGGACCCTGTCTGAACAATAGAAGCCCAAAATCAAAGTCCTTAGGCACCATAATATTTGAAAAACATAATGGATGAATACAAAATAATGTAGAAGGATTTTTTTCGCAATATATTGATAAGTGGGAAAAATAAGTTTCTAGGACAATGTAAATAGTATGATCCTACTCTAGAAAAATGTATGTATAACATTTATTTCATATATTGAGAGAGAAAAGAGACTGGAAGAACTTACAATAAAATGTTAAACATTATACCCATGCAATAGGACTGAGGGAGATGCGGCTGTGGTGGAGAAGAGGGTTCTGTTCAAAAGCTACTATGAAGGAAGAAGGGAAAGACTCAGCAGCAGATTTGATGTACAGGAGAAGGAGGAAGGAGCAACCAAAGATGACAGTTCATCTGATGGGTAGAGGACAGTGGTGCAGGTAAGAAAAACAAGGAATAGGCACAGGGGAGGGGTGGATTCACTTTGGAGACTCTGGTGCCTTTTGAATGAACATTCCCAGCAGATAATTGGAATCAGAACTGGAGCTCAGAGGAGAAAAAGTTCTGGAAATGCAGACTAGGAAATCAACTGCCTAGGAATAAGAATTACAGCCTTGGGAAAAACAAAACTAGAATATTAAAAAAAAAAAGGACAAGAAAAAAAATTTTTTTTAAAAAAGGGGGTGGGGGTGGGGAGAAGAACATCTATTCAAGGCACAACACCGAGCAACACTTACCCCTGAAGGGTAAGAGAAGAAGAGGACAGAGATTGAGCAACAGGAGAATAGGATCAGGGAGATGCTAGAGATGGCAGGTAAAATAAATAAAAGATGGACCAGAAAAGAAGAAAGAGTTCCAAGTTGACTGCTTCTGTCTGGGCTAACTTGTTACTCTTCGACCTGATAGAATTTACAGGTAACTCCTGAAGTCTCTCCCATTATAGAGACACCCTTTATATGAGGAAATTTCATTTGCAGTTAAGACAAGCTTGAAAACAATCCTCTCCCTTCCCTCTCTTCTTTCCTTGAACCTCACAGAGTACAGGGGAGGGAGCAGGTGATTCAAATTGCAAGTTGGAGAAAAAATAAGTCAGCTACCTGCCTGCTTCTTTCTACCTAGAGCAGCTGGGAAAGAGGTGTAGCTATAACCTTGAGAAAAGTTGAGAGCTTTGACTCTGACTCCGAATTAGACATACTAATTACTGATTAGAAGACCTTTCATTACCTGAAGGTGACCATAAAAGTCATGGTCATCCATGAGGAAGAGACTAATTAGCTCCATGGAATAAAGGAGCAATGGGAGACAAAAATAAAATTGCTTAATAATTACACCCTGGAGTCCCACTTGGTTCAATGGAATGGCTATAAAAGGACGAAGACATTGAGACCACTGCCTTTCCATGAGGTAGTAAGGACACCAAATAAAATGGTTTTTGTTGTCTGGGAATTATAGCCAAATTTGAAAGTTGAAAATAGTCACATGAGATGTCCTCAAATTCTAAAGAGAGCAGACTCCAGTGCAAGCCAGACACATCTCTAAGTTTATTTGACCCTGTTACCATCAACCCACCATTTGTTTTCAATCTATATCTATAAAAATTAGTTGAAATTGGGCATTACTGACTTACAGGAAGGGTGCTAAAGTCTTTTCATTCTCTTCCTTTCTAGCAGGTGAAAGAAAGGGCGATATATTCCTTTTCTGGTTCTTTGCAGCAAATGCCCTCAAAGTTAGTGGCTTAACATGACAGAAATTCATTAGATCACATTTCTAGTGGTTAGACATTCAGGCACACTGTAGTTGGTTTCTCCGTTCAAGATGTCACAAGGCCAGAATCAGGGTGTCGCCTGGTATACTCCGTCCAAGGTCATGTGGTCAGTGGCAGAACTCAGTTTCCTGCAGCTGTAGGACTGAGGTCCCTACATCCTTGCCACCTGTCAGCTGGGGTGGCTCTTGGGGCCACCCACATTCCTCATCACATGCCCCGCTCCATCTTCAACACCAGCAGCAGAGATCCTTCATTGAATCCCTCGCAGCCTTCAAATTTCTTTCCAGGAAGAATCCTTTTAAGCACTATCTTAATTAGGTCAGACCCAGCCCAGATAATCTTCCTTTCTTAAAGGAAAGTGTCCCATGTGACGTAACCTATTCTTGGAAATAAAATCTACCATATTTGCAAGCTTGCAGGGTATTCACACGAGGGCCAGGGATCTTGAAGCTTTCTTATAATTTTGCCTGATTCAGATCTTCCCTTCAAACAGCCAAGCTCAGGGGTGTTTTAAGATGATGATTTGTGAGGAGTGAGGGTGGATGCGGAAGAGTCCCAGGCACGGGTTCCTCGACTGCACAGCCTCTAAAGCAGCAGCCTTGCTGCTCTGCACACAATGCCCTTCAGGCAGACACAGAGGGGCACACAGCGGTAGTGAGGTTTGCATTCCACCCTATAGAATGGTTGGGATGTGTAAGCTGCTCTGAACATTGCAGAATGCAGTCACTCTTGATCAGGCTTATACCCAAAACAATACCTGAGAGGCGGGGGTTCAATGTCGCTGTCCCAGAAGGTGAGGGAGCTGAGAGGGACAGTCACAACATCAGGCCAGGTAAGTTCCCCACATCAAGAAACTGCAAGCCCATCACCCTCCAAGGCACCCACCTCAGTCACCTAATCAGCCTTCTAATGCCTCCACGTGGGAGCCATCAACATCCAGAAGAGATAAGAGCCACAAATAAATGAATGCTGTGGCCCCTTTTCCCTAATCACACCTGCCCTTTGATCTCAACCATGCAGGAGCCTCAAGTAAGAGATGAGAGAAATGAAAAAGCCAATGCCTCTCCACTCCTCTCTACAAGACCCAGGGCCTGGACTGTTGTTCTTAGGAAAAAGAGTGACAGGAGCCCTACCTTTGGTAATGTATTAAATATTTTTATGGTTGCTGGAGATTAAACCCAAGCCCTCAGGCATGCTAGGCAGGCACTGTGCCCCTGAGCCACATCCCCAGCCCAATATATTAAATTTTAATCTGGACTTTCCTATAGTTTTTTGAATAATATTTTCTATAATAACTGAGACACTATGGGGTCTATCATTAAGAGAAAGGAAATGGAAATGCAACAGAGCATACAGAGAGGTCCCATTGGAGAAAAAATAAGTCTATTTCATGCATGTTGCCCACCAAATTCATACTGTTTAATAAATGAGTTTCAGTTCAGTACAGACACTCTGAACTCTTAACAGAGAGGTCTGAGCTTTGGGGAGTAGATCTACTTGGTTCCAGTTACCTCGAAGAGTGAGAAAACACTGAGAGGCCTTGTCACCAGCGCCCAGACACCAAAGCCTCAGAAGTGTGAATATGAGCAAGTGTGTATGCATGAGTGTGTTTTTTCAGGTGAATATGGGTGCATATATGTGTGTGAGGAATGTTTCTATGTGTAGAGAGTGAGTATGGGATGTGCACATGAGTGGGTGTAAAAGACACACAAGAGTGAAGGTGTGATTGTGCATGTTTTCAGTGGTGCCACTAAGAAGCGGATGGCCCCATGCTTCAGAGGAAAGAATGAAACGTAAGACAATGCTATGAGCTCTAAAAAATTGCTAAAGAAAATAACTAAAAGAAGGCAGGTGGGTAAAGTAAAAAGTTTACCTGCAACTTGGATTCTGATGTAGGCACCAGGGTCTCCATGTAGGGAGGAAAAGCCCAATTTAATGTCTGTTCCTGTGGTCTCAGAGTTGCTCACTTTACCTACCCTCTCCTAGGCCATCTGTCAATCTGCTCCTTTATTTCCCACAGCTGCTGTGTGATCTAACTACTGCTAGACACTGAGCCTAGTTCTTCCTGTGTGTCCTGCTTCCAGGGAAACTAATAGGAAGAAACCATACCATGGTCTTCCCAGCAAACCTGGGACAGCTTGCAGATTCGGTCCCTGTGCACTGGCTGCTGGAAAAAACACAGGAAGCTATGGGATTTCTTTTCCTTTGTCTTTTCCTCTCCTTGCAATATAGCACCTTTCTCTGATTTCTGAAGAAACCTGTTTCTTTCTTATTTCCCTGGATTCTTTAAGGGGAAAAAAAAAGCAATGCCTAAAATGGGCTGATATTCATTTCAGGCACAAATAGTTGTACAACAGCTTTAGATTTCAGAAAGGGTACGGCTTCTATTTCTGTCAGTTTTATGACTCACTGAAACCATTTTGTGATTATTTCTTGTCCTCTGTTTTCCCAACTGAATGACTTAAACACTGCTTCTGAGAGGCAGCTGTTTCTAGAATATTGCAGTTTATTGAGTTCGCGAGAATTGTGATCATCGGCAGCACCAACCTTTACAAAGAGAATCACAGGCACTTTAATTCCAATTTGCTGACTTACAGAGGAAGCAATTTCTCCCCGTTGTATCCCTACATCAAGGAACATGAACAATCAAACAGTCACAGTCTTAGAGCGGCAAGGATTCTCAGCTAGCATTTGTGCCAATTCTTTCATTTTACACATGAAGAAACCAAGACCTAGAGAAGTTAACTAGTTACTCCGTTAACTAGTTACCCAGTAACAAAGCTGCAATTAGCTCCTGGCAATCCTAATCCCAGTCTAAAGCTCTTGTCTTAGCTATATGCTGCCTTGCAGATGCTGGTTATCTCTATAATAAATTACAGCACATTTGCCCAAATATTGACCCTTCTAAACTCCAGGCAAAATCATTTCTAGATAGTCTTCATTGGATATATAATTTTCTATTAACCTCTAAATTGGTGCCAAACAATGTGCTGTCTTATGCGCATGAACACAGTTATTGCTGGTTAAAATGTAGGGTATTATTAAATTTAGAACACTGACAACAAGAAATCTATTGCAGAGAACATATTTCTTCTCAGTGTAACCATGGAGAATAGGCTGGTCAACATTTATTTTATATTCACAAATATAAAATAAAGGACAGTGAATTCTCAGTTGCTGAATTAGATGACTGGCAAGGGAATTTGGTATTGGTATGTAATATACCTATATCTTTCACACACCGTGTGCTCCATGTGTGTTAAATGAAAATCTAAGTCAGAATGAAGTTGAGAGTCAATCAGGTGATGGATGGGAAAGCAGGTAGAAATGAGGCACAGGGATAACAAATGGTCCACGTGAGGAGTCTCCTCATCTGCCCACCTGGCCACAGAGAAGGCTAGCCACAGTGCACATACCAGAACACATAGGAAGCAATTTAAGTCTAGCAGTCAGCTATTACATTTTTTTTTCCTCTGTTACTTTGGCAAAATATCTCAACCCAGCCCAACCCTGAAATAAAGCTTGATGTTTGTTGGTTTGCTGGTTTGTTTACTTTAGGAATTAAGAAACATTCTGGGTTTTGGTGAGTTTGACAAGTCTCAAGGAAATTGCTACTTCCTAATTCTGCCCAGTTTTCCCCTGACCATAGAAGTAAAGAGAAGTGAACATCCCATGCACCCACAGAAGGGAGAAGAACAGCCACAAAAAGAGTTCCTGAGTATGCCCTGATTGATCAAGTGCACCTCCATCTGGTACTGAAAGTCATCAAAACAAAACACCAAAGACTGAGGAATGTAGCCTGGGCCACATGACATCAAACCAAGCAGAGAGACTCCCCTCCAGGAGGTGTTTAAGTGAATCTGAGGAATCAAGGTATTCTAATTAAACACATAGTTTGAGAGAAGTGTAAAGTACTTGGCAGAGAATCAGTGAAGGAGGAAATTAATAAGGTTCAAACCTAATGTTAAGTCAGTCTCCTGAATGCCAAAAACCAACAAAATGTCTTCAGTTGTGTTCTAATTTAGTGAAACCCTGTTCAAGGGTAAAAAGAAGCAAGGGATCCAGCTGCAGGGGCCTGTGTGGCTGTTGGCTAGGTCAGTCCTATTGAGCAAATGTCAGGGCAAGGCAAAGATGAGATAAGGTGGGAGAAGCTGCCCAGGTTGATGTGGGATAAGATCCTGCCTTCACTTAAAATGTTCATTGTGTGTTCTTTTCAACCAATTTTAATTTTTAAAAATATCTAAAATGTAATTGATCCTGACTGTTCCGTTACTTTGTGCTCCCCCCACCCCAAATTTAGTGCTCCGTGAATTCTTTGTAGCACTCTCGTCTTAGGGAGCCTAGTAGATATAAGTGACATAAAGTAGATATAAGTGACCATTTCATGTATTGAATTGTGCCCCCTGTATTCATTAGCTTTCTGCTACTGTAACAAATATTTTTGAAATAAATAAACTTAAAAAGAGGAAAAGTTTATTTTGCCTCATAGTTTCACTTGGTCACTTGGTCTTGATGCTTCAGGCCTATGGAAGCATTAGTACATGATGGTAGACGTTTGAAATTGAGAAGATCTGTTCTTCTTATGGAAGATAGGAAGCAAAGAGAACGGCAAGCAGGTCTGGGATCCCAATAACCCAAGAGCACACCACCCAATGACTAAACTTCCTTCTAGTAGACCCTTCTGTAGGGCATGATGTAACATGTGGGGCATGTTGCATCAGAGAAGAGGAAAACCTAACTTGCTACCCGCTTCCTGGTCCTGGGGCCACATGTGGCTAAGATAGCATAGCGCTTGGCCATCCGCCAGGAGGTGGTGTTGTGGGTGGTGATGAAAAATCAGACAACCTCTAGGACAGGCTCAGAACCCTTCCGCCCTCGTGGACAGCCCTTGTCTCCCATTACAGCCTGTAGGATGGGTGTACACGTGAACTCTCCCCACCCTGCTGACCTTTATCCTGATTGGCTCCTGTACATTATATTAGCTGTGTGTGTGTTTTCTCATTAAACAAGATCTTGCTTTGACTGGTCTCCCTGGCACATCTGATTGTCCTCCAGCGAGGGAGGGCTGGGAGTGGGCCGCCAGTTGACTTTTGCCTTTCTTGGCTCATCCTTGTCCGGGCGTGCTTTCCCCAACTCTCCCGAAGGTCAGGAGGAAAGGGGGGCTAAAAACCCCGACACCCTACCTCTTAGAAGTTCTTTCACCTCCCATAGTACCATAGACTGGGACCAAGTATTTAACACATGAGCCTTTGAAGGACATTCAAAATCCAAACTCTAGCATCCTCCCAAAAAATACTGAGGTTCTGATATCCAGTATCACCTCCAGAGGGTGATCTTATTTGTAAATAAAGTTCTTACAAATGTAAGTAGTGAAGACGAGGTTGTACTGAAGTCAAGTGGGCCCCAGTCATATATGATTAATGTCCTTATAAGAAGGACAGTGGGGCACAGACACGTGAACGGGGAGGATCATGAGAATTTGAAGGCAGAGATCAAGGTTGTGCATCTACCGCAATGACTTCTTCTAGAAGCTAGAAGAGAGGCATCAAACAGATTCTCCCTCACAGCTCTCAGAAAAAAAAAAAACAGTCATGCTTATACCTTGTTCTTGGTCAAAAAGACATTGAACACCCTTACCTTACTGAACATCTCTGCTCAGCAACATAGTGCACTGTAGAGAAGCAGTTGATTTCCAAGTGATCCTGAGGACTGCTCAGGATTGCAAAAAGGATATCATATCACATACTGCTAACCTGAGAAAGGATCAAAATTCAAACGTGGAGGTGCAGCTTCTACTGAACGTGCATTACTTTTGTACCATTATAAAGCTGAAAAGTCCTAAGTCTGGGACCATCTCTACATCAAGGCAAATCCAGAGACTAAGGTGAGAGGGACCAGAAGTAAAAGCCAGTTACCTTGGATGGAAGTGAAGCAGAGTGAGACTCAAGCCCATGATCACTCTCAGGACACAGCAACCCTATAAAAATGCCATGGCTAAGTAGGTCATAGGGGAAGAGCATCCTGAGGACAGGTAAGTGGTCAAAGCAAATGGTCACAGGGGAGCACAGGCAAGGATAGGAAAATAACACTGAGCAATTCTCTCAGGACAACTGCTTCTTCCTGGGAGAGCACGTGTGCATTTGACTTTGAGCCCAGCACCTGTTAGGTGCTCAGCTGGGTACCAGTTGCTTCTATGTAAAAGGAAGGAAGGAAGGAAGGAAGGAAGGAAGGAAGGAAGGAAGGAAGGAAGGAAGAAAGGAAGGAAGGAAGGAAGGAAGGAAGGAAGGAAGGAAGGAAGGAAGGAAGGAAGGAAGGAAGGCAGAAAGGAAGGAAGGAAGGAAGGAAGGAAGGAAGGAAGGAAGGAAGGAAGGAAGGAAGGAAGGAAGGAAGGAAGGGTGTCTTGAAATGAGGGGTTAAAAGTGAATGCTAGCCAGGCTGGGGGATATCAGAACATAAGGAAAAGGAGAGATGTGAACAATACAACTTCCTTAACCTCATCTTAAAATTCATTTTTCATGAAGAATTTGCATTGGATGTATTTTTTTTTCAGTGTTGGGGATTGATTTTTTTTATGTTTGATACTTAAAAGAAAAAAGCAGGAAGGAAAGGAGAGAGGAAAGAAAAAGGGAGGGGAGAGAGAAAAAGTACGATCCCCCAGCATCTTATGTCAGACTTGGTCTACAGAGGAGCAAACTCCTGTCCACATCTTAGATTCTTTCTCTACCTTTTGACTTGATCCTGAGGAGGAGAGGGGTCTCCTTTTGAGAGCTTGATACTCATGGGTCCAGGTTGCTGAATTAAAGATGGGTTCCCTGGCAAAGCATGGCTTTTATCTTTACTTGGGCTTTCCGGATTGCAGCAGTTGATATGATCAGAGGAACAGGATTGTTTTTAATCTCAGGGAAGGAGATCTGACATCTCCACTCCCGTTGTCAAGGGGAGTCCTGCCAGCCCAAACTACTGACCTGGCCATGAGCTCAGGGGCCTGAACTTGTCAGCAGTGATCATAGCCACTATGCAACAATGAAATTAGGCAGCGCATGTTAAAGTTAATCCATTAGAGTCACTTATTTTACTTGCAAAGAAATCTTTTTCTCATCATGTTACAGTCCTTCATTAATTGCTTGAAACTTGCCTTCAGTTCCAAATTTTAGCTTTATAACATGAATGGGTGTCTCTCTGTCTTGCTTCTTGGCTAGGTCACTAGTGTTTGTAAGTATCTTTGCTTCAAATTGCAGTTTCAGTTCCTCGCTCTTGTTTATTTTGGAGAGAAAAGCCAGAGATAAATAGGTAGAAATTTGGGGAGGAGGAAATGAAGGCCAAATTTTGACTCCAGCCTAACACAGGGACTGGAGCAGCTTCTACAAAGGTCAGTGCTTGGATAAAGGTCTTCATACACAAATTACAACACTACATTTTTCACTTGGCATGCATGCCACAGATGCCATTCATTAGAACCTCACTCACATTCATCAGCTACCATTTAAGTGAAAATAGAAAATGTTTATGGTTTCTGAAAAATTAAAGACAGTTGTTTTGGTTTTTTTTGCAGGAGTCCCAGGGATTAAACCCAGGGTCACTTTACCACTGAGCTACATTCCAGCCCTTTTTGTTTGTTTGTTTGTTTGTTTTATTTTGAGACAGGCTCTCATAAGTTGCTTAGGGCCTTGAGAACTAGATAAGGCTGGCCTTAAACTTGTGGACCTCCTGCCTTAGCCTCTTAAGTCACTGGGATTATATAAAACAGTGTTTTCTTAAGTAGCACTCCATAGATCAGAATCTCCTGGGGTAATTATTAAAAATGTACATTTCTGCTCTCACCCCACCATATCAACTGAACTAGGATCTCTGGAAGTGAGTTAAATAAAGCAGTTTTTTTTTTCTTCAGTGCAGAGAATTAAACGCAGGGTGTTGCCCATGCAAGGAAAGTACTCTGCCACTGAGATATATTGTCCACCTATCAAAACTGAATTTTAAATAAGCTCCCATGTGTTTTTTTTTTAATGAGTCTTGAAGTTTGAGGTCTAAAATATTATGTTTAGGACTGGAGTTGTGGCTCAGAAGCAGAATACTCGCTTGGCATGCGTGAGGCACTGCATTCGATCCTCAATTCCACATAAAATAAAATAGTTATTGTGTCCACTTGTAACTAAAAAAGTAAATATTTTTTAAAAAATAAAATAAAATATATGTTTATCACATTACAAATAGTTATCATTTCAAGTTGGATTCTGAATGTCCCTCGAAAGACTGTGTATTGAAGACTTAGTGTCCATCCTATGTTGTTACTGGGAAGTAATGGAACCCTCAATAGATGGTGCCTAGCTGGAGGAAGTTAGGTCATTGAGAGCATGACTCTGGAGGGGATATTGGGACCAGGTTCTTGTCTGAGTCTTTGCTTCCTTTCTACCATGAGATGTATAGCCTCATTCACCACACACTCCCTCCCATAATGAGATGCCTCACTGGATCCCAAAAGCAATGAGGCCAACTGACCATGAAACCTCTGTAATAATGAGCCAAAATAAACCTTCCCTCCTTATAATCTGTTTATCTCAGGTATTTTGTCACAGTGATGGAAAGCTAAGTAATATTGGTATTTTCTTACCATGAGCACAAGAACTGTAGTAAGCCACCTTTGACCATTCTCCCATGGGTTTCTTTTCCTCCTAACCCCATGTTTGCCTACTAAGTTAAATGACTTCTCTTGTCTCCTCCTCAAAGTTCTCCCCTAATCCAGACTCAGACCTGATATTTCAGACATTCTAGTATAGATCTGAGTATTTATGGGATTACATGGGCGAAATAATAGAGCTCCTCACAGATAGAGACTCAATACCTAAAAAGTTAAATTAAATTGTATAGCATTGCTTTGTAAAACCAAGAGAGGAACATCTTCCTGAAGCAAAACATTGGTGACCATTAAATCCACAAAGGGGCAAAGGGTAGACTTCCCATCATCAATGGTTTCAACTGGAGGCAATTTCATCACCCTAAGAAATACTTGGCAATGTCTGAAGGCATTTTGGGTGGCCACACTGGAGGATGCTGCTGGCACTCAGTAGGCAGAAGAAAAGGACACTGCTTAACATTCTGCAGGGCCCAGGACAGCCCCCTAAACAAGGAAGTATCTGTTCTGAAATATCAAGTGCCAAGGTTGAGAAACCCAGCTATAAATCTCAGGGCAGTTATCAAAAAGGTCAACCAGATTTTTCTAAGATTAGATGAAAATGGTGACATTAGGGATAAGAAATGTAGTAGATGAACTGTAAATCCAGAAGCAGAAACTAGAGATAATTGTAGGGAAGGCACAAGAACAGGGTTTGTAGGTCAGCGGTAGAGCATTTGTTTATCATGCACAAGGCCCTATGTTCCATCCCCAGTACAGAAGGTACTGGGGAGGGAAGAAGAAAAGAGAGAAAAACTGAAGGGCTTGGGGGTTTGACAATTGAAATAAGAGAAAGAAAACTTATACTGAATACCAATGTTACAGACACTGTCATTTTTGAACCAGATTAATTCATCCTTTATTCCAAAGTGATATGGTTTAAGTGGGGTGTATGATCACCCAACCACCTCAAAACATCCCAGCTACCCTTGCATCTAGATATGCTTTCCTGATCAACTTCTTACCATTGGCATGTGAGCTGAAGTGACATGTGTAACTTTCATCTTAAAAAGGAAATGTATTCTCATGTTCATTTTCCTTCCTCTTGGTGAGCTGGAACATGCACATGCCCATAACCCAGCCTCAGCCACAGACAAAGACAATGTCCTAGAGCAGAAATCAGCAAATCTTTTTTTAAAGATCTGGAATACAAATATTGTAGGCTTTGTGATCAATTTGGCTTTTACTGCAACTACTCTTTTCTACCCACTAAATGTAGATAGTATAGATAATATGTTAACAAATGGGCATGACTGTGTTCCAATAAAACTTTATTTATAAAAACAATCCGAGGGCCAATTTTTAAATTTTTATTTATTCTTATTTTTTTCTTTCCACATTTTTATTGGTGCAGTATAGGTGTACATAATAATGGAGTGCCTGATGGGTCTTCCAGTCCTGATGGGAATTAGAACTGAACAACTAAAAAAAGGCCCCAATTCTTTATTTAAGGGAGACAACATCAAAGGCAGGGATAAGGTTCCAGAGGGAGGGGTCTCATTCCAGTGCTTGCTTCTCTGTGTGCAGAGATCTTACAGTAAAAGCTTAGTTGGCATTTGGCAAGAAACACCCATCTCCAGAGGCTACCTGGCTCCAGGTTCACTCCCATCTCCTGGGCTACGCTAGAACTTGTGTGGTGAGCTAAGTAGGGCACCACAAGAATCAGGTGTTCTCAAACCAGTGGATTCCTGTTGGGAGTTCCTGATATGAGGCTTCCCTCCCTAATGGCTCAAACATCACTCAGTCCATGCATGGGTCATGGGTGCCTTCTCACATAATTCTTTAAGATAAATACCGAGGAATGGTATAGTGGGATCATATGGTGGTTCCATGCTTAGTTTGAGGAACCTCCATACTGATTTCCATAATGGTTGTATTAATTTACAATCCCACCAGTAGAGTAAAAGCCTTCCTTTTTTTCTCCACATCCTCTCCAACATTTATAGTTGTTTGAATTCTTAATGGCTGCCATTCTAACTGGCGTAAGATAAAATCTTAGTGTAGTTTTGATTTTCATTTCCCTAATTGCTAATGATGTTGAACATTTTTTCATATATTGTTGGCCCTTTGTATTTCTTCTTTTGAAAAGTGTCTGTTTAGTTCATTTGCTCACTTATTAATTGGGTTATTTAGGGCAGGAGTTGGTGTTAAACATTTTTAGTTTTTTATTCTAGGTACTAATCCTCTGTCAGAAGAGAAGCTACCAAAGATTTTCTCCTACTCTACAAGTTCTCTCCACATTTGAGGGCCATTTTTTATATAAACTTACCCTAGTAGATGAGAGAGAAACAAGATAAAAAGATCATAGACCTCATGAACTTCATGGAATAAGATACCCCACCAACTTGAGCCTTTACTAGGGACTGTTAACATGAGAGAAAAATGAACATCTTTATTCTTTAGACACTACAGCTTTAACAGTTTTTGTTACAGCCACTTAACCATTATCCTAAAAGATTATAATTTTTAGACTGTTAGGCACCTTATATATTTTTTCATTTAACCTCTACCCAAAGATATTGAGACAAATATTATTCCAACTATTTTAGAAATAAGAAACTGAGGGTCATGGAAATACAATGCCTTGCCTAAGGTAAAAAACAGCACAGCTGGGATTTGCTATTTGAATTGATTTCTAATTACTTACTATGAACCCTTTGAATATGATTACAAAAATATTCAAAGAACCACCAAATGTGATTTTAGGAGGGAGTAAAAATGATTCTGGACTCTGTCCGAGATACTATGCTACCTCATTAGGAAAGTGGCTGACATGCAAATCACATGCAAAAAAGCATGCAGATTTCTCCTAGTTATTAGGAGACTTCTAGTTTGTCGTTCTTGTTTTTTGGATGCAAAATGGTTTGTGTCATCCCTTGCTTCAAAGAAAGACAGCTGTAGCAAGTGGGAGTGAATTCTCACCCATAAAGCATGCAGGGGCTGGTCTTCCAAAATCAGCCACGATCACCCGATCACCCCATTCACCTTCACCCCTGTCGCTTGCTTTTTAACATAATAAGAACAATACTACATGCATTATGATTCAAGAGGATGAGAGGCAGTCAGATGCCTTCTAATTAATAAAACTAGACTATGAAACCAGAATAAAATATTTTGAGTGTTCTGTGCTTTTTATTTAAATACTCAGTGACTACGACTCCTCTGTGTGCCGTGAATCATGCAGTGAATAAGTGATTTAAAGTAACTACTAGATTATGCCCAGGAGGGCCTGCCAATATGGCTTGCTATCAATTGCCACTTTATATCAAAGCTAATGGAATGAAATGTAATATGAAATTCTGGTTTGGAGGAAAATAAAAGAGTGGTTGTCCATTGATTAAATTTACCTGAAAGTCTGACATATTCATCGACCAAATGGCATATTTCTGAATGAGTCATGTGCTTTTAAGAGGCTGCCAGTAAAATGCTGCTTGCATTTTAGCCCAAACACTGAAAATATTTGTTGATCAGGTTAATGCCTATGGTCCTAGGTACTAGGAACTTCAAAAACTCCAAACATGCCCACTCAGTACTTTGGACCTTGATGGATCCTATATCTGTCCACTACTGAGGACCCCAACCCAGTGGGTTAGACCACAGACCAAAGTGGTCCTTGAAAATAAATTAGCCCAAAAATCACATCTCACAGATGAGTAAAGTTTTCTGCTATACTGTCTGCATCATCCAATCACCCCAAACTTTGTGACTTTAAACAACATAGATATATTAGTTGTGTAGTTTCAGACATCTATAGTGGGTCCATAAGCCTTGGTTTCTTCTGGAAAGCCCATGGGATAGCACCATCTTTCTCCCCTGACTTCCTGTCTCCCTCTTAATCTAGAATAACCTCCCCATCTCAAGAACCTCAATTGTCACATCCACAGAGTACCTTTGGCCACATAAGATTACATATTTGCAGATTCTGAGAATTAAAGCACAGACGTCTTTGGAGGAATGTTATTCTGTCTACCATGCTATCAAAAAAGTTAATGTTGTAAACAAGACTTTGAAAGTAGTTGTCTTCAACCTCAACTGACATATATTCAGGCATTTTGTTAATTTCTGGCCAGTGCAACCATAAGAGCTCAGAGCATGTGCACAACAATCAGTGGCTTATTCTGGGTGTGACTCTGCCAATCACAAGCTCTGTAGACTTGGATTGAACCACTTACGAATTGCCAATTTTACTAAAGCATTGAAACCTTGGAGGAAGTAGCAGGAAATTAGGCATGGGAGACAAGATGGTAGAACTGAAAAGTTTAGCTGAAGAGTTTCATGCTATATGTGACAACAGAGATTTTCTTTGCTTTGCATGCCCTGAAACTTTTAAGACTTAAAATAAGGTTATCATGAAAAATGATTGATGAATTAATGAATGAGTGTTTCAATTTCACCAACAAATTCACTTTAGAATTGACCACAGCATAAAGTGAGTGTTCAATAAATATTCGTCAAGTGAGTGAATAAAAGAATTAATGAATTCTGCTAGAAATGTGGTTTAATGACTTTCATTATTTCCTTTTCAATAAAATTTACTAACTTGGATTCTCAGTGAGAGAATACATGATTGGTCCATAAGACACAGAGGATGATTAATCTTATAATGATTTCCACAGGAGATTTTGGCAAATATGGCCAGATTTTATGATTTTTTTTAAATCTAATGAGATTCCCCAAATCCAAATTTCCATATTAGACTGCCAAGTTTTACATTTTTTTCTCAAATTATTTTAAACATCATTCAGGACAACTGAAATGTCTGCCAGCCAAATTCAGTTCATGTTCCCCATTTTGCTACATCTTTTCTGCAGTCATTTTTAGTTTTCAGGGATGTAGAAGGCTGATACTGAAATAGCCTTGAACTACTATCTTATCAGAAATAAAAAAGGAAGGGAAAGAAGTATGAGTTCAGGGAACCCACACAAATACACAAAATGACAAAACCTAATAAGAGAATCCATGTTAGGCTCTTTAAAAAAAATAAATAAAACATGAGAGAAAATGATGGTAACCTGGAGCAGGCAGGTCTGTAGCCAGACCCCAGCACCCATAAACATGGTTCCCTCTTTATAAGGTATAAGGTCTTATTGATAAATTAAAGAGTGTCCAGGGACCCTGGATTCCTGAACCCCATTTATATCTTTAACCTGCCATTGTAAGATAAGAAACAGTTTAGAACTTGTCATTTTCATAATTGATATGCACCACTTGTTAATTGTTTATGGATATGTTTTATTCAAACACATGTAGTTTACTTCCTGGAATTCATGACGACATAGTATTATCAACCCAAACTTCTAGGTCCCTGGTGCCTTCTTAGATTTGCAGGTCAGTATGCAGTGGTTGCTCTTTCAGATATAGGCTTAAGGAGACGGCACTTCAGATTAGGTAATTCCTGTGATCTCATCCCAAAGTTCCAGGTTGGCAACTCTCAGGTGACTATGAGGCCTATGAGTCAGTGAGGCCTTCTGGGCCTCAGCTTCCACATCTGTAGAATAAGGAAGGTGGTTACAAAATGGCTTCCAAGCCCTTCCAGACATGGTAGTCTCTGATACTATGACTCAGCCTCGCTGGGTGATGCTGCCTGCTTCTTCACGTCTCACAGACTCCAGTGATGCCCACCAGTGTCTACCAACAGTGGAAGCCACAGGGGGTACAAAGATCTAAGTAAGGAGATCATAGAATCCACTTCCTCAGTATTCCCACTTGACCAATCAGGTTTATCAAGAGCAGCTTCCATAGCAATCTTCCTGAAAGGCTCACCAATTATTTGTACCATGGTCTCATAGCTACATCTGTCCAATTGAAGAATAGAAAATTGTTCTGAACAATTCTGGGAAGATGCAGAGGAGGATTATATTTATCACTGGCAGACTCAGAAATATATTTCTTCTTCATCCTTTGAATAAATGATTCTTGGAATGCAATACACTTTAAGGAATTGAATACTTTTTTGTTTTCTTCCTGGAACTTTCTGTTTCTGGACAGTCTCTAAAGGCCAGTAATAAATATACACAGTCATATGGCTGAATGATTATCAGAATGCCCTTATGTATCTGTTACATTTGTTTCGGGAAAATTCATTAATAAATAAACATATCCATAAATACGCCAGATAAAACAAAGGTAATGAGGCTCACATTTAACAAGTCAATACTAAGACTTTTTAGGGGATTTTCCTGTAAGTTTCCTGAAAGGGCCATAAATCTTTTCCATTACCTACTTTTATCTATGAGTATTTTCTTCTGATTAAAAATTTACCCCCCTACATTTAAAAATCTAGTCAATTACACAGAGATATGAAAAGATGATGAGAACATGGGAAATAGCAAGAAACCATGGTAGTGAATCTTCTGATTACACAAATTCTCTTAATGACCCAGTGATTCAAGTCTACCACCCTGCGTCTTAGGAGAACAGGTGAGTGGGTAGGATTAGCAACCAGTAAAAAAAAGTGATTGTTGGGCTGGGATTGTGGCTCGGCAGTAGAGTGTTCGCTTAGCACGGGTCCCGCCCAGGTTCAATTGTCAGCAACACATAAAAATGAAGGCTTTGTGTTGTGTCCATCTACAAAAAAGATATTCTCTCTCTTCTCTCTCTCTCTCTCTCTCTCTCTCTCTCTCTCTCTCTCTCTCTCTCTCTCTCTCTTAAAAAAAAAGTGATTGCTACAAGTGCTAAAAGGACCTCCTCTACTGGCATTGGCTTCTGTGCCTACAATTCCCACATAGTAAGGACTCAAATTAATTAGCTAAATCTTGATTGGTCAAGGCACAAGACCACATTAGCTTTGTACATCAAGGTGTATGCAAACGTTCAAGTTAGGGAAGGAGATTCTACTAAGCATTCACTGTTGATGAAAATACCTCCTAAGCCTAAAAGTCATTATGGGAAGAAGAGACTTGAAATCTTATAGATTTGATTGAATCCAAGCCCTCACACTTGCAAACTAGCTATATATCTTGCACAATGCACTTAATATTCCTAAATCTCGGGCTTTATGCTCATTTGTCAAGAAGTTATGATAATGGCCAATCCACATAATGGTTGAAAGGCAGAATAAACCATCATATGTAAATAGCCGAGCACATAATTGAATGAGTAGATGCTCAGTAAATACTGAGGTTTCCCTCCAAAATCGTGTCCACTTACTAACCTTGGCTCTCTTTTTATTTTAATTCAGATTTCCCAAGTAACTCAAGTTGTAAAAATTAATGTTTAACAAACAACTCAGAACTTTTTTTTCCTCATTCATAAGTACATTACCGGATGATTTATCAAAATGCATATTATTTGTTTTTGGAACTGGATGGTTAGAATCCAGAAAAAGAAATCATTCTAAGCTGCAACGCATTTCTATATAGTATGCAGTCTGAAAATTTGCATTCACTTTTTCACCTTTGTTTTGGGAAAATCCTTTAATTGTATGAATCTGAAAGAAAGTCCTCCATTATTATTTCTGGTGTTTTAAGGTGACCATTGACCTGAATGCAATGTTTTATGCTGAGAATTGTTTGAAGAATTGGAACATTGCTAGACTTAATTGAGCCAAAGCTAGTTAAAAATTTCTTTTTTATTTTTAATCAATACACAATAATTGTATATATTTGTAGGGTACAATATATTTCCACATATATCTGATTCTCTCTGATTAAATAAATAGGTACCACTATTTATCAACAATACTAACTCATTGTTATTTTCATAATAAATAAAAGTCAGATTTGAGAATAAAGTATTTTCTAACTAAAAAAAAAATAGCAACAATGCCTTGCCTTTTGGAGGGGAGGTGGTGATTTTCTGAGGGAAGAATATGGAGTATTTTTTTTACCTCTCTGTGACTTTAGAGAGCTTTGGGTACACTGCTGCTTGTGCTTTGGAAATTTTGTAAACTCTAGATTGGAGAATTAGCAGAAGATAAACAGGGCCTGTGTTTCTTATCAGAAAACTCTTCACACAAGTACAGAGACCAAGGGAAGTATTGACTTGAGCTTGCCACAGACCTCCTTGGGCAGGAGTATCCACGGCCATGAACAATGACCCAGAATGCAGCTGGAAATGAGGACCTCCGAGGGAGTGAGCACTCTTTTGTTAGATACTGAAAGCAGAGGAAAATTGTGAGGGAAGAACCAAAGATGAGACAAAATGTCTTGTCTCTCTGTGTGCCTCATGGTAGCCTAGTATCAACTGTCCTATGAGTAATTCATGGAAGAGGATTTCTTCGAAGGCATATGGAGGGAGTGAAGAAGCACTGCCCAGAGTGATGACCAGGGTAGTGGCACAGACTCAGAGAGATGGCACTGCTGTAGAACAAAGGACTCATTGAAGAGCACGCGTCAGGCAGCACCAGGGATCAGTCTCAGCTGGAGTGAAGATTCCACATGGTTAAGGGGAGGCTCAAGCCACTGTTGAGTAATAAAGGAAATCTAACCACATTGTACAGTCTCGGACTATGTGGGCCTAAATATTTTGCTTACAAGTGAATCATTTCTCTGACCACGCTCACCTCAGTTGACCTAGTTAAACCAGTTTCCAAACTAACAATTCCAAAGAGCAGAATGGAAACTCTCTGTCCCCAATCACCAAAGCCTGGCATCCCACATCAGCCCACCCAGGGAGCCAACCTGGAGCTTTTGTGCTTGCTTAAAACATTCTCCCCCTGCATTCTGCCTTTGAAAACAAAAGAAGAAGACAAGGGGAAAAAATGTGTGGAGCCAGCCCTGTCATACAAATTATTTCTTCATAAATTCAGTTCTGAATTATGCCTCAGTAGCAAGACTGACTCTGTGTTTTATTCACAGAGGAAGTCCATAAGGTCTCCCAACTTCAGCTCAGATGGAATTCTATGAGGCTGTTCCGCCTTTGCCTGATCACATTTCCAGACACCAGCCCAGCAAAATAAGCAGAGGATAAAATCACTTAGAGCCATGTCTAATGCACAGGATAAACATGAGTTACTGGAAAGAAGAGTAGGATCAGTAACAAGGAGGGGAAGCGGGGAAAAAGCACAAAAGACAGAAGACAGAAAAGGAATCACACACCACTCAACAGGGGAAATCACTGCTTCTTATGGAGGCAGGTGCACTGGGTACGTTTGTGTATTAAATCATCACTAGGATTTAAAGAGCCTGTGTAAGAAAGCAATACCACAGATTGATTCACATGCTATTTATAATTCCTTAACAATGTGTGATGTTCTGCAGTCAGAAAGATAGATCATGGGAATAGTTTGCTGGGGAAAAAAAAAAAAGAACTAAACATATTTATTTCTCTCCACTGAATGAAGTGGCACAAACACCATTTATATTATTTCCAGTGCCATAAAAATGTCCTCGTTGTTATGCATAACACTACATAAAACATGGTGCAGAGAGGATTCTTGCTTGCTTGGGCACAAGAGTGGAGGGACTAGACTGAGGGATGGAAATCGGGACTCCCATAAACCATATCCTAAGGTCTCATCCCCGCATCAAGGAGGGAAAACCAGGGTGATAAGTATCAGAGCCTTCAGTCTTAACCCTTAGCAGGGATCCTTGAAACCCGCCCCCCAAAAAAGAGAGATGCTCAAATTTCCCTTAAATCTTGTCTCTAGAAAGCTGGGCCTGGAGGCTTTTTAAGGTCCTGTGTGGCCTTGAACCCCTCCCCAACGCTCAGAAAACGGAAGGCTGAACCACTGGCTGTCTCTACTCCCATTTGAAACACCAAGCAGGGATTCCTTGCCTTAGCGAAGGTCCACTTGGAACAGGAATCTTTGTAGTTTCACAGGAAAACACCTTCATTTTCTTCCCACTGCTTTGGAGGGTGCTTTGGAGCTCTGCCTCATGAGGCAATAGCTAAGTATGTGCTCTTTGCATCACTGTATCAAAATACCTGAGATAATCAATTTAAAGGGAAAAGACTTATTGGGACTCACCCTTTCAGAGGTTTCAGTCCATAGTCACTCAGCTGTGTTACTTTGGAGTTGTTTTGGCACAGTACATTGTGGCATGAGCATGTGGCAAAAGAGGCCTACTAACTGGGCATTTTGGCACATGCCTGTAATCTCAGCAACTGGGGAGGCTAAGGTAGGAGGATCTTGAGTTCAAAACCAGCCTCAGGAACTTAGCAAGAACCTGAGCAACTTAGCAAGAACTTACCGCAAAATAAAACACAAAAATGGCTGTACTTGGTTAAGCACCACTGGGATCAATCCCTGGTACCAAAACAAAAAAAAAAAAAAGGAGAGAGGCCTATTCATCTCAAGGGGTCAGGAAGCAAAGAAAGAGGGGAAGGGATCAGGGTTCGACTATCCCCTACAAGAGCATGCCCCCAGTGATCTAACTTCCTGCGACAAAGCATCACTTCTTAAGGGTACCACCTCATTCCAATAATGCCATAGACTAGTGACAAAACTTTTAACACATGAGCCTTTGGGGAACACTTATCCAAACCGTACCACTAAGTTTTCTCATCACTTACAGAGAGAGTTCATGATCTTTGCAGTGGTAAACAATCCTCAGCTTGAGGAAAAGTAAGGACTTCCACAAGCCAGAAATTGGCTTTGGGGAAAGTGTGCTCTGAATCACTTAGAAACCACTGACACTTCAGTCCCCTTGCCTGGGCTTCTTTGCTGTACTTGACACTAGGTGTGTAACACTGCTGAGCAATTTCCCCAATGCTGGGTGAACCTAAGAAAGAGGATAATATAAATGGTAAGAATAATGCTATTTAGGACCACCAGTTAGTATGGGCAAATAAAAAGACACCAAACCAGGAAGAGGTAGCAGAGAAATGGAGCCCATCAAGGACAGGGATATTATTCTAAGGCCTGTCACAATGTCCTGTGTGAAATATGCACCTACTGTTTTCACTGAACTGCACTGATGATGTACACCGAACTAGCCAGTAATTTTCCTTCAGCCCAATACCTCCTTTCTACCAGCACTCTCCTCTCCACATTCATTTCCAAAAATGTCCCTGAGAATACAAAAGGTATACTTTGTAGAAAATATTACTGAAATGTTGGTTTAAATTATGAAGATCTAAGTTCGATTTCAATTACATCTTCCCTTGTAAAAAAAAAAAAATAAGTGATTTATCTTTTCTGAGCCTCTTTTCTCACCTGCAAAATGAAGACTGTTCTAGGATCTCTGAGGTTCCTTCCTACTCTAAAAAGTGTATCCCTCTGTGTTAGTCAGCTTTCCATCATTGTGACAAATGTCCAAAATAAATCAACTTAAAAAGAGGAAAGTATTATTTTGGCTCACAGCTTTAGAGGGTTTGGTTCATGGTTGGTTGGCCTATTGCTTTGGGGTGTGTGGCAAGGCAATACATCATAGTAGGAGCACATGACAAGAAAAGCTGCTCAATTCATGGCCACTGGGAAGTGAAAGAGAGAGAAGGAGGGTGGGTCCCCTAATCCTTTTTAAGGCTGTACCCCTAGGGACCCAACTTCCTTCCACCAAGCTCCAGCTCTTCAATGTTCCACTACGTCCCAATAACACCACAGGCTGAGGACCAAACATTTAATCCATGGGTCCTTGGGAGATATTTTATATCCAAACTAGAGAAACCTGTAAGTTTAAATGTGAAAGAAATCATTTCAAGGACTGCTAAGAAGGTAAAAGAGGCAACAGATACACATATGTTTATTAACCACTAACCAAGTGCTAGGCATTTCCATAGAGGATTGTCCACAATAAAAAAGAAAGAAGAAGCAAGAGTGATCATTTCTCATTTAAGCATCCTGCCAGCAGTTCTATATTTAGAAAACACTAGTTAATTTTATTTGAGTGTGATCATATTTTTTATAAGTTTCAGGTCAGTCTGCACACAATTTGGAATATATGTAGTTACATATTTTGCACTTGTAGTTGGTAGTACTTTCCATCACATTCTCTTTCATCCAATAAATGAATACACTAGGACCTCACCAATGACTGCCTTGGAGGGGAAGCTGCCTTTGAGGGATTTCAGTGACTCTACACAAGGGGTCCAATGTGTACCTGTTAGTTCCAATTTCCATCCTTTAAACACCCAAAAAGAAGTCTGCATGTATCACATTTTTTTTTCAGATGAAGAGAGACAATAGAATCAATAAACTAGAAACATAATTTAGAAAGACATTTAGAAATAACTGGATGTTTAACTTTAGATAATTACCACCAGCTGAATTTTTTACAGTATTTTTGCAAATACTTTCCATCCTCTTTCAAGATGTATGTCACTTGCAAGGCAACTCTTTAAGAAGTAGCTATTAGTCTTTCTTTTTTCCTGATATAGTTAATTCTGAAACAATTTGTGTTGCTGTCATATATAATATCTCATTTCATACCTTGTGCTAGAGTTGGTTATTGTGGAATAGTACAACACTACACATCTACTAGAACTTTGCTGAATTCTCTTCTAGTTCAAAGTTTGCCTGCTGATTATCAAACAGAAAGTGAGTACCTAAGAGCCCCAATGCTGCAGCTAGAATTCCTTGGTTCTAATCCCAAATCCAGCATTTTAGTTTTAGAAAATATTTGTCAAAATGCCTTCAATATTTTATCTCTTACATTTGTGGAATGGTTTTGTTGCTATTTTAGTGTCTCTTTTTACACACATGTTGATATTTCTGTTTGTATTTCTCTATAGTTTTGCTTGTGTCTCTACTTTTCTTTCTTTCTCTTCCTGATGCTTTTAGAATTTCTTGGCCCAATTCTTCATCTTACTTATTCTTTGTCTTTATCAACTGTGATATTCAATCATTCACTCAACCCCTTCTCTCAACAATTATGTTTCCAAAATCATTATTTTGCATCTTTTTATGACTGCTTGTTCCTATGGAATTTTTGCAATAGTCTCTCATTTCTCTATTATGTTAACAGTACGTATCCTACATTCTTGATCAGTTTGGCTTTTAATTCTGCTTCCTCTAGTATAGTACTGCCCGTTTCCTCCCTCTCTTTCATTATACTTTCACTGTTCTGATACCTGGCAACTTCCCTCATGTATTTACCTTTTATCTTCTTGGAACAAACAATTACATTCATTGGTATCATTCTGCCTGGAGAGGATGAAAACCTAGGATCCAGTTTCATCTCAAAAGGAATTGAGGAGCTCCTAGAATTGTGATCTGGTCTCTAGCCTTCCCTCTTCTCCCCAGGCCATCATCCCCCTTCCCAAAGAACCTCCTTGTCAACCAAGGGTCTGTCCTACGCAGCACTGATGTGAAGTGTGCCATCTTCTTTTCTGTGTGGCAGGCCCGCCAACCTGCTATCCTCATCTATTGACTTCCCATCCCAACTGGGTTTCTGAGCACCCTGGGATAACCTAGCCTTGTAACTTCAGATGATTTTCTTGCTATATGATAGCCATAAAAATTGACAATGAAGACAGAAGAGGGAGCAACTAGGAGATTCTTCTCAGCCCCTCTGCCTCTCTTAGCCTCTGGTCCTCTCCTACTCCAGATAACCATTCACCCAATTGCTGTTCTTCCCACACTACCATTTGTTCTTCCAAGGTTGTGGAGGGTGTGGTCATTTTCCGACTTGCAGGGTCTGATAGCCATGGCCACTTACTTCATTCAATTCCCTTTCTTTCCCATGGCATTTCCAGGATTAGATTCAGAGGAAGGAGTCAGCAATCTGGGCCAATTCTCCATACCAGCTTTGAAGTAGAGATTGGACCATAGCATAATTTGTGCTGAGAAATCTTATTAAGTCTCCTGTTTCATTAATGGAAAGATGCAAAAATAGTCTGGAACTGCTTCCACGCCTCCTAGTAGGTGTCCTTGCTTCCAGGCTCAAGACCTACTCTTCTGCCTTTTCATGCCAGGCACCACCAATTTAGTCACTCTGGTAAATCACCTTCAGCCTGATGCCTCTCTCAGAAATTGCTGATGGCACTTGGTCATAAACTACAGATTTTTCAACCATTATTTCAGGCCCTCTGCAAATGAGTTTCAACCTAATATTCCATATTTTTAATTCTGTGTAAGAACCTTCTCTCTGGTCTTTCAAAATAGACTTACTTAACTTCCCTTCTATTAGAGATTTCCTCCTTGGGAAAATCCTTTATTTCTATCTCTTACCCACATGTCACTCAACCAACTCACAGATATCCATAAACAATTGCCGCAGTCTCTCCAACTGGGGTTGCTCTTTCTCCCCCTTGATTTCCTAAAGCAAGGATTTGAACGCCAGTGATTTGGCACATATTATTGATTACTCACTAATATTTTGAAATGTTCTCAGATTATAGATTCCTTAAGTGTAGGAGGTTTTTTTTTCCTCATTATCATGTTGAACTTCCATAGTCTTGGACATGATGTTACGCACATAAAGGAAATCAACAATTATTTATTATTTATTGATTAATTGAAGCCTTCAACTAATTTCACAAGTAACTTGGTTTGGAAGCCCCTAGGCCAGATGGAAGTCAGTTCCTTTATTTTCTATCTGCACTCTCAGCTTTGTGCCCTGCACCAAAATATTTGAAGCACTGTGTGAGTTTATCCTTAACATCAAAACAACTTCATTTTTATATCAAATCTATAAATAGGTTGCATGCTCTCTCTCTGGCATCTCATAATGACAACCAAAAACAGTGATAATTAATTTGTTGTGCTCTGTGAGAAAGAAAATGTTGCCCTTCTGGAAGGCATACATGTTTTTAAGAACCCAGGCTGAATGTAATGACCTTGACATCCAAATTAGTGGTCAGAAAACAAACAGAACTCCAGGACTCATCCCAGAAGGACTTAGCTGCCTATTGTTACTCAGTACTAGATAAGACCATGAACAAATCTAATTACTTGATACCTTATCTGCCAACCTCAATAGATCACCCTTCACTACTTGGGAGCATCTTAAGTTTACAAGACAATTGGAAATGCTGACGCCCTGAACATCATGATTACTCACAATTTACTTTATCACTGGAAATTTACTCCTGAGTAACTTGAAATTTCTTGTTTTCAGATCTGATCCCTATAGTTTCAAAGTAGAAATAAAATATTTGTAACTATGTAGGCCTCAATAGGACCACAGATTTAACCTCAAAATTAAACACATGAAAATTAAAGATATTATTACCTGAAAAGTCACAAAAGCTTCAACACTAAAAAAATAATGAAGTCTACTAATGAAGCTCAGTGGTGAAGTGTTTGCCTAGCATATGTGTTTGCCTAGCACATGCCTAGCATATTTGATTCCCAACTCGCAAGAAAAAGGAAAGGAAGGAAGGAAGGAAGGAAGGAAGGAAGGAAGGAAGGAAGGAAGGAAGGAAGGAAGGAAGGAAGAGATAAAGAGGAAAAAAAATACTAATTACCTCGATTTGATCAATGCTTGCTCTATGCATGTGTTGAAATATCACACTGATCCTCATTAATATACATAATTAATATATGTTTAAAATTTTAATTTTCTAAAAAAAGAAAAATTATAAATGCTACAACACAATTGCATTAGCTTTTCTTTTTGGCCCCTGTTATATTCTACTTTCTCAAATACAAAAGAAGAAAAGATTAGAAATTTTCATCAATATTATACAATGGAAAAGAATTAAAACTTTTAAAATTAAAGGACATGGGTTAAAATCTTACTCTGCCAGTTTTTTTTTTAACTGTATAGCTTATGACACAAGCTTTATCCATCGTTGACTTGTTTTCCTCCTCTGTAAAATGTGAATAATAATATCTGTCTCATGGTGTCCTGGAAGAGATGTCTCTGAAAAAGGGTCCAAGTAGTTTCCAGAGAAAAGGGGGTGTTCTTGACATATGTAATGGAAAAAAATTTCAACATGCGCCAATCAAAGGCATACACAGAGACTTATTAGGAAAGTTGATACATATTCGAGGGACAGTGGGGGCAATCCTAAAAGAGATGCCTTTGGAGCAAAGCAAGGAAAAGGCATTCAAGGAAGAATGAAGGCTATCTTCAGAAGGAGAAATAGCAACTCATTGATGTGGGATGTTTCTACTTATGGAGGGATGGTTGCTAGGGATTGGATTAGGGATGGGACCAGAGTGAACCCAAGCAATTTCAAACCAGTTTTCCCCACACTTGTGCATTGCTCTCATGTTATAGGGGTATAGGTCAGGGGCATAATTGTTTATAGGTGCTTTCTGTATATCAATAGTTTAATGGATCCTTCCTCTGAAATCTAGTATCTCTCCATTTATTACCAAATTTCTATCTCAAAAAGATGTCTATGACAGTTAAGTCAGCTATTAGATGGAGAAATGATTAAATAGAGCACTTCAAAAAACTGGAAATTATTACACATGTGTTGGTCATCATCATTACTTTTCTTCATCTAAAAAGTCATAATGCCAATGTATGCATGACCCTAAATTAGGTATCCTCATAAATCAGAAGAGTCTCATTAAAAAACATTATATTTTAATTAATATATTTTATAATTCATTGGAGCAGTGTCTGTAATACTCAAGAGCTCAAGGGCATTAGTTTTACATTGACTAATGTGATTCAAACACTCAAAGCACTTTTTCCAAAGATAATATCTTAATATTTTTTTCAATACTGGGAATTGAACCCAGAGCTCAAGCATGCTAGATAAATACCCTATCACTTATCTATATACCCAACTCCCTTTCTAGAAATCTTGATATGGTCACCTAAGAATAATGAAATGAATGAGCAGTAACCCTGCAGCAAGTGGCTTCTTAATGTTGCAAAGAGGAAGACTTTGATGTCTAAATTTACCTTTGTGCTTTCCTTATTTGTTTCACTGACTACCTACTATATGCAAAAACCACTTTGAAATTATCTCAGTAAGATAAGAAGGTATATAGCTTTTTAAGAAAAAACATTTTACATCTTCATTGATCTTGTCTATCAAGATAAAGCAACTCAAGGTGGTTTAAGGAAACTGGTAAAACTTCTTTAAGAAAGAAATTCCTATGAAAGAATAAAAAGAAATTATCTATTAAATAAAGGGAGAAAAGTCATGCATTCAGTGTTTAAGATAACTTTATATGCAGAAACTTAGGAATAATGTTATTGCCTTTATTTTGGTACTTTGGACTTCTTTAATAAGATATTGTGATATTCTAAAATTTGTTTTGGGTAATGAGAATTTTTAAAAAGGATTTTTCTAATATCTCATTTATGGTAAAAGTTGTGGGGGGAGCAAATCAATGAGATGTTAACAGAATGGATTATGGTTAAGGTTCTCCAGTGGTCTGATAGGCTATTCCAAGACATATTTTAGTTCATTCTATTCATTAGTATTGGACTGAAATTAGCATTTGTGTGTCAAATTGTATTTCTTTATATTTCAACCAACAAAATTTGATTAAAAATAATTAATAATAAGTTACCTATTATCACTTGCAATGGGTCAGGAACTATGTTAACAACTTTACATACATGTTTATACTTAAATCCCCAAATACCTTTGAAGGTGACACCATTCATATTTACACTTTCTAGTATGGAAAATTAAGTGATTTACCCAAGGTCACACATCTAATAAGATCCCAGGTCACATTAGTAGCAATGCAAACGACCTGCCTACAGTGCAGGTAAAAGGTGCTAGTCAGATATTATAGATATTGAAAATGGATTTGACAGAACACTATAAAAAGGTACTTTTAAGAATTCATCTGCCACATGACTGCATTTTTTTTGTAGACTTGGTTTTAAAATCTGCCAAAGTTTAGACTCTATTGCATGTAAATCATTTTATTAAGTAATTTCAGATAACTGAACTAAACTTAGAATAGGAAATGGCATTGAGATCTATCTCTGGTAAGTAATCAGAAATCAAACATGATTTTACATTCGAACAGCTAAATTACAGAGAGGACTGATGCCTGAGACAAGGTACTAAAGAGAATATTTAATATCCAATGATTTAAGGGTGAAATGGCCCTAACCTTGAATTCTCTCACAAGTTTAGGTTAAGCTCCAGACATTATTTTCATGCTGTAATTTTGTTTCATTTTGGTTTAAAGAAAGAAATTCTTATGGGCAATGCCTTATTGAGTTGCTGTGGTCAAATATTTATTTAAAAGAACATATTGATTTGCAGATTAAAACTGACCACATATGAACTCCTCTTTCCAGTGACATTCTTATTGAAGATATTGATTAAAGACTTTTTATGCAGAAAGCATTTTTCTTGTCAGTTCAGTTATGCTGGCTTTTGTAATAAGCTAATTTGATTTCCTTTTTTAACCTTTGTTTGATTAGGGGAACAGACATTTGCATTAAAATTCAAGAGAGATGAAGTCTATCATCGATCTTGACTTCCTCATGGACCTCTTGTACTCAGTGAAAGATGATTTAGAGAATGTCAAGAGTCTTGGAACAACCATAATGAGATAGGGAAAAAAAATCACTTCAGACTTATAAGCCAGTGAGGGCTTATTTGACATAAAGGGCAATTGCATTTGGAAGATATGCTTTAGAAAAATCAAATTCAGGAAGTTTAATTTTGTTCTTAGGCCAAGTCATTAAAAGATCCATGAGATAAACTACTATTAATAAAGTACTTGCTAGTTAAACCAAAACATTTCAAAACAGCTGAAGAGGTTAAACAAAACACATACTACATTTCTTGTCACTAAACTTATTACTGATTACAAAGAACTAAAAGTCAATTGTAATTTTTTAAATAAACATATTTCTGGTAAAACACTAACTTCAGACAAATTTATAATTTAGTCTTCTCTTGCTTTCTCTGAGAACTGTGAAAATCAAATTCGTGTTGTCCCAGAACTTCCACTAGTATACCCAGGATTAATCCTCTTTTACATTAGATTCAAAGCTACTTGCAAATTCTTATAGCTACTGTGGTTTCCATATCCTTTTCTGAGACAGAAATCAATATATCTTGTGACCTCAATAGATTAGATCCATTGCTCATTCTTGTAATCACCCTCAAAGATCTTTATTTGTCTCCTTTCTAGAAGTAGAAGCCCCTTACATTTTCTAAGGAGTCTTGTTGGAATTAAGATTTTTAATTCAAGAGAGATTGAGCACCTACAGTGAACCTAATAGTTTATTAAATGTTCTGTGGGACACATGGAAAGAATATCAGATGGGCCTGCCCACTCCTTTTACCACAACTACTCAGAACAGGTGATCCTTGTAATAGGGAAACTAAAGGCTGAGAAAAGTGAAGAACTTGGTTAAATTGTCTCAAACAATTTGTTGAAAATTCTCTGGTTCCAAGAATCTCTCCCAACTCAAAGGAATGATGTTTTGGGATTCTAGATTACTTGGAAGAATTTCCAGGGACAGAAGGCCATTGCTAATTTCTTTCTTTCTCTGGATATATCATGGAATATATTACTTAAAGTAATCCCTTCATTGTTCTGACAGAGATAGCTCATCTTTAGACCTAAGTTTTTAGACTTCACAAGTTGCCATTGTGGTATCTTTAAATTAACTTCCCTTTTTGCAGTTCTGAGATCCAATTCAGGACCTTGTGCATGCTAGGCAAATGCTTTATCACTGAGCTACATCCTCAACCATAATTTTTAAATTAATGTAAAATTTCTGGGCATGGTGGTGCAGGCCTGTAATCCCAACAACTAAAGAGACTGAAGCAGGAGGCCAATCTTAGCAATTTAGTAAAATCCTATCTCAAGATAAAAATAAAATAAAATTAAAATAAATGGGGATGTAGCTCAATGGTAAAGCACTCCTAATGAACATGTAAGTTAATGTACTTCTTTAAGTTAGATTAAGCTAAGTCTAGAAAATTAACTTTTTAAAACATTCAGTTAAATCTGAAAATACAAGATATTTTTCATTTGACATTAGAGATAGATCTAGTGTTTCTTCTGTGGATAATATAAAATTATAGAGAGAAAGAGAAAGAGGAAAGACAGCAAATGAAATAGATCTTGCATGTATGAAATATTTTAAAAATAAGAAAAATAATATAACTGGAAATACTTTGAAATTTCATCAAGTTAGGCTCTTTTCCAGTAAGGTTGGCTAAATATGACTAACATCATGTGGAAGTTCACAACAAATAATTGAGAATAAATATTCCACTTATGGTAGCAAGTTTCATACTGTTAGTGGGTATAGAAGTAGAATATCCATAAAACATGACTGAAAAATTTAAGAGAAGTATTTTCATACATCCCATATGGACAAACCATTAACCATTCTTTCATGTCATGAATCCAAAAGTATCTACATTATGTTTTATATTGTGTTAAAATTGATATAATATAAAATTCACCCAGAGGATAATATATGTATGTAATTCCTAAGGCAATTTTAGTTGAGACATTTATTTGAACTTTAATTTAAAAAATAATGCTGCTAAGCTTCTACCCTCATCATTCCTCCCATTTTGTGAGGCAGTGTGAACTATCTGGCACCTGGGAAATCCATCAGGCTCACCCCACTGGAGGTTTAGAGGGCACACACAGATTTGCCCTTCAAATCCACTAAACAGAATTCCTTATCTCATAACACAAAGATTTTACTAGAGTATTTTATGTGCAATTTATCAGCAGAGCTGCCAAGATGTTTGAATCTATTTTAAAAAGACAAGAGCTTTGTGGCAGACTCGCTCAAGGTTTAAAAATCCTGATTTTGCATGCTCTTCATTTTCCCTGTGGTCTCTGAAGTTTCCTTGATTGGTAAGTGCCGCGTGTGGCTGTTCCTGTCTCAACTGGTTCCTCATTACTCAAAGCCAATAATAATTGCTAAATATGACTAATATCACGTGGAAGGTCGCAAAGTTCACTGTGAACCTTCATTCCAGCTCCAAATGTTTTCAAGGTTAATAGATTGATTTTGAGCCGAGATATGATGCATTTATAAAATGGAAGAAAATGAAAAATTTGGCATCACCAATATGCGGATAGTCTTAAATGATTCATTTGTTACATTTGGATTGCAGCCATGAAATTCATTTGATATATATCACATAGTTATATTCCAACCTAGACACTGGAAAATAAATTAATGGCACATTTTAACATTAGACAATTTTAAACACGTGCACCCTCTCCAGGATGATGAGAATTGGGATACTGTAGTTCATTTACTGTTACAGCTCAGGGGCACCACATACGTGAAATGAGACCTAACCACATTTAAAGACTGAGACTCCACTAAATTACAGTTAAAACTATAATTCTAAGTGGTTTAGCTGCTGATTGCTTCCTTTGGTCTCCTTGTCTAGAGCAGGGACAAATGAAATCCCTGACCTAGTTTCTGTTCTGTCATCCCTAGACATTTTAGGGCTCTGGTTCCAGTTTACAGAAGTGTCCTGTTCTGCTGACACCCTGACTGGACTTAAAGAAGACTCTGGGCTCACACAGAGAGCTTTAGCACCAGCTCATCTGATCCTGCCCAGTGTCTGCTTGCCGTTTTTGAGCTTGACTTTCATTCCAGTTTGGTGGACTTGAGAATCTCTAGCTGCTGGTGATGGCTCAGCCCACCTTTGCCAGAATCTGGTCTCCCACATAGAAAGCCACATTTCCTGGGAAAGTCTTCCCAGTCTCAGAAGGCTTTCAAACAAGTCACTGAGACCCGTTCTTTCTTTCTTTCGAAAGTTCAAGTCATTCCTCTTTATTCCATAGGCCTGGATTACTCATTTTACCCTCTGGCTAGATTGCCTTTATTTTCATGTTCTTCCTGTCTTACTTCCTGATGAATTAGCCCAACCACAATAAATACTATGTTAGTCTTCTGAAAACACCTCTAGTCACTTCCCCTCACCTACAGAACTGCATACAAACCTCTTGGCATGGCTTTGAAGGTTTTCTACATGTTGTATCATATCCTTGTCCCTGTTTTTCATTTTTTTTTGCTCTTGTCAGGAAGGAGAAATATCTGCCAACTACCCTTCAATCAGCTCCCCTTTTACTCACTATATAAGCTCAGGCAGAACCCCTAATCTGAATCTCCAACTTCCACCTCTGTCCAATGGTAAAAATAAAAGCTTCTTACAAGTTGTTCTGAGGATTATCCACACATGACAGAAAATTCCTAAGATAGTCCATGGCACACAGCAAAAACTCATGTGCTTGTAAAAGAAAATAAAAAAGTTTTATTGCTGGCCTTCCGCTCTTATCACTATTGGAAGGACCATTACCCACCCCAATCCCACCCACTTTAAGGTCATAGCAAGTTCTACCACCTTCTCAAAGAAGGTGTGATTGGGCTGAATATAATCTCAAGAGCAGTCTAGCACTTACTCACATCCTATATTTTTTTAATACTAATTTTTAGTTGTAGTTGGCCACAATGCTTTTATTTTATTTATTTATTTTTATGTGGTCCTGAGGATCAAACCCAAGTCCTCACACATGCTAGGCGAGCACTCTACCACCAAGCCACAAGCCCAGCCCTCACATTCTCTATTTTATCAGTCCTAGCTTTTCGGGTATGGGTGAAGGTCTTGCTTTTCCAACCAGATTACAAACTCCAGGAGAGCAAACTAAAATTATATCTTTTGGGTGCTTCTTGTCTTCACCTGCACCTTACATTTAGTAACCCCAGCCCTAAATATTTCTGGGGGTCTTCAGGTTGTGTCTCCAGCATACATTAATATTTTTTTTTGTAGTACTCAGCCACTGCAAACATCATCATCCCCAGGGATGGCCTCCACTACATGTCCCCATGCTGCCTCCACTAAGCATTTCCTCAAGCACAGCTACCTTTAAGGCCAGCCAGCCCTGTCACCTCCATCACATCTGCTGAGCACACTTGCTTCTTACCCTGATGCTTGTCATTACTACTGGTCATTCTCACTGAGTTCTGTTCCTTGTATCTTAAACATCTTATGTGTTCTCTTAGGAAAACATTTTTCGCAGGATATGAATTCATTGGAAGGCAGTTGAAAAAAAATCAAGAATGACAGATTCAAAATCTCCTCATCTGACTTGTAAGTGAGGATGTATCACTGGGTTAGGTCTGCAGAGCAGGTTGCATCTTTGTTTGGACTGTGTTTGCTTCCTGGAGTCCTCAGGACCTCCAGCCAGTAGACACCTTCATTCCCAGCCACACCTCATCATTTCCAGTGCAAACTCAGTTTAGCTGCAAGCTGGATCTCTACCTTATATCCCTTCACCCACCACAACACCTAGCACTCTGCTGGACACACACACACACACACACACACACACACACACACACACACATACACATATCAGTTAGAAGACTAGTAGACTAACTACTGTGGGCCAGTAGTATAAATCAAAGTAATACAGAATATTAGATTGAACCTGTATCATGAAACTTTTTTAGATTCCTATTCTAAAAATGACTTTTCTGTTGTCACTTTGTTATAAAATAGAACTAAATAAAAACAATTTCTATTATTTGAAATTTGAATCTAGGAGAATTTCTAGCAATCTAAGTACAAACTTGTTATTGGATGTGATGGCACAGGCCTGTAATCCTAGCTACTCAGGAGGCTGAGGCAGGAGGATTGAGGCCAGTCTGGGCAACATAGTGAGACCTTGTCTCAAAATAAAATAAAATAAAAAGGGCTGAAGGCATGAGTCCCTGGGTTCAATCTCTAGTGTGTAAAAAGAAAAAGACTAAAATTTGAAAAAGTATTGTTTAGAAATAAAACAATTTTACATGTTGAAATTTATACTGCAAACACCAAAATGCTTCCAAAACCTAGAAGGAGGAGGCAGCACTGAAGAATCTTTCTCAGAATAACTTCTAAGTCTAGCAGCCTCAAAGTTAAAACTGCTTTGTCCATTTGAGTGTCATCACTAGCTGCCCCTGCTTCAGGTGAGCATTGCCTTCAGCCAGGCAAACTCGCCGCCACTCTCCTATAAACCATCCCTAACCTTCCCTGAGAAGACTCAGGTGCCTAGTCTGGAGGGGTCTGAAAACAAAATACAAGAATAGATTCTGAAAGCGAGATATGAGAAGGGGAAGGGCAGGGGGGGGGAGGAGAGAAAGAAAGGTACTATGTTGTTTTCAGATGGATCCTGGATGTTTGTTCTTCCAAACACAATAGCTTGACTTTGATACTTTGTATAGTGGTTTGGGGTTGTGTGTGTGTGTGTGTGTGTGTGTGTGTGTGTGTGTGTGTATGTGTGTGTGTGTGTGTGTGTGTACATGTGCATGCATCCTGGGGATCAAAGGCAGGATGTCCCACTTGCTGGGCAAGCACTCAGCCACAGAGCTACACCTACATCCGATTTTAAGGTTTATTTTAATCAAAATATAACACCTTGCACAAACACATATCCCACACAAAGACACACACACATTCACATGGAGCTTTCAAAATTGAAAATATTAAGACAAACCAAGGAGGGATCCATTTCATGGTTGTTGCCATTTTCCAGTGTCATAGTCGGGGAGAGTAACGCTGCAGAATTGATTTTCCAGATGATGTGACATACGGACTAGAAAAAGACATGCACAGAAGACGAGAACTAGCTGTGACCTTGAAGATGATCTAATTCAATTTCCTCACTCTGCTGATGAAAAAAATAAGAACTCAAGAAGTTAAATAATTTGTTCAGAGTCAGAGAGATGTTCACTATGAAACCTGAAATTCGGATCCAGATCTCTCTAAAATAACCAGTTTTTTTTTTTTTCAATCTGAGTGCTGTCCTCCTTTGCCCAGTGTGGGGGCTTAAAGCTAAAGAGTCTTCTTATCCTGATGTTCCTAGCAGGCTGTTTGCAAACAGAGAGCTTACCCAGGTGTGAATGACTTTTGTGGTCACCACACCTTTTATTCTAAATATGTTACACAATAGCAAAATGATGTGAAAGGAAATTAATTAATTCTTTGCTTATTTCTAGCATGCAGTACCCTCATTTTAGGATCTCTTCCAATGCATCTCCCAGCCCTGCCCTGGATTTTGTCCTAGGGTCATTTCTGAAGCTTTAAGTTGTAGTAACTTTAAACTATTGTCAGAAAGCACTTGAAAAGCATTGGGAAAAATCCCCATTACCAAAATTCAAGTAAAAGTACAGATTGGCGTCACTGCCTGCTAGTCCTGTTAAATTACATGCCTGGTGCTTTTTTGCTGTTTAATTTCATAAGAGCATCCTTCTATCACTCACCTTGGGCAGAAACTTATGGAGACAATAGGGGATCTTGGCAGAAACTGAAGCGAAACTATTGCCAGGAGGTGGAAAAAAATGGATGTAGCCGACAAATTACAGGGTTGCCCATTCAGTCATGAGAATGGAAACAAGTCTGTGAATCAATGTATGAAAAGGATATTTAATAGGATGGGAGAAGTCACTTTAACACCTGTTCCTGTTGCAGTCAATGCACTGATGCCAATCACTCACTGTCTGGATCCACTCTCCAAGCAGAAAATGATCTCATCTCTTATTCTTTAAGGGTTAGAGCAGCGGAACAGGGTCTATTTTTAACAGTCCTGGGAGCAATCACCATGGCATTGACTGCTAGGAAAGTTTGTCTTAGAAGGTCTGGCCTGAGGCATTGGGGAAATCAGAGCCAGGAGAGAGGGAACCAGAGAGATTGTGAGCTTGCATAAGCACAAACATGTGAAATGAGAAGTGCAGAAAATTAAAAACTCTGAATAAAAGGTGAATTCATTTCACTCTGAAAATTACGAAGCTTAGAGCCATAAATGCCAAGATGATGAGGAAGAGGCTGAGCTGATGTTTTTTATTGCAATCCATTATGGTAATGGAAAAATTTTCTTTTGAACTGTAGCTGTCTGGGCTGACTTTGGAAAGGTGGAAATTCAGGCTCATTTATTGGGAAAGAAGAATTCAGAGAAAGCTTCAACTCAGAGCTTTGAGCATTCTCTATGGAAGGTGGCTCTTGGTCTAGACCAGGTAATAGAAATGTTAATGGAAGTTTATTTCTTCCCTGCATTTCTCCAAAACTTAGGGCTTTCTCCATGTAAACGTGTGGGGATTGCATTTCATCACAGATCCTACTGAAATCAATTTTACCTTTTCCTGTACATCTGAACTAGGATTGTAGAGGGAGGTGGCAGAGCACACAGTATCACAACTCTCTTGACCTCACGAAAGTTATTTAGTTTTAGGTTTTGTATTTCTCCAGGGATGAATGCTGCATCTAGAACATATTTCGAAGTAGCTTTCAATTTGTCATAAAGAAAACTCAGGTTTTTTACTATATTGTCAAGAATCTGGCTGATTCTTGACTTGGTTCTTAATTGTTTCCTCCAACATTTTACAGTATGGGGGACAGACATCTAGGAAAGCAAATAAAAAAATTCAACACAGAAAGTTATGATAACATTGCATGGAGAATGTCATGGGATCCTGAAGAAGGCAGTAATGAGTTCTGCCTGGGGGAGGAAGTCCAGGCAAAGCCTCACTTTTAGAAAACAGCTTTCTGAGCTGGCTCCTGTGGTGGATGGAAAGCGTGGGTGTTTCAGACAGGAAACAACATTTACAAAGGCCCAAAGGTGTGAACATATGTGACACATTCAAAGAATAGCCAGTAGTTCAAGTTGACCAGAGTGTGAAGTGCATGGGGCAGGGAAGGCAAGCTGAATAATGAGCAGCAAGAGGGGGAACTGGAAAGGGAGATTGGGGCTGGATTGTGAAGAGTTCTGTACCAGATACCAAGGATTTCAAATTTCTTTTGCTAAAAGCAGAGAAACCACTTGACTTAACAGCTGTCTTCTCAGTATCAGCACATCCCTTGCTTCTCACCTAGTGGAGTTTTTGCCCACAGAAGTCTTAAGGTCTTCCTAGCGTGTTCTTTAAGCTCATTCATTTTCCCTTTGAACATTCAGGAAGACTTTATTGCATAACTTCTAGTTTGTATTAATCATCTTTTCTTCACTGTGACCAAAATACCAAATAAGAACAGCTGAGAGGAGAAAAAGTATATTTGGGGGCTCACCGTTTCAGAAGTCTCAGTACATGATCAGCCCACTCCATTGGTCTGAGCCAGAGGAGAGACAGATTCTCATGGAAGAAGGGCATGTCAGAGGTAAACTGCTCAAGTTATGGCATTCAGGAAGCCAAAACAGAAAGCAAGGAATGAGGAATAAGATATAATCCTCAAGGGCACATCCCAGTGACCTGTTTCCTCCAGTCACATACCACCTGCCTATAGTTTCTACCCAGAATTCCATTTAAATTATTAATCCATCAATAGATTAATCAGCTGATGAGGTTAAAGCTCTTATAATCTAATCATTTCAACTCTAACATTTCTACATTGCCTAACATGTGAACTTTTCAGGGGATATTAAAGATCCACGCCATAACACAGTTACATATGGAGTTTTGTGACTGCCAATTAAATGTGAGTAATCCAAGGGACACCACTTTCAGAATCCTCCAGTGAAGAACCCTGAGGTTCCAAAAGCTGGCAGAGCCTGTAGATGGAAACATCATGAGTCTCAGAATCACTGCACAGGAGGCCATCTACGAAATATCCAATCAGAGTATGATCTGAATGAGAAGTAAACTTTCTATATTTTAAGCTAAGAACTGGAAATTGTCTAGTGTGGTAGTTAGCCTATCAACTATCAACTACTCATTAGGGTGAGGAAATTCTTAGGAAAGGTAGCTGCTTACACAGAAGGTATAGGCCAATTTATGGTCAAATATCATTGCTACCTCCTCACTTTTCTCTGGAAAACTTCCCAATGCATGTGCCATGCCACCAGACTCTCCCTAACCCATTGGCAGTAGATATTCTGTGGCTCTCTCATTCTTCCAGCCCTGATTTACCACCTCCTTCAGGCAGTACAGAACCAGCTCCCTGAAACCAGATGTCTAGACAGAGGTCCTGAGGGTCATAGAATTCTCAATTCCTACTCCCACCAAAAGCAGCCTTTTTGCTGCTGTGACTAAAAGACCTAAAAAAAAAACAATTTTAGAGGAGGAAAAATTTATTGGAGGCTCACGGTCTCAAAATTCTCAGTCCATAGACCGCAGGCTCTATTCCTTGGGACTTGAGGTGCGGCAGAGCACCATGGCAGAAGAGTGTGGTGGAAGAAAGTGGCTCAGGGCATTACAATTAGGAAGCGGAGAGAGACTAAACTCAGCTTACCAAATATATACCCCAAAGGTATGCCCCAATGACTCATCTCCTCCATCCACACCATACCAATTTACAGTTACCATTCAGTTAATCCCTGTCAGGAGATTAATTCACTAATTAAGTTAAGGCTCTCATAACCCAATCATTTCACCTCTCAACTTTCCTGCATTGTCTCACACATAAACTTTTGGGGGACATCTAATAGCTAAACCATAATAGATGGTATCCCCATAAATGTCTTTAGGAACTTCCTCCAAATTTTCAGTACCCTAAGGCAAGAACATCTGGAAAGTAAGCATATTTATTATACATATAATCAAGACTGATGTTGGATTGAACACACTGTTGTGTTAAAGTCTGGATTAGTCCTAGAGGGAAGGGCCATCATAAGATCAGAGTCTCATGCAATGATTCTGTTACTTCTCTTCTGTATAAATCATTCAGAATGTCAGCTGTGTTTATAGGACTCTTTCCTCAATGCTATTCTTGATTTACTTTAGCTTGATTTAATCTGAGAGCTGCAACATATAATAGATCTAAGTTCTGTGTCTTTCTGGAGATGAGTTATTTTCAGGAAATTCTTCTATCTGGCAAATAAGACCTACTTCTGAAGACATAGCATAGGGAAAGAATAAAATGTCAACTGGAGGAGGAGGAGACCTCATCTGGAATTTCAACACTTTCCTGTGATGGAAGTGTGAACATGTGACTTTAATAGCTATTGTCCTGACTATGGTATTTAATAAGCTGCGCTCCTTGTGAATCCAGAGACTTAGGCTAATAATGAGAAAACTTTCAAGACAAATCCTGAAAGATTTCCTTATTTGGGTATAAAATTCAGGAATTTGAACGCCTTTCACAATATGACAACTTAGGCTTTTATATTCTCAGGTTCTGGGTAAAGTACAGCATAGTATTTCAGAGGAAGTTGAGAGGTCCTGTGAAGGGAACCAATTACTGAACCCACTGTGACTCAATCACCTTCATGCTTCCAATGTTCCTGCATTGAGCTTTATGATCCTGAAGGTTACAACTGGTATTGATTTAGTGAATTCTTTCTTGAAGACATAACATCATTTTACAAAGCTTTACTGTTGCCATATTCGAGTCCTCTACTAAAATTGTTTTCATTAATGGCTATTGATACTTTAGACAAAAGGTCATGGATAATTTCATAAAAATAAGAACTCTAGGGAAGGAATCAGAGAAATAATTCACCATCATGGAGCCGCAACACTAAGGAGTTGTAGGACTGTGGACAAAGTACTCCACCTCTCTCTGCTTCAGTTTCCTTCTGGATTCAGAGAGTTATAACAGTATCTAGCTAGAGAGGTATAGAACTTATATATCATTTGTTCATAACAATTCATTTCCTTCTCCTCTCTTCCAGCTTTCCCTAATAAATTCACTGATTTGAGCTTGGCCATGTGACTTGTCAAGATGGGGTGTGAGCAGAGCTATCTGCCTCATCTGAGCAAAGGTTTGTAGAGGCTCTGCACACTTCCATCAGCCCTCGTGATATCACCTCTATCCTGACACTATCAAGTCTCACCTAGTGGCTACATCTTAGCCTAGTTTCTGGAATGAGAAGACTCCTGGGGAAGAGCCAAGGTAAGTCCAGTAGAGCTACATTAATGTCCCAGAAATTCCAGGAGTTTTATAGTTGAAAATAGAAACTGTTTCTCATCTCTAGCAGCTAAGAGTCTTAAGATTGGTCTCAGATCCAAATAGACCCATTGTTAAGCCTTCTGGTTAGACTAATATGACCCTCAGTAAATTATTCCAGTTAGACAAAAGGGTTCAGGCAGAAGAGACTAAGAGAATATTCTGTCTGAAGTACAATAAGATCAATGTACTTACAATAAAGTCCACACATGGAGGTATTTCTCAAAAAGCTATGGTGTGGCTATTGACTTGTATGGAGATGAGTGGACTCAGATTGATTAAGAACAAAAACAGTTATATAGAGACATGTATAGCTAAAAGCACCACCAACCTGGATTAGAAGAGACTATAACTATTAAAATCATGAAAATCTTCTAACAGTCCCCCAATCTTCTACAGTTGTGAAGCAATCCAAGATAGCCACAAATAGAAAATTTGCCAAACCCAGCTTCAGAAAAAAGGATAATGAGTGGAGGAGCTATTGAATAGAGAAGTTAGTCCCAGAAAATGTAACTGGGATAAATCCATTAGGGTGAGAGCTTATGTGATTTGCTCTGTGAAATATAAGAATTGCTATAAGCCAGTGACTGGCAGGTGCTTCCCATGTTTCCTGTTTTTCAATAAGGTGTCCCCACTCCACCATTGGACTATGTCAAGTGTTTGGGGGGAACATCGGGAACATCTCTGAATCAATAAGAACAGCAATCAGGCATAATTTCAAAGCTCAGTGCCTGGTAGCTTGATCATCTTGAGGGGAGAGGTGAAAATATCTCTCCCCAGTGAGAGGAAGTGGGGGCAGATTGCCTTCTGTACTCACAGGTATTTGTCCTCTCTCTGCCTCTGCCAATCTTCGTGGCAGAGGAGTGTACTTCTTCACCCCATTGGCTTTGGATTTGGCTTTGGGCTTTCTTTGGCTAATGGGACAAAAATGGATGGGATGTTTACTATGAAATCAGAAGATTTCAGAGGCATTACAAATTTCTACCAGCCCTTTCATTGCCCCAGATTGTAACTTTAACCTTGTTTCCAAAGCCCAATCCAGCACAGCAGAGCTACATCTGACCCTCAGCCCTAATAAAGTCTCAAATCATTATTTATGATTTTACTCCACAGAGATTTTGAAGTTGTTTATTACAACAACACAAGTTAATACATGGGAGGAGGATTGCATGCACTAATTCATGCTTAATACAATGCCTAGCACATCCTAATTCAAAGAAATGTTAAATTCTGACATTGACTTCATCACTGTTGTCCCCATTACTTTTCTCCAATCCTCATAAATCCCAGTGAGACATCTTGTACATTTTTAGGGATATATTTTTTGATCTATATTTGAAATACCCAGACCAAGGAAGCATAGACTAAAGGATAATTTTAAAACAACTGGGTATATTTTGCCCAATATTCTTGCTCTTTAAAAATTAGAAAAAAAACTCATTTTCTAGAGTGAGAGAGTGCTAGAAAATTCTTCACTAGTGTTTTTGGCAGCAGATACAAAGTAAAACTGAATCAAGTTTAAATCCTAATGAAGGTATTCTTTGAGAACTCCATCTTAGATCAAGCACATGGAGGCCTTTTTTAGCATGTTCCCTCAGGCTGAGTTTGAGATATTGCTGATAAATTCTAAGATAAGTTATTTTTGAAATTTAAAAGGTTCCTACAAATAATGGAGAGTATATTTTAGAGCTGTAGAAATAAGGAAGAAAGTGTGATAAAAATGAATAATAAAAACTGTGGGGGTGGGTTTTTTAGGCCTCTGTAAAATTGAATATAACTTCTTGGAAGGGCAGATGATTTTTAAGATTTGAAATGTCCTATTGGAGGGCTGGGGATATAGCTAAGTGATAAAGTGCTTGCCTAGCATACATGCATGAGGTCCTAGTTTCAATCCCCGATACAAGAAAGAAAGGGATGGAGAGAGGGAGGGAGGGAGGCAAGAAGAAAGGAAGGAAGGAAGGAAAGAAGAAAGGAAGGAAGGAAGGAAGAAAGGAAGGAAGGAAGGAAGGAGTAAAATGCTGTCATAAACTTCTTCATGCTGAGAGTTATAAAGTTTTAAACCAACACTAATAGGCATTACAAATTGATGAATTTTGGAGATAGGCATAGTGGTGCATGCCTGTAGTCCCAACAGCTGGGGAGGCTAAGTCAGAAGGAACACAAGTTCAAGGCCAGCCTCAGCAACTTAGAAAGCCCTAAGCAACTTAGGGAGGACACTGTCTTAAAATAAAAAAATAACAAGGGCTGGGGATGTAGCTCAGTGAGAAAACACCTCTGGGTTAAATTCCAGTATAAAAAAATTTAAGTTGATGAATTTTTAAAAATTTGTATTAATAATAATTTTAATTTTCTCACACTTATATGGAAAATTGAACTTAATGTACTTTCACAAGTATTTTGCCATTATTCCCCACAGTGATCCCATGAATAATCCCCCAAGTCAGGCTACACTGCCTTTATTATTCTCTCAGATAACAAAGTATAGTCTGAAAGGTTAAAAGCCCAAAGTTGCATAGCTAGTCAGTGACAGGGGTGGCTCATTTTGCCTCAAAACCATTGGTCTTTTATCCATGTGATCAAACCTTTTGACTTTCAATATTTAGATGGCAGAATAAAGATATAATTGTCCATTTCCTATTTCCTCCAGAAACGTGACAGGCAAAGCTGAATCACCTTTATCCCATCCATACTTGAGGGAGAGTCTACCTGGCCAATAGCAATGCAGCTGCCAATCTCTTCTGGGCAATGAGGAAAAGAGATAAGGCGCTCATTCCTATGTAGGACTCTGTTAAGAGGAAATTCACAATGAGTTAGATGGCTTTGACTCCTGCCTCACATTAACTACCTGCAATACTGGACCAGGAAGCACACCCAAACGAAGATGAGTGATAGCCAGATGCAATGACCATGGAGTTAAATAAAGATACTACAAAAGACAAGGCCAAAGAAATAGAGGAGTGGGGGATACGTGGGGCGAAAAGGGAAATAAGATGACAAAAAGTATCATCCAAAAGTGATGTCACAGACCAGATAAAAACTGGGGCCATGTATGTCACCATGAACTCACAAAGCGGATGAAGCTGCTGACTTATAAAACAAGAGTTGAAAGTGAGGTTATAAGGGAAAAATGAGTGAAATGATGGGAGAAATCTGAAGGTGACTTAGGAAGCAGCCCAAAGGAAAACAGACACTGTAGGACACATAGCTATGGACAGGACCACAGAGTGACAAAGTGAAAACAAGAGTTGCAAAGGATTAGAGAAAAATGATAAATAGAGGTGGTGTATTGTTGAGATCCAGAATCAATTGAAGACTTGAATTTAAATTTTAAGTGGCACATCTAATTCTAGGAAGAGCATTCCACCAAATATCAACCCCAAGACCTAACTGCTGGGCATGAAAGTGAAAGAAAGATTTCCTAACAGAAACATTATATAAATAACAAAATTCAGAGGAAAGGGAGTTTTTAAGAGGAAGGCACTGTTAGATATTTCTTTATCTTTTATAGCCATGCATTAGTACCGATAAATCAATTAATTTATTTAAATATAAACACTAAGAAAATACCGAAAATCAAATAAGATCAGGTAGTAGAAGGAAGGCTGGGGGGCCATAAAGAGAAGTTACTAATTTTCACATTGAATATAATAAGGAGTCAAAGAATGATGACCAAAGAAATAGAGCTATTACATAAATTATATAACTTGTAAAAATGAATCTCCAGTGCTGTTCATTGTCAGAAGGTTTTTCACGTCATCAGAAAAAAAAAAAAGAAAATACAGACCACATAGTGAAATAAATAAAAGCATCAATAAATTCAGGTAGCATATCATTAATTAAAATAAAAACAAGATTTCATATCCACTTATAGAAATTTAAATTATAAATATATTCACAGACATGTGAAATTATTAAAAGATGCAGAATTGTTTGCATTATCAAAATACTGTGAACAATTTGAAAGTACATCAGTAAGAGACTGACTTCATCAATTATGGCACATCCATAAAACAGAATAATACATAGTAGTTAAAAAGAATGAAGCAAGCCAGAATCAGTGGTACTCACCTGTAATCCCAGAAAGTTGGAAGGCTTGAAGCAGGAGGATCATAAGTTTGAGGCCAACCTCGGCTTAGTGAGTCCCTAAGCAAATTAGTAAGACACTATCTCAAAATGAAAAATAAAAAGGATTGGGGGTGTAGCTCAGTGGTTAAAAAATAAAAGAAAACATTTCTGGGTTCAATACCCAGTATTATCTTGAGGCAGCTTCAAGATAATACTGTTAGATTAAAAAATAAGATGTAGAATTATTTGTACAATTTACAACAATTTAATGAGCAGTCAGGTGGACCTATAGCATATGCATCTGTGTCACATGGTGGGGGCATAGACATAGACTATCTGCAAAGACAAAGAAATAGGTAAAAGAAGATGTCCTCTAAGAGGGAGGCTGGATTCTTGGGGGATTGGGTTAAGGAGAGAAACTTTCCACTATAGACTTTCTATACTTCCTGAATTCTGTCCATGTGCATATTTTATCTAGTCAAAATCGCATACATTAAATAATTTTTTAAGACAAAAGCAGTCTTGTCAATTGGTTCATCTTATTAGGCAAGTCCTAGTTTATAATTGATTGAGAAAGAAATTTGAGTCAAAATAATTACTGGCTAGAAGATCTCAAGAGTATCCAGTTTTCTTCTGAGTGAGATGAAGTTCCCATTTGGTTTGAAGCCACTTAGATCTTGACTTAGAAGGGACAGGGACACCGAGAATAGACACACGAACAAGAAATGCTTCAGTTCAGCAGCCTAAAGCCTGCTTCAAGAGAATATCCAACATTTGTGGTGCATGCCAATCAGACAGGACACTGAAGTGACATTTCTGGTTAGTGGTTTGGTGTGTGGCATAGTCACCTTTGCGTAGCTGTGACAAAAATACCCAATCAGAGAAACTCAGAGGAGAAAGGGTTTATTCTGGCTTCCAGTATCAAAAGTCTCAGTCCATAGATGGCCAACTCCACTGCTCTAGGCCCAAGGGGAAGCAGAACATCATAGGGGAAGGGTCCAGAGGAGGCAAGCTGTTCATCTCATGGTGGGCCTTAAAAGCATAGAGAGGAGTAGGGAAAGGTACTACAGAGAAGATGCACTCTTCCAGGACACATGTTTAGAGACCCACTTCCTCTAGCCTTAACCCACCTGCCTAACAGTACCACCCAGTCCATACAGACTAGGATGGACTGATTAGGTTACAGCTGGGGGTAGCTGTAATGATTCTAGCAATCATTTTGCGTCTGAATACTCCTGTATTAACACAAGAGCTTTTAGGGGACACTTTACATCCAAACTGTACTAATGCATTCAGGGGGCCACCCGTCCAGCCTGGAAAGCTTTTACTGAGCACTCTTCAATTTTAAACCTTTCTAACTGAAGGTCCTTTCCCCGTAAATGTACACCCCTGCGGATGTCATTTGAGGAGAGAAAACATTTCTTACTTTGCTTGTAGTTTGTGAAACTTCTTAGTTTATCCCTTTCTGCTAATAGATGATAATTGTTAGACCTAGGCCTGAGGGAGAGTTCACACAATTCTATTCACACACTGTGATCTTCCACAATATGTTATTTCAAGCCATGAGAAAAGAGTCACAACTGCCTAGGGAGAAAATAAAATTAGAAGGGCAGCCTCCCTCTTGAGAGTTGAATTTGGTCCTTTAAGGCCAGCAATTCAATCTTTTAAAAGGCACATCTCTGTTCTAATCAATCAAACTTTCATTTCCAATGGCAATAACCTTCCCTGGGCACTCAAGAAATCAGAAACTGGAGCCTTGTACACAAAAAGTCAATATGGCATTTGCTACCCTGTTGAGCGGTTCTTACAAACCTACTCACAATTTTTTGTCAGTAAGCAATCCGATGTTCCATTAGACCATGGGGTTGGCAACACCATCTCTATGTTCAAGACTGTCATGTTAAATGGAAAAGATGTAATCTGCATCTGGAACTTAAGATAAATTTGAGATGAAGCAAAGATAAGCAATAGCCTCCCAAACTCTCATCTTTGGTTATATTGTGTTGTGATGTCTGTGTTTAAGGTTTATCAAATAGAAATTCCAGGTCCTAGGGGTTGTGATCCTCATTACTTAGAATAGCAAATGGCTTTACAGATGTTGTTGGACAATAAGTGGGTAAGAAACCACAGACATGGTTGTAGACTTTTTACCTCCTCCTCCTCCTCCTCCTCCTCCTCCTCCTCCTCCTCCTCCTCCTCCTCCTCCTCCTCCTCCTCCGCTTCCTCCTGCTCTTCCTTCTTCTCTCTCTTCCTCCTCCTCCTTCTTCTTTTGCAGAGATGGAGTGGAACCCAGGACATTGAACTTACTAGAAAAGTATTTTACCACAGAACTACATCTTCATCTCCTAGACTTTTTCTTCTTCATTAGGTAAGTTTTGTGTGAAATTATAGGAGGATTTATTAAAACCTAACTAGAAGATGGACTTGTAGCTTAGTGGTAGAGCACTTGCCTAGCATGCAAAAGGCCCTGTGTTCCAGCCCCAACACCCCACATACACTAAATCTAAACTTACATGCAATGAATTTGCAATAGAAGTTTTTCTTTCAATAGATTTTCTTTCAAGGTACCATGTTGGAAGTTTGTTCAAAGAACATTCAGATGTCCACAAAACTAGAAAAATAGTACTTTAAGCACAAAAATTCCAGCAACTGAATAGTTTATATTATTATAACATGGTGGAGTTTGTATCTAACACACTGGTTATGGATAGTCAATAGACAGTGAAGTCACCAGGCCTGGCTTCAGGACAACAACCCGTTGAGACCCCCACCACAACCAAGCTATAAGGCATATGAGGGTTGAAAGCAATGAGACTTTTTAAGCCTACAAAACAGGGGTCTGAACAGCAGATCTGCCTTCCCATGGCCTTGCTTGAAGGACAGAATGAATGAGGTATGTGGTTCTGCTTTGCATCTCATTGCCATTTGAACAGTTCTTGGTAGTATTAATTCTACGCTCCTCATGTGTATTCTGCATCTGATATATTATATGACAAGTTCCTAGTTGATTCTAATTCTTATTTTTAAAGTTTCATTGTCATGAAACATTTTATAGTTTGGCTGGAAACCAATATTTATATGTTAATAATGTTATAATTGTTTTTTTTTTTAAAAAAGCAATAATATTGCATTTCATGACACTTTTAGATTAGTTTTGACCGTTTCGTTTGACCTGCAATAAGAAAAGTCACTTGTTAGAACTGCATGCTTAGATTTTCTTTAAACAATCTGTTTGGGTTTGGATACAGGGTGTCCCCCAAAAGCCTCCATGTTAATGCAGGAGGCAAAAATGATTAGATTGTGAGAAGTGTAACCTAATCATTCCATCCAATCAACCCGTTAATAGACTACCTGGGTAGTAACTGTAGGCAGGTGAGGCGTGGCCTGGAAGGCTTCATCATCCCTATAGCCCCTTTACCTATCTTTTTCTCTGCTTCTTGGCTGCCAGGAACTGAGCAACTTTCTCTGCATGCCCTTCTGCCACGATGTTCTTCCTCTTCTCAGGGCTCAGAGCCAAGGAATCAGCAGACCATGAGCTGAACCTCTGAAACCATGAGCCCCAGACAAATTTTTCCTCTTCTAAGTTATTCTGGTCAGGTATTTTGGTCACAAGCAATGAAAAATTAACTGACATACACAATCCATATAAGCCTCTCTCTGCTGCTTTTTTGTTCAATTAATGCACGCAATTATTCTAAATTAGTAGCTCTACTCAACAATTTGTTAGCTTCTATTTTCTTGTTGCTTAATGAGACTAATTTAATCAATGCCATCCCTCTGAACTGTGTAACTGCATTTAGTACATTTTTGTGTACCATAGTATACTCTATTTTCATTTTGCTGCCCAATCCTCCTGTCAAGCAACCTCATGCCTCAGGGCCCCAGCCAGATACCAGAAAATAAATGCATTGCAAGGGTGGAAAATTTTATTTTCCTTTTTTTTTTTTTTTGGCAGGGGGCGGGGCGCAAGGGTAACTGGGGATTGAACCCAGAGGCTGGTGACTTTAGCTAAGCACACACAGTACCATTGAACAACACCCCAGTCCCTCTGGTAGAGGGATTTGATGCTATCATTCTGTGCGAATGAATGAGATAAAAGACACC